>NC_064622.1:240839668-241439946 GCF_023898315.1 Schistocerca nitens | reverse complement strand
ATTGAAAGGGTAATGCAGTCTGTAAAGGGGGACGAAAATCTAATAGTCATGGGCGACTGGAATGCAGTTGTAGGGGAAGGAGGAGAAGAAAAGGTTACAGGAGAATATGGGCTTGGGACAAGGAATGAAAGAGGAGAAAGACTAATTGAGTTCTGTAACAAGTTTCAGCTAGTAATAGCGAATACTCTGTTCAGGAATGACAAGAGGAGGAGGTATACTTGGAAAAGGCCGGGAGATACGGGAAGATTTCAATTAGATTACATGGTCAGACAGAGATTCCGAAATCAGATACTGGATTGCAAGGCGTACCCAGGAGCAGATATAGACTCAGATCACAATATAGTAGTGATGAAGAGTAGGCTGAAGTTCAAGACATTAATCAGGAAGAATCAATACGCAAAGGAGTGGGATACGGAAGTACTAAGGAATGACGAGATACGTTTGAAGTAATCTAACGCTATAGATACAGCAATAAGGAATAGCACAGTAGGCAGTACAGTTGAAGAGGAATTGACATCTCTAAAAAGGGCCATCACAGAAGTTGGGAAGGAAAACATAGGTACAAAGAAGGTAGCTGCGAAGAAACCATGGGTAACAGAAGAAATACTTCGGTTGATTGATGAAAGGAGGAAGTACAAACATGTTCCGGGAAAATCAGGAATACAGAAATACAAGTCGCTGAGGTATGAAATAAGTAGGAAGTGCAGGGAAGCTAAGACGAAATGGCTGCAGGTAAAATGTGAAGACATCGAAAAAGATATGATTGTCGCAAGGACAGACTCAGCATACAGGAAAGTCAAAACAACCTTTGGTGACATTAAAAGCAACGGTGGTAACATTAAGAGTGCAACGGTTATTCCACTGTTAAATGCAGAGGAGAGAGCAGATAGGTGGAAAGAATACATTGAAAGCCTCTGTGAGGGTGAAGATTTGTCAGATGTGATAGAAGAAGAAACAGGGGTCGATTTAGAAGAGATAGGGGATCCAGTATTAGAATCGGAATTTAAAAGAGCTTTCGAGGACTTACGGTCAAATAAGGCAGAAGGGTTGGATAACATTCCATCAGAATATCTAAAATAATTGGCGGAAGTGGCAACAAAACGACTATCCACGTTGGTGTGTCGAATATATGAGTCTGGCGACATACCATCTGACTTTCGGAAAAGCGTCATCCACACAATTCCGAAGACGGCAAGAGCTGACAAGTGCGAGAATTATCGCACAATCAGCTTAACAGCTCATGCATCGAAGCTGCTTACAAGAATAATATACAGAAGAATGGAAAAAAATATTGAGAATGCGCTAGGTGACGATCAGTTTGGCTTCAGGAAAAGTAAAGGGACGAGAGAGGCAATTCTGACGTTACGGCTAATAATGGAAGCAAGGCTAAAGAAAAATCAAGACACGTTCATACGATTTGTCTACCTGGAAAAAGCGTTCGGCAATATAAAATGGTGCAAGCTGTTCGAGATTCTGAAAAAAGTAGTGGTAAGCTATAGGGAGAGACGGGTCATATACAATATGTACAACAACCAAGAGGGAATAATAAGAGTGGACGATCAAGAACGAAGTGCTCGTATTAAGAAGGGTGTAAGACAAGGCTGTAGCCTTTCGCCCCTACTCTTCAATCTGCACATCTAGGAAGCAATGATGGAAATAAAAGAAAGGTTCAGGAGTGGAATTAAAATACAAGGTGAAAGTATATCAATGATACTATTCGCTGATGACATTGCTATCCTGAGTGAAAGTGAAGAAGAATGAAATGATCTGCTGAACGGAATGAACAGTCTAATGAGTACACAGTATGGTTTGAAAGTAAATCGGAGAAAGACGAAGGTAATGAGAAGTAGTAGAAATGAGAACAGCGAGAAACTTAACATCAGGATTGATGGTCACGAAGTCAATGAAGTTAAGGAATTCTGCTACCTAGGCAGTAAAATAACCAATGACGGACGGAGCAAGGAGGACATCAAAAGCAGACTCGCTATGGCAAAAAAGGCATTTCTGGCCAAGAGAAGTCTACTAATATCAAATACCGGCCTTAATTTGAGGAAGAAATTTCTGAGGATGTACGTCTGGAGTACAGCATTGTATGGTAGTGAAACATGGACTGTGGGAAAACTGGAACAGAAGAGAATCGAAGCATTTGAGATGTGGTGCTATAGACGAATGTTGAAAATTAGGTGGACTGATAAGGTAAGGAATGAGGAGGTTCTACGCAGAATCGGAGAGGAAAGGAACATGTGGAATACACTGATAAGGAGAAGGGACAGGATGATAGGACATCTGCTAAGACATGAGGGAATGAGTTCCATGGTACTAGAGGGAGCTGTAGAGGGCAAAAACTGTAGAGGAAGACAGAGATTGGAATACGTCAAGCAAAATATTGAGGACGTAGGTTGTAAGTGCTACTCTGAGATGAGGAAAGGAATTCGTGGCGGGCCGCATCAAACCAGTCAGTAGACTGATGACGAAAAAAAAAAAAAAAACTACCAGTTCGTCACGAACTTAACGAGAACAAACACCAAAGGCATCTTGTGTGAGCTTTGTTCGTAGGACTTGGCATTTATGTTAGTCGGGAGAGGCACGTCTAGAGCGCGAGTGACAGATGACTTCTGCACTGCGGTGTCAGAACGGCAGGAAGCGGTCTCCCATTACACCACTGGCACACAGCCACCTCCTCTTGTTCCTATTGAGAAATGGAACAGAGAATCTGGAACATAATGCTGGTAGCAGATACTAGAGGTTTGATTTGAGGAGTAGGGCAGATAGTACGTCAGTTGAATAATAATCACACAATATCTGGCACACACTCTTCATAGGATATATGTGCCTAAGTTACAGTACGAGTGGAGCATAGACATTAAATTATATAAAAGAAAAACGTGTTAGAGCCAACCGAGAAAGAGAACAGAAGGGCTCAGAAAAATACAGAATGAAGACTGTAAATTACAGATCTCCAGCTAACGCCATCCTTAAACAGTTTAGCTGCTAAAGCACTGTCTATTTGGCTAGACTATTTCTTATTTCACTTCTGTCTATTTCGTAGTTGGATAATAAATAAATAGTTGCTGCTGAATCTTAATTAATTTCTTTGGTGCAAGATTTCTGTATTTAGCCATAATTATGTGGTAATTTAATTAAATATGAAACAAACCATGTATGACCAAATATGAAAATGTAAAGGAGACAAGATCAGACGAAATCCTACACTACGGATATTTTCAACAAAGGTAAAGTTATATAATTAGTAAGCAGCAACGAATTTGGTTCGAGCTGATGTTTCTTTGTGATTAAATGTGAACAAGAAAGTTGTTCTTCTGTTGTTCTTCTGTTTCGTCTGAGCCTATGAAGATCAAGGGTGTTAAAAAATTCTGTGTGTGTCTGTATACATACCCTAGAAAACCCAGCAGTGCTTCAAAATTGTTAAGTGCTTACTGGAATTGGATATAACTGTACATCCTAATCTCCATCTCTTCCCTCACTCTGTCCATCTCCTCCACCCGCCTCTCTCCGTCCATCTCCCTCTCCCCCCCCCCCTGTACGTCACCTACTCTCCCTCTCCCTCTCCCTCGGTCTATTTACTCGTTTCTTTTATCTATGTCCTTTTCGTGTCCCCTCCTCCGGCCTTTGTCCAACATCTCTTCCCCATTTCTCTGAGCTAGGGCCTTCTTCATTTTTACTGCAAACAATACATTCATTGGGAATTGTAGTCGCTTAAACTGAGTGGGTAAGTCTGTTGGAATCATTGGTATACTGCGATGAGAGAAACCTCTCTAGCTCGTAGATCCGTGGGGATACTACAGTGACAGTATTTCTCATAGTTTAGTGAACGGGTAATTATATTAGAAAGTTTCGGATGATTCAGATTCTTTAATAGTGTTCCAATCATAATCCAATAACCCGTAAATATAAGTTTCTGTTTTGAGTTGAAAGCGACTTCCTGGAAACAAAACAAAACGTAACATTATTGAAAGGGGCAACGGCCTCGCCGCAGTGGATACACCGGTTCCTGTGAGATCATTGCAGTTAAGCGCTGTTGGGGCTGGCCGGCACTTGAGTGGGTGCCCATCCAGCCGCCATGCGCTGTTGCCATTTTTCGGGGTTCACTCAGCCTCGTGATGCCAATTGAGGAGCTACTCGACCAAATAGGAGCGGCTGCGGTCAAGAATACCATCATAACGACCGGGAGAGCGGTGTGCTGACCCCACGCCCCTTCTATCCGCATCCTCCGCTGAGGATGACACGGCGGTCGGTTGGATCCGGTAGGCCACTCGTGGCCTGAACACGGAGCGCTAACATTATTGATAACATAACATTGTTTAAAATTATGTACGAGGAGTAAGAATAAATAAGAAGGAAACAATTAATGTAGTGATTTAAGTGCACTGCTTTCGTATTTAAAGTCAGTTGTAACAGTAAGCGTCTACATGGTTGTTTTTGAGGTGTGTGTGTGTGTGTGTGTGTGTGTGTGTGTGTGTGTGTGTGTTTGTGTTTGTGTAGACAGAACAATGTTAATGTGCTGATGACCACTTCGTATAGGAGGGGTAAAACACATAGTCCAAATGTGCAAAATGTCGCAGAATAGCTTGTGAACGATGTTAGGGCGCATTGTTGCATTGTACAAATTTAGTTTCTAAAATTACTTTACCACATTAACTCGGCGAGTCACATAATAATTTTTTCATTGTGTTGTATAATTAGAACATTTACTTCCTCACTTGCCACTTTGATGGTTCCGGAAATTTCCTGTCACATTAAAACTGGGTGCCGGATCGCGACTCGAACTCAGCACCTTTGCCTTTCGCGGACAAGTGCTCCATCGACTGAGCTACCCGAGCACGACTCACGACCCTTACTTCCTACCCTCCAAAATTAGCTAAGCTCTGGGGAATATTTCAGAATTAAATTTTCAGCCTGCCAGGGTGGCCGAGCGGTTCTAGGCGCTACATTCTGGAACCGCGCGACCGCTGCGGTCGCAGGTTCGAATCCTGCCTTGGGCATGGATGTGTGTGGTGTCCTTAGGTTAGTTACGTTTAAGTAGTTCTAAGTTCTAGGGGACTGATGACCTCAGAAGTTAAGTCCCATAGTGCTCAGAGCCATTTTAACCATTTTTTTTATTTTTATTTTCACTCTACAGTGCAGTGTAAGCTGATATGAAGTTTCCTGGCAGATTAAAACTACCAGCAAGTTTGGTATCAGTACACACTACGCTGAAGAATGAAAATATCATTCTTAGTGTCTCCTGTTAACTTCGTTGTTTGGTGAAACGCACTTTGCAAACCAGAGTTTCCGAAACATTTACCGACGATTAAGTACTATAAACGGAATAAACATGCAGAGATATCCAAAACCTGTATGACTGCACCCGTAAGAACACAAAGTTTGGGGACACTTGGATACGCATGGCAGAAATAAGGTATATCTCGGTCGAAAATTATCCTGTAACTTACGGCCAGTACTCACTTCTTTTTACAGTATGATTTCGTTTGCTAACAGTCGCACAAAGCCCTGAGAGAGAACTTTTATCGATAACGTAGCTGTCGCTTTTCTGGATATTATTCCTGATGCAGACATAGTGCCGGCTGCATAAAACTACATCGGCAGGAACAACTGAAACATCATATATATGTGTTTGTATATGTGACTTTTGAAACTATAAGACCTTTGTCGGACCAAATGCTTATTTGAGCAGCGTATAAAAATTTGAAGTTAATAAGTGCTTTTCGAAATTTTTGGTAGCATCTTCAAACAATCAGATGTTTTGATATACTAGCAAAGAAACTACTTCTGCAGTGTGAAAATAAAGATGGTCAGAAGATGACATTTCTGTCGAAACCAGCGTTGAACAAAAAAAGGCGTACTGCTGGTTCTCGGCGGTCATGCCATCTCTTCTCTTTTCTGCTTGGTTAATATTTTCACACTTCCCTTCCTTAAAGAAACCAGCTTTCCCTGGAGACAGAAGGCCAGAGGCATCCTTCTGTTCTGCGGGTAGCGACAGATACCTACTGTAGCTGGAGCCGGGGTCGAGCGGAAGCGGAAGGTGCGCCGGCGCCACTTCCCGCCATCTCTCCCCTTTTTACTGAGAACAAAAGAGAATTCAACGGCCAGAGAACCCAGCCCCTTAAAGAGCGGTTAATCTCCTGTCGCTTTCTCCTTCTGTCGAGTGTCCTCTGAGAGCGACGTCAATACATAGATGCGTTTTTTGCATCATTTTTGAAGTATACTGCAGCTATTTTCCGTATCAGACACAAGTGTCAATTTGTGTGTAAATTTTTTTAACGCAAGTAACATAGCAACCTTCGGAATACTACTGCAAAACCTTCTGTTGTTTCGACAATCCCCAGTGGCCCGGTTTTAAACAGCTCTCGAAAAAGAAGGAAGATTGGGGTTTAAGTCTTGTCGACATCGAGGTCGTTAGAGACGGACAACTAGATCGGATTATTTCAAGGATGGGGAGCGAAAGCTGCCGTGCCCCTTCAAATGAGTCACCCCAGCATTTAACTGGAGTTATTTAGGAAATCTGGATGGCCGCTCTGTGTCACCTCACTCGGTGCTCACAAAAAGCTAATAAGGGAAGAGATCTGGAAACCTATTGCAATAATCCCACTTTATAAATATTTTGATTGTTTCCTTCGTTAGACTAGCATGGATAGCCGAGTGCTTTAGCACGCCGCTTACAGGAATCGGGGAGACGCACCCACCCCTCCAGCCCGCGGATTAAAGACGACGGTCGGTGTGACAGTGTGGATGTGGTTTTTAGGGTGTTTCCCACATATCACTAGGTGAGTACAGGACTGGTACCCGTGTCCCGCCTCTGTTGCACGATCTGTAAATGTTTGGAAATGTTCTCAGACTTTCACGTGGAATGACACTGGATACAGACAGATCGGATGCACGTATTCCGTCCTGGGGTGAACTGGTGGCTACAATCTGTACCGCTAACACCGCCAAATCCAGAATAACATGCCGACCGCCTGTTGGGATAAGGCCAAGACAAAGTGGAACAAGAAGAAGAATAAGAAGACTGTTTCCTCCATCGGTAATGTACGAGACGATGTTGGCAGCTATTCAAAGTATCTAACTGATGCTTTAGAATTAACTCAAAATAAGGTAAACTAAATTACTTAATGGAAAGTGTTAACGCGTACCACGGTAAGATTTGACATAATATCATAAAAGATGGGTATTTCACCAAGTATTCGTGTGACGTACTTTTAAACCATGGCAAACATGCTATAATAGGAAAATATAAAAGAATATGTACAATTTATGTGAGTTTTGCAATAGCATTTATATGTATGCTGTGTTTAAGAAGATCGTTGTTCCTTTCACAATGCAAAGCACATTGTGAAATAATGTTTCAGAATTCATATGCTGTGATTACGCCTTCGTCAAATTTTAAGAAGTCGCCTTTCTCCGTTAAACAAGCTATTACATTATGCCTGTGTTCATGAATATGAAATTTTTGTATGCTGAAGACAGATGGCAATTCATTAAACAATAAACATAGGATATGAATTATCCTCTCTCACAGTCAACCAAGTTCCTTAAGCTTCTTTACGGATCATAATTGTGTGCCTGATAGTCATTCGAATTTGGGATCTTGCCAAAGGCCAGTGTGTGTATTCAGGTCCCATGTCGTCAGATGAACGGGAAATCTCGGAAATTTCACAGTCTAGCATTAGTTCTGGGGATGATTCCTCAGCTGTAGCTATCTTCTCCAATGCCCTTCCTTTCAGAAGTTGTAGTGCAGCATGAAATACAGGAGAACCTTTATGACCTTTGGAAATTAGGCGAAAAGTATAGATTGAACTGAAGCTCTGAAAACGGGTCGTGTGTCGTGCGTAAATACACTTCATGACAAAAAGAGAGAAGCTCCCACAAGAGGAAACGCGCGTTGAGAGATTATTACAAAACCAATTTACACTTACAAAGCACTTTGTAGGATGAGCTCACATGTCAGTCTGAAGTTGCACCCCATTTGTTCTTGATGAATTTACTCATTCGGTTAGGCGGAGTGTCCATAAGGCCGCAGTATTCTCTCTTGAGGCATGCTGAGCTACAGCTACCCCGGCTACAGGAACTGCGATGGAGTTGACCTCCGATATGGTCCCGCGCATTTTCTATCGGGGACAGATCTGGGGATCTTGCTGGACACGGGAGTACTTCAGCACCACGCAGACAGTTTATAGACTGGACGAGCATTGTCTCGCTGAAATAGAGAACCAATCCCACAGAGGTAACGCTTGACGACACACGATGTCTTTGACCTGCCCTTGTCACTACTTGCAGTGACCCGAAGTCGTATGTGATGACTCCCCAGTTCCATCACACCAGTAGTAACACTGTTGCGCCTCTTCAGAAGCCTGGAAGAATGGGATCTCTTCCTAGATCGCCGCCATACTAGCCAGTTACGGTCATCCCACATACTGCAAGACCACGATTCATCGATCAATACAACGTGACAAATATCGTCAGAGATCATGCTTCCAGATCATGGCACCACTAAAAACGCAGCCATTAATGTTGCAGTGTGAATGGCCGCCTCTTGCGTGGCAGCTAGCAGGCTCCGACCAGTGGTGCAGGATTACAAAGGATATTTCAGGGAGTCTATTATATATACTCGGATGGGATGTGCTGATGCGAAGGTGTTACTATGACTTAGTAAAAGGGATTCCTTTATTGTGGTGGTCACACGTGGGTGAATGGTTCATTGATGGCGAGAAGGGTTGTGCACACATTCCCATGCGGTACAGCACCGTTCCACAGTCACGTTCGAATGCCCCATAAACCGGATAGTGCAAGAATCGATCAGATGGCCAAATGGAGATCCACAATGATCACGCTGTCACATACGAGTACGCGGCTTCCCCATATCATTCACGATGATTTCTCAACATTTGACACTGTTCACACCTCTCACGCACCATACCAAGCCTGACCAGGTAACATCACCAAACATAAGCAACACTAATACACTCTGGTGGCCATTGTCCCTATCGTTGAGCTCTTATACCAGCCTATACTGTGCATGTTTGCGACAACCTTCAGTTGGCTTTTCAGCTTTTTTTTTTCATCTGTCTTGTGACTGCTTTGATGCTGCCCTCCACGGATTTCCCTCGGATGCTAAGACTTCCGCCTTAGAGTCGTACTTACAGCCTGCGTCCTCAGTTATGTTCTGGATGCATTCCAGTGTCTGTCTTCCTCTACAATTTTTACCCTCTGCAGCTTCCTCTAGTACCACGGAAGTTACTCCCTGATGTCATAACAGATGTCTTATCACCCTGTCCCTTCTTCTTGTAAGTTTTTTGCTTATATTCCTTTCCTCCCCTATTCTGTGCAGAATCTCCTCATTTCTTATTTTACCAGCCCACCTAATTTTCGGTATTCTTCTGTAGTACCACATCTCAAATGCTTCAGTTCTCTTCTGTTCCTGTTTTCCCACAGCTCATGTTTTATTACCATAAAACGCTGTGCTCGGAACGTACATTCCCAGCAATTTCTTCCACAGATGAATCCCTATGTTTGATAGTAATAGACTTCTCTTGGCTGGAACGTCCTTTTCGCCAGTTTTACTCAGATTTTCATGTCCTCCCTGCTCGGTCTATCGTGTACCTTGGTACACTGACATCTGACCAAGTCTTCTTGGTGCTTCATAATCCTTTGTGAGGCGTAGTGCATCAACTGATAAGAGAAGTTAAATCTTATTTTTTTGTGGATCCACAGCTTCTAAATGTTTAATGAAAGAAAACGTCGAAAAAAATTGGATGACTTTTGAATTTGGAGCACATTTGTAATATTACGTATTACATATCGTACCTGTCAAATTGCTTTTGCGTTAAATTAAACGGACACCACCGATCCCCCAGTGATGGCCGCAGACCTGTAATTGAGAACGTTGCAGCGTTTAAATATTAGTAAATGCTATTTTAATAAATTTTTACAAATTTAAAAACATTCTGAAATCCACAGATCCTCATTTAATAAAGGAATTGATCAATGATTACTATGCGCTGTACTCGAATGGTTAATCTTCAGACGTGGCATATTAACAAAGCTGTATAACCTTCAAGAAATAAAATACTTTAAAAAATCTCCAAAATCCACAGATTCTCTTTAAAAAAATTGAAAGCTCACTGTAAATGTTATGTTTAGTCAAGAGAGTTAACTTTAATGATGTGATAGTACACTGTCAGTTATTGATAACGTCACTGTATCACTCAACCATAACTCATATAAAAAACTAATAGCTTTCTTCATGCCCAAGCAGAAACTGCCTAAGCAATTCATTTCTTGCGCAGCGCAATTTGAATAGCTTAGAGCATCTTACGATAGATCTATTATAAGGCAGGCCAGCGTAACAGCATGTTTTCCAAGGAAGTCCTAATGCTAGATAACTAATAAGTATACTAGCCTATGGGACTGTGGAGCAACACTTCTTCTTAAATTTAGGCAGCAGTCCAATTGATTCCCTTGGAAAATTCATGTAATAGTGCTTATAATTAAATACAAGACTGACCACGCGTGTAAAAGAGCCCCAAAACTGCACTTTATCACAACTTACTAAATCGTCAACTTCTGCTTACACTTATGGGGAAAAACGTAAGTACCCTTCCTGACATTTTTCACCAGAGTTCACAGGGCGTGTAATACTTTGATGTTCACTACTTTTAACGCGAAGGCTGTTCGTCTTTATCGCGTTTGTGACCCGAGGAAATAAATTTCAAGAGGAATTCCAAAAACAAAAATATCTTGTCCGATTAGCAAACATCAATACATTCTGGAAAAACCTTCCCACACAATGTGTAAAAGTCACTACCGAACATCTATATAGCAAATGGTATAGAGAGATGGAACGAACAACCCACAACTTGCTATAGAGACAAGCAAGATAAACAGAGCAAAAGCAAAACGATAGAAACCGGTGGAACATCCGACGCGGGCCGCACTTCGTCTAACTGCTTTGCGTCAAATCAGATACCACAAATTTTTGCCTGTAAATGGTGCACATGACATGACATGAGTTGTTAAGTCCAATCTGGATAACGGGATCCAGAGTTCGATACAATTGGGGTCGGGGATTTTCTCCGCCAGGAGTGCTTGTGCTGTCTCCATTGTTTCATAATTCGGGAAACTGGTGAGGCTGGACAGTGAAATGACTGGGAATTTGTATGGGCGCTGATAACCGTGCAGTTGAGCGCCGCACAAACCAAACATCATCGTCATTTTGCAAATACCTCCGCAAAATTAACAGCCTACTTACTTCAATAGGAAACTCTGTTACTAAACAGAATGGTCTTCTGCCTGTATAGGCAGAATATCGGTGTTAACTGCATCAGCTAAGACGTCAGGAAAGAATCAACGTTCCACATTAGCCGATATTGGTATCAGAGCCTGTCTAATTGAAAAGTCCAGGAACTCGAGGCAAATAATGAGCCATCAATAAGTGCAGTGCAACAACGCAAAGAGAACTAAAGCGAGCCCTTGCAGTTTACAGAAAAGCAACAACTTCTTAAAAATGCCGCCGTTTATTTCATACGTAAGGCGACATTCCTGCATATTTTCTACAGTGAGTTGTTCTGTAAAATTCATTTATGAGAGAAACTGATATGTAAATTAGGGAGAAAAGAAACGTAGCATCTACGAATTCAAATTCGTTTCAAGAACAAAGTAGTGTAAAACCTGAATGTTGGTATTAACACCCAATCCTCTATTAATCAAGTGCTGTTTCGATTACCTGGCCATCGCCTGTAGTAGGATCGCAAAACGGTGTACACAACCAGTTAGAGCAGGATTTTCAGTTTTGCGCGGAACAAGAGTTTAATGTGACAAGTAGTCGGGATAAAACCCAATTAAACAAGGGAAAGTCACGAGACCTATTACATATATTACGACTGTCGGGGATCTAATAGCGAAATTTTAAACCTCTAGCCTAGTCTGACCCTTACCGCAAATAGCACCGACATATTAAGTGATATATTCCACAAATAATACATACATATTATGTAATGGATGGGTGTATATATGAGTATATGCACAGATGTATATTCGCATATTCTCCTGAACCACTCGACCAGTTTGGTAGACACATCACTGTCTGGAAACCATCGCTGTAGACGTGTGTGTGAGAGAGAGAGAGAGAGAAGTAGATGGTCGTATGGCACTGTTGGCCGGCAGGACCCATGCGGGGGAGTTCGGTCGCCGTATTGGAGGTCCTCTTTAGTTGACGCCACATCGGCGACTTGTGTGTCAGTGATGATGATAATGATGATGGACAAACAACACCCAGTCCCCTGCCGGGAATCGGACCCAGCCCCCCTGCGTGGGGCCGGCCTGGGTGGCCGAGTGGCTCTAGGCGCTACAGTCTGGAACCGCGCGACCGCTACGGTCGCAGGTTCGAATCGTGCCTCGGGCATGGGTGTGTGTGATGTCCTTAGGTTAGTTAGGTTTAAGTAGTTCTAAGTTCTAGGGGACTGATGACCTCAGAAGTTAAGTCCCATAGTGCTCAGAGCCATTTGCACCATTTGAACCCCCTGCGTGGTAGGCGGTGACGCTACCGGTATGCTACGGAGGCGGACGCTGTAGAGGCAATAACCACCTACTTATCAAAGGGCTGAGGGTGAGGGTGAAAAAGCAGTGGAGCCCACTACTCGCGATTGCCCTTACATTAGTCATGAGAGTGAGAGCACTTAGAGCCTTGCAGTGAACTTTAAACGTAATGTAAAACTTTTACGAAACTTTTTCTCGCTGACGATCCCAGTAAGAAGATACATGAAAAAGCTTCATCCATTATTACCCTTCCGCTGTTCTTGCAGTAAAACTGCTGCATGAAGCGTGACATTCTAACTTTCACTTCTTTACTACTAACTCTATTCGCGACACATGCACCATACTGTATCCACATATACCACTGACTACACCAGAAATAACATCGCTTTACGACACATAGTTCAGATGATATGACGTCACAAACAATGAGATGCGTGAGAAACTACCGCTCTCAACTTTTTAATTTATTTCGCCTTTACTACTATCTTTTTCAGAACGTATTTCCCCGCCTGTAGCCACATCTACAACTTGAAGTACTTGCGAAATTACACCATTGTACCACACATAGTTCAGTAGATACTACGCCATAAACATTAAACTGCGTGAAAATGAAACTGTAGGATGAAATTCGCTAGAGATGGCTTGCTTTTCCGTCTTTGGAGCGAAATACATCACTGATTTGGAGAATCAGGGATCCGACAGTTTGTTAGCAGGTTTGTGAGGATACGCGGTATTAGATGTGTACGCACAGGTGGTGTAATGCGCGTGAATATCGGGCCACTGATTTGCGCACGCGGTGATGGCGCCAGATGGCGACCCAGATGGATTCCATAGGATTTACATTAGGTGACCTTAGACGCCGAGACATCAGCGAGAGCTCACTGTAGTGCCCCTCAAACCTCTGTAGCGCGGTTCTGGCTCCGAGACATAGAAAATTATACTGTTGGAAGACGGCATTGTCGTCGTGGAAGACATCAACCATGAAATGATGCCGGTGGTACGTAGCTGCCAGCGCGTCTTAGATTATTACCACAGGCCCCATCCAAGCCCATCTATCATAAAATAATACTGCTCTCTTTGACGACGTCGTTGGTCCAACAAGTGAACACGTCGTGGTTGTCTACTGCGGAGCACCATCTTCAACAATGTACGATAAACGGTGTGCTCTGAAACACTAACAGGTGCCCCAGCATTGTGCTCTTTCCGCAGAGATGCCACAGATCACCTTCTATCTTTCTCTACATAGCAGATAGGCCTCCGAGACCTCACGT
This sequence comes from Schistocerca nitens, assembly GCF_023898315.1. Taxonomy (NCBI): domain Eukaryota; kingdom Metazoa; phylum Arthropoda; class Insecta; order Orthoptera; family Acrididae; genus Schistocerca; species Schistocerca nitens. Next base: position 241,426,123 of record NC_064622.1, on the reverse strand, counting down.
TTTGTGAAGAGTCGTGGGCATTCAACCATTTAGTGCCTAGCGGTAGTTTTACTATCCTTCTACAACTTTCCAAAGATGCGCACGACAGTAGCACGTGAACATTCTACCTGCTATTTGTGAAAATCGCTCATCTCAATGGATGTCGTCATTTTCAGAACTTATCTTCACTAGGGCGATCCCCTATCCGTGTCTGCTCCGCTTAGATACTTATGTTACAGCTTCACGTGACTGCAACGCCACCGGTGGCATCCAACGTCGGGGTGAGCAGTGGTCATTATATTTGGCTTATCAGTATATCAAATGGTTCAAATGGCTCTGAGCACTATGGGACTCAACTGCTGAGATCATTAGTCCCCTAGAACTTAGAACTAGTTAAACCTAACTAACCTAAGGACATCACAAACATCCATGCCCGAGGCAGGATTCGAACCTGCGACCGTAGCGGTCTCGCGGTTCCAGACTGCAGCGCCTTTAACCGCACGGCCACTTCGGCCGGCGCTTATCAGTATATATGAAATATATTTTATATATGCGTATGCAGGCAAAGACACGAGTAAAGAGTACATTCTAAAGCTCTGGAACGACTGCAACCAAATTTGATACACATATTAATTAAAATCTGGAAAATAATGCTATGTGACGTGACGTAGATAAGAGCAGAGAACGGGGGAGAGAAAAATGAATAGGGACAGCGAAGGGGAAGAGGTGGCCAGGGAGCGAAAGAGGAGGAGATGGACTGAGACAGGGTGAGGAAGAGATAGGCAAAGATAGGGGAGAGGAGAAGAACAGACAGAACAGAGAGGAAGGAAATAGGCGGAGGAAATGGACAGAGAGACGTGGAAGGAGAAGACAGAGAGAGAGGGTAGGAGGAGGTGGAATTACAGGGGGGAGGAGAAAATGGACAGAAGGTGAAGGACCAGACGGACAGAGAAATGAGGAAGGAAGTGTTAGACAGTGACGGCGGCGGGAGGAGATGTACATAAAGTGAGGGTGAAGGAAGTAGACAGAGAGATGGGGTGGAGGAGAAGGAAAGAGGGCGAAGGAGAATGTGGGCAGAGAGAGGAGGAAGGGGGAGATGGACTAATAGGACATTGTGATTAATGTATACTTGTCTAACGCCGGGTAACCGAGCGAGGTGGCGCAGTGGTAGCACACTGGACTCGCATTCGGGAGGACGACGGTTCAATCCCGTCTCCAGCCATCCTGATTTAGGTTTTCCGTGATTTCCCTAAATCGTTTCAGGCAAATGCCGGGATGGTTCCTTTGAAAGGGCACGGCCGATTTCCTTCTCAATCCTTCCCTAACCCGAGCTTGCGCTCCGTCTCTAATGACCTCGTAGTCGACGGGACGTTAAACACTAACCACCACCACCATCTAACGCCGGGTACTCTGCTAGTACCATCTAAAAATTAGGGAGAAATTTGATATCGTAGACAGTTATTTAACATTTGTTACTTCTGGTAAATTACAATCTCGTAGGATGAGGTACTCACAAATGATGGTGAAATCTGAAACTACAAACATTTTGGAATGTAGAAGGTACATGAACGAAAATACTAACAAAAGTATTCGCTTGCAAAATACTAATGCATATTGCTGGTTGAGACATAGCGTAGAACCGATCGACTGTACAACAAGAAGCTGAGACATTACGATACCTTTTACGAAATTCATGTGCTAAGAAAGCTCGTCTTCCAATTTCGTCATATTCAAACTTCAGTAAGTAAACGAGAGAGCTCCACACAGGCAAAAACCAAATTGACATGAATTTCGTATGTGATAAAGTCAGTGCCAGTTCTGCCGATACTGCTCACATTTGCGTGCAGAAACGTGTCGCTCTTTCGCCACAAATGGCAGTTCGACAGGTGAATACTAAACAGGTTACATAAAAGCTTCAGACAAATCGAGACATTCAACAATGAGGACGAGAGAGCTCCAGGTACGCTAATGCAACGGTATTATTTCTAGACTGCATCTTCGAATAGGAATATGCAGTCTGTAACGACAAGTAACATAAACGAATGTCGCACATTAAACTCGGCCCCTTGCAAAACACAGAAGCTCAGTCCAGTTTTTATTTGTGAGTTTATTAATTACGGTTCATAATTCGATCTAGGGTGTTTCAAAGTAAGCGCTACTGTCCTGAAGCTGTAGCCGATAACGTCATCTGTTAGTAGCGTAAGAAACTGCTAGAATTTTTTCTTTTCTAACAACTTTGACATTAGTGGTCTGTTACAGTTGGCTCATTGCGGCAATAGTCTGAGCTGTCTGCGACTTTGAGCATTCTCTGATGATCGATGTAAAACATATGGAGGAATGTATATAACGTGGCTGTATATGAAGATACTACAAGAAGCAATGCGCCACTATGTAATAATTATGGCAACATGTGGCAAACGGAAGGTGGAAGAATACACAGCCTGTTTATCAGCCACTAGAGCACACAGAAGCAAAACACGTAAGTGATTTTTACTGTACAGTGGAGTTTCTCACTGATGTTTCGCGTCCAGACGTGGTACTTAACGGATTACATAAAATGTAAACTAATTATTTCTTTTGTTAATTATTTTTACAACATTCATTACAAACTATACTGACGGAAAAACTATCAAGAACAAGTTGTGTGAGATAAACGAAAGTTGGTAGGCCTGTTTCTGCATCTGACGGGTGATGTCTATCCCGGTATCGAGCCAGTCGCTTTAGTTTGGCATAACTAACACCCTCACAGGATGAAAATCAGGTTTCTGTAAATATGCACTGTAACGGTCGTGAGTATTAATTACCTTTGAGACCGGACGCTGTAAGTTAAAAAAAATGGTTCAGATGGCTCTGAGCACTATGGAACTTAACAACTGAGGTCATCAGTCCCCTAGAGCTTAGAACTACTTAAAGCTAACTAACCTAAGGACATCACACACATCCATGCCGGAGGCAGGATTCGACCCTGCGACCATAGCTGTCGCACAGTTCCAGACTGAAGCGACTAGAACCGCTCGGCGACACCGGCCGGCACGCTGTAACCTAATGTTAGTCAAGAATGCCTTTAAGACAATGAATACCCCATTAGCTACAGCGCACTGAGTTTGAACGAGGTCTTGTAACAGGTCTATGAGAAGCTGGATATTCCTTCCGCGATACCACAGAAATACTTCGCAGGAATGTAGCCATTGTACTTGATTGCTGTCAGCGGTGGTTAAGGGAAAATACAGTCGTAAGAAGACTGGGCTCTGCACGGCCACGTGGCACTACCAAGAGGGAAGACCGTCATGTTCAGCGTAGGCTGTGGCGCATCGCACTTGGCCGGCAGCAGTAGCTCGAGCGGTGACGAAACAAGTGATAAAAATCAGTTACTTCAAGGACGTATCCGGACTAGGTGTCGTAAGCCTTGCATTCCATTGACCCCAAACCAGTGCCATTTCCTACTTCAGTGGCGTCAAGCCAGAGCTCATTGGAGGGCGGAGTGGAGGTCTGTTGCGTTTTCTGATGAAATCTGGTTCCGCCTCGGTGGCGGAAACGACCGCATGTTGGTTAGGAGGAGGCCAGGTGAGCTCCCGCAACCAACCTGTCTGCAGCCTAGACGCACCGGACCTACACCTGTAGTTATGGTTTGAGGTGCTGTTTCGTAGGAGCCCTCTCATGGTTATTCCGTGAATCCCAACTGCGGAACTGTACGTCAGTCTGGTGATTCGACCTGTCAAATGGCTCTGAGCACTATGGGACTCAACATCTTAGGTCATCAGTCCCCTAGAACTTAGAACTACTTAAACCTAACTAACCTAAGGACATCACACACATCCATGCCCGAGGCAGGATTCGAACCTGCGACCGTAGCAGCCCCGCGGTTCCGGACTGCAGCGCCTAGAACCGCACGGCCACCGCGGCCGGCGATTCGACCTGTCGTGCTGCCATTCATGAACAGCATACCAGGACGTATTTTCCAACGAATAATGCTCGCCCACATACCACTGTTGCAACCTACCTCGCTTTGCAGAGTGTCGACATGATGTCTTGGGCTGCTCGATCGCCAGTCCAGCACTTATTGGACATCTCCGATCGACAATTTCAACGCCATCCACCATCAGCTTTAACCCGCTCTCTACTGACCGACCAAGTGCAACAGACCTGAAACTCCATCCAACCAACTGAATATCCGACACGTTTGTATGCACTTTTCATGCACGTTTGTGTTATTGACTGAAACGTTGTGGCGGTTGCACCGGTTACTAACGTACTAGCATTTCACATCTGCAATAGATTTTCTCGAGTATATATTAACTTGTGAACTTGCAACGTTAATCACCTAAATATGCTATCCAGACAAATATAGTCCTGAAATTTCATCAGTGTACATTAATTATTTGCTGGTGTTGCGAGTTTGTTTCCATCACTGTATTTTGGCACTCAAAAGTTTCATTACGGGCGTACTGTTTTAGCCATTGCAGTAAATTATTCAGTTTGCACCAGCACTAATTTATCTGTATGAGTAGTTATACTTATCAGTCCATGAATTGTACGTGCATGATGGTGTGAATGATAAAGGGAGTTATTACGTGTCTAGATTATTACGTATAACATATTGTTAGTTGCTCCAAGTCAACCTTCCATTTATCACAGTTGTTTTGTTTCATTCTAATTTTCAATTTTCAGCACGTAATCATAAAAGTGGAATATTTTCATCGCGCGTACTGAACTGTTGCTATAACTCGGCTTCTGATAGTCCGATGTATACACGTTCGTATTTTCAACAAATTAACATCTTAATAAATTAACATCGACGGCCTCGTTATGTACCCTACGGAGATGTTACTCGTTATATACCGTACAGAGAGGTTAAATGTCAACAGGAAGTAAGGAAATCTGCAATGGCAGTAACTGTTATTACTTAATGCAGTGTTTCTACAGTTCAAAGAAAGCGCAACATTTCTCGGAATTAGGAGAGTAACGTATGCGACTCCAGCCTCTCCGCCTTTGAATACCGAGCATATTCCTATTTACGTTTGGCAACGCTACATATAGTGGAAGCAACATGGCCATTTACACTGTCTGCAATTGAACTGGAGCGCATTTTTCTTAAACACAATCCGTGCAGTGTTTACAGTTAGTTGGTAAACGCTTGTCATGTTTGGCGGTGTATGAAATACCCAGTTGTCAACTATCAATATTTTTGCTTATTATCTTGCTTTGACAATACACGATGGTGCAAATGGTTCTGAGCACTATGGGACTTAACTTCTAAGGTCATCAGTCCCCTAGAACTTAGAACTACTTAAACCTAACTAACCTAAGGACATCACACACATCCATGCCCGAGGCAGGATTCGAACCTGCGACGGTAGCGCTCGCGCTGTTCCAGACTGTAGAATACAAGATGATGGAACTTCTAAACAGCCCTCGATAATGCAAGGATATACGCCTGTTAGAAAGATAATGTACTGTTACAAAATCATTCAAAGGTTGAATTTTGTGTTCTCAGATGGTCACGTTAAGAGAAAGTCTCTCTCTAAGACCATCTGCTAAAGCATACGCATGCACTCGCTTGTCTAAGCATTATTTTAGTTCAGGAGGATTCATCTAGGAAGTTAAAACAAGGAATGACATGCGTAGAAAATAGGTGTGCAGAAAATATGATGCATACCATCCTGTTCTCAACCGAACAGGGAATGAATTGAGCTTCTGTGCAATTGAATATGCTTGTCCAGATATTATCCTTAGCGAAACATTCCGCATTGTTACTTCAGTGTCCGTCAGAAGTAGCGAAGTCTGGGGAATGTGCATTTCAGTGTGGTGTCATGTTATTTTGTTCGACCTCTACATGAACGACTAAGTTAAGGATTCTCACTACAAACGCGGTCCAGTGACATTAATGTGACCATTACCAATGTTCGACGTAACATGCAATGACGACTCTCAGACGGCAGGTGGCAGCGCCAGCTGTGGAGGATATATAAAGCGTATCAGGGGGGGGGGGGGGGGGGGGGGTTGCGGGAAACAGCTCCGTCGTTGTCGAAAACCGAAAAGACAGTGATCTATCTGACATCCAAAAGGGCATATTCGTTGGCCTCCGCGACAAGAGTGGAAGTATTTCGAAAATGGCTAGGCTTGTAAACTGTTCGTGTGTCGCCATGGTTAAAGTACTCCATGCAAGGCGAAATGGCGCTGTTCAAAATAGGTGCCGAGATAACAGTGTTACACCACAGGCCATAGATGACAGGGGTGAACGATGAGCGCTGATGTGTTCTGGTGTATAGACGCGCAATTGTTGAGCAATTGCTCGCCCAGATAATCCAAGGGGCTATCAACAGTGTCTCCTCAACAACTGTTCAGCGAATGTTGCTGCAGCAGGCGCCTGACTCTTGCACCCATGCTGGCTGCTGTTCACTTGCGACGAAGGCTGGAATTTGACATCAGTACCGTAACTGGAGGTTCACTGATCGTGACAGATGACATTTTCAAGTGAATCCATCGAACACCGCACTTGCCGTTACAGCGAGAAACGTCTGAAAGCAAACGTGCAGCAACAGTCGTCGCAAGGGTCCGGACACAATGGACCAACAATGGTATGCACCTATCCTCGGGGACCATTTCCACTTCTACATACATCAAAAACCAGTTTTGCATCCCTCGGTTCCGAGGGTTCCGGAACCTGTACAGAAAATTGGAATAGAGATCAACAGAACCATCATTTCCGCCCTTTTTATTGCTCATGCATGTCGGCCATAAACAACCCTTTTCAATCTATCTCAGGCATGTTTGATAGGGTTCAAGTCTGGAGAACATACTGGCCACTCTAGTCGAGCGATGTCGTTATCCTGAAGGAAGTCTATCATAAGATCTGCACGATGGGGGCGCTAATTGTCGTTCATTCAGACGAATGCCTCGCCAATATGCTGCCGATAAGGTTGCATATCGGTCGGAGGATGGCATTCGCGTATCGTACAGCCGTTATTGCACCTTCCATGACTACCAGCGGCGTACGTCGGTCCCACATAATGCCATTCCAAAACAGCAGGGATCCTCCCCCTTACTGCACTCGCTGGACAGAGTGTCTAAGGCGTTCATCCTTACCGGGTTGCCTCCAAACACGTCTCCGACGATTGTGAGGCTGAAGACATAGGCGAAACACTCATGGGTGAAGAGAACGTGATGCCAACCTGAGCGGTCCATTCGGCATGTTGTTGGGCCCATCTGTACCTCACTTCAGTGTGTCGTGGTTGCAAAGGTGGACCTCGCCATGGCTGGACTACAGACGACACGAACCGTGTACCTCCTTCGTCGTGGAATGACTGGGGCTGATCGGTTGTCGGACCCCCTCCGTCTATTAGGTGCTGCTCATGTATGGTTGCTTACATCTTTGGGCGCGTTTAGTGAGATCTCTGAACAGTCAAAGGGAACGTCTGTCTTCAGGAGTTCTGGCAACTGGGGAGATGCAAAACATTTTTTGATGTGTATACATGCAGATTGTTTTTCCTTGGTACGATAGAATTTATCAACAGTAAAAGGCAACGCGTCACACAGTTAGCAGAGTACGTGCGTGGTTCAAAGAGCACCGGGATGAGTTTACAGTACTCCCCGGGTCACCAGACTCTCCAGATGAATACCATTCGAGAACTTGTGATACCATCCCGATCGTCCCGTTCGCGCCATGGATCCTCAACCTAGAAACCCAGTGCAGCTGGCCACGGCACTGGAGTTAGCATGGCTCCACGTCCCTGTCGGTAACTTGCAGAACCTCGATGATTCTCTTAATACGAGGTGTGGCTAGAAAAAAACCGGACTAGTACTGGTGAAACAATAAAATGAATGCAATAAGGCTGAAAGTCGCGTGGCCTGTCACATGACTCTCGCTCCGCCTACTGCTCGAGTTTCATCTGCCTCCTGCACTCAGTCTGCCCGTGGCGTCTGTTTTAAGTAGTTGACGTTTTGTCTGTGCGTCGGAAAATGTTGAGTGTACAGAAAGAACAGCGTGTTAACATCAAATTTTGTTTCAAACTAGGAAAATCTGCAAGTGAAACGTTTGTAATGTTGCAACAAGTGTACGGCGATGATTGTTTATCGCGAACACAAGTGTTTGAGTGGTTTAAACGATTTAAAGATGGCCGCGAAGACACCAGTGATGACACTCGCACTGGCAGACCATTGTCAGCAAAAACTGATGCAAACATTGAAAAAATCGGTAAACTTGTTCGACACTTTCCTTGTCAACTCCTGTTAACTCAGACACTGCTCTGATTATTAAACGGCGATCTTGTCGAACAAGTTTACCGATTTTTTTCAATGTTTGCATCAGTTTTTGCTGACATTGGTCTGCCAGTGCGAGTGTCATCACTGGTGTCTTCGCGGCCATCTTTAAATCGTTTAAACCACTCAAACACTTGTGTTCGCGATAAACAATCATCGCCGTACACTTGTTGTAACATTACAAACGTTTCACTTGCAGATTTTCCTAGTTTGAAACAAAATTTGATGTTAACACGCTGTTCTTTCTGTACACTCAACATTTTCCGACGCACAGACAAAACGTCAACTACTTAAAACAGACGCCACGGGCAGACTGAGTGCAGGAGGCAGATGAAACTCGAGCAGTAGGCGGAGCGAGAGTCATGTGACAGGCCACGCGACTTTCAGCCTTATTGCATTCGCTTTATTGTTTCACCAGTACTAGTCCGGTTTTTTTCTAGCCACACCTCGTATACGTCTCACGCTGGACTGCTCTGTAAAAGGTGACTGATCAGGCTATCGACAGGTCGACAGATTAATATGACTGGACAGTGTATTTGTTGAGTATATTTCATCTTCTGATTCAGTCTTCGCCCTCTACAGATCCCTACGGTACACCTGCAGAGATCCACTGGTGTCTTCACTGGTCTCTACACACCTGTGCTTTCCTCTACGCTGTTCCTTCCAAATATTCATCACGAATTCCATGGAGTATTTCCTCATTTAATAGCAATAAAATTAATTTTCCTTATCTGTCTGTAACATACCTGGAACGAGAAGCCGGCCGCGGTGGTCTCGCGGTTAAGGCGCTGAGTCCGGAACCGCGCGACTGCTACGGTCGCAGGTTCGAATCCTGCCTCGGGCATGGATGTGTGTGATGTCCTTAGGTTAGTTACGTTTAAGTAGTTCTAAGTTCTAGGGGACTGATGACCACAGATGTTAAGTCCCATAGTGCTCAGAGCCATTTTTGGAACGAGAAATTTTAGAAAGTACGAAATAATATTAGTCAATCCCTTTGCCATGTTTGGTCGTAGGTCTTTCCAAGCTACGTCAAACGCTGACTCTATTGCTGGACTCCCAATATCTGTCAACAGTCCCTTGACCTCGTATAGTTCCACAGTGTACCCTGGTCACAGGTCTTCTATTTCCTTTATGGTTAATAGCGTAGAACTCCTTTTACGGTAAAAAACTCGAAGGTTGCTTTTAATTTCACTAATAGTTATTTTGGGTTTTCTGTATATTTAATCTGTTCTTCGAACTAACATTGTATATTTTCCTATAAGCATTTTGCTTTGACTTCCCGGCTGTTCCTACTGAATACATTCCTAATCTATGTAAAACTCTGTATTTTATTATTAAGTCACGTTTTTATATTTTCTTCTTGCCTCAGTCAACTGTAGTATTTCTTCCGTTATTCTAATTACATTTCATGTAGCTAATTTACCTTTAGAACTTCTGCAGTTGTCCTTCTTAATGGCGCCCATTCCTATTCTAGCGATCTTCTTACTGTGCTATTAACAGAGTATTTACAGCGTCAGAGTTTTTCAAACGCAAACCATTAGTCCTCAGTCAGTAGCCCTCGTCCTTAGACACAATCTCCTTGACGATACTCTTGAAATTCATTCTACTATTAGTAAACTGTGATTGTACACCTGCTATTAGGTACTTCTCAGAATGCAGTATCTGATTTCGGAATCTGTACTGCTCCGAAAAACTGTAAAAAGTTAATGATTTATGGTAAAGGGAACGAAAAGGAGTTATTGTTATGTGTACTTTTTGTTTGCAGATTTTCAATTACGTTTCAAGCTTCAGACCGTGTCTCAGGGGAATACTCGGTCCTAGAGACTGCAGAACAGTATTTATTTTGTTTTAGTCATTTATTTATTTATCAGCTTCCATGTGAGTCGTAGAGTCGTAACCACACGGTCCTGGAATAAGTCAGTATATAGTCTACAAAGCTGAATACGAAGTTTATAAACAAAAAAATTAGAGAATTAATAACACACGAATAAGTTTTTGAGAATGTAAACGTATGAATAACACACTATAGAGAAAATCCGTTGCACCAGTGGGGTGTGCCACAACGAAACCTTTCAACATTGCTTTGATTACTTAGGATTTATCACTGAATTCTTCTATTTTATTGGAAGACTATTAAAAATGAAACGTGCCGAACAGAGCACACTTCTCTTCACAAAGCTTATGGAAGCGTTATCCAAATGCACATCGCTTTTCCGTCTAGTGTTCACTGAGAAAATGTTGCAGTTTCTTCAGAGTGAATGAATATCATCGACAAATAATACCGTGATTGAATATACATACAGGGCTGCCAGAGTTAGAATACAGAGACGCCAGAAGCACGGCCTGCACGAATTTCGGCAACTGATATAGCAGAACAGTCTGGCCACCCTTTCCTCGCTTAAGAATATTCTTGATGAATGTAGAGAATTTCCCCATGGTATAACGCCACACGAGATAACAGAGTGAAAGCGAGTAAAGTAAAGACGACTTCGTATTCCAGTGTCAGAAACAGTGGTGTTCAGTTTTGCAGTGAATAGAGTAATATTCCAGACACAAAGGAATGAAAAACGTTATCTGCCAATGGGGTGATATATATCAATGAGGCAAAATTAAAATTTGTGCTGGACCGGGCACGAAACCGGTTGACCTGCTTACAAAGCAGTTACATAGACCACTATGCCAACTGGACACCAACTGGACACAGTGGTCGCCAAAGTCGCACGCACTACTCTAGCACACCTACTGTCAGACCCAAACTCTCACCTTATACCAAACACTACTGTTGTGCCCCTGCTTGTTACCCTCATTACTCGCAGCATCTCGCCGAACCCAGTCAGAATTCAGGCTTGGTGTGCTTCTGCACTGAAGCGATCATTGGTCATCAAAGCATTAATCACGTATTAATATTACATATACAAATATATATTTTAGTTAATGTGATTATAGCTACTGATCTGTGAGCAGGGGCTCTACATCAATATTGTGTGGTATAAGTTGAGAATTGGCGTTTGTCTGAGGGCGTGCTACGGTAGCCTGTGCAGATAAAGTGATCCTGTGAGCAGGGGCTCTACATCAATATTGTGTGGTGTAAGTTGAGAATTGGCGCTTGTCAGAGGGCGTGCTATGGTAGCTAGTGTAGGTATGTGTTGGATGGGATAGTGGTCAGCACCTCTGCCTGGTAAACAAGAGACCCATGTTCAAATGCCAATCGGGAACAAATTTTTAACTGACCCCGTTCATATAAACCAATGTCCACTGCAAGCTGGTGTCTTTAGTTCCTTTGTGTCTTGGTTCATAGTGGTTGCCGGATCGAAGTGTCGAAGTGGTGCGTGTTATTTCAGACATGTCAAAAAAAAAAATAAGTACAAACATATACGTAAGCAGTATTCAATTTGAACGGTACTGCATCTAGATACAGCCGAAAGAACATGAAATGGTCACTTCGCTGGTTTGACCACATTCGGACCATAAAATTTCGTTTTTAAAAATGTTCCGTGTCACAACTTGTATCCATTGCCTTTTCTTGCGATCGAGCGTTAAACTTATCTCTAAGAGCAACATGCGCATAATACTGTCCACGCTATTAGCTGCATAATTCTTAATACATTTCACGTCTTTTACCTTAAAGCTTCTGTCATTTGGAATGAGGAAACTATCTGATTCGTCTGCGATGTTCGTGGCAGACGTTTCATTTATATCAATAAAAACGATGGAAGCAGAACAGAACCTTCTGGCATCCCACTTTACCATTCGACATGACGCCAGCCGGATTTATACGTTGTGGAAATGAACAAGGGTCACTAGTCACTATTTTTAGAGTAGCGTCGAGAAACAGAGCGGGGACATGGTGCATGTTTCAGTTGAGATCGTGATAAGGTCGGTTCCCTGGTGACACAAGAGTTCATTAGTGAACGCGGCGTGTAGCAACGGCGGAACCCGTGGGATGTAGGCAGCTGGTGTGTGTGCACTCTGCAAAATTCCAATTGCTCGGCCCCGGCAGCTGCGGGGCCATCCTCTGCCCCCCCCCCCCCCACATGCAGCCTCTCTAACCCACTTCACCCTCCCCCCTACACCCCCTCCGCCCTCTATCGATTGCTCCTCCAGTGCCCGTCTCGTCCCATCGCGTCCCACGGGCCTGCAGCTAGTGTGTCGTCCACGGTGGTGAGAAGTCACCACTCATAAACAGCGCCCCGTGTAAATCTCGTCACCTCACCCCACGCCCTCCGTGGTGCCGCAGTCGTTTCGACAAAAGGACGCTGCCGCTGCCGTTGCCCACAAGGGCTAACAAGCACCGGTTACGGGAAAGATTTGTGCCGCACCGCCTGCTGAATTAGGCTGACAAAGGCTTTGGGATGCTACCGCTGCGGGATGAGCTCTTCATTATGCTCTTTTCGCTCATGGTTATGGATGCGGCGGAGAAAGGGATGGAAGTTTGGAACAATTTTCTTTGTAACTAGTAATTTAGAAGAGAAATCCAGACGGAGATTTAGCACACTATAAATGTCATTCCTGAAGAGCACATCTGAAATCTTACTTCGAAAACGACAGTAACATTCGCAATTACACTGGTGTGTAAACCTGCGGACGATAGTGACTATCGCATTACGTGTCGTTCGCCGAGTAACATAGCTCGATGGAAGTTGGACAGTACAAAGAACTGCTACAATATCGTATAGAAGGTAACTGAAAGTAATACGCAATGAGACGAAAAGACAGAATCACAGTATACATTACAAAATGCAGGCTATGGTTCTTAATAGGGTGTTCTCTGCAACTTGTTGACATGCTGGCTTCAATAATGATAAAGGTCTTTGGGTAATACGTTCCTTTCCTCCACCACCGCAGCTCAGCTGCTGAATAGCCTTTCCTGCGTATTGTCGTGCTGGAATACATCTCTACAGTTCATCTCACATGTGCTAGATGGAATTTAAGTCTGCTGATGTGTGGTATATTTTGTTTCCTAGTGCTGCCATGTGTTCCATGAATCTAATCTCAAATACCACACATCAGCAACAGCTACCCACCTACATGAAACAAAACATCGTGTTAACAACGCAAGTATTAGCATCCTACACATCCAACCAAAAGGCAGAAACTAGACATCCTCGAAACACTCCAAATATACAAACACCAAACGAAATAACCTGAATCCATCTTAAATGACAAAAATGACAATATTTACAATAGTGTCATTTCTGTTTTCAGCAACTGCCTACACTCTTAAAAACACACACACACACACACCCACACCACACACACACACACACACACACACACACGCCTTAATATATACCATAAATATTGACAGCCGCCACGGATACAAGAGATTGACCTCATTTACAGATAATTCATCACACCAACAGCTTGTACCCATTATCAACTTGAAACTGTTTGTATATCAACTACTGGCACAAATTGTATATCTGTCAACATATTTTATACCATTAACCAATGTATTACCCCAATCTTTAGACAGCTAATATATGTAACATGTAATCGTAAGACCCCTTGCCACGTAAATGTTTGCTTTCATATAATCACTCTTTCCACCCCCCCCCCTTCTCTCTCTCTCTCTCTCTCTCCCTCTCTCTCACACACACACATACACACACGCTTTCTCTCTCTCTTCCTCTCCTTCTGCATCCAGCCTCTCGCATCTGTCTATTAATCCCAATCAAATAGTGTCACCTATGTATGATTTTACTGCTTTAGCCAATATGATTATTGTACTTCATGTCTGAAACATTTGACCGCATTGTTATTAACAAGTATGAAGTTCAAGCCATTTTAACATTTCACTTGATTGTATAAACGAGTACGAATGTTTAGCTGTTTTAACTTGTCAAAATTGGATTTATATACCACCCGAAGTACACACACATATATTCGACACCTCAAAACAAACACCAATGCTTTAAACAATTATTCAGTAATAATGTTGTTACAATGTATTTCCTTGCACTTTACGATTATGTCTTCTCTTCTGCTATACGAGCCTTGCACCGAGCAGATTTCAGACGCCATATTTGTTTACTAATGTGACAGTATACACGTTATGTGTTACGACAACGTAAGGGACCTGTGACCACTGGAGCTACTCTAGTTTACTTATTTTATATTTATCATTAGATATCAGTTTAATTGTTTGTCAGAAGAAATCCAAAACAATGTTCTGAGATAGTATTTTGTTTCTCCACTAGGCAGTGCCACAAGTTCGTCCAAAAATCGTAACACAACACACACACTGTCATTCTAACTAACGTAAATCCACCAGATCGATGGAGGTTTAAACCTTTGAAACGCGTCGTAGAAATAAATAAAACGTTGACTGGTAACAGTAAACTTGTTATTTCATTTAATATCAATAACAGTCACGGTAAAGCCTAACCTAAAAATGTTCGCATTTAAAGGAGAATACTGTTACAGTAACGTGACCGCTGAGTGCACCGTGTGCTCCCCACATCATAGCTTGGACCACGAAAACGACCATAGTTGACAATGTTTCTAGGAGTGTATTACGTTTTTGCACATCTCACCGGTCTTCGGTATTGCGACAATGTACTCTTTACCCATGTGCGTCTTTTCTGGGGGACATGTACTGCAACGTGTTCATATCTACTAACAACTGTCCAGCAACGCTCAATGGCACTGGTGAGGCATGGAACACCCTACTACAAGAACTTACTAACCCTATTACCAATGTGGTAGCAAGTTTCAGAGCATGCACTGCAATCTGTTTTAGTCACTCGCAGCATTAAGAACCATGTCCTGTCTTATGTAATGTTCTGGGGACTATCATGAATAGCCACGACTTCAATGTAATTATATACCTAATAACGGAGTCACTTCTGTTCGTCTCATTTCATATGTCTTTGCGTTACCTTCTGTATTGTACTGTACTATAGACCACGTCCACCTTTTTAACGAGTTATGGCTGTGACCTATCATGCGAAAGTTAGCTTTACAAGAGCACTTTCCCGCGAAAGGCAAAGGTCCCGAGTTCGAGTCTCAGTCCGGCATACAGTTTTAATCTGCCAGGAAGTTTCTAAGCTTCACAAGTTTTCCAAACTAGAGTGTGACGTCATAAGCGCGTGACTGCGTGTGAGATCGCTCTCTAAGTTCATCTATTTTTAGGTTTCAGATATATATTTTAACTGTTTTTGTGATAATATTTACTATATAAGTGACTTATTAGTGGTTTCTTCATTCACCTCTGCATTTCTTGTGTTGTGGCCTGATATTTGTGAGTGTTTCGTATCGAGCAACTTAACCTCTTACCCGTGTTTACATTCCGCGGTGACCAGTTGCAGCTGTAGCGGCGCATCGAAAGCTAAGTACTAATTAATTGTTTGTGTATAGTAGTTTATTTAGGAACTTTAGTAGTCTTCAACCTGTGTTCTTGGTGTTTTCCGGTGAAATAACTTCAGAAGAAATTTTTGCGAACTGCTTTCAGTTTCGTTACTGTCATTAGACGTTTGATTTTCTTTCTGTGTTAGTATTTTGTTATATTCTCATTTGTTGTTGATTAATACTGTCAATAATAGTAGTTACTTCCCTTGTAGAGCAAGTTTGTGATTATTGTAGTCAGTTTTTAACATCTTCTTATTGTAGTAGCGGAACTTAGATAAAGTTGTTTTCTTGTTTCAATAATTGTAAAATTTTACCATGAGTGAGAAGTGTGGGCTTTGCCGTAGTTTCGTGAGTAGTGGATTGCGGTGTGAGACTTGTTCGAAGTTTTTTCACTGGGGGGAATGCAGTGGGGAAGCCAGTGGGCATTCTGGTGAGATCCTCTCCCGGAACTGCAGGTTATGTAGAAAGAGTAAGTTGATAGAGGAGCAGGAGCGTAAGGTCTGTGCCCTTCAGGTGCAGTTGAAAAACGCACAGGAGGAGCTAGATAGGATGAGGAGGGAGAAGGGGGTTGGGGAATGGGAGCTGGCTGTTGGCAAGAGATCTGCTAGGAGAAGGAGATTTTCAGATAGTTTTACTATTGGTGTTTGTAATAGATATGACCAACTCTCAGAGTCTAGTGGAGAGGAATCTCTAGTAGCTGTAAATGTAGGAAGCATGCAGCAGACCTCAGCAGTTACGGTGGCTAGGACAGTTGCAAAGTCTAAGAAGAAGGTTCTGCTGTTAGGTAGTTCTCATGGTAGAGGTGTAGGCCAGCAGTTGCAGGAAGTTTTGGGGAGTGAGTACCAGGTCACCAGCATTGTGAAGCCTAATGCAGTATTGGCTCAGGTGACTTTTAACATAGGGGGGTTATGTAGGGATTTTACTAAAGAGGATCAGGTAGTGATTGTGGGTGGGGCTGGTAATAGTATTGATAGGGATGGGAGTATGACATAGATGGTGACCTGAAAAAGATAGCCACTCAGACTGGCAACACGAATGTGCATTTCGTGGAACTGTTTCAGCGTCACGATCGGCCTCATCTTGATACAGCCGTCAGGCGTAATAACATGAGACTTGGGGGTGCGCTGATGACAGAAGGCATGAGTCACATTTCAGTGGTGTCGGTGGAGTCTATCAGCAGGACGGGTTTCACTAGACATGGCCTGCACCTCAACAGGTATGGGAAGGGGAGGTTGGCAAAACTTATAGGTGACAGCATAGGTGGGGGTGGTGGGATCACTCATGGGTAAATTCCGGTAGTTGTGGGTGTTAGAGCTGTACCTTTTTTAGATTGAAGTCAGCTGATAGGTATTCCTGCTTAAGGGTGGTCTCTCTAACAAAGAAACCACTTTCTACAAAGCTTGGGTATCCGATTAATGAGGGAATTAGTATATTTCATCAAAATGTACAAGGTATTCGAGATAAAGTTAGTGAACTGCTTATAGATGTTGACTCTGAAATTATTGGTATATCTGAACACTTCTTAAATAAGGAGATAATTCAGAGGCTTCCTTTACCAGGAAACAGGTTGGCTGGCAGCTTTTCTAGGAGCTCTTTGCGGTGTGGGGGAGTAGCCATGTATGTGAAAAACGGTATCCCATTTGAGTCAATTGATGTTTCAAAGTACTGCACTGAAAAGGTGTTTGAATGTTGTGCAGGTGTGGTTAAATTTAGTGGAGCTAAACTTCTTACTGTTGTTATTTATAGATCCCCAGACTCCGATTTCACAACATTTTTGCTAAAGCTAGAGGAGGTTCTTGGTTCACTTTATAGGAAATACAAAAAGTTAGTTATATGTGGTGACTTCAATATCAATTGTATAAGTGATTGTGCAAGGAAAAGGATGCTGGTAGACCTCCTTAATTCATATGATCTTATGCAAACCGTATTCTTTCCAACGAGAGTGCAAGGGAACAGTAGAACAACCATAGACAATATTTTTGTTCATTCGTCATTATTAGAAGGGCATTCTGTTAGCAAAAAGGTGAATGGCCTTTCAGATCATGATGCACAAATTTTAAGTCTAAAAGATTTTTGTGCTGCAACACATGTTAAATATAGTTACCAACTTTTTAGGAAAGCTGATCCAGTTGCTGTACAGACTTTGTAAACCTTATCAAGGAACAAGAGTGGCAAGATGTTTATAGTGCTGATACAGTAGACGATAAATATAATGCTTTCCTCAAGACTTTTATCGTGCTCTTTGAAAGTTGCTTTCCGTTAGAACGTTCAAAACAGGGTACTAGCACAAACAGGCAGCCTGGGTGGCTGACTAATGGGATAAGAATATCTTGTAGAACAAAGTGGCAATTATATCAAAACGTTAGAAACAGTCAAAATCTAAATGCAGCAGCCCATTACAAACAGTATTGTAAGGTGCTTAGAAAAGTTATTAGGAAGGCAAAAAGTATGTGGTATGCAGATAGAATAGCTAAGTCTCAGGATAAAATTAAAACCATATGGTCAGTCGTAAAGGAAGTGGCTGGTCTGCAGAGACAGGTCGAGAATATAGAATCAGTGCGTAGTGGGGATGTCCGTGTTACTGATAAGTCGTATATATGTACAGTATTTAATAATCACTTTCTGAATATAGCAGGTGAACTAAATAGAAACCTAGTCCCAACAGGGAATCATATAGCGCTCTTAGAAAAAAGTGTTCCGAGACTGTTACCTGAAATGCTCCTTCATGATACTGACAAGAGGGAGATTGAGTTAATAATTAAATCACTAAAGACCAAGAACTCTCATGGATATGACGGGGTATCTAGCAGAATACTGAAGTATTGTTCCACGTATGTTAGCTCAGTACTTAGCCATATCTGTAACTTTTCCTTTAGGAGTGGTCGGTTTCCTGACCGATTAAAGTACTCGGTAGTGAAGCCACTTTATAAAAAGGGAGACAGGGATAATGTTGACAATTATAGACCTATTTCTATGCCATCGGTGTTTGCTAAAGTTATCGAGAGGGTTGTATATACAAGGTTACAGCAGCATTTAAATTCACATAATTTGCTGTCAAATGTACAGTTTGATTTTAGAAATGGCTTAACAACTGAAAATGCTATAGTCTCTATTCTCTGTGAGGTTTTGGACGGATTAAATAAAAGGTTGCGAACGTTAGGTGTTTTCTTTGATTTAACGAAGGCTTTTGACTGTGTTGACCACAAAATATTACTGCAGAAGTTGGAACATTATGGAGTAAGGGGAGTAGCTTACAATTGGTTCGCCTCCTACTTTAAGAACAGAAAGCAGAAGGTAATCCTCCGCAATATTGAGAGCGGTAATGATGTTCAGTCCCAATGGGGCACTGTTAAATGGGGCGTTCCCCAGGGGTCGGTGCTGGGGCCACTGCTGTTTCTTGTTTACATAAATGATATGCCTTCTAGTATTACAGGTGATTCAAAAATATTTCTATTTGCTGATGACACCACCTTGGTAGTGAAGGATCTTGTGTGTAATATTGAAACACTATCAAATAATGTAGTTCATGATATAAGTTCGTGGCTTGTGGAAAATAATTTGATGCTAAATCACAGTAAGACTCAGTTTTTACAGTTTCTAACTCACAATTCAACAAGAACTGACATTTTAATCAGACAGAATGGGCATGTTATAAGCGAGACGGAACAGTTCAAGTTCCTAGGCGTACGGATAGATAGTAAGCTGTTGTGGAAAGCCCATGTTCAGTATCTTGTTCAGAAACTAAATGCCGCTTTTTTTACCATTAGAACAGTATCTGAAATAAGTGACATTTCAACACGAAAAGTAGTATACTTCGCATATTTTCATACGCTTATGTCATATGGTATTATTTTTTGGGGTAATTCTTCTGATTCAAAAAGGGTATTTTTGGCTCAAAAACGGGCTGTTCGAGCTATGTATGGTGTAAGTTCGAAAACCTCTTGTCGACCCCTATTCAATAGTCTGGGAATTTTGACATTGCCCTCACAGTTTGTATTTTCTTTAATGTCGTTTGTTGTTAGCAATATTAGCTTATTCCCAAGAGTTAGCAGCTTTCACTCAGTTAATACTAGGCAGAAATCAAATCTGCATGTGGAATGCACTTCCTTGACTCTTGTGCAGAAAGGAGTGCAGTATTCTGCTGCATCCATTTTCAATAAGCTACCACAAGAACTCAAAAATCTTAGCAGTAGCCCAAACACTTTTAAGTCTAAACTGAAGAGTTTCCTCATGGCTCACTCCTTCTATTCTGTCGAGGAGCTCCTGTAAGAGCTAAAAAATTAAGCAAATTCCAGTGTTACATTCTTGATTTTCTTTATTTAAACTAACGACTTGTCGCCTGAATATGTTTCTTATATTTCATTTTATCTGTTTCTACAATCGTGTTATAATTTCATGTATTGACTCGTTCCATGACCATGGAGACTTCTCCTAAATGTGGTCCCACGGAACAATAAATAAATAAATAAAAATAAAATAAAAAGAAGAAATCATGTACATTATACGTCGCTCAGCGTTAGTGTGCACAAAATGTGTGAAGTATTCTTCAGTTCTTCAGTAAGAATCTTTGACTCAGTAGCTAATGATTTAAAGAATTTAATAGATTACAAAATTATCTTAAAACACAAACTGACAGGCCTTCTAATTACATAGAAGATTTTCTACAAGTCTAATGACATGATGTGTGTGTGTGTGTGTTTGGGTGTGTGGGTGTGTGTGGGTGTGGGTGTGTGTGAATGAGGAGAGAGGGAAGAACAGATTAAGTATAGGTAAGTACAAATTACAGATACTTATACGAAAAAAAGTTGAACCCAATAATGAAAATGGTTAGTAACTTGTCTTTTTTCGCGGAGAAAGCGTACAGTAACTGCTGAACTGTCTCGATCCACTTCATAACGAGAGGCACCAGTTATGATCCAAGGAATACGTAGCTAACTAAGACTTGCTTTTATTTCTAAGGATGGGAATGGGACGGTTATGCCAACCATCCCACAACAAAATTGACAATCTGAAGTATCGTACTATTAGAACTTAATTACTTTTGAATACATTGTGGGAGTGAACAGTGATCAATGTGTTACAAATATTTACTATCAAAAACAGTCTTGATCACAATTTATTTTTTACGGTGACCGGTTTCGACCACTACTGTGGTCATCTTCAAACCAATGAGTAAGAACCTCCTTCTGCTGGAGAATAACTACTAGAAACCGGTCACCGTAATAAATAAATTGTGATCAAGATTGTTTTTGATAGTAAATATCTTTTAGAATTTGTTTAGGCGCCTTGAAGTCCACCACGGAAAACGTGCTACTGATTGATTCCAAAGAAAGAGCGTGGATAATCCGCAGATCATTGTTACCTGCTAAATTTGAACTTTGCAGAAGACCTGTATCACCATGGTCATTTCTTCAGAGTCTTCGGATGTTCAAAGAAATCATCAGTGCACAGGAAGTTTGAAAGTAACAGTAAATTTCGCAGCTACACTGGTGTGACAAATTTACTACTCACTGAGAATTTTTGGATGAAGAATCATCTACAGATGCAATAGTAACTTCAGGGGTCCAGGAAACTGTGTTGGGTCTCTTACACTTATTTTTGTGTATTAATGACCATGCAGAATTATTAATACTAAACTCAGACTTTCCGCAGATGATGCATTTATCTATAATAAAGTACTATCTGAAGAAGCTCTAATGATGTAAACTTCTACACTTACCAAAGCTTATGAAAACAGAGCGTATGTAAGTAGTACCCTATGACTGCCATATCATTGAGTCGCAGGTGCTAATACCTGAGTGTGGAACATTCCGTGATGGAATGATCACAAGGGCTCAGTCGTAGATAAAGCTGGTGGCAGACTTCGATCATTGGTAGAATATTCTGGAATTGAAATCAGACTTCCTGTTTTTTAGGCTAGAATACTGCTCAAATGTGTAGGACTCGTTCCAAATAAGACTAAGAGAGGATACTGAAATTATTCAGAGAAGGGCTTCTTTGACCCACGACAATATGTCATGGAGATGCTGAAAAAACAGAGCTCGCAGACCTGTGCGTACTGTCCCGACAAACCGCATTTCATGAAGCAAATGACGAATCTACGAGTATACTACAAACCTCTACGTATCGCTCCAGTACGGATCATGAGGATAAGATAAGACTAACTGTAGCACACACGGAGGCGTTCAAGCAATTATTCCTCCCGTGCTGCATATGTGAATGGAACGGGAAAAAGCGCTAACGGCTTTTAAATGGGACCTAGCCTCAGCTATGCACCTCCTCAGTGATTTACAGAGTATATTGTTGTTGTTGTTTTTTGGGGAAGGAGACCAGACAGCGAGGTCATCGGTCTCATCGGATTAGGGAAGGATGGGGAAGGAAGTCGGCCGTGCCCTTTCAGAGGAACCATCCCGGCATTTGCCTGGAGTGATTTAGGGAAATCACGGAAAACCTAAATCAGGATGGCCGGGCGCGGGATTGAACCGTCGTCCTCCCGAATGCGAGTCCAGTGTCTAACCACTGCGCCACCTCGCTCGGTATACCTACTGAGTATGGGTGTGGATGTAGTCGTCCTGTATACAAGTATCAAAGCAGCTGAATATCACAAATACGTAATGCACGGCTGTAAATAAAAACATTTAAGTAACGGAGGACATTACTAAATTTAAATTGCCAAGACAGTACCGCATCCACCCTCCAGTGGAGTGCTGAAGGGCCTTGGCTACCCTCCGGCTATACTCACAAAAATTAGAGTTCCGCAGAACTTTAAAGTTAACACTTCTAAACGCTTCCGTCAGGACTCAGTTTCAGATATAAGATCTTTTACTTTACAGACAAAATCGCATCCCACTCAGAACCTCCTTGAGGCTTGAAGCCTAAAAAATGGTTCAAATGGCTCTGAGCACTATGGGACTTAACTTGTGAGGTCATCAGTCCCCTAGAACTTAGAACTACTTAAACCTAACTAACCTAAGGACATCACACAACACCCAGTCATCACGAGGCAGAGAAAATCCCTGACCCCGCCGAGAATCGAACCCGGGAACCCGGGCGCGGGAAGCGAGAACGCTACCGCACGACCACGAGCTGCGGACGTAGAAGATTACTACATGAATGTCTTACGATGTATGTTTATCCGTCTATTAATTGTATGTCTGATGCAAAATTAAAAAAAAGAATAAAAAACAGTAAATAAATGGAAAAATTATTTGAAATTGTTTTCTGTGTAGCTCTCGTAGTGTATATTGATTCACAATCAATAGCAGACACCAGTTTTCGGAAAAGTGATCCGTTACGCGTGGTTTGCAGCAAAATCATTGCCAACACGTGAAATCTTCAGCAGTGTTAATGACGTTTCTTTCCCGAGTGAGATCAGTACGAAGAAATGTCGCTGTGGCAAATTTGCCTTCGCTCGAAGCCCGTGGCGTCCGGAATCCCTATGTTTCGAATATTTCTACGATCGATATCATCCAAGGGAATGTACCAAATATTCCTCAAGAGTGAACATAAGAATAACATATGAGACTTAAGAATTGATGTAAGATTAGAACATAAACATATGAGGAATTAAAAATATTCTAACCCATGAAGATACCATACACACGTTATAATAAGTTTATGACACCTATCGTCAAACCTATTTCTAATTTTGCATTTAATATAACACGATAAGAGACTTTCGTGTAGTAACCTACCTCGGACATTGGTAGATGAAGGAATAAAATAAAATAAAATAAAATAAAATGAAAATAGCAAATGGGTTGGGACAAAAAGTGAGGCACCACGTAACTAGCCAGTACGCCACGCACTGACCTTATCGTCAGCTAAAAGGCAAATAAATTCTGTTGAAAACGTTTACAGCAGTTTTCTCTGCACTCGTTGGTAGCACTCCTCGCCTTGTACACGACCACCGCGGCGCTCAGGGTCACGGCACCAAGATACGCCTCCTGAATATGGGCATATAAGGGTCCGAAAGCGGTCGTGTGTTAAATGAAAGATCCTTACAACTGTAGTGGTATCTTCAACCTCTGGTATAACGCTCAGTTGCGGATGTTCCTCCGACAGGATTTTTTCCATTTATGCTGTTTGTGCGGGGTCAGAAAAAATAGCCATTGTTCTCATCGTATTTTCGTCCCGATTTGTCTTAATTGCCTTTCTTGGAAATTTTGTCATGTAAGAAAGATGTCTGAGAACTTCTGGAGCCAGACCAAGGCAGAAATCCGTATAAATTGGCTTTATCACTTAAGAAGCGGCGCCTGTTGGAATTTTCCACCATACCCGCAAAATGAAGGAAGGAAAGATGATTGAGTTTTAGCGTTCTGTAGACGGCGAGTTCATTAGAGACGAAGAATATATTCTCATGGGTGAATCGCTCGGGCATTTGCTTTAAGAGATCCAAGGAAAGCTAAAAAAAAACGAATGTTTACATGGTTGGACGGGTATTTAAGTCGCATCGTCCCAAACACGAGGTCATTGTCTTACAACCCGTGTGCTGTCGAATTTTTCGATTGGCAGCTCACAATTAATGAATATGTTCTCCAGTGACCCCTTTACTGCTCCTCTTCGCCACTCTAAAATAGTCATGAGGATTAGAAGATCACAAGCCAATGACGCGCCCGGGACAAAACCATGTAGCAGTCAACTATTCCAAGTTCCTCACGCCGCTGTTCAAGGGAGGTAAACAAGGATGAACGTAATTCGAGTTCTGACAGAAGCCAGCGCTGTACAACAAGACATGAATCGTTGGGCCCTGTTCGGTCTCTGTTAGAGGATCACTATTTAGGAATAGATTTATCAGTGTACCACCAAACTGTAGTTTCTTCTTCATTTTTTATTTATTTACTTTTTTTTAGATGTCTAAAAACCGTTACACAAACGCGAAAAATAAACATTGAAAATAGCAGTTGAGACAACTCTTGCTATAAAAAATACTACACAGCTCTAAGCTATTCGACGAGATTCATGTTACCATTATAATCTATATTTACTGAATAATGCTTTGTTGACGACTAGTTTCATTGTCACAATGTGCGTGAAATCTTATGGGACTTAACTGCTAAGGTCATCAGTCCCTAAGCTTACACACTACTTAACCTAAATTATCCTAAGGACAAACACACGCACCCATGCCCGAGGAGGACTCGAACCTCCACCGGGACTAACCGCACAGTCCATGACTGCAGCACCTTATACTAGTTTCATTTCAAAAAGCATATCGCCTAACGATTGTCATCGGGAAAAACATTTTAGCCCGTTCTATGAAAGTCCGCAGATGGCTCTGGAAAAACATTTCTGTATCACCACCCTCCAAGAAACATGTAGGATGCAAGAGAAAGAAGCAACTACCTGCTTAAAATATACTCGTATTTTATCATTTCCTTTTTGTTTCGTGCCATAACCGTATACTTGTAGTATGACATTGTAATGGTTTCACATCGGCTGTTGCTTACACTTACTCCGAACAGCCAGCTATACTACGACATGTTACACGTACAGCACTTGAGAATGGTTTGTATGTCCGAAATTGGCTAATTGTGCGAATTTAAAAAAAGTAAATATGCATAAGCAATAACCGAGGTAAGCAATAACCCCTGAAGTATATCTTACCAACGTTTGTGTGTTTTTAACTCCCCTGTATCATAAAATCAATTTACTTTTTTCGTCAATCTCTGCTTTTTAAGTTCATCTGTTCATTGAGAATGAGAATGCTACTTGGATCGGTCATGAAAGCTGTTAGTTCTTAAAGTGTCAGCTGAAAGCTGATAATTGCTTTCATACATACTTATGTACTTGCCGGCCGGAGTGGCCGTGCGGTTCTAGTCGCTACAGTCTGGAACCGAGCGACCGCTACGGTCGCAGGTTCGAATCCTCCCTCGGGCATGGATGTGTGTGAGGTCCTTAGGTTAGTTAGGTTTAATTAGTTCTAAGTTCTAGGCGACTGATGACCTCAGAAGTTAAGTCGCATAGTGCTCATTACATCACCTTCCCCATCTTGCCTCTTCTTTGTCCAATGCAATGAAAACCAGTCATAGTACTGAATATTACACACTCCTTACCTGTTGCAGATAGATGTTTTATCCAAGTCGTGTATGACGTTATGTCTTACATGGTTATCAGGTACATAGACAATTTTTATTTCGGATCTTCGAAATATTTTTGCCATCCTGTCTGCGATGGACCCTCAATAGGGTAGAACGGCAACTTTAGATTTATTGGCTTTTGCTCTAATATTCCCTTACATTTCTCTATTAATCCTAGTATCCACGTTTGCCTCATTTTCGTTGAATATTTTGCCAACTATATTTTTGTTATAGCTACTATAGGAGTGTATCTGTTTCATAGGGTCTTTCCGACACGGGAGTCTGCATTAGACTGTCAATAAAACGTTTTTATGTGAGAGGGCATAGGACTATGAAGCACGAAAGGTATAGTCTGTGGCATTATGTTTCGGTGCATGATGGAAGTTGGCGCTTCGTTGTTATTGCTAAACCTGGGATCTAAGGAAGTGATTTCAGAGTCTTTTTCGGCTTATATAATTGAAGTAATAAATTTTTTAAGTTGTTTAAATTGATATCTAGTTTTTAATCATATCATTGTCGCCACTATAAGAATAATCATGTGTTTGTTTTCTATTTTGTCACCACTGTGGACTGTACGGTGCTAAAGAAGTGCTTTAACAGGGATACAATGCGGTGCAGTACATACACATGCTGACCTCCAAAAGGCATTTTCTTTCAGCAATGAAATGGTAACTCTTAACTGTTAACCTGAAAGATGTCGTTACTAATACTGCATTTCCTTGTGAGTACGTATACGCAACTGTCCGCAAATCACTTTATTATTGTATTTCAAATAATTATACAATACTTCTCCATCTTTTTTTTCTTTAGGTGAATACTGTCCGCTTTTTTTCCGGTGTCGCTTTTGAACTAGAACCCGAAAGCTCCTGAAGAAGCAGCAATTATTTCAGACGAAAGTAACTTCCAAATAAACGTACTTTGCAACACGTCAGAGAAATATACGTTAATGAAAAATAAATTGACGTACTTCACACTAATCACTAATCTTAAGCTGAGTTAACATTCTTATTAGTATTTTTACCTTCACCACGTACTTAAAATGTGCTGTAGTCATATAGCCACACGAAAAGCTTATGTCGGTTCTCCGATTGATGATGTGATGTTTAGCCGGAAATAACCACAATTTGCGCCTGATAAGTGTTGCTTTCAGTCTGCAGTTTCAGTTCGTGTTGATAATTTCCATTCCTGTAACTCATTTGCAAAAACCAGAGCATTGACATATTTGCACGTTTGCCCCTACAAAGTTATTTCGACAGAATTAAAACTACCAACAAAAGTCTGTTCATATCATTTCACGTGCGATTTTTCTACGTAACATGTGGAGTTTGTGTGTATGAAGACGTCCACTTTGTCTCATTCTAATCCAACTTTATCGTCTAAGTGATGTATGCGATGGTACCAGAACAACAGAAACGGAGCTCTTTAAGTTCTGTATCATGTCCAAATTATCCCTATGTAATAGTACCGCAGCATCGGAATCATAGTCAATGTGGAGAACGACTCCGATTCCCCGAAGCGTGCTCCACGAAGTTGCTTATATAGCAAGAACGGGAGAGTAGACGTGGAAGTCCATGGTAAATCAGCGTCTTCATTAAGGCATTTCTCCCCGCATCCCCGCTTCCCCCTATCCCCCGAAGGGGACGCCTGCAATTATCGCCTGCTGGGCAGAGCAAACCGTCACAAAGGAAAAGTCTTGTTGAACTTCTTATCTAAGAGCAGACGTCGAGAGGTCGTCGAATAAACATGAGCGAGCATGTCTTTATTCTTCGGGAAGAGCTACACTTTTTGTGGTGAAAGCAGCTGCTGGAGAACTTCAGAAAATATCGTTCGGCATATAACGGCACCACATAAAACGTACGTAAAACTTCATTTAAACAGATTCAATTACTTTGTGGTAAGCTGATCATTATTTATGTACCTGCAATAAAAGCTGCTAAATAGGTGAAATCGGATCAAAGAGAAGTATCCCATGATATGAAGTGTCCCACAGCATGGGTGAAATTGTGACTCTCTCTGTCTGGATATAAGTAGTGGGGTAAACCTGGTTCTGGGACACATTTAATATCGAACTGATATGGTAATTAATTAAATAGATGACATAACCCCTTAATCTATCGCTATGCTAATTGTTTTATGATTTCCTCAGGACACCTCTTGTTACATTAATTGATTTGCGACCCCCTGGGGATAACTCATTCTTCTGTGGAACCCCATCAACTCTGGGAAAAGGGATGCCGACCCTGGGACTATTTTCTTTCGTCATCCTTCCTTTTAGTTCTGAGTCATCTTTCCTCCCTCCCTCCTGGGAGATCCTCCACCACTTACTCTCCCCTTTCCCACTTGTAGAGTGGCAGAAGACATCTGATTCGGTGCTGGAGAGGAAGCATCTCATGACACGAAGTTCAAACCATTATCAATAACATGTTGTTCATTTGAAATTGCAGATTCTTTGTTTAATCAATTTGTGGGAGACAGGGCTCCTCCCCTCCCCTCCCCCATTCTGAATTTGTTGGAAAAAGGCTGAAGAGGATGCTGTGTCTTTATTTTTGCAGGTAGTATGTTAAGAGAGGTGTTTATTGTGTGTATTACCCGTAATGACACATCTGCGGACTGCAATCATCGCCTTCTACACGAGGAATGGAAGGCGGTGATAATGAATGAGTGTAGGGGGATATTTTCAGCAAATAATGATGATACATTTTGTAACTCATAAGGACTATTGCCTGTGCTGAAGCTGCTCATGTTTTTTTTGAAATAGCTGTCAACTGACAGTGTAGAAGACCACTTCGTCCTATTCTACTTCTCGAAACTGAATTAACCAGAGGTTCTCATATTGGTGTATGGTCCTTGATCGAGCAAGTTCACAAAACTACCACAGAGGGTGCTTGAAATAGGTTTTATTCCCTGGGACAACAGGAACACAGCGTTCACCC
Source organism: Schistocerca nitens (assembly GCF_023898315.1). Classification (NCBI taxonomy): domain Eukaryota; kingdom Metazoa; phylum Arthropoda; class Insecta; order Orthoptera; family Acrididae; genus Schistocerca; species Schistocerca nitens. Next base: position 241,397,523 of record NC_064622.1, on the reverse strand, counting down.
CCTCCCCCAACTGAAAATTTGCAGGACCCAATAGGAGTGGAGGAACACTACACCCAGTCATGAGATCATGACATCAGGGGAATGTAAGAAAGAAGCAATTTTAGACACAGTCATTCAGTGCAAGAACCATGCTGAGATCTTCATGTGCCCCTGCCTCACAGAAGAACCATAAAAGTAAGTACAAGCAGTTTAGTTCCATGTCCTTGTTCAACTCTACGTCTTCGTTTGGGGATTCTTATTATCTCTTCTTCTTCTTCTTTGTTCAGCAGCCTCCAGCATGCTGAGACTGGCAGCAACCTCCAGCATGTCTGGACCAGCAGCAGCCATCTCTGGCTCGATGGGACCTTCAGTGACCTATAGCCTGTCTGAGCTAGCAGCAGCAGCAACACTTTCGGGTCCTGTAGTGCACATGACCAGCACATTGGAGCAGGACAGGGAACTGCTATTATCCTTCCTACCCATTGATGAAGACACACATCCAGTCCTCGACTCTCAGAGGAATTGGGGTACACGTCACTACTGGTCTCTGACATATGCATCATCCCAGGATATTGTGGTGTTATTGCAAAGACAGAGTGTTGACGTGGTGGATGAGAAGCTGCCAATTCCTCCCACTGCTCCACTGATTTTCATTTCAAATTATAATTTAATACTTAGCACTTTGAAAGTGCTTAAATATTGGTATAGAAACGACAGTTGATAGTGACTATTATATGACATGGAGTTTGAACGAGATGAACTGTGTTATGCCGAATCCTACATCAATCAACAGATGACCTCCTAATATTCTCTATCTTGTCCATCTCAGACATTTACTGTAAAGACCTGATGCTATCTAACGTCATTCATTTGTTGTAAGTGACTGGTCTTGTGGTGGTGTTGAATAACACCAGAAGAAAAAGAATTGAATAATAATACCCAATAATATACAAGCGGTAATTGTAGGTCCATACAACTGCAGCAAGAGAAAAGTTCTCATGTTGCTGCAAAGACACCAGGCTGAGCAATTAAATAATGTGGAAAATGGCACAAATCACTGTATCTGATGAGTAGTGTTTGAAGCTTTGAAAAGTTCTCAGTGCCAGGGTATTTCTTACCTTTATCTTTCTGTTCATGGGACGTTTTCTAGTACCCATAGTTACAGACTGAACTAAATAAACGTCGACTATTAAAACCTCCGCTCCATTTGAGATGCCCAGATTCATCACACTTGTGTTTCATACCAGTAGAAAAGGGGATAGAGCAAATGATTCCACCAAATTTGACAACAGCAGGTTAACTAATTCGTGAGTCTGCCTGACCTCCGAACTCGTCCCGTATGATAACTTACACCTGCAGTGGAACGGAAATGTGCACAGGCTACCACATCACATCTATTAGAATTTCTGTGCTTCATACTACAAAGAGGAAGGATGTTTACTCAGCCCACTGAAAGTCAAAGAACTTGTATCAATCATTAAATCAAACTGTTCAAAACGAAACGACATAATTAAATCTGGGTTTGTAGATGTACGGATTCAATTTGAATCTTTGGTTATGCTTTAATTCTACATGACCGTGCCATTAACTATTACCTGCTTACCAATGCTGTGCAATGAAATGCATGAATGAACAACTACTGAGTCATACCCAGAGCATTTCACAATGGCATCCGAAGGTGTGAATATCATTGCAGACGCTGACGGTTTCTATGATGATGTGCACAGACTATTCATATTTAAAGACATTGAACTCAAAGCATACCCTGAACACTGAATTATAATAGAGACAATCTCAGCAATCATGGCGTTCCCTGAGGTCTTTAAAATAAGTGAAGTGTGCTAAAACGTGTAGGAGTGCCGTGGGTAACATGGTGTACCCCACAAAAATATGGCGACAATGGCTCGATTATTCGACCACACGTATATATTCATCTACATCAAAGATGAGGAAGAGATCACGTAGATGAGTCGAAACTTCAAGTTTGTTGCTATTCAAGAACTGGGATTCTACAGGTGTCCTATTCTCCATCGACTCAAGAACGAGATGTGTGAAAATAGTGCTGTTTCTGCTTATGAAAATGTAAAATTACTTTTTAGCTGGATGAAATGTAAATGAATTTTTACCTCATAGTTTTTGAATGATTTGTTTTCAACCTACATCCACCTTCATTGTGTACAGTTTTGCTCAGATACTGCAGCTGTGGTTTTCTTCATGCCCAGGAGATATATTTTTAGACATATTTACTCAATATCTATGAAAGTGGACACAGTCTTGTGTCACCTGCTCCCGTAAGCCAAATCGTGCTGCGTAATAGGTATCCAGTCTACATATTTTGTTATCTTGCGTCTTAAACTTCACCTTCATGTTCAAACCGAACGTCATCTATGTCTTGCACATCCTTTACATATACAATTGGGACATGATTTTTTTTTTTAAAAATAAACGACAACAAAGATGTGTGGTAACGAATATTTTCGTTTCTTCGATACTCACAGATACAATTTGATTCTTGATATACAATTTTATTGCAACATTCGATGCACAGATACTCATTTTTACACAACAACAAAAATCACTTGTTGAAATATTTACAGTTTTCAGATCTATAAATCTACGCTAAAAACTAATGCATATATACCTTTATTCCTACACTTCAACTAAATTTCACATCGCAAAGGTTGCAGTTACATGGTTGTTACACAACAAAAATACTGATGGACTGTAAACTATGTATATACTGTTAAAAAGTAATCACACTTGGATGGTTAGCGGCAGGTGAATCTTAGCGTATGTAAGGTGCAAGTATTTCTAATGTAAATTTTTTTTTTGTCGACACACATGCTGCACAGATATTCTATAAGTACAACTCTTGTTGATGAGGACGGTGCACAGATACTTTTCCTTTTACAAGATACATATATTTACAAATGTACACAGTACTCATTCCTCACACATTCTGGACAGAACACTAGTTTGCTGCATCATATTACACAGGGGTCAATTTTGCTTTCATTACAATTAGCCTATTCTTGCAACCATGAAATTCAGTATTTTAGTCCGTCACCAATCGACTACATAGCCGGACCGACATTTCGCGGTGACTAACACCCGTAGACCCTTCTTTAACGACTGAATGCTGACGATTGGTTGTTGTATCACCTCAAAGAGATTGTATTCATTCTCGTATCGATCGAGATTCAACATAAGTGGTCTCACAAGAAATATAGAAATGAAATGTGTAACCAGCTTCTTTAGAAGCTAATCAAAACTTTTTTACTTTAATATCTTCCAGGTGAGATGCTGTGATGGACGATGGCTCTACATCTCAATAGCCGCAATTACACAAATTAATTTTAGTAACACTTGTAGTTTGCGTGCAGTGATGTGATAGAACATACTGGGACAAAGAACAACGGTCTCTGCTCCTGCCACTGAACTTCACTAATTCCTACTGTATCTAGCTTTGACCTAACTATTTCTCTTTTTAAATTTTTTAACCTACCTGCCCGATTACTGGATCTGATATTCCACGCTCCGACCCGCAAAACGCGTTTTCTTTCTCTTGATAACAACGTCCTCCTGAGTAGTCCCCGCCCAGAGATCCGAATGGGGGACTATTCTATTTCTGGAATATTTTACCCAAGAGGACGCCATCATTATTTAACCATACAGTAAATCTGTATGCACTCGGGAAAAATTACGGTTGTAGTTTCGCCTTCGTTTCAGCCGCTCGCAGTACCATCAGTGCTTGGCCGTTTTGGTTAATGTTACAGTGCCACAATAGTCAGCCTTCCAGACTGTTACTCCTGCTACTGGAAACGATGCTGCCCCTTTCCAGGAGCCACAAGTTTGTCTCGCCTCTCAATAGATACCCCTCCATTTTGGTTACACCTACGGTACGGCTATCTTTATCGGTAGAGGACGCAACCCTCCCCACCAACGACAGGCTCCATGGGTCATGGGAGGAGGCCGATCAAGTTGCACCAGAAATTTCGTTTCTAGCCAGTTCTATTAAATATCTCCTCATTCGTTATGTTCATGTAATCCTCAGCATTCTTCTGTAGCACCACACTGCAAAAACTTACAATCTCATCTCGTCTGACACGCTCATCGTTCACGTTTCAGTTTCTTGCAAGGCTATACTCCACAGAATGTTCCTTCAAAAAACACTGGAGCAGTATCTGGAGCAGTTGTCAGATCGGTTACTGCTCCTACAATTGCAGATTATCAAGATTTAAATGAGTTTGAGCGTGGTGTCACAATCGACGCAGGGGCGATGGACATAGCGTCTCCGAGGTAGCAATGAAGTACGACTATTTCACGAGAGTTCCTTGAATATCTGGAATCAGGTAAAACATCACATCCCCACCTCGCTGTGGCTGGAAAGTGATCCTGCAAGAACGGGAGCAACGACAACTGAATAGAATCGTTCAACGTGACAGAAGTGCAAGCCTTCCGCAAATTGCTGCAGATTTCATGCAGGGCCATCAACAAGTGTCGGCGTGCAGACCATTCAACGAAACATCACCGATATGGGCTTTAGGAGCCGAAGGCCCACTCATGTGCTTACGTTAAACATCCTGGGATGGGTTTTGTACCTCAACTGCTGCAGCAACGTGAAGTAAAGTGATTGTCAAAAGAGACTATAAGGCGATTGTCGGTGAGTGAGTTCAGTAGACGTATGAGTGAACTTTACTGTCATGTATTTAGAAACTCTATTTAACTGTAATACTAGCATCCATTAGAGAATTTCAACTTAATCACACAATCCGTGGTAAGAAGGAAGTAATATTTCGATAAATGGAATGATGTCCATTGTATTGGGCGTTTTGACTGTCAGTGGAAAAATTCGTTCTTTATGAGTAATGACAGTACCAACAGATTACAGTGTTTCAGCAAAAAGAAAAAAAAAGTTTAAATGTGTGTGATATCTTATGGGACTTAACTGCTAAGGTCATCAGTCCATAAGCTTACACACTATTTAACCTAAATTATCCTAAGGACAAACACACACACCCATGCCCGAGGGAGGACTCGAACCTCCGCCTGGACCAGCCGCACAGTCTATGACTGCAGCGCCTCAGACCACTCGGCTAATCCCACGTGGCTGTGTTTCAGCAATACAAGTCCCAGTACACACTTCATGAGCTCCCACAGATGATCTCCATATCTAAAGCTGGATTCCTGTCCGAAACAACTTGAAACAGTACTCTTCATATCATACATTTTGTTTCAGCGGTTTCCTAGCTAACAGCTCTGTGTACTGCCTTTTAAGGCACAGTCTCGTCTTCCGTTATAAACGTTTGTCATCAAAAAGATTAGGTCATGATAAGAAAGCTTTTGGAATTCTCTCTTGTAGAATGACATGAAAAATGGTGGCATTAGTTTTATATACCGCTATGCGAAATTGTTCCATTTTGGTGGGTATTTTATTGAGACTACCGGAAATATGGGCTTAGGAGAAAGGCTCTGTTCTTTTCACACCGGAACATACACTTACTGGTGTAGACTCAGCGTCCTGTTATTGGTGGAAGGCAGTCAGTGAACCTCATTAGCAGAAGCGAACCTCCCCGGGGAGATGGGCATGACCTAGCTGTGGAATGGGGGGGGGGGGGGGGGGGTGTACTGCCACCAGTATAATCCCCAGGGAATAACTGCTGAGTTTGACGTTTCTATCTTTTCTGCATGAACATCGAAGGTCAAGACACCACATTTTTGCCAGACCTGCATCATTTGGTCATCAAAACAAACTAAGTTGCCCCAAGTACTGTGTTTGGCATGAAGAAACCACCAATCGTGGAGATACTGCTATTAACTGGTACCAACCTCATTTGCTCCTGTGCGTTTTGTATGCCAGGAGTGAGAATTTTCCAATGCGTTCCTCCTTTTATGATGAAATAAGCGGTATTGTCGTCCATCACATTGGCAATAGCAATGGATTGTCCGATGCATTTGGTAGATACCAAAGTTAGGCAGCTGACCGCCAAGAACTAAGACTCTGGAATATTCTGCTCCGGGCTGCTGTGTGATCCATTTTACTTGCTTACATCGCCATGCAGTGCGTGTTCTTAGTGTGCTATAATTTATGGCTTCTTGTCGTATCGTGAACTTTGATTTTGTGGGCTGTCCAGATGAACGTATATTAACGCACTTCCTCCAGACAGTCTTCCACACTTTTTAGTACCTTCCCACGGTGTTAGGCTCATTTTGCATTTTGATTCGAGTTTTAGAGACCTCTATCCACTGTTAATTTTACTGGGATTTATATAGACATAAGTCATTATTGCAAATAAATAGGTGTTAATCTCAGTCTTGACCTAAGTCCTAAGGTATTGTTCTCACTGTAACAGCGTTACAGCCAAACTCAACGATCGTTGACAAACATTGCACTCACTCGTATTGTTCGTTTAAAACTATTTACTGATTAGGGGCAACAATGTCAATTTCCCCTAGGATTATAAGTTTCCAGTGTGTTCTTTCGTGATTATTTGGCTAGCAGCTTTGCAATTTTCAAACCTAATAATCGACAACACTGAATACAAAGGGCGAACATTAATGAACTATCAAAATTATCTTCGTGATGATCATCACTTGTCACTTGCTTTCTGATAGTTAACGTTTCCTCGTATGAAAGTTCTGTTTGATCCTCAGTGATTCCATTCTGTGAAATGTGATCCCAAGAGCTTCTCTAACGTTAGACGTGGTACTTTTCAGTACTGCACGTTGTATTTTTCAGTACTGTACGTTACCGTTAAAAAACATGCTCTATTTCGTCCACACATTTCTGCTCTCTTGTTCCTGTCAAACCTTTTATTCTAACAAGAATTGCGTAAGGAATGTTACGTATAATAAACCGTAGTATGTGACACAACTTATTACAAGGGAAAGGAAAACATTTACTAGAAAAAAGAAAACAGGTTCTAATCAAGAGGTTTGGAATAATACAGCAACGCACGATATACCCATGTATGCTGTATTTGTGTGGCTGTAGCTGAACCGCAATCCATGTAGGGGAACGATAGAAAAAATAGCAGAGTGAATGAATTTGATGTTGGTTTGATGAGCCACGCATAGGCTTGCGTGCATTTTTCAGAGGGACCGCTGCGAAGAGAGAGAGTGAGAGTTCAATTTGTTTCGGCTTCCGCACCAGTCTTCTGGTGAGTGCAAGCGTATACAACTCTATTTATCTCCGACGGTGCTGTCGATATAATCGATACGGGGTTGGCACGAGCGGGGATGCAGGCAGAGTGGAGACAGCAATCCGATTTCACACCCCTGTGCCTACCTGCGTGTAGCATCATTAATTGTATACATATCGTTCGTGAGGTACATGCTTCATTCCAAAGGGTAATTAAACAAATGCGTGAATGATAGGGCTATCGATAAGGTCACTGGTTGCTCATGGTGGACTCCTGTGAATTATTAACGCAGTTTTGTGATTAATTAAAACTATGGCAGGTACCAATCACATCATCAATGTACGTCGTTTTCACGCTACATAAGACATCATCTCTTCTCTTTTCCTACGAACAATGACTTTTTTTCTTTCTTGTTTTATGTGTTAAACTAACTGAGTACCCGGCATTGCCCGGGTATGTATTTATTCCAATCTCCTATGGGTCCATCTCCACCTCCCACTCTTTGTCTGTCTCGTCCTCTCCTGCCCTCTGTCCATCTCCTCCTCAACACAATCCCTCCTCATCTCTCCTCATTCCTTTCTCTGGCCATCTCCTCCTCTCCCCTCTTTCTGTCCATTTCCGCCTCCCTTTGTCTATGTCATCCTCCTCCTCCTATATGTGCCAGTCGCCTCCTTCCCCCTCACTGCCTGCCCATCTCATCCTCCTCTTCCCCTCTCTCTCCACGTTATCGCCCTCACCCCAATTAGAGATTGGTAGCTCTTACCTCTACAGTCTTCCTAGGTTGTAACTAATATGTGTATCAGATTTCTCATACGCACTTGTCAAATAAATGTCACACGTAGGTTACAAACTTAACGCGTATTTATACATATGTTTCACCTGTATGCCTAGTGAATTTTGTCTTACGGTTTAATTTTCAAATAGCTGATTGTTTATGGCGTCGTATCTCTTAAACTATGTGCCACGCAGAGCTAATTTTACAGTCAGTGTTATATATGCCTACCGTGTTGTGAATAGAGTTAGTAGTAAAGAAGTAATAAAACATCGTGCATGATGTGACTGTTTCTCATATATCTCAGTATTTTTGTGGTCACATCTCCTGCACTATGTTAGTATGATGACGTAGTTTTGTAGGAATAGTCAGTGGCAAACGTGGGTATTGTCTGCGAAAAATGTTGCAGAGAGGGTCATAAACAACGAAGTAAAAAATTTTATCTCTTGCACAATGCGATAGTTCATCACGTGTTCACTGGTTATGATTTCGTATCTTTTGAACTAAGTGGCCTGCAATGATGTAGTTTTTCTAATACGTTCAGTGGTACATGTCCATACTGTCTGCGAAATGTGTAAGGAGCACAGTAATAATAAAAAGGTAACAAATTGAAACGACAGGCTTCGTGTTGCAGTTTTACTGCACGAACAGCGAAAATGTTGCAAGCGAAAAACTTTTCTCCTTTACTTATTTTGTGACGGTCGTCAGCTGAAAAAAAATTCGTAGATGTAGATTTAATGTGTTTCATGATTTTTAGGCAACGTTTCACTCATTATTTGTCAAGTCGACTTGCGTATTTGAGAAGTGTGGAAAAGTGATTTTTGCATAAAATGGAAGCTGTTTCTAAGCAAAGGTAGTTTTACCTCGGCATGGCTGTCGTTGTGCAAAACTTGTGGTATTTGTGGTTGAATTGCCTTCCACACGTCCTGATACCATTAAGAATGTTGGAATTAACGTATCTCTATACTGTCCGCATTTCTACATACCAGTCGTTTTGTGAAATAATTCCGTTTAAAAGTTGTGGCAGAGCCATTGGTGTATTGGTATGACGTAAATTCTGTCGGTGTCAGCTACATCATTTTTCCTTGTCAATCAAGTTCGTTACTTAAAAATGCACTTGAGTAGTCACAACCTCAAGAAACTTCTTTTTTTTGTGGGATTGCCGGTTTCACTTTGTTTTAGACCATCTTCAGACCTACCACCATGATGGCAGACGGTGGTGGCAAACAGAGCAGGCGCTACAACTCCACGATTGCTAACTGCGTACAATGTGCTCCGTTTGCCGCCACCGTTTAGCATCATGGTGGTAGGTCTGAAAATGGTTTAAAACAAACCGAAACCGGTAACCTAATAAAAAGAGAAGTTTTTTCCTGTTGTGACTGTTCATGTGCATTCTAAGTAATTGAAAACAACCGCCGTTCTCAATGAGATATGTTCTCAAAAATTACTAATAAAGTTTATCATTCACCCAGAAATATTATATCTTTAGAAGCATCACAAGATAATTTACTCCCAATGGTTTTCACGAGAAAGATATTCTTGAAAGAAATTCTATTAGTGCTTTCAAGGCAGCGCACGAATAATGGTTCTTCCTCTTCTTAACAAAGACGTTTATTGTCTACTGAGCAGTTCATGCCATATTTTGTATGCACAATGAGCTATCTCGCTTAGCGTACTTTTTGTGTATGGTAGTGTGGAAAGAATTCCAAAGAAGTATAACATACGCTCTAGGGAGGGTAAAAAAAAGCAAACGAATGGGACGGAAATCAGTATGTGTTATGTACAAATAATATTTGAGAAAAAGAAAGAGCTTCACAAGTTGAGCAGGTTGCTCGATCGCTGCAATTATGCAAGCAGTTATCAAGCTTGAAACTGATTGGCAGAATTGTTGGATGTTCTCCTCAGGGGATCGTGCCAAATTCTGTCCAGTTGGCGGATTAGACCATCAAAACCCTGCCACATCTGGAAAATTATAGTTATCGTGTTTGTAGAAGTAGAGGATTGTAATTTGTTTGATCTCATGAAGAACACGTCACTCTGATATTTGAAAATTTGGCATTAACTTAGATTAACAATTGGAAGAACTATTTAGATTATTGTATGACGCTAGTGACCTTCCCTAGCCTCGAGAAGAGGACACGTTGCGAAAAAACTGAATGTTCAATCAGACATCCGGGATCGCGACCGGTATTAAAATCGTTTTTGACCAGCCACTTAGACTGCCAGGCATGCGATGCAATCCGCCCATGATTCTCTGAATGAGCAACGGATGATGCGAGCTATAAACGGATACCTTTGATGCCTCTTTTTCTTTTTGACCAACGTGCATTATTGTGTGAAGACCAATATGTAGGTTATATAGGAGTTCACGAATCTGACTGTATCAAGTGGTACTTTTATAATTACATTCAGAGTGACTTTTAGATTAGCTTACCTTTAATTTCGTAAGACGTTTTGTGCGTCGCCTGCATGAGATATTGCATAGCAAGTGAAGTATTATAACCTTCCACTGTAAAGGCAAAAAAGTTCACGTTTGATCTAATCTTCGAAAAAGTATCTTAGACAGTTGAGGTAATCACTGGAGCACTGCCAGATTTTAAACTAAGTCCCACCTGCAGTTTCTTAGTGTGTTGTAAAAGGGCGTGCATTCGATGAGGACTTTCAAGATTCAATTTACTCAAGGTTCACCAGATAAAACTTTGCCCTACTTCTCTAGAAGCATACCTTATTTTCAACTACCAAACTGAATGCAGATTTTTTAGTATGTATGACTGAGATAACAAGCGGTCTGAAGCTGTAGACAGTGGTACTCAGATTATTTTCAGGTTACCAACTAAGCTGATCTGTAGGACCTTGTTACGAGTGTGGCAAAAAGAAACTTTAAGTAGTGGAGAGTGAATATAAAATTGAACTGCCTAAAGGAAACTGGTCTTGGTTGGTTGTGTTTTCAAACCTCCTGGCAGATTGAAACAGTGTGATGGACCGAGACTCGAGTTGTAGACCTTTGCTCTAACGACTAGGCTACCCAAGCATGACTCACGACCCGCCCTCACAGCTATAGTACCGCCAGTACGTCGTCTTAAACCAGTCGATCCAGCACAGTTGTAATCTACTAGGAATTTTCATATTAGTTCACACTCCGCTGCAGAGTGAAAAATTTATTCAAGTTGTGTTTTACTGAATTGTAATTAACTTTCCATTTACTGAAGTGAAATACCGAATTATTGATGAGGAAACAGGGGATCGCAATCCAGCAAGGAGGAAGTCCTTGGTGTTGCATTGGATAAGTAATGATTACGAAAAAGCTGACGCCATGGAGATATCATCAGCAAGAGAATGGCACATTTTAAATAAAGAATTAACTATGAATCAGATTGATACAAGATTGGTGGGCTTCAAAAGAGTCTAAGCAATGTTGGTCTGTTTTAAAGTGGAATCTGGTCATCCTTAGACAAATACAGCGAATTATATTTTCAATCCCCACCTTTGTGAGATGAGAATCGAAAGTTTATTTTCTTCGCTGCTACTTGAAAAGAATAAGACAATGACTTGTGAATACTGTACAGGTCTATTGCAACAACTGGAAAACAATTTGTTGGTGAACACCATTCTCTAGTCTAAAGAAAGCTATCCCTCTAAAATTCTTTGAATCCACTGAAGAAGCAACGGCAGCTCTAAACGGATATTTATCAGAATTCGTAGCATTGCCATTCAGGGACGAAAGCTGCTCACTGGAAAAGAGTTAGAGAGATCACGTTGTCGTAAAACAGCCATACGTGCAAACGCAATTTGCTATTTTGACCTGAGAAAAGCCTGTTACCACAGTAATAAAAGTTTATATACCAACTAGCTCCACAAATGAAGAAGAGATTGAAGAAATGTATGATGAATAAAAGAAATGTAATGGTCATGGGAGACTGGAACTCGATAGCAGGAAAAGGAAGGGAAGGAAAAGTGGTAGGTGAATGTGAAATGGTGGTAAGGAATGAAAGAGGAAGCCACCTGGTAGAATTTTGCACAGTTCATAACTTAATCATACACTAGGTAACACTTGGTTTAAGAATCATGAAATAAGACTGTATACGTGGAAGAAGCCGGGAGACACTGGAAGGTTTCAGATAGATTATGTAATGGTATGACAGAGATTTTAGTAAACAATTTTCAATTGTAAGTCATTTCCAGGGGCAAATGTGGACTTTGACCACAATCTATTTGTTATGAACTGTTGAGTAAAACTAAAGAAACTGCAAAGAGATGGGAGTTTAAGGAGATGGGATCTGGATAAACTGAAAGAACGAGAGGTTCCAGAGAGTTTCAGAGAAATCGTTAGGGAACGATTGACAAGAATGGGGAAGGCAAATACAGTAGAAGAAATATGGATAGCTTTGAGAAATGAAATAGTGAAGGCAGCAGAAGATCAAGTAGGTAAAACGACTAGGGCTAGTAGAAATCCTTGGGTAACAGAAGGGATGTTGAATTTAACTGATGAAAGGAGAAACTAATTCACTAAATGAAGGAGGCAAAAAGGAATACAAACGTCTGAAAAAGAGATCGACAGTAAGTGCAAAATGGGTAAGCAGTGATAGCTAGGGGACAAATATACGGATGTCAAGGAATATATCGCTAGGGGTAAGATAGATACTGCCAACAGGAAAATTAAAGAGACCTTTGGAGGAAAGAGAAACACTTGTACGAATATCAAGAGCTCAGATGGAAAGCCAGTTGTAAGCAAAGAGGAGAAGGTAGAAAGGTGGAAGGAGTATATAGAGGGTCTATACAAAGGATATGTATTTGAGGGTAGTATTATGGAAATGGAAGAGAACGTAGATGAAGATGAATTGAAGATATGATACTGCGTGAAGCGTTTGACAGAGCACCGAAAGATCTAAGTCGAATCAAAGCCCTGGGAGTAGACAGCATTCCATTAGAACTACTGATAGCCTAGGAAGAGTCACCCCTGACAAAACTCTACCATTTGGTGAGCAAGATGTTTGAGACAGGCGAAATACCCTCAGACGTCATGAAGAATATAATAATTCCAGTCCCAAGAAAAGGAAATGTTGCCAGGTTTGGAAATGACCGAACTATCAGCATAATAAGTCACGGTTGCAAAATAATAATACAAATTCGCTTCAGAAGAATGGAAAAACTGGTAGACTTCGGGGACGACCAGTTGGGGTTCCGTAGAAATGTTGGAACACATGAGGCAATACTGACCCTACGACTTATCTTAGAAAATAGATTAAGGAAAGGCAAACCTACGTTTCTAGTATTTGTAGAGTTCGACAAAGCTTTTGACAATGTTAACTGAAATACTCCCTTTCAAATTCTGAAGGGGTCAAAAACAGGGAGCGAGAGGCTATTCGCAGTTTGTACAGAAACCGGGTGGCAGTGACAAGGATAAAGGGGCATGAAAGGGAAGCAGTGATTGAAAATGGAGTGAGACAGGCTTCTGGCCTATCTCCGATGATATTCAATGTTTGCATTGAGCAAGCACCAAAGGAAACAAAAGAAAAATTTGGAGTAAGTCTTATAAGCCGTGGAGAAGAAACAAAACCTTTGAGAATCAAAATATCCACGGGTGTGCTGCCGGTCTATAGTGTCCAACGGGCACAATATTTCGGCGATCATACATGTCGTCATCATCAGGTGAACTGATAAACTCAGCTCCTGTGAACGTGCCGGCACGGAGATCCGTACGCTATGGCTGCTCAGAGGGAACTGGGTTCGGTCGCGGCGGCGGACGATTTAAATACCCTCCGCCCGCGGCGCGCTCCCTCCGCCGTCCGCGCCCCGCGCCACGGTCGCGCGGTGGAACAGATTGCGACGGCGTCTGGGATGACGTCGGTGTGATGGCTTGGTCCGCCGTGGTCGTCACAACTATGCGTTTGCTCGATTTACTCTTGATCAACCCAATCGCTGGTTCCCAAGCCTTGCTAAGATTATAGCCACAGTCACGGTTTATGAGGTCGTCATTGGTGCGAATTTCGATGGCCTCTCTAACAACGTTGTCCCAGTATCTCGACGTCTGTACCAGAATCCTCGTGCGGTCATACTCCATGGCATGATTTTCCGACAATGTTCAGCGATCGCCGACTTCCTCGGATACATCAGTCGAGTGTGCCTCTGGTGTTCACGGCATCGATCCTCGACGGTACGCATCGTCTGATCAATATACGACTTGCCACATTGACACGGAATCTGGTAAACGCCGGCCTTCCTCAAACCGAGGTCATCTTTGGCGCTCCCCACCAGTGCACGAGTTTTATTCGGAGGACAAAACACAGTTCCGACCCGGTGTTTCTTCAGAATGCGGGCGATTTTCCCCGAGAGTGCGCCTGTGTATGGAATAAATGCGGTGCCTACCTCCTCCCTCGTGACTTCATCCATCTCAACAGGTTGTGCTGCAGTAGTTGGGCGGAGAGCACGTTGAATCTGCCACTCTGAGCACCCATGTTTTCGAAATACAGTTCTGAGATGTTCCAGTTCCTGGGGTAGACTCTCTGCGTCGGAGATAGTGCGCGCCGTATGTACTAGAGTTTTAAGTACCCCATTCCTCTGTGAAGGGTGGTGGCAGCTGTCTGCGTGCAAATACAGATCAGTGTGCGTTGTCTTCCGATACAACCCATGACCTAGGGTGCCGTCAGCCCTTCTCTTGACCAAGACGTCAAGGAAAGGTAAGTTACCCTCCGTTTCTGTCTCCATAGTGAATTTGATGTTGGGGTGTATGGAGTTTAGATGTGTAAAGAAGTCAAAGAGTTTATCCATACCATGTGGCCAGATGACGAACGTGTCGTCCACGTAACGGAAAAAGCAAGTAGGTTTCCATACGGATGACGACAGGGCTTCCTCCTCGAAGTTCTCCATGTACAAATTAGCTACCACCGGTGAGAGAGGGCTACCCATGGCGACTCCCTCCGTTTGTTCGTAGTATTCTCCATTAAAAAGAAAATACGTGGAAGTCAAGACATGCCTAAAAACTTCAGTGGTCTTCTCGTCAAACTTCTGACTAATCAATTCTAGTGACTCTCGCAGGGGTACCCTCGTAAACAAGGAAACGACGTCAAAACTCACCATGATATCTGACTCATCCAACCTGAAGCTATCAAGGCGTAATTCCGTAATTCCGTGGATTTTGTTAAATGCCTTGATAGCTTCAGGTTGGATGAGTCAGATATCATGGTGAGTTTTGACGTCGTTTCCTTGTTTCCTTGTTTACGTCGAGATACTGGGACAGCGTTGTTAGAGAGGCCATCGAAATTCGCACCAATGACGACCTCATAAACCGTGACTGTGGCTATAATCTTAGCAAGGCTTGGGAACCAGCGATTGGGTTGATAAAGAGTAAATCGAGCAAACGTATAGTTGTGACGACCACGGCGGACAAAGCCATCACACCGACGTCATTTCAGACGCCGTCGCAATCTGTTCCACCGCGCGACCGTGGCGCGGGGCGCGGACGGCGGAGGGAGCGCGCCGCGGGCGGAGGGTATTTAAATCGTCCGCCGCCGCGACCGAACCCAGTTCCCTCTGAGCAGCCATAGCGTACGGATCTCCGTGCCGGCACGTTCACAGGAGCTCAGTCCGTCAGTTCACCTGATGATGCCGACATGTATGATCGCCGAAATATTGTACCCGTTGGACACTATAGACCGGCAGCACATCCGTGGATATTTTGATTATCAAATACGCCGGGAGAAACTCAAGAATCACAAAACTTTTGAGGTTTCCCGACGACATTGTAATTCTGTCAAAGACAGCAAAGGACCTGGGAGAGCAGTTGAACGGAATGGACAGTGTCTTGAAAGGAGGATATAAGATGATCATCAACAAAACCAAAACGAGGATAATGGAATGCAGTCGAATTAAAGCAGATGATGCTGAGGGAATTAGATTACTGAATAAGGTACTTAAAGTAGTAGATGGGTTTTGCTATTTGGGTAGCAAAGTAACTGATGATGGTCGAAGTAGGGAGAATATAAAATGTAGACTAGCTATGGCAAGGAAATCGTTTCTGAAGAAGATGAATTTGATATAATCGAGTATTGATTTAAGTGTCAGGAAGTCTTTTCTGAAAGTATTTGTACGGGGTGTAGCAATGTATGGAAGTGAAACATGGACAATAAATAGTTTAGACAAGAAGATAATAGAAGTTTCAGAAATGTGGTGATACAGAAAATGCTAAACTTTAGACGAGTAGGTCATGTAACTGATGAGGAGGTACTAAACAGAACAGTGAAAAGGAATAATTTGTGCACAACTTGTCTTGAAGAAGCGATCGGTTCGTAGGACACGTTTTGCGGCATCAAGGGATAATTAATTTAGTATTGGAGGCAAGCGCAGAGGGTACAAAATCGTAGAGGGAGGCCAAGGCATGAATACACTAAATTGTTTCAGAACGATTTAGGTTGCACTAGTTGCTCGGGGATGATGAAGCTTGCACAGGATAGAGTAGCATGGAGAGCTGCATCAAAACAGTGTCTGGACTGAAGACCACAAAAACAACAATAACAACTTGATCGGTTGATAATACACATTCCGAGACATTAAGGAATCGTCAATGTAGTATTGGAGAGAAGTGAGGGCGGTTGGGCTTAAAACGTGCAGGGGGAAAAGAAGAGACGAGTACAGTAACCATATTCAAATAGGTGTGAGTTGCAGCAGTTACTTGGAGATCAAGACACTTTCATAGGCTAGAGTAGCGCGGAGAGCTGCATCAAACCATTCATCGGACTGAAGACAACAGCAACAAACAACTAGTAAGAGACGGTGAAAGGGTCCTGTAGCCACCTTTCATTGCCAACTCTCGTAGTGGTCAAGTCGGCAAAGAGGTTTCCGCTACTTGTAAGAAATCCACCTGCGTTAGGTTGGTGGCGGAAATGGCATCCTGGGGTTTTCCGGTCCACGCGGAGCGTGGAAGAGGCTGGAGAAGCGGGAGGCAGTCTGCCGCCGGTACGGGAAGCGTACACAGCTGTGCTCCAGTAGAAGAAGGGTGAGTTGGACTGACCGCGTGGCGCGTTGTCACATAGAGAGGGGAGCTTTTAGCTTTTGGTCTCGAGTTTCGTCTCATAAAGATTTACTTGCTGGGTTGCAGCAGGGAATGCAAGGCTTTTGTAAACTTTCAGTTTGATTCCCAATGCAGTCTTGACTTTGATCCGTGAGAGGAACGCAGCACAAAGGAGTTGCATATGTTGAATTGCCCTCGGTTCAGTGTGAATGTTTATGTGCCTACAATTGTGTGTGTATGCTTCTAATCTTTTCCGGATCTTGGTAATTTTTGTGTATTTGTGAATTTTCTTTGTCTCATGTGATTAAAATTTGGCCACAGTCCATAGAAATTGTCTCCGCGGACCGAGTGGGCCCGCGAGTCTGTTATGAAACGTGTCGTATTTCACAAGCAATTGTACATAGTTAGCATGCAACAGCAGGCTATAGATGCACTACATCAATGTTTTAAGGAATAAATAATTTTGCCTTCAATCTTATCTTGTGTACCGATGTTACGTCGCCGTTACCTTCGCCATTTACCTTGTAGTTTTCCTTGTTGGCCCACCGATAGCGTTTCCATGTGCACAGGTGTAGTGATTAGTGTCCCTTTTTTTATCTGAAACAAATGCTCTGGAAGAGATTGTGTTTTCACGAATCTTGCTGCAGGCTGCACTTACGCATGGTGTTCACGCCCTCTTTACTTTACTCAATATTTGATTCACGGGAAGAATGCCTGGATCATATTAATAACTACATCCCATTCTTTATCAATGACTTTACAATGAATGTTCTTTTGTGAGTTTTTCTTATTAATAAATTAAGTAATTTTCCGACTCAGTGCTACCCCATTTTGTCGTGTGGCTAGAGTTGGTGGCGACCCTATCTTTTATATTGATTTCAGTGTCAAATAGCATTTACTTATTCAAAGTGCGCGTGGCTCTTTTAGCTATAAGGATACATTCAAAGGGCGCTTCATGCTTCTTGCACATAGCGTCCTTGTATTCACGCCGCTTACACATGTCTTACCCTGCTCACGGATTTCGGTAAACCAGAGATCTTCTGATGCGCAGTGAGGATTAGTTATTTTCGGTTGGATGTGCTAATTGGTATATTGTCTTTCTGTGATACAGAATTTACGTGAATTTATGATATAGGTGTGCATTTTCTTACATGTTTTATCTTGTATATGTATTACTGTATAAATATTGTGATTTAGTATTCAATTGTGTTACAAGTTTGGGTTGATTCTTGTCCTGTGGCGTGTACCGGTGTCATATAGTAAATCTTGGGTGCTTTTTGGGGACTGTGAGTCCATTAGGAGACTTTGGCATTATTCTTGTTGTATTTTGGAGCACGGAGTAACTATCCTTATGATGGAGACGCGTAGCCGTTCAGGGAGCCGCGATCGGAAAAACCTGCCAGAAAATAACCCTGAACAAGGACGAGGTCAAAACGTCGAGTCCGACCAGGAACGAAACGCGGAAAACGCAAGTACAAGTGTTGTCCATCCTGAGCCCGCTGTAGTGATTTCGAATCATTCGATAGATGCAAATTCATTACAGGCTATGCTACGACAATTACTAGACAGTAATAGGAGACATATCGAGGAAGTGAATAAAAAACAAGCAGAAGAAAATAGGAGACATATCGAGGAAGTGAATAAAAAACAAGCAGAAGAAAATAGGAGATATAGCGAGGAAGTGAATAAAAAACAAGCAGAAGAAAATAGGAGTCATATCGAGGAAGCAAATAAAAGATTGACTAGTGAAATAGTACAGGGTGTTGGGGAGAAACTGGCGATCATTGACCAACGCATCTCCGCCTTAGAAGAGGGGCAGCAAGTCATTAGCAAGCAGGTGATGGAGCAAGAAGAAAGGTTCGCTGGGAATATACGTATACTAGCAGAACAATGCCAGAGTGAACGAGCGGCTCTTGAGTCCCGAGTAGGACAAAATTCCGCCAGGGATCTCCGCGCGTTAGCAGAACAATGCCAGAGTGACCACGCGGCTCTTGTGTGCCGAATAGAGGACACTGCGGCTAAGTGCCCGGTCCATATTAGCGCGCAGGTAGAAACCCTCAGCCGGGCGATAATAGCTCTCGAGCGAGAGCAAGGGCTTACGCAAACAAAACAAGACACGGCCCACCGAGAGATGCGAGAAGAAATAGCCAGGATCTCAGACGCAGTGGCGCGTAAGTCTGACAATAATAGGGAAACGATTACCTCATCATCAGCGGATGCAGACGAAATACGGTCGATAACGAAATGTCCGCGTGGACAGTGTGAAATAAAAATACAACAAAGAGGGGTTACCGAGGGAATATGTGAGCGCATGGCCCGTTTAGAACTTCATCTAAAAGGGTTAAAGGCCCATGAAGTTGAAAGGAATGAACGAAAGGGCCATTATTCCGACGATGATTCCGGGAACGATGGCGAATTTGATCATCGTCATGATCTCGGATCTCGTACCAAGTGGGAACGGCGCGGATCCCCTCAGGAACGTTCGCCAAGGGAAACTCACGAATTTGACTTTAAACATTTTCTGTCTGTGAGGAAGTTTGAAGTCTTCCGTAACTCGGCTACGGGGATTCACCCGCGGGCCTGGTTACAGCAGTTCGAGTTCTCCCTCCCTCCTACGTGGCCCAGTGCGCACAAAATAGAGTATATGTGCGGCTACCTCGAAGGTGAGCCAGCGGCGCGGATGAGGTCAATTGCACGCAATTGCTACACTGTTGGGGAGTTTCGTCAACACTTCCTGTCGATATATTGGTCAGTGGCAGCGCAAAGTCGTGTAAAACACGGACTCATTATGCTACCAGAGTTAAACAGGTCAAAGTTCTCCAGCCCTGTGCAGATGTTCGAGCACATGCTGCAGGCGAATGAACATCTTGACGATCCTTATGGACCTGCAGAAATTATTCGTATTTGCCTGGGAAAGTTTCCAATGCAGTTGCGGCACGTTATCCTTGCAGGACGATGTAAGGATGACGTAGAGGGGTTTCGAAATTTCCTTTTAGAGCTTGAGTGCGATGCGAATGGCACCACGCAGAATTACGGTCAGAGCGCCTACGAGCAGCGGCCGCGCGAGCGAAGCCGCAGCCGTAGAGACAGGTGGCACTCCAGACGTAACGGGTCGCTTCAGAGTTACAGGGCGCGCGAGCGTTGGCAGCGTCGCGATTCCTCACGGAACGCGGGCAGAACGAACGATGCCAATCGTCATCATTCGCCGAGAGTAAATCAAAGACACCCCCGGGAGTTTAGAAGATATGGTAATGAGCAGAGATACTGGAGTAATTATAGCGGACCTAGGAACGGTAGTCGTGACCGACAACAGAATAATTATCGAACAAGCAACAACAGGGGTGCTGTAAACAGTACGGGTGGTCCGCCATTGGGCGTTGAAATTCGTCCCGCAAACCCGCGTCACAATCCGCCACATGACCCTAATCAAAGGGATCAATGACTAGCGGCTGACTCGGTTGGCGACAACTTAATGAGGACCAATGATATTGATGTGCATTTGATAGAGGAAGACGATATTAGGGAAGATTTGTTGAGGGAGGACCACAGTATTGGTGTGCCCGCGGTAAACCCAGTCGTGTCTGTTTACATTCGGGGAGTCAGTCTTAGATGTGTACTCGATACTGGCAGCCCCTTTTCGCTGATTAGTGAGGCGGCGTTTCGGAAGTCTGAGGAAACGGGGAGTTGGCCAACTTTCCAGGTGAGAGGAACTACAGTCAGGGGCGCGATATATGGAAAAAGTGTTAAAATTAAAGTTCAGACTCGAGTAAACTTCGTCTGTCAAGGACATGAGTTTGAATTCAATTTTTTTGTGATGCCGCTGATGAGCGTGGCGATGATATTGGGGACTGACTTCATGAATGCCCACCGCGCCGTAATCGACGTGGCTGGCGGTGTTATGACTATCATTGCCGGGAGCAACCCTGTCAGTCTAATTTTCGAGGAATGTGTTTTGCGCAAGGAGTCTGAGGTGAGCTGCCTGAAATTTCACGTTAGGACTGAGTCGCGACCTGGGCAGGAGGTTTTGGTCAATCTGATTAGTGACGTAGATTCACAACCTAATGAGTATGGTAGGAACGATGTTTTCACGAGCGCGGTGAAAAGGTGTATTGCTGGTGCGGGAGCCTCGGAAGCGAATCGTATGGAACTGTGTCGCGTTCTGAGAAGCCATTCCCGAGTATTTTCGGATTCACCGGGGGCAATTGATGGATTTCTGTACCGCTTTACGGTGCGCGAGCATCTTCCTTTCTTTGTTAAGCCCTACCCCATCCCACTGGTGCACAAGAGCAGTGTGGAAGCCGAAATAAGTAGGATGCTGGAGCAGGGTATAATAGAGCGAGCTAGGAGTTCATACAACTCGCCATTACTCGTTGTGCCAAAGCGGGACAAGTCCGTGCGTTTGGTGTTGGACTCGCGGCAAATAAACACGGTAATCATGTCTGAGACAGATAGGCCAGAAGGATTGGAGGAACTGCTGCAAAGGTTTCATGGCGTGAAAGTTTTGTCATCCGTTGACCTCCGAAACAGCTATTGGCAAATTATGCTCGATTCGTCTTGCAGGCAATACACTGCCTTCCTCTGCTATGGGAGCTGCTACCAGTTTAAACGTCTCCCTTTCGGGCTGAATGTTTCTTCAGCCGCCTTCATAAGAGGCCTGAATAGCATACTACCTGACGACCTAAGAGCGCGCGTAACTGTGTATGTGGACGACATTCTAATTGCAGAGAAGTCATGGGAGGAACACAACCGGGTTCTAAATCGATTGCTCGAAGTATTCGAGAAAGCGGGGGTGACCGTGAATCTGGACAAATCCCAGTTCGGGCGTGAAAGCATAAAGTTTCTGGGTCATATTGTGTCGGCGGATGGAATTCATCCGGATCCCGAAAAAATTTCAGCAATTGCGGAGTGCGCAACGCCCACGTCAAAGCGTCAGCTCAGGGGTTATTTGGGGCTTTGCAATTTCTACAAGAGATTTATAAATCTCAATGTTTTGTCCACCCCTCGTTTATGTGCACTGACGGGTAAGAACACCGTTTGGATGTGGGACGAACAAGCACAGAGCGAATTTGACGAATTAAAGAATGCACTCGTTAACGCTCCATTGCTCGCCCATCCGGATTTGAATCAGGAGTTTTGCCTGATGACAGATAGTTCACTGACGGGGCTGGGAGCGGTGTTGTTCCAGACGGATGGTGGAAAGGACCCGTCCACCTGGAAAACTATCTCGTTCGCCAGCCGTGTGCTCTCGCGGAGTGAACGGAACTACTCTGTCACGGAGCTTGAAGCCCTGGCGATTGTCTGGGCATTCAAGAAATTCCGTTACTATTTGTTCGGGCGCACGACCAGGGTGTACAGTGACCACCGAGCACTACAATTCCTAATGAGCGCCAAAATCAATCACGGTAGACTCGGACGGTGGACGGTGTTCCTCCAGGAATACCACTTCACGATAGAGTACATTCCGGGGCACAAGAACATCATTGCTGATGCTCTATCTCGGATGCCTATCGGGCTCACCCATGCTGAGGATAACGCTATTGATGAAAACAATTTCAGTGTGTTATACCTTCAAAATGTGGCATTCGAGAATTATATCACTACGTCACTAGGCAATATCGGGGCGGAACAAGACAAGGACGAAGTCTTGCGTGACATCAAAGAGAAATGGCATGATAAATCCCACGCGGCCATCAGGCAGTATTATATTATCCGGAATGGCATCCTATTTAAGAGGCGAGCTCTGGATGACTCCAGGTGGCTGTTAGCGATTCCGGAGGAACTGGTGAACAAGCTCGTGTGGTACGTGCATTTGAGCTACGGTCACTTTGGTGCGAGGAAATGCTTGGAGAAGCTGCGGGAAACCTGTTACTTTAATAATATGCTTCGGCGTATACGTAAAGTAATTAGGGTATGCAAGCCCTGTCAGCAAGCCAAGCCGCCCACTGTGTCGTTTGCCGCACCAATACACCCGATCGTTCCCAATAAACTCAGGGATCTCGCAGCAGTAGATCTATTCGGTCCGCTAGTGCGTTCTAGGAACGGATTTGCGTACATTTTTGTGGCAGTAGAGCTGACGTCAAAATTCGTCTGCCTCACCCCGCTGCGTAGGGCCACCGGGAAGGCAGTAGCTGCCGCGTTCGCAAATCACTTCTTACGGGAGGTTGGCACTGTGAAGCGTGTGATTTCGGACAACGGGCCACAATTCAGGTCACGTCACTGGGAGCATATGCTTCGGAGAAAGCGAGTGAAACCGATCTTTATCTCCCTTTTCTGCCCTTCAGCAAATCCTTGTGAAAGGTGGATGAAGGAGATTGGAAAATTGTGTAGGTTATACTGCCACCGTGACCACCGGACGTGGGACACGAAACTAGCCGGTTTCCAGAACATACTAAATGAGTTGCCAAATTCCTCGACGACGTTGCCACCGATTCTGGTCCTGAAAAACAAGGAGCCTCCGAGTAAAATAAAAGAGGTGGTTCCCTGGCCAGTAGAACCCAGGTTACGAAGATCTGCGATTGTGGAGCTTGCCCTGAAAAATATAAAGAGTGCCGCCGAGGCTCGGATAAGAACCTACAAAAAGAAGGTGCGGAATATAACTTTTCACGTGGGCCAGAAAGTACTTGTACGCTCGCACAAGCTCTCTAATAAACGGGCTGGGTTGTCAAAGAAGTTCTTCTTCTTATTCAACGGGCCGTACAGAATCAAGCGGATTCCACATCCGAATGCGCTTGAAGTAGAAACACTCCGCTCTCGAAAGTCGAAGGGCCTGCACCACATCTCCAACGTAAAACCTTACATTGAATAAGAAGCAGAAGATCTTGCCCCTCGGAGGTCGGAATGACGTATTGCCCATATGCTTTTTCGCACTCATTCTTTTGTGAGTAAAATTACAGTGCATATTTTCCAATGTTTTGATTCACACTGGTGTGATTAAAATTAAAGTGTATATTTTCTATGAATTGTAAAGGGTCCCCCAATATATGTGTAGTTATTTCTTCTTCTGAGCAGAAAAGAGTAGTGTTGTGCAGTTTCAAAACATCTGAATGTGAATGATTATGAGGCTCATATGAAGCGTTTCCTATTACAGTAAGATGGCTTTCGACTAAAAAGGTATCGGGTGTGTTGGCGTGGCGAGTCAATGGTCGTAAGGTAATTCTTGATGATAAATTACAGTTTTAGTGTTCTTATTCCCCTTAGGTGAGCATGATTCAGTGAGATTTTTCAAATGTACTGCGATGTTAATGAAGCAACTTGGTGACTTGTAGGTGAAGGACTTGTGTATGAAGGGAGACTAATAGTGTTTGATTTTCAGAGTTGCCATCTTATAAGATATTTGGAAAGTGTAACTTGCCGTCACATACTACTAGGTACGGTTGAGGACACCAGAATGTGAAACCCCACAAAACGTAAATGGAAACAGCTTATTAACTCAAGCAACTTGATATTTAATAGAGAATCAGTGCGACTACCTCCAAGCTGAAATAACATGACGGTAGGTGAGGATCCCTGGGGACATGTGGTGAGTAAGTGTGTAATCATTATGAGTATCTTATGATAGCAGTAAGTTGGGTACTCATGGCCCTGGACAATGGATTTCTTTTGACAGTATTTTTTTATGTACTTATAGGACGAAGTGTTTATGTGTTTGCTAATAGGATAGGATGATTTTTATTGCCATTTTTATGCCCACTGACCTTTTGCATTAGGCTGATGAATAGATGTTGAAACATTTACCATTTCAGATGTGACTTGAATGAACCTTCTGTGTCTCATTAATCATAGCTTTTATTATGCAATGTCCATAGAAAAGAAGTCTCGGAAATTTTTCACAGATCAGCAAACATGTTCTGCAAACCTTGGAGGAGCAGTCAATGAACAACGATATGGGCATTGGTGTTGAAAGGAATATTTTGTTTATATGTGGGAATTGTAGTCGGGCTATATGGTGATGGTGACTAGTACGAGCTGTGTAGATTGTGCGTGAGAGCGTAGTTAGGAGTAGGTAGAGTTTTGTGTCTGTAGCTAGCAGCGGCGCCAAATCCTATCCAAATCCTGACCAAACCTTGTACAAGATCTACCCTGAATGATTGACAGCAGATGTAATGCTGGAACTATATTTTATAAAAAGGATTTTTTGTTTGTTTGAATATTGGTTATTTAATTTTCTTCGTTGTTCTTCTTATTAGTAATGTTAAGAAGGCCCTTTTTGTCAAGTTAATTTTGGGCACTATTCCATGTATTGATCAGGAGTGATAAACTCCGAAGATTTTGTGGTAATCTGTACACATGATATTTTGTAACGATCCCTGTGAGCGCAGTTCTTAAGTGGGTGCAAGGCCGCCTAGGGAGCCTCCGCCTCAGAAAGCACAGGGCTTGGTCCACCGGCAGGCGTTGCCGAACCCTGGTATCAACGGCGAAGCAGTGATGCGGCGAGCGGTCACAGCTGTTTCCCCGTCAGAGGGGAGGGGATGCTGGTCTTCCCCCAGGCGCAGGCTCACACCGGAGCCCGCAGGCGTGTCAACACGGCAGCGCCAGCTGATGGCCGGCGTTCCACCCCATGCGCTAGTCATCTGACAAGCGAAAGGGAAAGTATGACGCACACCAGGCGAGGCCGCCGATTCCTGAGCGCCGCTAGTCCAGACGGCTGCTGCGGTGAGGTAACGCCCACTGCCCGGAGGGACACGGGTCCCACCACTGACGCATCAGCTGAGACAGTGCAAAGAGGTGATAAGCGGGTCTCAAGCCCGACACCCGCACGAGTTTACGTCGACCTCGATGCGACGCAGAAGAGCGCGTCTCCCCATTGACACGACAGGAGACGGGGGCGTGTGTCGGTAAAACACATTCCTCCACAACACACGGACGACAACCGCCAAGCCGCCTTCTCGATGATGAGGCAGGGCCCACAAGTGGCGATGTCCTGCAAATCTGCAACGCCGAACCATCCCACAGTATGGACGCAGAGGGTGGAAACGGGCACGAGGCAACGTCGCGGGGTGCTGTCTAGGATGATCAACCTGGGTTACAACGGACGTTACAATCAACGCCGCTGCGAACTCCCCAGTTCAGTGTTGTGGTCCCCTAGTAGCTTATCCTCCAAGTCGCCTTTAGAAGAGACGCCCACCTCAGCACCTAAAGAGAATACCCAGTGAAACAACCATGTGGCGAAACTGAAAAATCACAGCGTGTCAACGAGTTGATTTCTGGATGTGTTTTTGTACTCATGTCTTATTTTCCATAGGTGATTATTTACCAGCTGTCATACCATTGGGTTCATTAATGATTTTGTATCACTGTATTTGTTGTGAATATCGTATTTTGCACTTTCACTTGCATGTTTTTATATATGTCAGCACCAGATGATACTGCTTTGGTTCGTGATAATGATTTTGCATCATTGTATTTGTTTATATATTTATATATATTATGTACCTGTTCACCTATGTCTCTATGTTAACTTTTGATAGTTGGTTAAGGCAATTTTAAAATAATATCTCATGGTTGTGGTCGTAGTAGGTCAGATGACATGATGTTAGCGTAGGATATCACGCTTAATTTAATTTGTTCTGTTTGCTTTGCGGACCGCATGAGGTCACAATTATTGACTAAGGTCAGATAAAGCTCACTTGGATATAAGAGATTAATCAACTATTTTGTGCTGCTGTTTACTGTTGCAATTGTTACTCGTTAGGGTATGTTTGTTTCGAAGACTGTTGGCGAATCTCCTAGCATGGCGAGAAAATTCGCGGCACAGTCTTCTCCGGGACGTTTGGGGTGATGAAAGGGTCCTGTAGCCACCTTTCATTGCCAACTCTCGTAGTGGTCAAGTCGGCAAAGAGGTTTCCGCTACTTGTAAGAAATCCACCTGCGTTAGGTTGGTGGCGGAAATGGCATCCTGGGGTTTTCCGGTCCACGCGGAGCGTGGAAGAGGCTGGAGAAGCGGGAGGCAGTCTGCCGCCGGTACGGGAAGCGTACACAGCTGTGCTCCAGTAGAAGAAGGGTGAGTTGGACTGACCGCGTGGCGCGTTGTCACATAGAGAGGGGAGCTTTTAGCTTTTGGTCTCGAGTTTCGTCTCATAAAGATTTACTTGCTGGGTTGCAGCAGGGAATGCAAGGCTTTTGTAAACTTTCAGTTTGATTCCCAATGCAGTCTTGACTTTGATCCGTGAGAGGAACGCAGCACAAAGGAGTTGCATATGTTGAATTGCCCTCGGTTCAGTGTGAATGTTTATGTGCCTACAATTGTGTGTGTATGCTTCTAATCTTTTCCGGATCTTGGTAATTTTTGTGTATTTGTGAATTTTCTTTGTCTCATGTGATTAAAATTTGGCCACAGTCCATAGAAATTGTCTCCGCGGACCGAGTGGGCCCGCGAGTCTGTTATGAAACGTGTCGTATTTCACAAGCAATTGTACATAGTTAGCATGCAACAGCAGGCTATAGATGCACTACATCAATGTTTTAAGGAATAAATAATTTTGCCTTCAATCTTATCTTGTGTACCGATGTTACGTCGCCGTTACCTTCGCCATTTACCTTGTAGTTTTCCTTGTTGGCCCACCGATAGCGTTTCCATGTGCACAGGTGTAGTGATTAGTGTCCCTTTTTTTATCTGAAACAAATGCTCTGGAAGAGATTGTGTTTTCACGAATCTTGCTGCAGGCTGCACTTACGCATGGTGTTCACGCCCTCTTTACTTTACTCAATATTTGATTCACGGGAAGAATGCCTGGATCATATTAATAACTACATCCCATTCTTTATCAATGACTTTACAATGAATGTTCTTTTGTGAGTTTTTCTTATTAATAAATTAAGTAATTTTCCGACTCAGTGCTACCCCATTTTGTCGTGTGGCTAGAGTTGGTGGCGACCCTATCTTTTATATTGATTTCAGTGTCAAATAGCATTTACTTATTCAAAGTGCGCGTGGCTCTTTTAGCTATAAGGATACATTCAAAGGGCGCTTCATGCTTCTTGCACATAGCGTCCTTTTATTCACGCCACTTACAACGGTATATTGGTAAAAAACATCTACACGCAACATAATAAAAATTTTAAATAGTATGGCAAATTTGTGTTACTGTGTTGCCAGTTGTTTGTGAGGCAAGTGCTGGATTAATTCGGCGGTGTGAGATAGTGTTGCCAGTCAGCGTGTTCATTGTACACAAATATCGAGCAGTTGTCATCTGTAGATAAAATTTACCGCGTGTATGTAGCAGTGTGTTTCATTATCTCCAGACCGTACAGAAATCGAAGCCATTATGCTTACTGTAAAATAGGAACCTAGGGAATGTACTGCTGGCTCCTATGACTTGGAGACTTCAGACTTTGTCCCCTACTTTCCGTAGGGGACAAACGAATATTAAACATTTGAGACTGTAAAGTAAATACAGAAGTGTTGGAGTCTTCTTTTAGGAAAACTTCTGATTTGCCAAGATCGCAAGGAAGGACAATGACTAATTTCGACCAGTTAAATGAACATCTTCATATCATATGACATAAAACAGTGCCTGTGTCGACTACTTCCTATTACTATCAGCTGGATAGGTCAGGTGGCTCCTTATATTGTTCCACTGTACCACTGCGATGCTACTGTTATATTGCACAATGGAATCGTGCGTAGTGTATCTAATATGTTTGTTCTGGAACCACACCCGTGCGGTTCTAGGCGCTTCAGTCTTGACCGCTACGATCGCAGGTTCGAATCCTGCCTCGGACATGGATATGTGTGATGTCCCTAGGTTAGTTAGGTTTAAGTAGTTCTAAGTTCTAGGGGACTGATGACTACAAATGTTAAGTCCCATAGTGCTCAGAGCCATTTGAACCATGTTTTTGGAACCGCAATTTTTGGGTTTTGAATTACAATTATGAATGTGGTAAAGTGTGTTACTTGAGCAGGCTATGTAGATACTGCTTTCTATTATGTGATCTTAAGATGACCATTTAATGGGTCGATACTAGTAATCAATGTTTCCTTCTTTTCGATATTGTGAAATTAAAAAAAATCATGAAAGAAGTCTTACACACTACATTAAAAATCGACTACTAATACACTGAAAATGTCAGATAATTATGGAAACGGAAGACTTCCGTCCCGAAAAGTAGTTCATTTTATGATAAATGTCGCATTTGCTGCAAGTCATTGTTTCATTCGACGATTTTCGGAACAATTTCGTGTGCAAGGAAATTATTTCACAAAGCCTTCAGAGTTTAATTTATTAAAACAGGAACTCGCCAATACGTCAAGTGTAACAAACAAGCTAAAACAAAAATAGAGATTATGTGATGGTACATACTTTTCCCGCATCAAAAGAATTAGCGAGCTGCGACAACAATTGACGCGGGCAAACAAAATGCTATTGCCTCTGTCTCTTCAAAGCTTTAAGGCAAGTTCAATCCAGATATTGAAATCTAATTAACAAGATGCCTATGAAACGCATTTACTAAATCTATGGTACTCTTGAACGGACCCTGCGTACCAGTGATGGAGTGACGCTCAAAATCTGCCGGGATCCTACGGCCGCTCCAGAGTCGCGTGACTCCTGAAGTATGTGTATGTGGACGGAAAAACTCTGTTCTGTTCACCTGAATGCTCACGCCATGGATATTCGTGTGCTAAGCACCTACACATGGACTAATTTTATGGGGCTGGCGAGAGGAATCAGAGTGGCGACCACACAGTCACGCACTCGATCGACTTGCTCGGCCACTAATCCACAGCTGGCTGGCTGGCTTCAGGGACAGTGAGGTGCGCTAAGCCGGCATGAAAGCCGCTGGCAGCCGCAGTGATGATCGATGGTGCGGCGTGCCTCATGGACGGTCTGGCGGTCTGCCCTCAGATTTAAGCGAATTCCGCAATACGCGTGTGGTCAAAATGTAGACATGCACCGAATATAGACGATTGACATTGAGGACTATGAATTTTACACAAAGGTACGTATTAACTAAGGAAGCATTTTAGAATGAGAGGATGACGACGACACTTACAGTCTGGTAACGGTCTTGTAAGTCGACAACAGTTTAACAGGTTTCGTGCTCGTCATTTGCACTTCTCATATTAGAGTAAAATATTATCTACTCGAACAGTGCACGGCGCACTGCGCCAGCTCGGTATGTGGACTGCACGGGCATCGACTCCTCGCTGTAGATTCACGACCGTAGCTGGTGCTCTCATTATGAAACATTAGATGAATATAGTCTGTGTAAAATAAGCTCCATTTGAAGCAGAACGAAGGTTTTCACGCAACTCAATGTTTAGGACGTCATATTTCCTCAACCATGTGCCGTAGAATGTTATAATGTTACAATTACCTTCTTGTGGTACATATAGACACTGTCTGCCAACTGTCCTGCGAATAGAGCCAGTAGTAAATCAGAAATAAATTGTAACTTCATCTCTGTTTCTGACATTTTGCTGCATGAATAGTCACAGTATTGCAACCGATAAACAGTTTCTCTTTCGTAAGTTCGTGAGGGGGAGAGGGCAGCGGGTGCATATCAACACGAAAAATATTTGGTAAAGATTTCATATTATGTGTCACGTTCGTTGGAAGTAACGAAGTTCTCATCTCTATGTATGCCACACCATACGGTAAAAATATGCCCACTACGCTTCGTATACATACGGGATTTTTCCGGTGGATCATACCTTAGGTTTTTTGGTTGATATTATGGATGGATGACCCGTGGTCTAGTGGTAGCGTTTTTTATTCAAAATCAAAACGTCTTCGGTTCCGGGTTTCGAGTACCGCTGCTGCTCAAATTCTTGTCATAGGGGTGGAAAACTACCCCTAAAGACCGAAGAATCAGCAATGATCAACGGCATGAGGATGCAGAAGGCAATGGAAACCACTGCATTAAAGACACGTAACGTGTATCCACAGGACATGTGGCCTGTAACTGAAAAAGTGTCATGATCTCTCCATTGGCAAAAGATTCCGGAATAGTCCCCCATTCGGATCTCAGAGAGGAGACTGCCAAGGGGGAGGTTACCATGAGAAAAAGATTGAGTAATCAACACAAGGATAACGTTCTACGAGAAGGGGGGGGGGGGGGGGGGCGTGGAATGTCAGAAGCTTGATCATGGTAGGAAAACTAGAAAATCTGAAAATGGAAATGCAAAAGCTCAATCTAGATATAGTAGGGGCCAGTGAAATGGAAAGAAGACAAGGATTTATGGATGAGTATAGGGTAAAATGAACTGCAGCAGACAATGGTATAAAGGGAGTAGAATTCGTTACGAGTAGGAAGGTAAGGCAGAGAGTGTGTTACTGTGATAATGTTGTTCTTATCTGAGTCGACAGCAAACCAAGACCGCCAACGATAGTTCAGCTATACATGCCGACGTCGCAAGCTGAAGATGAAGAGACAGAGCAAGTGTATGAGGATATTGAAAGAGTAACACAGTACGAAGAGGGATATTAAAATGTAATCCTTGTGCGAGACTGGAATGCAGTTGTAGGGGAAGGGTTAGAAGAAACGTTTACAGGTGAATATGGGATGGGGACATAAAATGAGAGCGGACCAAGACTGAGTTCTGTAACAAGTTTCAGTAGTAATAGTGAATACTCTCTTCAAGAATCACAAGAGGAGGAGGTACACTTGGAAAAGACTAGGTGATACGGGAAAAATTAAGTTAGATTACATCATAGTCAGACAGAGAATCAGAAATCAGATGTTGTATTGTAAGGCTACAAAGGAGGAGACATAGACTCAGATCACAATATAGTAGTGATGAAGAGTATGCTGAAGTTTAAGGCATTCGTCGGGAAGAATCAATACTCAAGTGAGATACCAATGTACTAAGGAAAGATGAGATACGGTTGAAGTTATCTGGAACTATAGATACAGCAATAAGGAATAGCTCAGTAGGCAGTACAGTTGAAGAGAAATGGACATCTCTGAAAAGGGCCATCACGGAAGTTGGGAAAGAAAACATAGGTACAAGGAAGGTAATTACGAAGAAACCATGGGTAACAGAAGAAACACTTCAATTGATCGATGAAAGGAAGAAGTACAAAAATGCTCCGGAAAACTCAGGAACAGAGAAATACAAGTTGATAAGGAATGAAATAAATAGGAAATGCAGAGAAGCCAAGACGAAATGGCTCCAGGAAAAATCGGAAGACATGGAAAAAGTAATGATTATCGGAAGGACGGACTCAGCATACAAGGAAGTCAAAACAACCTTCGGTGACATTAAGAGCAAGGATGATAACATTTACAGTGCAACGGGAATTTCACTGTTAAAGGGCAGAGGAAGGAACGGATAGGTGGAAAGAATAAATTGAAAGCCTCTATGAGCGAAAGATTTGTCTGATGTGATGGAACAAGAAACAGGAGTCGATTTAGAAGAGATAGGGGATCCATTATTAGAATCAGAATTTAACAGAGCTTTGGAAGACTTAGATCAGATCAGAAGGAATAGATAGTATTCCAGCAGAATTTATAAAATCACTGGGGGAAGTGGCAACAAAACGACTATTCACGTTGGTGTGTAGAATGTATGAGTCTGGCGACATACCATCTGATTTTCGGAAAAGCTTCATCCACACAGTTCCGAAGACGTCAAGAGCTGACAAGCGCTAGCTTAGCCGTTCATGCATCCAAGTTACTTACAAGAATAATATACAGTAGAATGGAAAAGAAAATTGAAGTCTCGCTAGATGATCAATTTGGCTTTAGGAAATTTAAAGGCACGGGGGAGGCAATTCTGGCGTTGCGGTTATTAATGGCTCAAATGGCTCTGAGCACTATTGGACTTAACATCTGTGGTCATCAGTCGCCTAGAACTTAGAACTACTTAAACCTAACTAACCTAAGGGCAGCACACAACACCCAGTCATCACGAGGTAGAGAAAATCCCTGACCCCGCCGGGAATCGAACCCGGGAACCCGTGCGTGGGAAGCGGGAACGCTAACGGGTTAATAATGGAAGCAAGACTGAAGAAAAATCAAGACACGTGCATAGAATCTGTCGACCTGGAAAAAGCGTACGACAATGTAAAATGGTGCAAGATGTAGGGGTAAGTTACGGGGAGAGACGGGTCATATACAATATGCACAACAGTCAAGAGGGAATAATAAGACTGGACAACAAATTACGAAGTGCTCGTATTATAAAGGGTGTAAGACAAAGATACAGCCTTTCGGGCTTACTGTTTAGTCTGTACATCGAGGAAGCAATAATGGAATTAAAAGAAAGGTTCAGGAGTGGAATTAAAATTCAAGGTGAAGGGATATCAATGATACGATTCGCTGGTGACATTGGTATCCTAAGAGAAAGTGAAGAAGAATTACATGACCTGCTGAACGGAATGAGATGAGCGATTAGATTAGATTACATTAGTACTTGCTCCATAGATCATGAATACGACATTTCGTAATGATGTGGAACGTGTCAGGTTAATAAAAGGTGTCTATACAAGATATTACATTAGCCAAAATATTACATGACACTCAATTCTTTTTTTTTGTGGGGATTGGTAAATTACCCACTTACTATATCCAAAAATTCATCTAATGAGTAGAAGGAGCTGCCATTAAGAAATTCTTTTAATTTTCCTTTTAAATGCTATATGGCTATCTGTCAGACTCTTGATTCTATTAGGTAAGTGAGCAAAGACTTTTGTGGCAGCATAATTTACCCCCTTCTGAGCCAAAGTTAGATTTAACGTTGAGTAGTGAAGATCATCCTTCCTCCTATTGTTGTAGCCATGTATGCTGCTATTATTTTTGAATTCGTTCGGATTGTTAATAACAAATTTCATAAGTGAATATAAATATTGTGAGGCTACAGTGAAGATTTCTAGCTTTTTAAATAAGTGTCTGCAGGAGGATCTTGGATGACCTCCAGCAATTATTCCGATTACACGCTTTTTTGCAATGAACACTCTTTTACTCAATGATGAGTTACCCCAGAATATGAAGCCATACGAAAGCAGAGAATGAAAATAGGCGTGGTGCGCTAATTTACTGAGATGTATATCGCCAAAATTTGCAATGACCCTAATAGCATAAGTAGCTGAACTAAAACGTTTCAGCAGATTCTAAGTGTGATTTTTCCAGTTCAACCCCTCATCAATGCATACACCTAGAAATTTTGAATATTCTACCTTAGCTACTGATTTCTGATCGAAGTCTATATTTATTAATGGTGTCATTCCATTTACTGTGTGGATCTGAATATACTGTGTTTTGTCAAAGGTGAATGAGAGCCCATTGGCAGAGAACCACTCAATGATTTTCCAAAAAACATCGTTTACAATTTCAAGGAGACAGTGGCTGTCATAGATAACATAGACACAAAGAGATATTGACAATAACTTAGGCTCAATGAATGAGTCGTATTGGGGAGGTGGGAGAAGATGGGGAATGAGCGACTTACAGCAATGAAAAAAAGAGTTTTCAAGATTGTTTCGCCGTCAGCAGTAGATATTTAAATAACCAGGCGCAGAGAATTGCTCAAATCTTAACGTCATTTGTCTAGGAATGTATCAAGAAGTGTCATCTTCCCACTTTCAAATCTCTTAGCCCATTATTGACCAACACCACAAGAATTTTTTTTTTTTGGGGGGGGGGGGGGGTACCGAACCTGAGCTGCAGATTCAAAGACGACTATGGAGCACTGTCAGAAATGTTTAAGTTATATCCCTAAGATTCTGATCTCGAAGAATCCCGAAAATTTCCTTGATATCTTTATCCGTTTTCAAGATACAGAGGTTCAAGGTTACCGTACCTGTACACGTAAAATCCGCACATAAAATCCGGTAAACGACATAGCAACGAGAAATATCATGGGAACCACATGTTACAGTGCTGAAGCAATTGCTAATTTTCTGTGCACGTAAAATCGAGACAGGTGCAAAATTAGTTTTGAGTTATTTCAGCTTCACATGTGGCAACTACCAATATTTTACTGACCAGTTCATTTCTTTTCATATGAGTGACACGCCTTGCGACAGCAGGCAAAAGATGGGAATCAGTGGAAAACTGAGTCTATCTGAGCAGGACGAAAGGTGGACCAGCTGCCTCATTCTGCCTTCCTCAGCACCTTCATAAAATTTCCCAAAAAGTTTGCCACACAGATGTATTTGACCTTTTTTATACTGAGACAGAAAGAGACAGTGGTAGTCGGAAAGATACAGAAATGTAGTAAATATATATTGGAAGACAGTAGGCATGGGTTGTGATATAGAAAGAGCAGTGGAATATACTTGACAGTGAAAAAGAGTGCTCGAAGAACAATGAAGTAGAAATACAATGAAGTCGAAATACAATGAAGAAAGAATAAAGAGGAGGAGGAAATGGAAGTGGGGCAAGGGTCAGTGATAATGAGAGACAGAGTCTATGACAAGGAAGACAAGGGAAAGGGGGATAGTGACAGTGAGAAGAGACCGCAACGGTGGGATGAATGAGATAGTAGCAGTAAGAGAGAGCAAGAGGGAGAGAGAGTGACAATCAGAGGAGACAGTAGTAGTAGAAAGACAGAACGAAGGAGACAGTGGCTGTCAAAGATAACATAGACACAAAGAGATATTGACAATAACTTAGGCTGAATGAGTGAGTCGGATTGGGAAAGTGGGAGAAGATGGGTATGAGCGACTTACAGCAATGAACTAGTTAGTTAGGACAACTTGTGTGAGTGTAACGTGAGTTGCTCGTTAAAAATAGCACGAATGTATTCACAGGGAAAAATACACCCCTGGAAATGGAAAAAAGAACACATTGACACCGGTGTGTCAGACCCACCGCCGGCCGAAGTGGCCGTGCGGTTAAAGGCGCTGCAGTCTGGAACCGCAAGACCGCTACGGTCGCAGGTTCGAATCCTGCCTCGGGCATGGATGTTTGTGATGTCCTTAGGTTAGTTAGGTTTAACTAGTTCTAAGTTCTAGGGGACTAATGACCTCAGCAGTTGAGTCCCAT
This sequence comes from Schistocerca nitens, assembly GCF_023898315.1. NCBI lineage: Eukaryota > Metazoa > Arthropoda > Insecta > Orthoptera > Acrididae > Schistocerca > Schistocerca nitens. The sequence goes on along the minus strand of NC_064622.1, from coordinate 241,361,696 downwards.
AGTGCTCAGAGCCATTTGAACCATTTTTTCAGACCCACCATACTAGCTCCGGACACTGCGAGAGGGCTGTATAAGCAATGATCACACGCACGGCACAGCGGACACACCAGGAACCGCGGTGTTGGCCGTCGAATGGCGCTAGCTGCGCAGCATTTGTGCACCGCCGCCGTCAGTGTCAGCCAGTTTGCCGTGGCATACGGAGCTCCATCGCAGTCTTTAACACTGGTAGCATGCCGCGACAGCGTGGACGTGAACCGTATGTGCAGTTGACGGACTTTGAGCGAGGGCGTATAGTGGGCATGCGGGAGGCCGGGTGGACGTACCGCCGAATTGCTCAACACGTGGGGCGTGAGGTCTCCACAGTACATCGATGTTGTCGCCAGTGGTCGGCGGAAGGTGCACGTGCCCGTCGACCTGGGACCGGACCGCAGCGACGCACGGATGCACGCCAAGACCGTAGGATCCTACGCAGTGCCGTAGGGGACCGCACCGCCACTTCCCAGCAAATTAGGGACACTGTTGCTCCTGGGGTATCGGCGAGGACCATTCGCAACCGTCTCCATGAAGCTGGGCTACGGTCCCGCACACCGTTAGGCCGTCTTCCGCTCACGCCCCAACATCGTGCAGCCCGCCTCCAGTGGTGTCGCGACAGGCGTGAATGGAGGGACGAATGGAGACGTGTCGTCTTCAGCGATGAGAGTCGCTTCTGCCTTGGTGCCAATGATGGTCGTATGCGTGTTTGGCGCCGTGCAGGTGAGCGCCACAATCAGGACTGCATACGACCGAGGCACACAGGGCCAACACCCGGCATCATGGTGTGGGGAGCGATCTCCTACACTGGCCGTACACCACTGGTGATCGTCGAGGGGACACTGAATAGTGCACGGTACATCCAAACCGTCATCGAACCCATCGTTCTACCATTCCTAGACCGGCAAGGGAACTTGCTGTTCCAACAGGACAATGCACGTCCGCATGTATCCCGTGCCACCCAACGTGCTCTAGAAGGTGTAAGTCAACTACACTGGCCAGCAAGATCTCCGGATCTGTCCCCCATTGAGCATGTTTGGGACTGGATGAAGCGTCGTCTCACGCGGTCTGCACGTCCAGCACGAACGCTGGTCCAACTGAGGCGCCAGGTGGAAATGGCATGGCAAGCCGTTCCACAGGACTACATCCAGCATCTCTACGATCGTCTCCATGGGAGAATAGCAGCCTGCATTGCTGCGAAAGGTGGATATACACTGTACTAGTGCCGACATTGTGCATGCTCTGTTGCCTGTGTCTATGTGCCTGTGGTTCTGTCAGTGTGATCATGTGATGTATCTGACCCCAGGAATGTGTCAATAAAGTTTCCCCTTCCTGGGACAATGAATTCACGGTGTTCTTATTTCAATTTCCAGGAGTGTATTTCGGATATTTTTAAAAATATGCTGAGGAAAGTGTAATGCGGCAACTGGAATTTTTCATTCAGAGGAGAAGTGTATTGCCCTCTTTTGTGCTTGATAGGAGAATTTTTCCTATGGTCCTCAAATATTAGATGCCTGAAGACAAACAGTCTCTAACTGTAATACTTGTCTCATTGCCTTAAACTTTTAAAGTAAGATTGTATCTGATGCTGAGTAGGTTATGACAGCATAAGAAATCTTTAAATTCGATCATTAATTTACGTGAGCCAACGACCTTGGCGCAGTGGTAACACTGGTTCCAGTCAGATCAACGAAGTTACGCGCTGTCGGGCTTTGCTGGTACTTGGATGGGTGACTATCCGGTCTGCCGAGTGCTGTTGGAAAGCGGGGTGCACTCAGCCCTTGTGAGGCAAACTGAGGAGCTCCTTGATTCAGAAGTAGAGGCTCCGGTCTCGGAAACTGACGTACGGCAGGGAGAGCGGTGTGCTGACCTCATGCCCCTCCGTATCCTGGTGAGTCTGGATTCGGCCATCCGTACTGCCTTTGCCCGCCGTCAGCACGTGGTCGCTGTCTTTTTCGACATGCGGAAGGCGTACGATACGACATGGCGTCATCACATACTTTCTACGCTTCATGGATGGTGTCTTCGGGGCCCTCTGCCGATCTTTATCCGAAATTTTCTGTCGTATCGTACCTTCCGCGTGCAAGTCTCGGCCTCTCATAGTTCCTCCCGAGTCCAGGAGAACGGGGTACCACAGGGATCTGTCCTCAGTGTCTGCCTGTTTTTAATCGCAATAAAAGGGCTCGCTGCAGCGGTGGGAAATTCTGTCTCCGCTTCCCTGTATGCTGACGACTTCTGCCTTTACTACAGCTCTACTAGCATTGCAGCTGTTGATCGTCAGCTACAGGGCGCGATCCGCAAGGCGCAGTCTTGGGCTGTAGTGCATGGTTTTCAGTTTTCGGCTGCCAAGACCAGCGTTATGCATTTCTGCCGGCGCCGAACAGTCTATCCTGAGCCGCGGCTTTATCTTGACGACGAACTTCTTGCTGTGGTGGAGACCCACAGGTTTTTGGGGGTAGTTTTTGATGCTCGGTTGACTTGGCTGCCTCATATTCGGCAGCTTAAACAGGCGTGTTGGAGGCATCTAAATGCTCTGAGATGCTTGAGCCACACCAGCTGGGGCGCCGACCGATCTACCCTGTTACGGCTCTACCAGGCGTTAATCCAGTCCTGTCTGGATTATGGGAGGCTGGCTTATGGCTCAGCATCCCCAACTGCGTTGCGGGTGCTGGACCCAATACTACACAGCGGGATACGACTGGCCACTTGTGCCTTCCGGACCAGCCCTGTGGACAGCATACTTGTGGAGGCTGGTGTCCCTCCACTGCGATTGAGGCACCAACATTTACTGGCCGCTTATGCTGCCCATGTTTCAGCTTGCCCAGGCATCCAAACTATCGTCTCCTGTTCCCGCAATCGGTCGTCCATCTGCCAGAACGTCGGCCCCGGTCAGGTTGTACGATCGCGGTCCGCGTCAAAGAACTTCTCTCCGGGCTTCGGGTTTTCACTGTTCCACCTCCTTTCCGGGCCACTTTGCGTACACCCTCATGGTGTGTTCCTCGCCCTTTCCTTTGGCTCGACTTGGCACAGGGCCCGAAGGACTCAGTCCCTCCAGAGGCCTTCCACCGCCACTTTTATTCCATCCTGGCCACGTATCAGGGCTCTGACGTTGTTTACACTGACCGTTCGATGGTTGCTGGTCGTGTCGGTTATGCGCTAACTCTATGGGACCATTCCGAACAACGTTCCTTGCCGGCTGGCTGCAGCGTTTACACTGCTGAGCTGGTCGCCATCTTTTGAGCCCTAGAGTATATCCGCTCCTGCTCAGGTGAGTCCTTCGTGATCTGTAGCGATTCCCTGAGCGGTTTACAAGCTCTCGACCAGTGTTTCCCTCGTTCTTGTCTGGTGATGGCTATCCAGGAGTCCCTGCATACTCTTGCCCGTTGCGGCCGCTCTGTGGTCTTTGTGTGGACCCCCGGTCATGTCGGTATCCCGGGCAATGAACATGTTGACCACCTGGCGAAAGAGGCCACCAGTCAACCATCTCTAGATGTTGGCCTCCCAGAGACTGATATGAGGGCAGTCTTACGCCGCAAAGGTTTGGCGCTATGGGACGATGAATGGCGCGAACTGACAATGCGTAATAAACTCCGTGCTGTCAAGGAGACGACAGCTGTGTGGCGGTCATCCCTGCAAGCCACTCGCAGGGACTCAGTAGTCCTTTGCCGGCTCCGTATTGGCCACTCCCGGCTGACACACAGTTATTTACTGCGCCGGGAGGACCCTCCTCTATGTCGGTGTGGGGCGGCTTTGACAGTGGCCCACATTTTGTTGGCCTGCCCCCTTTTAGATGTGGTCAGGCAGACATTTTCGCTGCCTGATACGCTCCCTGCCCTTTTAACTGATGGCCCTGCTATGGCTGGCTTAGTTTCACGTTTTATTCGGGCAGGGGGTTTTTATCATTTAATATGAGTGTTTATGTTTTATTTTATTGTTTTGTGTTGATTCTGGCCTTTGGCCTACGGTTTTAAACTGAGTTTTTAATGCGTTCTCGGTGGTTGGCTTGTCCTTTTTTATTCTATGGTCGGCCAACCACCGCTACACTCCGTGTGATTTTAATTTGTTATGTCTGATCTTTGTCTGAGTTTTTCTTGTCCTGTGTTGTCTGTTGTCTCTATTATCCGTTTTTTTTTTTTTGCTCTGTGTGGTAGTTTTTAAGTTTTGGAACAAGGGACCGATGACCGTTGCAGTCTGGTCCCTTTAATCCCACAAACCAACCAACCAACCAACCAACCAACCAACTCCTCCTTTATCCGCATCAAGTGATGCCTGTGGGCTGAGGATGACACGGGGGTCGGTCGGTACCGTTCAGCCGTCCAAGGCCTGTTTGTACGGGCAGTTAATTACGTGAAATATTGAAAATTCTATTTTTTTGTCTATGGAAGCTGTTGCATAGGCAATTTTCAACTGATACAGGATTCTGGGTTCCCGGATAGCTCGGCTCTGAGCGCTATGGGACTTAACTTCTAAGGTCATCAGTCCCCTAGAACTTAGAACTACTTAAACCTAACTATCCTAAGGACATCACACAGATCCATGCCGGAGACAGGATTCGAACCTGCGACCGTAGCGGTCGCGCGGTTCCAGACTGTAGAGCCTAGAACCGCTCGGGTACCCCGGCCGGTGGTTTCCCGGATAGTCCCTTTGTAATATATAAGGTACACTAAAGTGACGAAAGATATAGAACAGCGATATGCGCTTACACCGAGGGCGGTAGCATCGAGTACACGAGGTATAAAAGAGCCAATGCATATTGGCGGAGCTATCATTTAGACTCTAGTGAGTCAGATGAAAAAGTTTCCGACATGATTATTGCCGTACGACGGGAATTAAGACTTTTGATACTGGATGATGGTTGGAGCTAGACGCATGGACATTTCATTCTGAGATCACAGTCTCACGAATGTGCCGAGAAAACCAAATTTCAAGCATTACCTCTCACCACGAACAGCGCAGTGGCCGACGGCCTTCACTTAACAACTGAGAACAACGGCGTTTACATACAGTTATTACTGCTAACGGACAAGCAGCACTGCATGAAATATTCACAGACATCGATGTGCGACTTACGACGAACGTATCCACTAGGACAGTCGGTGAACTTTGGCAATAATGAGCTATGGCGGCAGACGACCGACGCGAATGCCTTTGCTAACAGTAATACATCGCCTGCAGCATTGCTCCTGCCCTCGTGACCATGTCGGTTGGATCCTACACGGCTGGAAAGCCGCGGCCTGGTCAGATGAGCCCCGATTTCAGTTGGTAAGAGCTGATGGTAGAGTTCGAGTGTGGTGGCTTGGCTCTGAGCATTATGGGACAACTGCAGAGGTCATCACTCCCCTAAAACTTAGAATTACGTAAACCTAACTAACCTAAGGACATCACACACATCCATGCCCGAGGCAGGATTCGAACCTGCGACTGTAGCGCCTAGAACCGCTCGGCCACTCCGGCCGGCGAGTGTGGTGCGGATCCCACGAAACCATAGACCTAAGCTGTCAACAAGACACTGTGCAAGCTGGTGGTGGCTCCATAATGGCGTCGGCTGTGTTTACTTGGAATGGACTGGGTCCTCTAATCAAACTGAACCGATCATTGGCTGGAATTGGTTATGTTTGGCTACTTGGATATCATTCATCGCCATTCGTAGACTCCATGTTCACAAGAAACTTTTGAAATTTTGTGTCACTGGGCCACAACTGTTCCCTATTGGTTTGAAGGACATTCTGGACAATTCGAGTGAATGATCGGGGTGGTCTAGCGGTTCTAGGCGCTCAGTCCGGAACCGCGCGACTGCTACGGTCGCAGATTCGAATCCTGCCTCGGGCATGGATGTGTGTGATGTCCTTAGGTTAGTTAGGTTTAAGTAGTTCTAAGTTCTTGGGGACTGATGACCACAACTGTTAAGTCCCATAGTGCTCAGAGCCATTTGAACCATTTTTTTGAATGATCGGGCCACACAGCTTACCGGACATGAATCACAAAGGACATTTATGAGGCATAATCTAGACGTCAGTTTCTGCACAAAACGATTCACCAACACTTTCGCAATTATGGACCTCTATAGAGGTAACAGGGCTCTTTATTTCTGCAAGGTACTTCAAACGTCTTGTTGAGTCTTTGCCACCCGGAGTTGCTGCACTATGCTGGACAGGAGGTGGTCCGAACCTCACTGTATGTACGATAACAGAGGTGGTGCACACAACTTTCCTGCGGTTGGCAGCTGATGTATGCGGTGACAAGAAGGCACCAGCCCCAAAGGTTAAAGAAAATAAATTGGCCTAACCCTTAGTACAGCAGCTCACGTACTTGGCAGAGTTAACGCAAAGTAAAAGGAAAAGTCAAAAGAGTAGATGGAGGGCAGAATCAGCGCAGCCTTGACAAAAGCGCATTCGTTGCCCAGTGTACCAATCTGTTTGCCGAGGAACAAATCCTGCTTTCTTTGCATTAAAGGAAAAAAATTCAGATAAGGGGCATAGTGATCAAACTGAGACAGGAAGAACGTTACTGTAACGTGTCTAACCTCTCTTCCCCTCTACGTTCTGGTGCACTGGAACGGAGGCACAACAAACAGTAGGTTAAATGGTTGTTGTCTTCCGGCAAATTGGTGCACGCGTGCGGCTTATTTGCCGTTCACAGGGGCACCAGAATTCATTCGCAACTTGCCGAAGCTGTTTGCTCAGCGGCCGTCTGCGGCCGGAATTCTGCGCGGTGCTTTTGTTCGCTATAGCTGGGGCTCGCTGGAAGCCCACGGCACGTGATCTGGAAGGTTAACATCGGCGATCTGGAGCCTTAACCCGCCAACTATTCCACTACATTTATTTTCCGAACATCCTCTTCCTTTTTTGTAGCTCTTTTTCTTCCTCTAAGTACTGCTGTTATAAAGAGACTCTTTGCATACAGATAAGTCGTAAGAATACGATGATGCAGCCTTAAAAAAAGACCGATATGTCTTTGACACTCGCTAAATAAATAATTGTGTTAGTGTATTAAGGAAACGTAAGTATAGTTTCCGAGTATATTTTTGGTGAAAAATATTTTTGGTGAAACACTGATTTAATTCTTTCCTTATATCGACTGTGCAGACAGCAACAGTAATTCTAGCTGCTATCAAAACGGGCAGTTGAAAGACTATACGGTCTTCTTGCAGATGGGCTTTGAGCGACGGCTGTCGTCTCCTTTGGATTACGTGAATCAGGACATAAAAAAAAAATAGGCCTACGCGCAGTATGTGAAATACATTCTCGGCAGATTACCTTAATTTTCGGTTACGCAAATTTTACGTTTTTTGACTCAACGAAGTGTTTATAGATAGCAGTTATGAAATACTTAAATTGGAATTATCACGGAGACAGAGGTACTGATAAAATAAGAGAAATCACAGGTATCACCTAAAGACTGAGGTCTTCATTTTTTCCACGTTTTATTCGCCAGCGAATTGCCAGGGGATTAGCCTGAATGTAGTTCTTCGCACCTTTGCGAAATACTAAGCATATGTTTCAGTGACAGCTGCTAGAGGTATTGCTCTCATTCTGCAAAAGTTTTGGCTTTTCAGACCATCTGCAGGCACCTTAAGATGGTCTGGAAGGCCGACAGTGTTTGTGACATAAAAGCGTTTCACTTAGAATCTCTCAATGAGCGTGTGTGCTGTCAATTTAGTACAGCACTTAGCAGCATCATTTTAAGGAGTATATCTTAGTCGATTCAGCTGGCCACCCTTTATGACAAATATGGACGTCACTATCTCAATAGCTTGCATGAGAAGAAGACATATTTATCCAGGTACCAAGACACACCTCCAGAGTAGTTTTCTGATGTACGGGTTGTAAAGGTACTAGTGCAGGTATCTTTATATGTGGTACCTTAACATGTACACACATCAGCGTACTGGTAGCTTTTTCTCTGTGTCGAACAGTCTTCGTCACGCATTTTACGAGTTGATGTTTTCTGCATAGGTTTACGTGGGTCATGAAGTGAACGATACCTGGCACTATAGACCATTCGTTTTGCTTCCTTGCATGCACGCTTCAATACCTGACCTGCTGCCCAGGGGAAAATGAACATTAGTAACTTGTTTGTGCCTTACGTTCCTGGAGGTACTACCCAGACTAAAAGCATGTGGCTTGTAATGGCTGTAATTATTAGTGTGCAAAGAAATATCAGCACTTACACCTTGACACCATAGTGCTAATTTTTCTATTCGTGAGTGTGACAGACTGAGAATAGTGTACGGAAAAACGTTACATCTGTATTTACGTCATTGTTTCTCTTGCTGCTACAAGAACTTGAAGCGGAGTCTTTTTTGCCAGCACATCTTGAGCCTTGAGCATGTCTGCTTCTCAGGAGTGTGGTCACTTTGCTATGACTATATATGTACAGTCATAAACCACAAAACAAGTGGCCACACCCCTGAGAAGCAGAGATGCTCAAGATGCTAGCAGAAAAGACTCCCCTCTCAATTCTTGTACCGACGAGAGAAGTTGCAGCAGCAAGGGCACATATAATACACACTATCACAGTTGAAATACATTATCATTGCTTACCCATGTCTTAAAACTGTGAAATCTGTTTCAACTATTTATACCTTCTTTCATTCTTAACTATTTTAAATTGTTTCAATGTTTAATACAACGTCGTGCTAACATGTCTCATTATATAGCTTTTACGTTAATGTTTCTCTATTGGGTTTCTTACTTTTCTCTTTAAGTTGTATTTTCTTATTGTGCCTTCTTGTTGATTTTAATTTTTTTTCTAAATCTGTTGTTATTCTTTTTTACACCTCATAATTCTTCTTTGTATTAATTACATTTAATCTTTTATTCATTATGTTTCTCATTTATTTATCCCTCGACTAGTAGAAGATCGTTTTGAACAGACCAACTAACTAAACTGCATTTTTTAAAATTTTAAAACAACTTCACCAAACTTAGTAAATAGACCAACAAATTTCAAGTACCTTTATACATAGGCACAGGTTGGAATGATCCTGCAGTGTTACCTTCCCTATGTGGGATAAGGAAATGAACCTTCATTACCCCCAAAACTTTGCCTGGGAACAAGAATGTCACCATTTCGTTTGAATATCATCATAAATTAACTAAATGTCAATAGACAACGATAATCAAACTTTCATACTAAAATATCAAACACAGACTGTGGTTTTACCAACCATTAATGGTGCTTTTTGAACCATGGACCTTGCCGTTGGTGGGGAGGCTTGCGTGCCTCAGCGATACAGATGGCCGTACCGTAGGTGCAACCACAACGGAGGGGTATCTGTTGAGAGGCCAGACAAGCATGTGGTTCCTGAAGAGGGGCAGCAGCCTTTTCAGTAGTTGCAGGGGCAACAGTCTGGATCATTGACTGATCTGGCCTTGTAACAGTAACCAAAACGGCCTTGCTGTGCTGGTACTGCGAACGGCTGAAAGCAAGGGGAAACTAACAGCCGTAATTTTTCCCGAGGACATGCAGCTTTACTGTAGCATGGAGAGCTGCATCAAACCAGTCTCATGACTGAAGACCACAACAACAACAACAACAACAATGGTGCTTCTTCACTCTTGCCATACAGAACGTCAAGCTATACCTAAAAATTATGAATAGACTGTGGGTGGCAGCTGTTGGCACAAGGACGTCAACAATGGGGGTTCATATTATCCCAATTACCAACGTATAAAGGTTCGTCGTACTGCGGATGAGCCTCTCAATGATTAACGACTCCCACTGGATGCCCACAAGGCCATTGATGGAGGTTTTAGGAATGCAATATTTCGAGAGAGCGTTTTATCCACGTATAAGCTGGCTTCTGTCCAAGAAGCCAGCTGGCTGCTCGAGGTGCATTGTATCCTCGTGTTGCAGGTACTCGTCATCAAACTGATCCAACGTGATCGGGAGTGACATTCCATCGGACGGACCCATTTACACATGCTCCAAGAGTAAGTGGCACGTGTCTTCCGATCCTCCTGATGGAAGCCCTCAGTGCCCTGTGATATAATCTTATTTAACTCGCTAAATCCGAGATCGTTTGCGACCGCTTGATCTATTCCACATCGATTGCTTCACATGACAACGAGTGCAGCTCGGTTCGTCAACATCAAAATTTTATGTAATAAAAGTTGGTTCTGATATAAAACAACATTGTGGGTTGCTACACGTACTGATCCTCTTACTTATAATTTCTTTTCTAGCTTTCATCGTGTTGGTTTCTCATTTAGAAAATATCTTCAAGTTTGCTAAGATGTATTGGAATTTGGAGCTATCTATTACTGGCAGTGACATTACAAGTTTTGTGGGGAATAGCTTCCATCAAAGGGAAGACTTGTGAAGCAATTGACGTATTTCAAATGAAGCAGGAAATCAAAATACCTAGCTACTGACAACTTCGTTCATGTATAAGACGGTGCTTCAATTATAAATTAATAATGAAACCAATGACGTAGACACATTGTACCACAGCAGGGTCATTGACACAACTCGCAAATGAGGTACTTGAGGACAGCTAACTTAAAGAATTTTGTGAAACTTACAATGAATTATTATAAGCCTTCTTTAAATTTCAATTACGTTAATTTAGCAGTAAATTCCGTTATAGTCCGCTAACAGTAATATGGCCATGTAATTCTATTCTAGTTGAATGTGAGGCTTTATCAGGTAATTTTAATTTAGTTCTTCAAATTGTGTCACTTTTGTTACTTTTACAAAAACTGTTTTGTTTTAGTTATGACTCCTCATGTAATACTTTTACCACATTTCCACCCTAAATAATACTTTTTTTTTTACTTATTTACTTACCATAATATAAAACAACATTCGAAACTACACCAGGCAAAATAACTATTTAAGAAAAATTTAAAAAAAATTAATACAGCTTAATAATGAACATGAATTATGTTCAATTTGAGGAACACAATTTACGAAATCGTAGAGTCATAAATTTCCTTACATAATGCGGAAATACCTTTCCACTGAGAAAAGGAACTCAATGTGAATTTTCTTGGTAACAGAAATTTCCATTATTTCTCTTGTACGCTGCATCACAAGAAATTTCATATTACTTACAACAACAGCAGTTGTCAAAACTGTGTCTGCTGTATATCACACACGCATGTATTACTGAAGGAGATTGTAATGTAAGATACAGACACTGTATAAACACCGACGTTCTAATAATCAATGGTGATAAAAATTACATTCAACTACCCTTATACTTCAAATGTGTTGCAACTCAGAATGTGGCGTTCTACTTCAGTGGCACTTACAAACCTGTCAGCAGCAACGCTGAGGTGAACGTGTTCCTCTCATGGCGAAACATAAAGTAGCTTACAGCAAAATTGACCCAAACTGCCCTGTAAAGGAGAGTTTACAAAATAAAGATGTGAGGTTTCTCGTGCTTGATTTTCAGTGACATCAATTAAAAATTGCGGTCTTCTTAGCTGGTATCACTTTTCTTGTCAGGGTATCAATAGGTAACTTTCATAACACCTTTCTTACACGAAATTCAGTAGCAGATTTCGAATATTATTATCAATCGGAACCACTGAAAGTACATCATAACATTCTTTTAGATTATGATTTTGGAACTGTGATTTTTTTGTGTGTTTTTAGTCATTTCTGTCCCTTTCCCGATTCACTGAACTCTTGTATTAAGAGTATAATTTAAATTTACGCGATAATTTATTTGATTCGCAGGAGATATCTTGACTCTGCCGTAGGCATTACCTGTCGCCAAGGAAAAGTCGTCACTAGCTGACTAGCCCCTAAAATAGAAACCTCAGCTCAAGGTTGGCCTTTTGGCAGTGGAACTTGCTTGGCCGGTTGTGGTCAGAGTTTTGACAAACCTGTTAGCAGACAACAGTTGTGCGTACTGTTGCAAGATGGCGGTGCGTTGTTTTTGCCTAGGGTGAAGGTGGCAACACAAACTCACTGAGGCAGCTGGATACTGCAGTCGCTCAATGCATCCGTACCATGTTGTTTACGTGCAAAACAATCGTAAACGAATATTATGCGTAGTTTTTGGTTTGTTATTTCAAACAAATATATTAATCTGTAGACCCGCAATCCTGGATTAGAGACGACTGCAAGATGAGTACAGAGCGTGGCAAATAAAAGTGGCCCAGACGAGTGGATACGATTAGAAGTGAACCTATACATATTACGACAACAAGTGACGCGCACAGCACGTGTGCGCCTGCCACGGCATACACACCAGGTTAGAGCGTAGTGCAGTCTCTGTCAGTGTGAGTGGAGCAGTACAAACAGGATGATGGTTTTGGCAGTGGAGCAGCAACAAAGTCGTGGAAAGGTGTGCTCGGTTATTTGCTGAGAAGTTTAATGGTGTCTAAGTGTCAGCAAAGGGAGCCATGCAACACTTAGTCTGAAAATGGCGTCAGATGCCCGGCACCTGCCTTAACACTAGAAAATGCGGCTGCAATTCACAAGAAGATCATTCAGAGTCCCACAAAATGGCACAAGGTTCTCAAAACATATTAGTTTAGACAAGACACCAGACAGGCAAACAGCTAGTAACTAATCTTTCATGTACTTGGAGTACCAATCCGCACAGATAACTGTGTGCCTCAACACCTATACCACGTCAAAGTGGAACCACTCACAATAGAGCTGTAACTGATTCCCAAACGCGTGACACTCGACAGACTATGATCACATACACCATCTAAATTCACTAAAAGCCAAATCCGACATCAGCTTGTCGATGCCTGACACAGGAGACGACCCGAACCTGGTGCTGATATAAAATGACTGAGGTTAGCCAGTACTTTCATATTTCGAAATGTCTTCCCAAGCAGTGTGACAGAGGAGAAAAACAATCCAATGACACCCCACTTCCAGGCTCATACAGCGTTATGGCTAACGTAAATATCACATTATAAGTGACGCGTCACGCTGGGAACCTCGGTAAGCGACGAAAACTATTTCACTGGACGTGGCACAAAGACCTGCTGACAACACACGCTCACTGGTGCAAAGCATGTGACTGATACCAAACAAACACAACATATATTCCTAATCACTAACAACGCGTCGTTCACTTAACCACTCCCAGTGGAGCCTATACACTTCAGAACAAGTCATTCTTGATAGATCAGCGTCACAAACACAAACTACATTCACCCCTGACCTTTGGGGCATCCGTTTCCCCGTCCCTGCAAGAGACAACTCTTACTAAGGATAGCAGGCAGTACGAATTCAATCCGATGCTTTCAGTATTTGACGAATGAGTAGCCACGATCAAACAACAGGACAAGGTACTTGAAGAACTTCAGCTACGCGAAAGAATAGTAAACAGTACGCATCTCCGGTGAACTGTCCATGACGCCATGAGGGAAAGTTTGCCAGAACAACCTCTACATACACTCCTGGAAATGGAAAAAAGAACACATTGACACCGGTGTGACAGACCCACCATACTTGCTCCGGACACTGCGAGAGGGCTGTACAAGCAATGCTCACACGCACGGCACAGCGGACACACCAGGAACCGCGGTGTTGGCCGTCGAATGGCGCTAGCTGCGCAGCATTTGTGCACCGCCGCCGTCAGTGTCAGCCAGTTTGCCGTGGCATACGGAGCTCCATCGCAGTCTTTAACACTGGTAGCATGCCGCGACAGCGTGGACGTGAACCGTATGTGCAGTTGACGGACTTTGAGCGAGGGCGTATAGTGGGCATGCGGGAGGCCGGGTGGACGTACCGCCGAATTGCTCAACACGTGGGGCGTGAGGTCTCCACAGTACATCGATGTTGTCGCCAGTGGTCGGCGGAAGGTGCACGTGCCCGTCGACCTGGGACCGGACCGCAGCGACGCACGGATGCACGCCAAGACCGTAGGATCCTACGCAGTGCCGTAGGGGACCGCACCGCCACTTCCCAGCAAATTAGGGACACTGTTGCTCCTGGGGTATCGGCGAGGACCATTCGCAACCGTCTCCATGAAGCTGGGCTACGGTCCCGCACACCGTTAGGCCGTCTTCCGCTCACGCCCCAACATCGTGCAGCCCGCCTCCAGTGGTGTCGCGACAGGCGTGAATGGAGGGACGAATGGAGACGTGTCGTCTTCAGCGATGAAAGTCGCTTCTGCCTTGGTGCCAATGATGGTCGTATGCGTGTTTGGCGCCGTGCAGGTGAGCGCCACAATCAGGACTGCATACGACCGAGGCACACAGGGCCAACACCCGGCATCATGGTGTGGGGAGCGATCTCCTACACTGGCCGTACACCACTGGTGATCGTCGAGGGGACACTGAATAGTGCACGGTACATCCAAACCGTCATCGAACCCATCGTTCTACCATTCCTAGACCGGCAAGGAAACTTGCTGTTCCAACAGGACAATGCACGTCCGCATGTATCCCGTGCCACCCAACGTGCTCTAGAAGGTGTAAGTCAACTACCCTGGCCAGCAAGATCTCCGGATCTGTCCCCCATTGAGCATGTTTGGGACTGGATGAAGCGTCGTCTCACGCGGTCTGCACGTCCAGCACGAACGCTGGTCCAACTGAGGCGCCAGGTGGAAATGGCATGGCAAGCCGTTCCACAGGACTACATCCAGCATCTCTACGATCGTCTCCATGGGAGAATAGCAGCCTGCATTGCTGCGAAAGGTGGATATACACTGTACTAGTGCCGACATTGTGCATGCTCTGTTGCCTGTGTCTATGTGCCTGTGGTTCTGTCAGTGTGATCATGTGATGTATCTGACCCCAGGAATGTGTCAATAAAGTTTCCCCTTCCTGGGACAATGAATTCACGGTGTTCTTATTTCAATTTCCAGGAGTGTACATGACTTCACTGCTTGGAGGTACAACGAGGAAAATTTATCGCTAAAACCGCAAGAGAGAGTCCACACTGCCAGCTAGTTCCGCTCTATTCCGTAACACACGATAGAAAACGGTGTCTACCTCTGAGCGCTCAAGCCTCAGGTCACCAAAACAGCCGCCAGAGAGCGTTGCTTAGACAGCAGGGCCGCACATGACAGATTTCGGAGAGCGGGACCTCACCGTACAACGGTACAGTACAATAACACTCCTTTCGCGGTGATTATTGCTTACTGCTAATAATGAAAATTGTCCTGTAACAGTTATCATATCTAATAATGAACAATCAACAGAATACTGAAATTAAGACAATCTGA
Source organism: Schistocerca nitens (assembly GCF_023898315.1). Classification (NCBI taxonomy): domain Eukaryota; kingdom Metazoa; phylum Arthropoda; class Insecta; order Orthoptera; family Acrididae; genus Schistocerca; species Schistocerca nitens. The sequence goes on along the minus strand of NC_064622.1, from coordinate 241,346,518 downwards.
GAAAATAGATTCATATCGACTACATAGGTGAACATCTGATATAAGATAGTAATGGCCTTTTCAAATTTTCTCATTTCCGTCCATGTTTAATTTTGACATTGCATCCATTCCGCAAGGTAATCTTAAGAAAAAGAACAATAGCCACTTTGGAAAAGAATACAGGCTCTGCCTTGATAACTCCCATGTTGATGCGACCTGCCCACATGACCCAAGCCTTGAAGAAACTCACTCAAACCTGTGTCGTGGACACTCAAGAACGATTCCTGCTAAACTCAATAGTCAGTATTGTTTCAAGTCAGTATTGTTCTTTCTTTATTTTTTTGTCAAGATAGGATCCATTTAAATTAGTCTGCTCTATCACATAAAAGGCAATTACATATACTCCAACTAGAATTTTCCTCGCAGCTTTGCCAGCATATGCAGCCGACACAAATATTGCACTCATCTCCTCCCCTTCTTTGTTTCCATCTCTTCATCCCTCAGCCTGTCTGCTTCATCCTCCTACATCGATAGTGTTCAACTCCTCCTCCCCTAGCCTCACACACAGTCTCCCATCTTTTGGCTCAGCCATACCCATCCGCTAGTATAGTCCCAGCAAGGCGCGCAGATACTACCTGTACAACACGTCCCTGTCTCTCACCATCCTCTCCTCCTCTGTCTTATCATCTCCTCCTCTCCTCTGGCTGACTGTAACATACGTACTTGCTCTTGACGCTTAGACTGCCCTGCTAATCAGATCAACATTACTGTGCGATAATGCTCTAACACTAAAAGCCTGTTTCGCAGGGCAGCCTGTACAGCAAGGCCTGAAAAACACATTTTTGTGCGTATCTCTGTTCCTGTGGTAGCTAGGAGGCTACAAACCCCCCACCGTGCTGATAATTCTAAAGTTTACTGTTCCGGCACCTCATTTGTTGAAATCGACCCAGGGTTTGGGACGAGATGAGAAGATGAGGAAAAACATTCATACAAGCTGCTTTGTGGATAAATGTAGAAGATTAGAAGTATTATAGTTGCAAAATTTGATACATTGTCTTCGGAAAGAATCTGTAGTCACTAACCGTACAATAGGTTGTATTGTTCATCATGATTCCGTTTATTTTAAAAATGATTGGTTTTTGTTCCACATGAATCATCTTCAGATTTGCGATGAAAGTAAAATATCCAACCGGCAAACAATCTATCACGAATAACGCTGTTATTGCACCATATCTATAATCAAAAGTTCCAGAAAAATGGCTCTGAGCACTATGGGACATCTGAGGTCATCAGTCCCCTAGAACTTAGAACTACTTAAACCTAACTAACCTAAGGACATCACACACATCCATGCCCGATGCAGGATTTGAACCTGCAACCGTAGCGTCAAAAGTTCCAGAATGTACCTCACTGAATGAGTTACAAAAGTAGTCCATCTCATCAGCAAAATCTACGTCAGAGGACGGTACAGTGGTTTGGTTGTTAATCCAACTGCCAGCAGACAGCACCTGGTTCAGTGGTCACACACGATGGAAAATATATTCCCGAAATAAATTAATAGTACCTTCTTTTTATCTTGAGCAGAACTATCTTGGATGTACTTGACTAAAACAATTGGTTTGTCAGGGTCACAAGTATCATGAAAATGCCAAAAAGCATGTAAGTCTAACGGCAGACGGCGTCTGTATTTATTGTCTTGATAACGTCTGAATGTGTCATTGTGTTGTCAGTCTCGTGGCCACAAGAAGAATACTTCACGAAATATCGGGCACGTAGGTAGAACGATACGAGAGAACATTATCCTCATGACGTATTTTACAAAATGAAACAATTGCACATACAAGCTATGTTGGCGACCGTCTGTTGAGCTTTGCGGTGTGTACTTTATCTTTCAATATTCCGTCATCACAAATACCCAAGCCTGAGCTGCAAATATTTACTGTACCCGTTGATCAACATATGACTGAGCCAAGTGAAACCGAGCAAGTAAGAGAAAGTCGTTGGGTCAATAGTTTCGGATTAAACAGTGATAGAATGTTTGAGGTAGGAATGGGTCGAGTCGGTCAAACTGAAGGTATGAATCTTTATCTAAATAAAGTGTTCATAAAAATATTGCGTAGCCAACGGAAGTATGTACAAATCCATCTCGTAACCAAATTACCTTCGCCTGATTTTATCTTACTGATTTAAATTGTCTTATTATTTGTCCGAGGTTTGTCATACATCTTATACATTAAATCACTCCTAAAAAATTTAAGTACGTTCCCAGTATAGTAGCCATCACAGCCCTTCTTCTTCTTCTTTCACTTCCTGTTTTAGCAGGAGCTATTACTATATTACTAACAGGCCGAAACCTAAACACATCATTCTTTGATCCTGCAGGGAGGGGGGAGGGGGGGGGGACCCAATTCTATATCAACATTTATTTTGATTGTTTGGGCACCCAGAGGTTTAAATTTTAATTTGACTAGGATTTTGTATTATTTCACACATTGTATGCCAAGAAAGTGGGAAAATTGAATCATTCGGAAAACTAGGTATAATTTATGCCATACTATCAATTGGATTAATAGGGTTTATTGTATGAGCAGATCATATATTTACAGTAGTAATGGATGTTGACACACGAGCTTACTTCACATCACCAACAATAATTATTGCTCTACCTACATCAATTAAGGTATTCAGATGATTAGCCACATTACATGGAACTAAATTCAAGTTTAACCCACCATTATTATGAGTTTTATCTTTCATTTTCCTATTTACAATTGGTGGATTAACAGGATTAGTATTAGCAAATTCTTCCCTTGACATTGTATTACATGATACATATTACGTAGTAGCCGACTTCCATTATGTATTATCTATAGGAACAGTATCTGCAATTTTATCAGGTGTTATTTGATGATACCCACTATTCACAGTGCTAACCATGAATAACACATGGCTAAAAATTCAATTCAAAATTATATTCATAGGAGTAAACTTGACATTCTTTCCTCAACATTTCTTACGATTGGCGGGAATACCACGACGATATTCAGACTACCCAGACACATATACATCATGAAATGTAGTTTCAAGAACTGGGTTTACAATATCTATTTTAAGAATCATTATATTTATTGTAATCATATGAGAAAGAATAGTTACAAACCGAGCAATCATATTTAGAGCAAATATAAGTAGACCAACAGAATGGTTACAAAATAATCCACCTGCAGAACATAGTTATTCAGAATTACCATTAATTTGTAGATTCTAATATGGCAGATTAGTGCAGTAGATTTAAGTCCTCTAGTTTCCTGATTTATCAAGTCAGTTATTTTTATCTTCCCTCTGCATGGCAGTAATATAAGCACTCCGTCTTCAGGCCACACGTGGCCCATCGGGACCATCCGACCGCCGTGTCATCCTCATTGAGGATGCGGATAGAAGGGGCGTGTGGTCAGCACACCGCTCTCCCGGTCGTTATGATGGTTTTCTTTGACCGGAGCCGCTACTATTCGGTCGATTAGCTCCTCAATTGGCATCACGAGGCTGAGTGCACCACGAAAAATGGCAACAGCACATGGCGGCCCGGATGGTCACCCACCCAAGAGCCGGCCACGCCCGACAGCGCTTAACTTCGGTGATCTCACTGCGGCAAGGCCGTTGCCGCAGTAATATAAGGGGCGACCGAAAAGTTTCATTCGAAGGCTGTATAGTCCAGAATCTATTCGCCAACCAGGTAAAATCGCCGTGAGCATTCAGGCAACCATCTCATGGACGCAACCGGTTAAAGATACCCGTTTGCTAACACACCGTACCTGTTGTACACCCTGGTCCGACACGAATCGCCCACCATTCAAGGCCTTATTTAAGGGGCCGAGGGAGTGATAATTAAGTGGGGAGAGATCACGACTATACAGCGGGTGCTCGAGTGTCTCCCACTTGTCCGTAATTGATGATGCTGGCCTCCCAGAACGACTAACGTCATGTGCCGAACCATTCGAAAACGTTCAAATGTGGGTGAATTCCTAATGGACGAAACTGCTGAGGTAATCGATCCCTAGACTTACACGCTATTTACACTAACTTTAACTTAGGCTAAGAACAACCCACACACACACACACACACACACACACACACACACACACACACACACACACACCTGTTCCCAAGGGAGGACTCTAACCTCTGGCGGGAGGTGCGGCGTAATCCGTGACATGGCACCTGTAACCTCGCGACCACTCTGGGCTGCGTGCGCACCATTCGACATATACGCTACCTCATTCGTTCTTCATTCTCCGATGGATAAATACCGCTGCTTGTTCTTTAGCAGCGAAGAAAAGAATAACATCACTATGATCCTGATTGGATGCATTTTGTAATAACGTCGGCATAGTTCACTTCTCCACAGTTACCACATACACGTAGGAAAGACACGAATACCACACTAATTCTTTGCCTACATGTTAGTACTTACATAGTCGCATCGGACATGCTACGTCACATATACGCTGCGTCAACGACCTAAAACAGGAATTTTTTGTTCACTCCTAATATCTCACTGTCCATACTTCGCCATCAGAACTCGCAATTTAAGTACGATTTATAAAGTAAAATTCAGTTCTATAAATCAAGCATGGTATTCCATATATAACTATCTGTATATTTCAGCTTCATTCCTGAATTCCCTCACAAAGGTATCATAATTATTCTACAAACCAATCTAATAAACCCTCTGCGCATTAACACAACTTTCAATTCAAATTTTCTCTAATACGCCTACATTGAGAGTACTGTATGTGGGATAATTAAGTACACAGTGTCATTTTGGATAAGTCGTAACTCTGGAAACAATACTGTGCAACTTCGGCTTCCGTTGCAATTATTTTTCTCAGTTCAGCTAATGAGGCACTTTTAATCTAAACGGAAACACTGCATAACATTTAGAACTCTGTAGTTAAAGTTACTGTAATCGAAGCGAACTACAGGTGGTAATAGATATGTAGCCTATTAAATTTGAGTTGCTTCCGGAAAATAAAGCAGCAACAAAATGGTTCAAATGGCTCTGAGCACTATGGGACTCAACATCTTAGGTCATAAGTCCCCTAGAACTTAGAACTACTTAAACCTAACTAACCTAAGGACATCACACACACCCATGCCCGAGGCAGGATTCGAACCTGCGACCGTAGCAGTCGCGCGGCTCCGGACTACGCACCTAGAACCGCGAGACCACCGCGGCCGGCTAAAGCAGCAACAGTAAGCTCATTGCCTCCGAAAGAGTACTTTAATTTTACTAGCAATTCTGTCAATGGGGCAGCATTACAGTGCACCATACAGTTGTTACCTGAATCTTGTGTAGAGGAAACGTCAGTTAGTGCATGTATGTGTCATTTGTGCATTCGTGACAAAATACTTTAGCTGTAGTTATCAGACATCAGTGGACAAATCTAACTGTAGGGACGCTGTTGTTCGAAATGGCGCTTGATGCATAGGTAGTGACTGTGTAAGGTGTGTCATGAAGCATTCATTTTTTTAAAATTTATTTACTTTTTTGAAATGTCGAGTTCCAGCCGAGAGAACTGGTAGGATAATTAACAGAATGAACTAATATTTCGTGCTAGCTTAGTTGATAACTAAATGAAGTCATCCTGAATTAGCTTCGTCATGGTTTCTCTAAATTATCAATTGTGAAACCATGATACAAAAATATCGCGAATAACTTCTTTGCTCCATTTTATTAAAATGGTTCAAATGGCTCTGAGCACTATGGGACTCAACATCTTAGGTCATAAGTCCCCTAGAACTTAGAACTACTTAAACCTAACCAACCTAAGGACATCACACACACCCATGCCCGAGGCAGGATTCGAACCTGCGACCGTAGCAGCCACGCGGTTCCAGACTGCAGCGCCAGAACCGCACGGCCACCGCGGCCGGCTCCATTTTATTAATGAATAACCTTTCATGGAAATATTAGACATTAAACCTTAACTTTTCTGCCGACGTCCTTTGACTATTAATTATACTGTCCACGAAGAAACAATGCGTATAAGCAATAGACGCACAACTGCAATATAGCGCACGCCAGATACATTATGGTGAACTGTAGTTGTTGTGGCACGCAACAGTGTGGCTCATTTGTTATTTTATAGTGTCACATATACGCACAGTGCTAAATAATAATAATGGCTTATATTTTAAAAGCGTATACATTTGGTACTCATGCCCAAAAATTTCAAGACTGAGTGTTTCTTGATTTATTATATTGTATCATACCTTTTCTGTTAATGAAATTGTATGCGCTTGTTGAGTATTGTATTCAAGTATTGCCATTGCCAGTGAATTACCTCGTGGCCGAAACTAGTTACACATTAATCAAATAAAAGCTCTTAGCATCTTATAGTGATTACTTACAATAGACAAATGGCTCTGAGCACTATGGGACTTAACTTCTTTTGTCATCAGTCCCCTAGAACTTAGAACTACTTAAACCTAACCAACCTAAGGACATGACACCGATCCATGCCCGAGGCAGGATGCGAACCTGCGACCGTAGCGGTCGCGCGGTTCCAGACTGTAGCGCCTAGAACCGCTCGGCCACTCCAGCCTTCTACAATAGACAGAATAGCATGTAAGAATATCTTACCGCAACATTTAAAGAGATAAAAAACGGTGAGCATAAGGATTTTAGTATGGAATGAAATGATCGTACGGCAGTAATGGCCGACAGACCTCGTCAGGTGGAAGTCTGCGTGACGTCACGTCGTCGTCTTGAATGAAATGATCGTACGGCAGTAATGGCCGACAGACCTCGTCTGGTGGAAGTCTGCGTGACGTCACGTCGTCGTCTTGAATGAAATGATCGTACGGCAGCAATGGCCGACAGACCTCGTCTGGTGGAAGTCTGCGTGACGTCACGTCGTCGTCTTGAATGAAATGATCGTACGGCAGCAATGGCCGACAGACCTCGTCTGGTGGAAGTCTGCGTGACGTCACGTCGTCGTCTTGTGCGTCGATGACGATGGGATGAAATGATTAGGACAACAAAATGGAATATCAAATTTTATTACAGAAATAACTGAGAGATACTGTGCTGTGTGTAGGAACCAGTGATATTACTCCTTGCATAAGAAAAGCGAACGTCATCGCTGCATTATCTTTAATTATTATTATCTCTTTTGTTGAATGTAATGTTAATGACTATGGTTTATTTTTTGCTGATAAAGACCAAGGAAACATATAATTGTGGATATTACGTATTACAACTCGATAATTGGACTAAAAGCTATGTTCCAAGAAGAAATAAACGAGTGCTAATCTCTGATAAATAACTAGGTGAGACTCGAACGTAAATTTTACTCATCAGAAAGTTTCAGCTACACTACCTCGACGTGGAGTTGGAGAGCCGGGAGACTGGTGAACGAACCAAATAAACACGGCAACTTTCAAGGGACGCACGACCACGCAACAACAAATCTACCACGGCTCTTTATCAACATATTACCGAAGAACAAAGCACACACAAGGTGAGTTTAGTTTCAAAGCACTTTTCAAGACTTCTTTTGAAAACGAAGAATACATGCTAATCTTATCTACAAAACTATGAAATATATTAAAAATAACAATATAATAAACTTCTTATTTTATTTCGAGTCAAAAACATTACAACAATATTTACAATATATACAATATAACAAATCAGGTCAAATCATAAAAGAACAAACTAAACGGTATTAGCCCAAAATTGTGCAACGGCAGCAGCATTGTCTGAAACATCAACAAGCTCTTGTGTGGAACATGATACAGGACATCTAGGACAGTTAATTAAATGTTTGGTTGTCTGTTCTTCTCCGCAGTCACACAAGGTGGAAGATTCCTTCATGAAGCCCCATTTAAACAGGTTGTCCTTAGTTCGTCCGACGCCACTCCTGAGCCGATTTAGAGACTTCCACACTGTCCAGACTTGATTTCCACCAGGAGGAAGGGTCTCAGAAGGAGTCATCCAATCATTGCTGTCAGATTTTGCTGTCCACTGAGATAGTCTGGCTGCTCCAGTCCGACCGGTGAGGGGTGTAGTAGTTCTCATAAAGCTCCTCCTAGATTTGAGTCTACTAATTGGTGGCTGGTATCCATGTAGCAGGTGATCGGTGTTATGATCTGCTTTATGTCTCTCAAGTTTGGCTGCGACTTCACGCCTTATGTCTGGAGGAGCAATACCTGCTAGTTTATGGAGTTTATCAATAGGTGTAGCTTTGAGGCATCCCGTTACTGTCCTGCAGGTTTCGTTCAGTGCCACATCAACCTGCTTTGCATGAGATGACTTGTACCATACAGGACATGCGTATTCAGCTGCGGAATAGCACAAGGCCAAGGCTGATGTTCTTAGTAGTTTGGGATCTGCACCCCAAACGCTGCCAGTGAGCTTCCGCAGGATGTTGTTACGAGCAGCAACTTTCTGCTTAGTGTTAGTGCAGTGTTTTCTGTAGGTCAACGTTCGATCTAAGGTGACACCCAGATATTTGGGGTAGAAACAATGTTCAAGCTCTTGATCTTCCCAACACACTGTAAGTTTTCTGTAGGCCTCTCGATTGCGTAGGTGGAAAGCACAAACTTGAGTTTTAGTAGGGTTCGGTCTTAAGTTATTGACTCTGTAGTACTCAGATAGGTCCTTGAGAGCAACAGTAAGCTGGTTTTCTACTGTGTCAAAATCTCTGGCTTGTGTGACTAAGGCAAGATCATCTGCATAGATGAAACTCTTTGTAAGAGAAGGTTGAGGCTGGTCATTTGTAAATATGTTGAACAATATGGGGGAAAGGACACTACCCTGAGGCAAGCCATTCCTTTGACTTCTCCATCTACTCCTTCTTCCTTGGAACTCCACATAGAATCGCCGGTTTTCCAAAAGTGTCTGCACAGTTCTGGTGAAATTAATGTCTCTAGTGATGTAGTAGACTTTGTGCAATAATTGTCGATGTTGAATGGTGTCATATGCTGCTGTGAGATCCACGAAGACAGCCCCGGAAATGTATCCTTTTTCATATCCCTCTTCAATATGTTCAGTCAGATTAAGGACTTGTGCTGTACAATTCTTTCCAGGTCGGAAACCTGCTTGTTGAGGTATGAGTTGTTTTTCAACAACTTTCAACAACTTCTAATCCCCGTGCGAAGGAAATCTCCGATCAAAACAGGAATCGCACCTGGGATCCCTCAATCTAGATGCAATGACGCAAGCGACGATTTTTTTTTTTTCTCGCGGACTGGCTTTCTACAGTTAGATTCGTACTACCTTAGTCAACTAAATTTTTGTTGAAAACTGACAAATAGCTTCTGTTTCTTAAAACTAAAACTTACTTATTCTTACGTGTGTCATATTCAGGATGAATCATATAACACTTGCATGGCAAACAGTGCGGAAATGGGATGTGCAACTCGGGTGCATATTTATTGAATGGACTGGTAGTGCAGGGCTCATATTGGAAGCCATTAATCTGACTGTAATAGTAGACAAACTGCCAGTGGTGTAGGGGTAGTGTCATCGCTCCCGGGTTCAAAACTCGCCGCCGCATAAACTTTGACCAGTAATGAGCAATGGCGGTCTAAGACTTCCGGCACTATCAGTCACCTTCACCCTGCCAACGGCCTTGTCAAAGAGGGTGGAGGAGCAGACAGAGTTTCAGGGCAGTCTCTTGCCCTTGGGATAGGAAACCACCTAAAAGCGGAAGAATCAGCAATAATCAACGGCAAGGTGTACCCAGGAGCAGACATAGACTCGGGTTAAGATGTAGTAGTGATAAAGAGTAGGCTGAAGTTCAAGAGATTAGTCAGGAAAAATCAGCATGCAAAGAAGTTGGGTACGGAAGTACTAAGGAATGAGTAGATACGCTAGGAGTTCTCTAAGGTTATAGATATCGTAGTAAAGAATATCTCAGTAAGTAGTACAGTTGAAGAGGAAGGGACATCTCTAAAAAGGAAAATCGCAGACGTTGGGAAGTAAAACATAGGTAAAAAGAAGGTAGTTGCGAAGAAACCATGGGTAACAGAACTTCAGTTGATCGATGAAAGTATTTAGTACAGAAATGTTAAGGGAAATTCGGGAATACAGAAATGCAAGCCGCTGAGGAATGAAATAATTAGGAAATGAAGGGAAGCTAAGACGAAATGGCTGCATGCAAAATGTGAAGAAATCGAAAAAGTATTGATTGTCGGAAGGACAGACTCAGCATACAGGAAAGTCAAAACATTGAAAGCCAGGGTGATAACATTAAGAGTGCAACGGGAATTTCACACTGTTAAATGCAGAGGAGAGAGCTGTTAGATGAAAAGAATACATAGAAGGCGTCTATCACGGGGAAGATTTGTCTGATAGAAGAAGAAATAGGACTCGATTTAGAAGAGAAATAGCGTCCAGTATTAGAATCAGAATTTAAGAGAGCGTATGGGGAAGAACAGGTAAGACAAAAGAGATAGATAACATTTCATCAGAATTTCTAAAATAATTGGGGGAAGTGGCAACAAAACATCTATTCACTTTCGTGTTTGGATTGTATCAGCCTGGCAACATATCATCTGATTTTTGGATAAATATCATCCACACAATTCCGGAGATTGCAGAAACTGACAAGAGCGTGAACTATCGCACAATCAGCTTAACAGCTCATGCCTATAAGTTGCTGCGAAGAACAATATATAGAAGAATGGAAAAGAAAACTAAGAACGTGTTAGACGAAGATTGCTTTAGGAAAGGTAAAAGCACCAGAGAGGCAGTTCTAACGTTGCGGTTAATAATGGAATTAAGACTAAAGGAAAAACTCTTCGACCTCTAAAAAGCGTTCGACAGTGTAAAACAGTGTAAGATATTCGAAATTCTGAGAAAAATAGCGGTAAGGTACAGGGAGATACGGGTAATATACAATATGTACAACAACCAAGAGCGAATAATACGAATGGACGACCAAGAACGAAGAGCTCGTATTCAAAAGTGGATGTAAGACAGGCCTTTGCCCCCCTTCCCCCCCTATTGTTCGATCTGTACATCGAAAAAATAGCGGTGGAGATGAAAGAAAGGTTTAGGAGTAGAATTAAAATTCAACGTTAAAAGATATCAGTGATACGATTCGTTGATGACACTGCTGTCCTGAGAGAAAGTGAAGAAAAATTACAAGATCTGCTGAGTGCGATAAACAGTCTAATGAGTACAGAATATGGACTATGAGTAAATCGAAGAAAGATAAAAGTAATGAGAAGTAGCGGAAATGAAAACAGCGAGAAACATAAAATCAGGATTTAACGGTCACGAAGTAGGTGAATTTAAAGTATTCTGCTACGTAGGCAAGGAGGACATCAAAACCAGAATAGCATTGTCAAAGAAGGGCATTTCTGGCCAACAAACATCGGCCTTAAATTGAGGAAGAAACTGCTGAGAACGTTCGTTTGGAGCACAGCATTTGATAGTAGTGAATCATGGACCTTGGTAAAATCGGAACATCTACATCTACATCTACATCCATACTCCGCTAGCCACCTGACGGTGTGTGGCGGAGGGTACCCTGAGTACCTCTATCTGTTCTCCCTTCTATTCCAGTCTCGTATTGTTCGTGGAAAGAAGGATTGTCGGTATGCTTCTGTGTGGGCTGTAATCTCTCTGATTTTATCCTCGTGGTATCTTCGCGAGATATACGTAGGAGGGAGCAATAAACTGCTTGACTCCTCGGTGAAGGTATGTTCTCGAAACTTCAACAAAGCCAGTACCGAGCTACTGTGCGTCTCTCCTGCAGAGTCTTCCACTGGAGATCCATCATCTCCGTAACGCTTTCGCGATTACTAAATGATCCTGTAACGAAGCGCGCTGCTCTCCGTTGGATCTTCTCTATATCTTCTATCTGGTACGGATCCCACACTGCTGAGCAGTATTCAAGCAGTGGGGGAACAAGCGAACTGTAACCTACTTCCTTTGTTTTCGGATTGCAGTTCCTTAGGATTCTTCCAATGAATCTCAGTCTGGCATCTGCTTTACCGACGATCAACTTTATATGATCATTCCATTTTAAATCACTTCTAATGCGTACTCCCAGATAATTTATGGAATTAACTGCTTCAAGTTGCTGACCTGCTATTTTGTAGCTATATGATAAGGGATCTATCTTTCTACGTATTCGCAGCACATTACACTTGTCTACATTGAGATTCATTTGCCATTCCCAGCACCATGCGTCAATTCGCTGCAGATCCTCCTGCATTTCAGTACAATTTTCCATTGGTACAACCTCTCGATACACCACAGCATCATTTGCAAAGATCCTCAGTGAACTTCCGATGTCATCTACAAGGTCATTTCTGTATATTGTGAATAGCAACAGTCCTATGACACTCCCCTATGGCACACTAGTCTCCAGAAAAATCATTATACTCGAACATAATACGTGTCCCAAAATCCTACAACTGATCGACGTTAGAGATATATGTCTATAGTTCTGCACATCGGTTCGACGTCCCTTCTTAAAAACGGGGATGACCTGTGCCCTCCTCCAATCCTTTGGAACGTTACGCTCTTCTAGAGACCTACGGTACACCGCTGCAAGAAGTGGGGGGGGGCAAGTTCCTTCGCGTTCTCTGTGTAAAATCGAACTGGTATCCCATCAGGTCCAGCGGCCTTTCCTCTTTTGAGCGATTTTAATTGTTTTTCTATCCCTCTGTCGTGTATTTCGATATCTACCATTTTGTCATCTGTGCAAAAATCTAGAGAGGAAACTACAGTGCAGTCTTCCTCTGTGAAACAGCTTTGGAAAAAGACATTTAGTATTTCGGCCTTTAGTCTGTCATCCTCTGTTTCAGTACCATTTTGGTCACAGAGTGTCTGGACATTTTGTTTTGATCCACCTACCGCTTTGACATAAGACCAAAATTTCTTAGGATTTTCTGCCAAGTCAGTACATAAAATTTTACATTCGAATTCATTGAACGCCTCTCGCATAGCCCTCCTCACAGTACTTTTCGCTTCGCGTAATTTTTGTTTGTCTGCAAGACTTTGGCTATGTTTATGTTTGCTGTGAAGTTCCCTTTTCTTCCGCAGCAGTTTTGTAACTCGGTTGTTGTACCACGGTGGCTCTTTTCCATCTCTTACGATCTTGCTTGGCACATACTCATCTAACGCATATTGTACGATGGTTTTGAACTTTGTCCACTGATGCTCAACACTATCTGTACTTGAGACAAAACTTTTGTTTTGAACCGTCAGGTACTCTGTAATCTGCTTTTTGTCACTTTTGCTAAACAGAAAAATCTTCCTACCTTTTTTAATATTTCTATTTACGGCTGAAATCGTCGATGCAGTAACCGCGTTATGATCGCTGATTCCCTGTTCTGCGATAACTGTTTCAAATAGTTCGGGTCTGTTTGTCACCAGAAGGTCTAATATGTTATCGCCACGAGTCGGTTCTCTGTTTAACTGCTCAAGGTAGTTTTCAGATAAAGCACTTAAAAAAATTTCTCTGGCTTCTTTGTCCCTGCCAGCCGTTATCAACGTTTGAGTCTCGCAGTCTATATCCGGCAAATTAAAATCTCCACCCAGAATTATAACATGGTCGGGAAATCTACTCGAAATATTTTCCAAATTATCCTTCAGGTGCTCAGCCACAACAGCTGCTGAGCGAGGGGGTCTATAGAGACATCCAATTACCATGTCTGAGCCTGCTTTAACCGTGACCTTCACCCAAATTATTTCACATTTCGGATCTCCGTCATTTTCCTTCGATACTATTGCACTTCTTATCGCTATAAACACGCCTTCCCCTTCACTGTCCAGCCTGTCTATGCGATATACATTCCAATCTGAGTTTAGGATTTCATAATTGTTTACGTCTGGTTTCAGCCAACTTTCTGTCCCTAGTACTATATGGGCGTTGTGACCGTTTATTAATGAGAGCAGTTCTGGGACCTTTCGATAGACGCTCCTGCAGTTTACTATTAGCACATTAATATTGTTATTCCCTGTTGCATTTTGCCTACTTCCACCTTGCCGCGTCTCAGGAGGCGTCTTGTCAGGCGTAGGGGGGAATTCTCTAACCTAAAAAACCTATATGTGCACTCCACACGTACTCCGCTACCCGTGTAGCCGCTTCCGGCGTGTAGTGCACGCCTGACCTATTAAGGGGACCCTACATTTCTCCACCCGATAGCGGAGGTCGAGAAATTTGCACCCCAGATTTCCGCAGAATCGCCTGAGCCTCTGGTTTAAGCCTTCCACTCGGCGCCAAACCAGAGGACCGCGATCGCTTCTGGGAATGATACTACAAATAGTTAGCTCTGATTCCACCCCGCGAACGAGGCTTTCCGCCTTCACCAATTCCGCCAACAGCCTGTACGAACTTAGGATGACCTCTGAACCCAGACGGCAGGAGTCATTGGTGCCGACATGAGCAACAATTTGCAGTCGGGTGCACCCAGTGCTCTCTATCGCCGCCGGCAGGGCCTCCTCCACATCTCGGATGAGACCCCCCGGCTAGCAGACAGAGTGAACACTGGCCTTCTTCCCCGATCTTTCCGCTATTTCCCTAAGGGGCTCCATCACCCGCCTAACGTTGGAGCTCGCAATAACTAATAAACCCCTCCCCCCGTGTGGCTCCACGGACCTTGCTGAAGGAGCGGCCACATGTCCACTCACAGGCAGAGCGGGCGATGCCACACGGCCAGCCTCCACATTGACCCTCCGCCTCGTGCGCCGCGAACGCCGCTGAACCCGCCACTCCCCTTGGGGAGAGGGTGGCCCAACCGCGCCCGGTATCCGCGATGTCTCGACAGCAGGGACAATGGGTGAAGCATGTAACACCTGGGGTGTACGATGCGACGCACCAGACTCCTTACTGCCGCTACACTCCGAGGCAGCAGCCTGAAGACGGCTGACCGCGGCCATCAACACGTTCAGCTGTTCGCGATCAGAGGCCAGCTCCTCCTGCGTCCGTACACAGCAGTCACACATCCTATCCATCCTAAAAAATCAATTTACTGTAGAGAGTTACTCAACTTTTAACTAGACTGCTAATTCACTAAAGGCGGCTGATTGTTGACTAAACTGTGGTTGCTAGCCACTTCTTGTAGAAAACAATGAAAATAGCACTACCTGTCTCTGGACTGTATTGAAAACAAACACTAGCACTACTGGCACTATGGTTGACTAAAGGGACTCTCTCTGACTGTATTCAAAACAGAAGAGAGTCGCAGCATTTGACAACCGTGTTAACTCCTGTACATCGGCAATAACGCTGTACACTCCAGATCTTCTTTAGTGATGAGGCCACATCTACCAGTCAAGACCTGGTAACCACCGAAACATGCTCTTTTCGTCTGATGACAATCCCATTGGCTTCATCAGGTTGAACAGCGGCGTCGATGGAGTGTAAAAGTTGGGTGTGGGATAATGAACCACCAGCTCATGGGCCCATTTTTCATAGACACATGTTTGAACGCGCACAATTATCGGAGCCTCCTAACAGACCATCTACCACGGGTGTGTAGAATGGAACGTATGTTGCCGCTTACGGTGGTCATTCTGACCACAACCTGTGATTGTCGATTGTGTCGTTATTGGTGAGGCTTCTCGTAACTAGTGCAGGTACTTCTCTTTTTCTACAGGCATTATACAAGTTTCGGTGTGAGAACTTTTCAAAACACGATATCTCGTAAACGATCAGCAGTATAATCGTGCAATGAACATGACCGACATCCTAATTTACCCTATATTAAGTTTGTTAATGTCATCAGGCACTGTTCCATGGTTCAAATGGTTCTGAGCACTATGGGACTTAACATCTGAGGTCATCGGTCCCCTTGAACTCAGAACTACTTAAACCTAACTAATCTAAGGACATCACACACTTCCATGCCCGAGGCAGGATTCGAACCTGCGACCGTAGCAGCAACGCTGTTCCGGACTGAAGCGCCTAGAACAACTCGGCCACAACGGCCGGCACCAAAACACACTTTCTATTACTTCAGTCTGTCGATTGGCTAGAAGTACGAGCCCCTGGCTACCAGTCCTTTCTTTGAAAACCGCACATCAATAGCATTTTGCATTTTCGCAACATTTGCTATGCAAGTTTTAGCTGATGGACCTTGTACGTCTGCGTGTGTTCTAAGGAGCGCGTGGAACCATCACTTAGCACTGGCTTTCTCGTCTTTCACATCTTTACAAAACTTCCGCATCCTTTCTTGTGTCCAAACATTTTTTTTTTCTCTAAGTTTTAAATTCCTCCTTGTTGGGTTCTTGCGTACGAAGTTACGAGTATTTATATTTTGCCTGTATGTAGTTCGCGTAGTCACCAGTATGAACAGGTAACAGTCGCCCATTAGTGCTACATGATCGCAGAATTTCATAAGTCTTTTCTGTGCAATTAAAGTGAACTTCTCAGTCAGCGGGAACAGTTCAGAGCTTTTTCGCGTTCAAATGCTACCTTGAATTTTGGCTCCACATATCTTTCTCAGTATTTGTCTTTCAACCTTGTCGATGTCTTTAGCGTTGGTACTTAACGATGACGTACAAAAATGTTCAAATGTGTGTGAATTCCTAAGGGACAAAACAGCTGAGGTCATCGGTCCTTAGTCTTACAGACTACTTAAACTAACTTATGCTAATAACAAAACACACACACACACACACACACACACACACACACACACACACACACACACACACACATACACACACACATGCCCGAGGGAGGACTCGAACCTCCGGCGGATGGGGCCGCGCAAAGATGACGTACCCGTACCGTACAGTGCTTCTGTAAGCACGACTGTCTGGTAGAGATGAAGTTTGGCTCTGATGGACAGTAATTTCTTATTGGACATATTCTCGATAATTAAGTAAGCCTTAAAAAATTTATCTGTACGTATTTTGTTAGATACTCTTTCGTTGCTGATGTTTCCAGTAATTTGAACTAAATATCTGAAGTGTTTAACTTGTATGATGCTGTCATACTTGGCTGCAACTGATGCTCTTGTAATATATGTGTCATAAGAGATATGGAATCCAGTTTTGATGGTGGTCTCATGAAGCTACTCAATGGCGTAGCTGGATTCTTGTGGAGCCCGGGTAATTATTTCTTGGTGGTGAACGAAAACAGGACATATAACACAGGTTTGTTTACCATTTGTTTCCATACATATTCCAGAAATTTCTTTCTCCCAAATCTTGATGATCTTATCGAGTACTAAGTGGAACAGGAGTGGGGACATTCCATCACCCTGCCTCACTCACGTCCTAATTTGAAAATTTTCGAAGATTTGGCACATGAATTTCACTTGAGAGAATGTTTCTGTTAAGGCCTGTTCGATTAAGATAGCTGTGGCATTATACACACCGTATTCTCGAAGTATATTAAAAAGAGTGATACGGAAATAGGGTGTGTTATTCGATTTATAAACCACCTTTTGCCTCGAAGGACATCGGCTTACAAGTTGACTTCATCTTTCGTATCAAGTAAAATGATGGTACTCTTAACGACTAGATAACGAGGCGTCCACGGAGGATACTACCGCAGATGGCTTACTATAGGTTTAAATTTAAAGTTGACGACGAGCATTCACGCAATCTGTTTCAACTACTGCGGAAAGCAACCCGGGGAGTGACAGACGAAATCTCAGCAGTAACGTTAGGACAAACGTGCTGCGAAAGTCCCTGCGTCCTTTCTCCTTTTAATGCCAGGTTGAGTTTCAGCGACGTTGCACCATTGTGGGCAGCCTTCCTGGAGCGCACTAATTAGAGGGAAAGAATGGAGATGAAGGTACGTGATACAGCTCGGCAGCCGGACGTGCCGGCTAGAGCGGGCTGTCCGCCAAACCCCGAGAATCCGGAGGTCACCACTGCCCTTCATCACACGTCCCCCTCCCCTCTTTTCTCTGTGTGGAAGTAAATTTCTGATGATGCAATTAGACGCGTCGCACTTCAGTAAAACTTGCAAATTGCTAATCTTCCATTGTGCATGAAGACGTCAAGGTGAACGAGCGTAAAAACCATAATTTAACCCAGTATGAATTATACAGCGTGTTCGGAAATTCCAGTTAGAAACTTCTGCGACTTTTAGAGCGTATGGAGCACATAATATTTTGAATAGGAACCCACATCCGGAAACGAATGGACTTATGAGTGGCGCAGTAAAATTATCAGTCAACAATTCGAAAGGAATAACGAAACAGCCATTTATCACACAAGCACATTTGTTTGTACTTATACTTAAAAATTGCATATCTACATTATTACAAAACAAAAAACTCCGAGCCTACTGGACATACTGATCAATACTGATGCATTACAACAGGGGCTCGATTTAGCAATCAGCAACGTTTTTACAGACATTGTACCTACGATCCATGTTCTACAACATTGTAGTGTATTGTATGTATGTGAACCGGGGGCCTAGAAACGACGGAGAGGCTCCGTCCCTGCCGCAGGCGCAGTGGTCCACAACCCCACGACGACTACCGCAGTCCACTTCACCCCTCCGCCACCCCACACCGCACCCAGGATTATGTTCTGCAACATACTCTCCATCCCACCTGGCCCCTCTTCATATGCCAGTGCAGTTCAAATGGTTCAAATGGCTCTGAGCACTATGGGACTTAACATCTGAGGTCATCAGTCCCCTAGAACTTAGAATTACTTAAACCTAACTAACCTAAGGACATCACACACATCAATACCCGAGGCATGATTCGAACCTGCGATCGTAGCGGTCGCGCAGTTCCAGACTGAAGCGCCTAGAACCGCTCGTCCACACCAGCCGGAGCCAGTGCAGTTGTCAGAACTAGTGCTAGCAGACTTCCCTTTGTCTCTATGGGAGTCTCGGACACTAAACTTTGCATACGACCTCATAAGAAGTAGTCCATAGGAGTTAAATCCGGCGATCTCGGCGGCCACTCGGTTGGACCACCAAGGTCGATCCATCCTTCACCATATCGTCTGTTAAGATGCCTCCGAACAGCGCGTGAGAACCGAGTTGGTGCACCATCTTGCTTAAACCACAATTCCTGACTATCATTCAGCGGCACAGCCTCAAAGTACGAGTCCAGTACGCTTTGCAGGAAGATCAAATATGAACGACCATTGAGCTTGAGTGGAAGAAGGGCGCTGATAATCGCGCCGGTGAGCCCCCATAAAGTCAAGACACACACACACGCACACACACCCTTCCCCTGAGTGGAAGGAGTATGGAACAATCACATGGCCGCCATAATATCTGCCCATATGTTAATAGCAAACCGGTGCTGAAATCTTTAAAAGGTTTTCGTCTGCCCAGACATGGCTGTTTCACGAATCCAGAACAAAATCCGTAGTAAACTTACGTTTTATTGTGAACAGAACTTGGCATGCAAACATGCGTGTGTGTCGACGCAGCGGCGCCGGAGACACATGCCGCAGGCAACGCATTGTGGAAAATCGACTCAGCCCAAAGTGTGTACCCTCTGTAGGCGGGTCGGATGTAACTGTGCCTCACGCAGAACGTCCCAGACGATACTGTGACTAACACCCATTTTACCCGCAATTGTCCTAGTACTGGTTGATGGGTTCTCTTCAACGTGATGTAGTGCACCTTCTTCAAATTCAGGCTTGGGCTGATGCCGTGGAGCATTACAGTCTATCCTTTCTAGGTGAAGGTACCTATGTATCGAAGCCGCTGCCTAACTTGGGCAAAACGTTTGTACGATCTCGTGATACGTTGCGGATAACATTAATTATACACTCGAGTAGCAGATCTTCCGTTACCTCGAGCTTCGCAATACACAAGGAACGTGTCTGTGTATTCCAAAAACGGGTATCGAATCATGTTTCTTGTATCGGATACGCAAAGGCATCGAGTCGTCCTCGCAGCAACTAAGACATTAAGTGGCATCATGTGACAGTGTTACGAAGGAAAAATTATACTGTCTACCTTGTTGCGTACCTCGACAAGCAAATCTGAAACTTTTCATTTTCCCTCAGAAGACGTCGACGAGGTGCACACATCTGAATTGAAACCGGGGCAGAAAGGAAATGGTACGTTCAAAAATGGCTCTGAGCACTATGGGACTCAACTTCTGAGGTCATTAGTCCCCTAGAACTTAGAACTACTTAAACCTAACTAACCTAAGGATTCGAACCTGCGACCGCAGCGGTCTTGCGGTTCCAGACTGTAGCGCCTAGAACCGCACGGCCACTCCGGACGGCGAAACGGCACGTTCCCTAACACGGGTATCTACTGCTGAAAATATTACGTACCCCTCTACAAGCCCTACAAGTTTGTAATGGATATTTCCGAATATCTTGTATGTGAGTGGGACAATTAAGCTATGCATTCACAGAAACTATAGTCATTCAGAAGAATATTTTTCTTTTGTGATATGAAATTTTCGTGTCCTGTGGCTGCATGTTCAGGTGTACGGAATCAACATTTCTCTCTCTCTGTATCGCTATGTCCGTTTTATCTTGATCATCCATCTTCTGATTTTGTGCTCCACACTACGATTAACTCTCTGGTATCAAGTGCTTCATCTCAGAGAAGAATCTGCATGCAGCATCAATTATTTTTGGGTGTATTTCAAACTCTGTCTCCCCCTACAGTTATTATCCTCTACAGCTCCCTAAAGTGCCACGAAAGTTATTCCTTGCTGTTGTAACACATGGATTACCATCACGCCTCTTCCACCTCTGAGCTTCTCCAAATGTTAATCATCTCGTATATTCTGCGGAGAACCTTCTCTTTCTTTGCTTCTTATCACTCAAACTAATTTTCAACATTCTTCTGTAGCACAACGTTCCAAACACTTCGATTCTTTTCATTTTTGATTTTTGAGGTGATCTGTTGGCCTCGACCGAATTCGTCGTCCCGCCCCGCTGTACTGCCATGAGACTCCGAATACAAATGTTAGACTATGAAAAACTTCCTCGCAATGTATAATTTCAGATATTAAGCATCTGGGCACCTATTAGAGGACATTAATATGACTGCATCAGTTCTGCTGTTCACACTTTAAACGTGATGCCTGAATGTCTGTGGAGGAATGGCAGCCCATTGTTCGTCAAGAGCCGAAACCAGAGAGAGTAATAATGTTGGACACACAGATCTGAAGCGAAGTCAACGTTCTAACTTACGGCAAAGGTGTTACATGGGATTCATTTTAGAATTCTGGGCAAACCAATCCGTTTCAGGAATGTTATTGTCCACAAACCACTGCCCTTAGATGCTGCTTTTCGAGGGGATGCACACAGACAAACAATGATCGTCTCCAAACTGTTCCTCAGGACTGTACTCAGGACACAATGCAGTAAAATCTCGCGCATTTAGTGCTTTCTTAAGCGCAAGAAGGGGAACATATAAACATGATGAGAGACCACACTGGATTTGCGGCATGATTTGAAAGGCTACCGACTGTCATGAGTTTAAGCCCTGACAGCAATCACTTTAACTAGTAAGCCTTCCACTTGACTGACTGCTTGGTCCATGCGTCTGCCATGACCGGTAGGCTGAGGACTTAAAGATTTCTGACCATAGACGTGAAGCAGAGAAAATTTATTCTAGTTTCGGGTCATTGTTCAATTCAGATCATCTCGTAGCGCCTGATGTTTAACTGATTTTACTCTTTGACTGTGGTTCTTGTCGCTAGCCGGACTTGGAATCCAAACGAACTTGACTGCTGAAAGAATTTAATGAAATAGTGGTCCTGTAATTACTTGGTGTAAACTGTTGATGGTTGATCAATATATCAATATGTGATTGATCATTTATAAAATATACGAAACAGGGTTATTGATCATGAAGCAGGGCCAGCAATACAAGTTAAGTTCGATGGCAAATAAATCATGATCTGTTGGCAACACAGATAGACACAACAAATAGGCAACACTCCACTGTGTGACGATTGGTTGGCAAAGACTAAGATTCGTCTGATTAAACTATTTACTGTGATTCGAAACATGTATAACGCAATCTTAAATTATGTGGCGTTGAATAGACTTTGAGGCGTTGCAGATGAGAACAAGTGGCAAAACTGTGATTCTGCTTACTCTAACAAGCCGGAGCAGCATTACTGTACCAGTTTCTCTCTGTATAGTCGTGGTTCAAACGTCTGCAGAGCAGCGATTTGCGACAACTGTAATTCGTTATCGCGGGCACGAAATATGTAAAGCCGCGACTGGCGATCCGTTAGAAGGATCGCAATTACCCTCTGATTGAGCCCTGGAATTTCTGCATACTCCAACATGTGAAACTCCCGTTTGCCAATCATTCCACGGACCAGTTTGACTCACTTGTATGTCAATGTGCACAAGGAGATCAAACGTTAAAGCGACAAAGCTAACAGAAGTATGATTGTCCGACATGACTGAGATCTAAACTGTCAGTACAGTTGTCACTGCAGGCTACCCCAGACAAGACCAATGCTAGAGCGAAGTGACGCCAAGGACAAATGTACCAAGTGTAACCCAGTCATAACAAGATTCAAGACCAGAATCCATCACTTTCAATCAAACCTCGGCAGACTCCACAAGAACTCCAATGTAACCACTTCCAAAAGGGTTTCATGCCAGTCACCAGAATTCGCGAGCTCCCGTCTCTCTCTAACTTCTCTGCTCTACCCATCGGCCAATCCTAATCAAATTTAACAATATTCTTCTATTCTCTGGAGAAGCAGCCAATCCCTGACTCATGAAATCCCATACAGAGTGTAGAAGAATCCCGACTTGTTTTTCCCACGGCCACTTTAGGCAGCATGTTTTGAGTCTCCATTTAGCCCTAAAGTGAACAAAACCTATTTCACAAACATCATTATCCAGACAGCCCAAATGTTACAGCGTGTATGACCAGGGGCCTCGGTTAATCTAATAGAAGTGCTTCTGTGTCCCAACACAAACCATTTTAGAGCCGCCAAAAATGTTTGCATTCGATTCTAAAATTCTTTCAAAGGCCTGTGGTCCCCCAACAACTCTGCAGGCAATCGAAAACACCACCTGATGGCTCCCTAAATAGCATCTGTTCCACAGTGAACAACGAAACTTGTGAATTTTTATGGCCACCATCCCCATTCATAAGAAGCACATATGACATCGCCTTGGCTGGGCAATGTTAATTTCTGTTGGCCATAGACCGTGCTATGGCTAAAGGCACCTAACAGATAGGTAGTTTTCCTGTCTCTTTCGCCTAAAACATTGTCTGCTCAGCATGAGAGACATTCTGGAGACCAGCATTCTGCACCCAGTAAGCGCTTCGAGATATTCCATTCCCTAATAGCTTTAAGTGGCTTCCAGGGCCCAAAAGTCCACTGTAAGATTTACTATTAAATTACCAAACTGCCTGCTTTCTCACAACTCCAAAAAATGCTATTTGAAGGAGAGCCACCATAAGGATCCCATGTTGTTGTTGTTGTGGTCTTCAGTCCTGAGACTGGTTTGATGCAGCTCTCCATGCTACTCTATTCTGTGCAAGCTTCTTCATCTCCCAGTACCTACTGCAACCTGCATCCTTCTGAATCTGCTTAGTGTATTGATCTCTTGGTCTCCCTCTACGATTTTTACCCTCCGCGCTGCCCTCCAATGCTAAATTTGTGATCCCTTGATGCCTCGAAACATGTCCTACCAACCGATCCCTTCTTCTGGTCAAGTTGTGCCACAAACTTCTCTTCTCCCCAATCCTATTCAATACCTCCTCATTAGTTACGTGATCTACCCACCTTATCTTCAGCATTCTTCTGTAGCACCACATTTCGAAAGCTTCTATTCTCTTCCTGTCCAAACTGGTTATCGTCCATGTTTCACTTCCATACATGGTTACACTCCATACAAATACTTTCAGAAACGACTTCCTGACACTTAAATCTATACTCGATGTTAACAAATTTCTCTTCTTCAGAAACGATTTCCTTGCCATTGCCAGTCTACATTTTATATCCTATCTACTTCGACCATCATCAGTTATTTTGCTCCCCAAATAGCAAAACTCCTTTACTACTTTAAGCGTCTCATTTCCTAATCTAATCCCCTCAGCATCACCCGATTTAATTCGACTACATTCCATTATCCTCGTTTTGCTTTTGTTGATGTTCATCTTATATCCTCCTTTCAAGACACTGTCCATTCCGTTCAACTGCTCTTCCAAGTCCTTTGCTGTCTCTGACAGAATTACAATGTCATCGTCGAACCTCAAAGTTTTTACTTCTTCTCCATGAATTTATTACCTACTCCGAATTTTTCTTTTGTTTCCTTTACTGCTTGCTCAATATACAGATTGAATAACATCGGGGAGAGGCTACAACCCTGTCTCACTCCTTTCACAACCGCTGCTTCCCTTTCATGCTCTCGACTCTTATAACTGCTATCTGGTTTCTTAGCCTTTCGCTCCCTGTATTTTACCCCTGCCACCTTCAGAATTTGAAAGAGAGTATTCCAGTTAACGTTGTCAAAAGCTTTCTCTAAGTCTACAAATGCTAGAAACGTAGGTTTGCCTTTTCGTAATCTTTCTTCTAAGATAAGTCGTAAGGTTAGTATTGCCTCACGTGTTCCAACATTTCTACGGAATCCAAACTGATCTTCCCCGAGGTCCGCTTCTACCAGTTTTTCCATTCGTCTGTAAAGAATTCGCGTTAGTATTTTGCAGCTGTGACTTATTAAACTGATAGTTCGGTAATTTTCACATCTGTCAACACCTTCTTTCTTTGGTATTGGAATTATTATATTCTTCTTGAAGTCTGTGGGTATTTCGCCTGTCTCATACATCTTGCTCACCAGATGGTAGAGTTTTGTCATGACTGGCTCTCCAAGGCCATCAGTAGTTCTAATGGAATGTTGTCTACTCCCGGGGCCTTGTTTCGACTCAGGTCTTTCAGTGCTCTGTCAAACTCTTACGCAGTATCTTATCTCCCATTTCATCTTCATCTACATCCTCTTCCATTTCCATAATACTGTCCTCAAGTATATCGCCCTTGTATAAACCCTCTATATACTCCTTCCACCTTTCTGGTGGTGGTTAGTGTTTAACGTCCCGTCGACAACGAGGTCATTAGAGACGGAGCGCAAGCTCGGGTTAGGGAAGGATTGGGAAAGAAATCGGCCGTGCCCTTTCAAAGGAACCATCCCGGCATTTGCCTGAAACGATTTAGGGAAATCACGGAAAACCTAAATCTGGATGGATGGAGACGGGATTGAACCGTCGTCCTCCCGAATGCTCCACCTTTCTGCCTTCTCTTCTTTGCTTAGAACTGGGTTGCCATCTGAGCTCTTGATATTCATACAAGTGGTTCTCTTCTCTCCTAAGGTCTCTTTAATTTTCCTGTAGGCAGTATCTATCTTACCCCTAGTGAGACAAGCCTCTACATCCTTACATTTGTCCTCTAGCCATCCCTGCTTAGCCATTTTGCACTTTCTGTCGATCTCATTTTTGAGACGTTTGTATTCCCATTTGCCTGCTTCATTTACTTCATTTTTATATTTTCTCCTTTCATCAATTAAATTCAATATTTCTTCTGTTACCCAAGGATTTCTATTAGCCCTCGTCTTTTTACCTACTTGATCCTCTGCTGCCTTCACTACTTCATCCCTCAGAGCTACCCATTCTTCTTCTACTGTATTTCTTTCCCCCATTCCTGTCAATTGTTCCCTTATGCTCTCCCTGAAACTCTCTACAACCTCTGGTTTTTCAGTTTATCCAGGTCCCATCTCCTTAAATTCCCACCTTTTTGCAGTTTCTTCCGTTTCAATCTGCAGTTCATAACCAATAGATTGTGGTCAGAATCCACATCTGCCCCTGGAAATGTCTTACAATTTAAAACCTGGTTCCTAAATCTCTGTCTTACCATTATATAATCTATCTGATACCTATTAGTATCTCCAGGATTCTTCCAGGTATACAACCTTCTCTTATGATTCTTGAACCAAGTGTTAGCTATGATTAAGTTATGCTCTGTGCAAAATTCTACAAGGCGGCTTCCTCTTTCATTTCTTCCCCCCAATCCATATTCACCTACTATGTTTCCTTCTCTCCCTTTTCCTACTGACGAATTCCAGTCACCCATGACTATTAAATTTTCGTCTCCCTTCACTATCTGAATAATTTTCATTTATCTCGTCATACATTTCATCAATTTCTTCATCATCTGCAGAGCTAGTTGGCATGTAAACTTGTACTACCTTAGTAGGCGTGGGCTTCGTGTCTATCTTGGCCACAATAATGCGTTCACTGTGCTGTTTGTAGTAGCTAACCCGCACTCCTATATCCATTAACAACGTAAGTGTTCCCGTCGATGTCTCCTCATGCTGATAACTTCCTGCCGTCTCACAAATATGATGTCTTGGGTGTAAAATCAACGTTAAAGGGTAGGCTTAAATAAGAAAATATATCCTTCCATTGGATTAGCACAAGGAGCAGCTTGATTCATCATTAAAATCACTCGTTTGCAGTCATCCACCGTCCTGTAGTGATGCTCTGTACACCACCTCGAGCGCCTCTTAGCACTGACTACGAAACAACGTGTGGCTTCTGAGAGCTGCTCGATCAATGTACCAATTCTTTTTAACCCCCTATGCACAGCCATTGTGGTAGCTGGACAGCGGGTAGCAGGGTAGCACTCTGGAACTGATGACTGATTCCATCCGCTAATTTCAGTCGATTATTTATTAGAACCATCCATATTGGCCGACAGTCCCTACCTGTCAGTGCATAATGTCTGCTTGGTTTTGCAAGAATTGTATTCGCAATTGCGAATATGATCAGATTCCAACTGAACTATGTATTGGAGACAATGAAAATTGTGGCAGACCAAACTCGAAATCGGATTTCCCGCTTTACATGAGTGATCGCCCTAAACATCTCAGTCAATCCAGCAATGCCTCCAGGACAGGTCGAGCCTTCCACTTGACACCGAGATTTGATTTAAAAAAGGTTATTGGTCTTTCTACTTTATATCAAATCGGTAAAATAATAAGGGTGTTGGCAATAGGTTGTCCAAAGGTTTCTTTTTTTCATTGTTAACTTACGCATTGTTTAAGGCTTTGCTGTTTTCGTCCCGTACACGCACAACTGCGATGAATCCCGCACAAGGAGAGACATATAGACATATTATTATTGTTGCGGCCTCGTCGTAGCATCGAATTCTAAATTACGGTGCCTATATTTTTACGATGTACTACGCAATGTAATTCACAGACGCATGCAAGCGGGTTCGAGTCCGGGTTGGGACTAATTGTCACTGCCACCAATACATTGTGCAGCTGGAGTACGAGCATATTCGCAGTTGTTAACACATTTCTTGTGTTACATAAAATTGTCGGCCACCGCAGTGCCTTATCCTTAAGGACACCGCAGAGTATATGGTAAAAACACAGGCAATATAGTATATTGCGCTTGGTTTTGGTTAAACTGTGATTGTTTATTCGTATTTTCAGCTCACATCAGCAAATGTCAGCTTGGGCAACATTAGAAGGGCTGAAGAGTTCCTTATGGACCTTTTACACAGATGACATCCAATGTCTAGTGCACATTCGAAGTTATAGATCTCCTCTGACTCTGCTGTTACTTCTTCTGTACACACAACTTAATACTCCTAGCCTCCTTCTGTTATGGCCGGTCCGATTCTCTTGACACCAATTTCGCATGACATATGCCTGTTCAAATACTCTTCATCAAATAGTGTATGTGCTTCCGTGGTCTATGTTATTTCGAAAATTTTAAACTTGCCTACGCTGTCATTTGGTGTCACTGACTGCAAGCTGTGATAGATGTTGAACTTCTGGAACTTCACGTGCCGGTTCTTTACACTGAGGTCACTTTTGTCAGTGTCATGGAATAGCTATACGCACTGAGCCGTGGTAAAAATTGCTGTTTTGAATAGCGCGCCGCAGACCGTAATTTGAAGCAGTCGCCCTCCGTTTCTGGCGGTGGCGCCGCTGTGGCAGTCGCAGCTTTGGTGTCTCCCTCTGGTGGGAAAGGGGAAAGGTTGCCTGTTCACGTGCATTTAAGGGGCGCTATGAGCTTGCCAGTCAGTCAGTCTGGGTCAGTCTCTCGTCCCAAGCTTGCTGGTCTGTCTCTCGTTCGCATTTGTTAGGCAGTTAGTGTCGTTCGGAGTGCTAGTATGTCTGTCGTTCGGATCAACCTTTAAAGCCGGCAAAATGAGAGTCTTTCCACTCCGCCAGTAAGAGAACTCAGCGAGTGGTCACCCGGTCGGGTCTTAGTTCCTGTATCTGAGTCTGCGCGTTAGACCGCCAGTCTGCTCGAGTTGGCTCAGGCAATGGTCATTGACGGTTGGATCGATCGGTTGGTCGGTCGCGCACTGAGGCACAAGATGACTTGTCCGTCTTGAGCGTCGGCGCATGTGAGATCGCTACGTGAGCCCAGTGGGCCGCGGCGTATAGCGAGCGGTAGTGACTTCGAGGTCGACACGAGAGCAACAGGAATCAACCCACGACATCGGGCTGGCCGGTGCGAGCTGTGACGTCGTGAGACGGGAGATCGGCGCGCCTTCCTGCGTCCGTTGAAGCGACTGGCTGCGGACGGTTCGGGAGAGCGTTGGGGGTGCTGCGCCAGGTCGTCGCCAGAAATCGCAGTTTATTAGAAATTAAGTGATTGGAGATATGTTGTTTCATTTACTCTTGTTGAATTCTGCTTGTTTTCTTGGTGAGGTCACCAGCCATTTTGCTTTGGTGTCGTCCCACCATTCTTCTCCGTTTGCCCACCCGCGGGAAGGTAGTTGTTTATAAATTGGGTGGTCCGTTTTTCCCTTGTGGAGTTGGGGTGGGTTAGAGCAACCTACGGTTAGGGTTGTTCGGTAATCTCCCTATCAATGTACCGTACGTTACTACCTGCCTCTGTCATGTTTGTCGGATTTGGCGTGTTAACGAATTTATTGCTTAGAGTGTAACGGCCTAATACCTGAAATATGTTTTGATCTTTGGAAACTTTGATATTATTGCCTATGATCTTGAGAGGAGGTATCTGTGTACTGTAGAGCATCTTAACTACTCTTTAGCCAACCTTGCAGAATTTTTTATAAGATTGCATTTCATGGGCTTTTATTTAAATTATCATTTTAGTATATAAAGTTGCCACCCTTTCACCGTAAGACTTTTCTTAGAAGTTAAAATCAAGTTGCACCTTCAGTGGCAAGGTTAATATTTTAATTGTTAGTGTTTTGTACCATTTCCATCCCTCCTGTGGGGGGTGCATAGTTCGTGTGCTCGTGTAAATTGTTAAAACTCTTAGTTTAAAGTTATCTGGTGTGTTGCAGATTTGCACTAGTGTAGTCTTTCAGAGGCTGTTGTGAACGGACGGAACTACGACCGTGTCACAAGGGAGCGTCAAGGTTCTCTGCCCGAAAGCTCACACAGTCAAAACTGGTTTCTTTCTGCCTCTGAATAAATTGTAAGTTTAATATTTATAGGGTGCTTTCTGATTATAATTTTAAATCTATTTCTTTTTAAAATAAATAATTTTAGGCACTATTAAAGTGAATAAAATTCCCATTTGTTAAAAAGAATTTGGTTATAATTTCATCAGTTACTCCCTGGCAACTACTTCCATGGTTACATAGTGTGATTAAATGTGTTAATGTTCTTGATGAATCGCAAGTAAATAAAATAAATTCTTAAGAATATTCTTTGAAAGTAAATCATGGTTCACGCACATATGCAGATGGCGTTAGTATCGAATATACGAGGTATAAAAGGGCAGTGCGTTGGTGGAGATGTCTTTTGTACTCAAGTGATTGATGTGAGAAAGTCTCCGACGTGATTATGGCCGCACAACGGTAATTAACAGATTTTGAACGCTGAATGGTGGCTGGAGCTAACACATAAACAACTGCATGGAAAAAGAGCAGAAATCAATGTGGAGCATACGAGTAACATGTCCGGTAGGAGAGTGTAGCGAAATTTGGCGTTAATGGGCTACGGCAGCAGACACCAACGCGACTGTCTTTGATAACACCGCAACATCGCCTGCAGCCCCTCTTCTGGGCCAGTGACCAAATCGGTTGGATCCTAGATGACTGGAAAACCGTAGCCTGGTCAAATGCGTTCCGATTTCAGTTGGTAAGAGGTAATGGTAAGGTTCGAGTGTGCCGCAGACTCCACGAAGCTATGGACCTAGGTGTCCCAAGGCACTGTGTAAGTTGTTGTGGACAGAGTTTACATGGATGGACTGCGTTCTCTAGATGTCTAGATACTTGCTGATTTTGAGCCATTTATGGACGTCTTGTTCCCAAACAAGGATGGAATTTTTGTAAACGGCGCTGAGCCATATCAGGGAGCCCCAGCTGTTCGCGACTGGTTTGAAGAACATTCTGGACGGTTCGAGAGACTGGTTTGGCAGCCCACATCGACCGACATAGATCCCATTGAATATTGGTGGGATATAACTGAGAAGTCAGTTCGTGCACAAAACGTTACACCGTCTACACTTTCGATGTTAGCGACTGGTACAAAGGCAGGTTGGCTCAATATTTCTGCGGGGAACTTCCAACAACTTGTTGGGAACATGCCACGTCGAACTGCTGCTCTCCGCAGGCCAAAAGAAGGTCCGATACAGCATTAGGAGGTATCCCACGACTTTTGTCGCTCAGTGTGTACTTCCTTTAGTTTGCTGCGGACTTTAATTTTCCCGGATACAACTACTTGGCGATTCGGCTGTTTTTGTCATTTTAGTTGTTATGGTCTTCAGTCCTGAGACTGGTTTGATGCAGCTCTCCATGCTACTCTATCCTCTACAAGCTTCTTAATCCCCCAGTACCTGCTGCAGCCTACATCCTTCATCTCCCAGTACCTACTGCAACCTACATACTTCTGAATCTGCTTAGTGTATTCATCTCTTGGTCTCCCTCTACGATTTTTACCCTCCACGCTGCCCTCCAATGCTAAATTTGTGATCCCTTGATGCCTCAAAACATGTCCTACCAACCGATCCCTTCTTCTAGTCAAGTTGTGCCACAAACTTCTCTTCTCCCCAATCCTATTCAATACCTCCTCATTAGTTACGTGATCTACACACCTTATCTTCTGCATTCTTCTGTGGCACCACATTTCGAAAGCTTCTATTCTCTTCTTGTCCAAACTGGTTATCGTCCATGTTTCACTTCCATACATGGCTACACTCCATACAAATACTTTCAGAAACGACTTCCTCACACTTAAATCTATACTCGATGTTAACAAATTTCTCTTCTTCAGAAACGCTTTCGTTGCCATTGCCAGTCTACATTTTATATCATCTCTACTTCCACCAACATCAGTTATTTTGCTCCCCAAATAGCAAAACTCGTTTACTACTTTAAGTGTCTCATTTCCTAATCTAATTCCCTCAGCATCACCCGATTTAATTCGACTACATTCTATTATCCTCGTTTTGCTTTTGTTGATGTTCATCTTATATCCTCCTTTCAAGACACTGTTCATTCCGTTCTACTGCTCTTCCAAGTCCTTTGCTGTCTCTGACAGAATTACAATGTCACCGGCAAACCTCAATGTTGTTATTTCTTCTCCATGGATTTTAATACCTACTCCGAATTTTTCTTTTGTTTCCTTTATTGCTTGCTCAATATACAGATTGAATAACATCGGGGAGATGCTACAACCCTGTCTCACTCCCTTCCCTATCACTGCTTCCCTTTCATGGCCCTCGACTCTTATAACTGCCATCTGGTTTCCATACAAATTGTAAATAGTCTTTCGCTCCCTGTTTTTACCCCTGCCACCTTCAGAATTTGAAAGAGAATATTCCAGTCAACATTGTCAAAAGCTTTCTATAAGTCTACAAGTGCTAGAAACGTAGGTTTGCCTTTCCTTAATCTTTCTTCTAAGATAAGTCGTAAGGTCAGTATTGCGTCACGTGTTCCAACATTTCTACGGAATCAGAACTGATCTTCCCCGAGGTCGGCTTCTACCAGTTTTTCCATTCGTCTGCAAAGAATTCGCGTTAGTATTTTGTAGCTGTGACTTATTAAACTGATAGTTCGGTAATTTTCACATCTGTCATCACCTGCTTTCTTTGGGATTGGAATTAGTATATTCTTCTTGAAGTCTGTGGGTATTTCGCCTGTCTCATACATGTTTCTCACCAGACTGTAGAGTTTTGTCATGACTGGCTCACCCAAGGCTGTCATAGATGGCGAGTAATTATTGTAATGAGAAATGCGTTTATTTGTTTCCTGTAGTTTGCAGCAAGGATCAGTTGGAAGTCGTAGACTGCTCAGTCGATCTTTATGGAGGGTAACGCGCGACGTTACGGCTGTGACACGATGTTTGGTACCAGAGGAACACGGCTCCCCGTGTCTGGCGCCGGGCCAGCCACGGCGGGACCGAACTCGGCCAGTGAGGAAGCTCCGCCGCTAATCCAGTCGATAGCCGTAATGAAGCGGTGGAGGCCACGGCTGCGCGCAAACACGCAGCGATTGGATGGCAATTGGCTGCAATGAATCACGGGGGAGCCGCGGCGCCAGCCAACGACGCGGTCTGCATACAACAGCTCTGTCGCGAGGTCGGGCCTACCCTACCTGTCTACTGATCACAGGCCACAGGCTGCGGTGTAATCTCGTAACGGGCTGTGGCATCTGATGCGCATCTGCGACCAAATTTTAGCGCCGTAAAGTTTTATACGGTCGTTTTTAGCGTTTAGAGCACATACACTACCGATCCCCGCTGTTGTCCCGATGGTTCCCTTTCGGCGCACGTGATAAAATCAATGATGCAACGGTATACATAGTATTTCTGTCACATTAAGGTTTTATGGAATACGTGATTCACTATATAGCCAGTTCTTCTTTAAGAAACTCAATACGGAAAATTGTCCTTGGCTATTTGAGAAATGTAAAGAAGGATCTCACATTATCTACATTGAAATAAACTACAGTAAGACTCCCACGGAGTTCCATGATTGGCCCACCACTGTGCTTGTTTCACGTTAATTCTCTGCTGTTTTGTGAATTAGCAGGCAGATGTGGTGCGGTATGCAACGTTGGGAAGCCGAGCGAAGAAGCGTCAACAGACAAAATAGAAAATGACGTTAATGTGAAAGTTGATGAATGGCTTTCCACAGCTCATCCAATGTTGTACTGTAGGAAGAACCCCTCGTCGTATTAACCTAATATAACAACAAGAAATAGTAAACGTTTTAGAATGTTCCAGGTTCTTACACATCCGCAGTCATTAGAATTTAAACGGGAAAAAAGAGTGCCGGCCGCGGTGGCCGAGCAGTTCTAGGCGCTAAAGTCTGGAACCGCTTGACCGCTACGGTCGCAGATTCGAATCCTGCCTCGGGCATGGGTGTGTGTGATGTCCTCAGGTTAGTTAGGTTTACGTACATCTACGTTCTAGGGGACTGATGACCTCACAAGTTGAGTCCCATAGTGCTCAGAGCTATTTGAACCATTTGGAAAAAGACTACAGTGGACTAACTAAAACATTAAGGTTTATCAAACTGTGCAATAAATTGCAGAGAACCGCTGGAGTTAGAAAATTGTTTCTCCTTCTTATCTGATTGGTTTTGAGCCTAAGCTTATTATGAAATCATCCAATACGCTATGCACTAACATAAATTACGACAGCCACATGACTGTTCATTCTAGTTACACACATCTAATGAAGCAGTGCATTACTGAACCTCATTTACCTAACAGCATTCGCCTCCAAGAGT
This sequence comes from Schistocerca nitens, assembly GCF_023898315.1. Taxonomy (NCBI): domain Eukaryota; kingdom Metazoa; phylum Arthropoda; class Insecta; order Orthoptera; family Acrididae; genus Schistocerca; species Schistocerca nitens. Next base: position 241,312,906 of record NC_064622.1, on the reverse strand, counting down.
CACATGCTATTGTCTCATAGTTCTCCAGTTCGAAGTTGTGCTCCATTATAATGCATCCATCGAGAAGACGAACGAAATTCTTTCAGTCGTATCCACGAGCGTTATTCGGAAAGTAAGGTCTAATCGGTCGCGAAATGGAAACCAATGAGATATTCAAAATTGTTTTATTTGAAACAGTCAGCCAGACCTTCTACCTGCTTATCCACATAGTCGCCGCTCAGACTTAGACATTTGTCGTAGCTTTGTACCTACTTTCCCATGACCTCGTCATAGGAGGCACCCGCCTGTTCTTTCCGCCAAATCTCTACGCTGGTCTACAGTTCGTTGTCTGTGCCAAAATGTTGTCTTCTTAGCCAGCAATTCGTGTGAACGGAAACAAAACTCAATGGGAGCCTATTGCGGGCTCTATTGTTGGTAATCAAACATCGAAAACGTTGCAAGAGCATCTTAACTGTCCCTGCAGAGTGCGGGCGAGAATTGTCATGAAGGAGGATTTGCATGACTACACGTCATGTGGGCTGAATAGCTTCAGGTGAAATATCTCACCAGTTGCCTCACACTTGGCGAGAGACACTTGTTTCTAGGCATCCTTACGTGCTCACTGCACGCCCAAAACTGAAAATAGTATTGTGACTCGATCGATGACGCAATCGACATGCTTATTGGACGCACTGTCCAACACATCTGTGCAAAGCTTAATCGTATTTTCGCTGTCGTTTCCATTTCACCATTGATCGGACCTTACTTCCCAAATGGCTCTCATATCTCCGCTGATCAAGTACGCTAGTCGTGATGACTATCATCGCTGCTTTCCTGGCGAGTAGAAAATGAGGGTTAATTGTACCGTCCGTGCTCCAGATCCTGAGCACTCAGTTATCGACAGTGCCTGCCTTGTGTATGCGTGTCGCTACCCCACTGCTGGGAAACTGGAGGACCACCGGGTCATAAGAAGCTGTTTCTGCAGTGGTGAGCGAGTATACAGGGGCTTGCGGATCAAGCAGAATGGAAGTGACTTCCTGGCAGCATTGTGGTGAGTTGGAGGTTCGGTTTTACCTGTGTGTGCTTGTGAGAACTCAATTGGGCATAAAATAGCTGGAAGGCGTGGGCCTAGCCTGTGGAGTGTTCTTGGCGCCATATCGCCGGTTGAAGCTTAACTGTCAGCAAGCGAGCATGTTCGGCCAATCGTTGCTTGGCAATGTTGTGGACTACATGGTGAAGACGTCCCCGTAACGGGTAGTAATTTTTTCCTAACGTGTGACCTACTGCATCCTAGTTCCTTTCGGATGTAGCTGGTATTTGTGGCCGTTCCTTCGATATTCTGTTGTCAGCGAAGGAAATCGTCTTTATTTTCTATCAGACTGAGTTTCGCCGATTTTCTGGCCACGTATTCTTTATTTTAGACAAACGCGGAATTTTAGTTTGGGTTTTGATTCCTTATTAGCGCGTTTCTATGTAATATGGCTTGTTTCATTGTGTTTAAGATACTGGTCTGGCGTATAACCTTTTCAGTGCTTGCCAGCTTGGTTTTACTTATTGAGTTTTGTATTTTATTAGAATAGCTTTCTGTTCTACTAATGCGTGTTTGTTGTAGGACATATCAGCCATTACTTAATACCTTCTCTATTGAATTCAAGAGTGAATACGGAAAGGGGCCTCTCTGTATGCTTTCGTCGATTTTGTGCCTTTCATCAGATCACTTTTGGTAATGAAAATTCCTCGCACACCTGTGGGAAAGCTGTCTAATAGTGTACGACAGCCGGCCAACTGATTCTAGAAGGTCTGCATTCCTTGTTAATAGCTGTTTACCGAATTAATGATAACATTATCAATAATAACATTGGCAATTTTACTAGCTGTTTCCGCCCGCCCGGCTTAGCTAACGCATGTTTGTTCGGCTACTGCCATTCTTGACATGCCTGTAACCCCCTGAGACTGTATATCTTACTTTGACTTTCCCTATTTCAGTTGTACATGACACTATTCAGAACCTTTACATTTATAATTAGACTTCCTTATGATTTACTACAGCCGATTCCTTCTAGATGCCATTCAAGCAAATCCAAGCAACACCGTCTATAGGAGGCTTTTAACATAAATTTGGTGTAGGATATTTGCCGTACCTTGTGTGTTCTACGCAATTTGTAGTGAAGGACTCACGAACTTCACGCCTCGCCTTGGGCCTGGCGTTTGCGTAAGGCTCACCGTGTTTATGAGCAAGATAGGCTGCGTGCCCACGGAGACGTGTTTGGACGTAAGCTTAAGGCCACTTAAAATAACTACTACTGGACATCTTGTATTCTGAACCAGATTTCGCGCAAATCCTATAGCATTCTCGACCAGTGTAAAACTTTTTTGCATGGCCACCTGTCGTTGATTCTGTTATCCTGTATATGTGTTGAATAATACTGAAGTTCTTTGAGTAGTGAAACTGTTTGCACTTAAGACTGGTCACTGTTGGCGTCTGCTGGTCTTTACATGGACGCAACTTGTTCTCTAACGAAGTTTGTATGTAAAATTTAATTACTTGAGATTGCTTCGCCGTGGTAGGCGTTTATCCTTGGGCCTGAAGTCTTTCGTGCAGGTACTAAGTGTAGTTATTTGTGTAATCAGTTGAATTTATTGACCTATGATTGTTTGTTAACGAGGAACGTCGCATGGAAATTAATCATTGTCGCTGCAGTTGCTTACTACTTTAATTTGCTAGGGAAAGGGAGGCGATTTTATTTTGGGTCCACTAAAGTGCGGCGACCTTTGTTTTAATTTCTTTTTTAAATTACCACTTTGCACCATTGCATTTTAACGATTGTGTTTAATGATGTGATGGGCCTTAAGTTTAACTGCTTCATTTATTAGTCATCAGAGCTGCCATCACTGCAGAGCCTGTTTTACTAATTTCAAGCTGTTCTGTTGCTTTTAGACAACAAACTACTACTTAAGTACATACCCTTTTGTTAACTCTGCATCCTATTTCTCCCCCCCCCCCTCCTTTCCCCTCCCTAACCAGCTCGCTTCTGGAAGAGACCAGTTACGACTCACGGACCTATGAGTTATGTAAAGGTCCAACAAGCTTCCATTGCTCCGAGCATGCATAACAGGTTCTCAGATATTTGCGTGACTCGAATACTTTTTAACTAACGTACCCCAACACGTTTTTCTGGACGGCGAGTATTAAAAGGCGACGTTGCCGTCATTAGATCCCCAGGGAATGGTGATACGAACGCTCTTGTCCACTACATACATAACCTCTATGTGAGCAGCGATCTGCGACTGTTAATCGATTACGCTGAAGCGTACGGGAAAGAAGCGTCGTCGACTGTAGGAGGATAAACGATGACGGAGTTTCTATTTTGCAGCATGCTCTGAACGTGGAAAAATGTGAGTTAATGCAAATGAGTAGGAAAAACAATCCTCTAATATTATATAAAGGATTTGTAGCATGCTGATTGCGACAGTCACGAAGAATAAATATCTAGTAGTATCGTTGGAAAGTTGCAGAGCGCATTAAGGACGCTTGTGGGATCCATCCTTGTACTGCTGTTGGGGAAGCTTACGAGGTAAGATTAAAGTAAGACATCAAAGCAATTCAGAGGCGTACTACTAGATTTGCTACCGGGAGTTCAGATCAGTATGAGAGCATTACGGAAATGTTTCGTGAACTCAACTGCGAATTCGACGACGTACGTTTCGCGATCTGCTATTGAGAAAGTGCAGAGAATCGAGTTTTCAACAGACTATAGAACAATTCTGTTGTCACCGAGGACACCGAAAATAAGACAAATTGATGGTCATACGTAAGAATGTTGACAGTCGTGTTCCTTTCGTCACATTTGGGAATGGAACATGCGAGGGGATGACTAGCACTAGGACAGGTAAGACGGCGTGCTGGAAGATAATGTCTCCGAATTTTTATGTGAAAGCTCTTACAGCTTACTAAATAAAACAAACATTATTATCATTATGCATGTTTATTCTTGAATTCAACATATTTATATCCCAACATAGTAACGCAGCTGGGGTGCACATCTCTCCCAATGAAAGGCAATTTTGTTGATTCTGTCACTGTAGAATGTTTGGCTCTGTTGACATAGACGCAGCCTCATCTCTGCTTGCAACGCTTCATCATTATGACAGTGAAGTCCTTGAAGGTATTCTTTAAGTTTTGAAAACGTATGAAAGTTGGATGGTGCTAAGTTGCGACTGTACAGAGGATGATCGATGACAGTGAAGCAAAGGCGTCGCTTTGTTGCAGATGTCTCAGCGTTCGAGTGCTGTCTGACATAACCATGCTAAACGAGAGGGTTCTCCATGTGTAGACGAACAAGTTGAATTCATGTTTACAATATACTGAGGTTTTCGCAAAATCTTGGAGCGTTTATGGTGCTGCCTTTAGTCAATAAATTCTAAATGCATCACACATTGAACCACCTAGAACACCGTGAGCGTTAAGTATCCGACTGACAGTACAATGTTGAACATTTTTGGCGTCGATTCACAGTTTACTCTGTAACGTACATTAAGGTTAGCACCGCCGTTTCCTCTGTAAGTAGGCTGTTTATGCGTCTGTATGTTGGTAACACTATGTAGCGCTCTGTATTAAATCTCTGACTGCACTGAGTCATTTGCTGATCGGACTTGCAGTTGGAGGTGAACAGCCAGTAGTGATGGAAGTTGGGTGTGAATAGTCAGCAGTGATGGAGGCCAGAGGTTAATAATTAGCAGTGTTGGAGGTTTGCAGTTTAGCGTGAGCGGACGATCTTGGAGTTTGTATATTACTCATGATCATATAATTTTTGGAACTGGATATGATGCACGATTATATAATTTCTGAACTGGTTGTCACATTACAAAGGTAAAAATACATGTTTGCTTTCCAACAAAATCTTTTTTTTGCTGACCACATGCCTATCAGTAGTTAGAGCCTTTAGTAGTTAGAATTTTTTATTTAGCTGGCAGTATTGGCACTTGCTGTATTGCAGTAGTTCGGGTAATGAAGATTTTTGTGATGTAAGTGACTTATGTAATGTACAGGTTATTGTCATGATTTCTTCTTATTCAGGGCCATTCTTCTGAGTTAATTTGAAAGCAGTCAGATTGCGTTATACTTGAATATTGTGGGTAATTAATGAATAGGAGAAGTTTGAGTTCTGTTTCTCAGGGCAAATTCTGTAGGTCAGTGTTGATATGATAAAATAGCAAAGAAACATTAGGTTCAGTACGTTCAGTTTCACTCAGAAATTTAAGTAAATATTTTAATAAAGAAATTTCATCTTCATAACGAGCACGAACAACACAATGTTACACATTGCTGATGTCGACACAGCAGTCACCGTACACAGTTTTCACAGTCCTGTGGTTTCCAATAGGAAGCACGTTTCTTGTGGCTGGACACTCGATTAAAGTACTGTTTCTCGCGTATCGACATGTTTACGTTACACACCGCCATGTTGCAGGCAACTATCCGGAGGCGTCTAACGACAGGAGGTTGCATCTTGCGTCAGCGAAGTGGGAAAATAGACTGAGTAATATGGATGATATGTAATACCTCAATTAAGGTTAGAGAGTCAAAATTCTGCGGTATTACTTCGCAGAATGGTTTCGTTCAGGGTAAAATCCTAATACGAGGGTTGCCCAGAAAGTAAATTCAGATCGGTCACGAAACAAAAACCACAGCGAAAATAGTAAATGTTTTATTTGCAACTGTTACCTACACATTCCAGCTTCGACTTGGATATTTCTCATACGATGTATCAACTTTCCAATACCTCGTCATAGAAGGCTGCCATCTTTGCTTTCCGCTAATTCTCTATGCTGATCTGCAGCTCGTTGTCTATGCCATAATGTTGTCTTAATTGCCAGCGGTTCACGTGAGAAGACATGAAAATCAGAGGATGCCACATCCGTGGTTTTATGATAGTTGATCTAATAGTTCCCATCGAAAATACTGCGCTGGCGCCCTCATTGCCCCTGCAGTTTATGGCCGAGATTTGCCATGAGGCAGAAAATGTATGGCACTTACGTTATGTGCGGTTGCATGAAATCAGGCGCAATCGCTCGGCAAGCACCCGTAGTTCGTGGGAAACATTACCTTCTAAGCATATTTACGTGCTCACTGTGTGCTACTACTGCAACGACGCGATCGACGGGCATACTGGAGACGCTGCCCAACACATGTGTGCAGAGCTTCTTCAGACTTTCTCTGTGGTTTTCATTTCGGATGGGAACTTAAGTTCTGGACACTCCTCGTAATTCTGCTACAACTTTATCATAATGTCTGTTATCAACAAGATAGCGTTAAACAATCGTCATTGAAAGAAGTTTTACAAAAAATCCTCTATTTTACTACACGCAACTCCACCTCACATTAACTTGTCACAGATTAGAAATCGTCAGGAAACATTGTTTTAATCTGCGTGAATATCGTTGTGGATGTCACCTTAATCGTGTGTCACACCTTACTTGCTCTCCCGGCCGGGTTAGGGATTTTCTCTGCCCGGTTACTGGGTGTTTCTGTTGTCCTCAGCATTTCATTATCACCTTTATCATTCCTAATAGTGGCTAGATTGGACTGTGAATAAAATTAGGACTTTGTATGGGTGCTGATGACCGCGCAGCTGAGTGCCCCACAGACCACACATCATCATCACCACCTTACTGGCTCCAGGATCTGTGTATCACTTGCCTAGCCTTTGCACCTGAAACCTTCTCTCCCACGGTCCTAACCAGCACTCGTGCTGCCTCCTCCTGAGCTACTATGTGTGAGATGGAAGAAACTTTGGTCATGGAGTTTCTGGAGAAGCTTAAAGAATACAAAGCTACGTGAGAGCTGGCGTGCAAAGAGTATAGCAACAGATATGCAAGAAATGAAGAACTTGTTTCTTTTCTTAATGAATTCATAATGGTTTCATCTGATGAAGTATGACAGTAAAAGTTGTATATCGATTGTTGCACTACACCTCAAAATAACACTCATAAATGACACTATATTTCAACATAGTTACTCTACCAATCGTTCAGATCCTCGACTACAGAATTCGATCCTTGGTCACGGAGCTGTGTGGACGTCCGGGGCGTTAACGTGTCTGGGACCTATTCAGACACGTCTTCGCTGGTCATCGAGGCTCAGTTCGAAGCGGGACTCATCACTATAGACGGTTCTACTGCAGTCATTGAAATTCCAGTCCAAAGACATATCAGGAGACGCTCTGTACAGTGGTGAGGTACCATCCTGACTACCTTCGCACCCTTACAGCACAGCATTTCGTCGACGATATTCTCCGCCGCGTTTTGTTGCCATTCATGGCAAACCATCTTCGGCTTACACACATTCAGTAAGATAATGCACGCCTGCTTACGACGAAAGTTTCCACTGCTTGTCTTTGTGACTGCAAAACCCTTGGCCAGCAAGCCCGTCGGATCTCTCCCCAGTTGAGATCGTTGGGAGCGTTATGGGCAGAGACCTCCAACCATTTAGGAATTTGGGCTATCTAATGCGCCAGTTCCACAATATTTGGCACGGTATCTCTCAGGACGACATCCAGCAACTATATCAGCAAGTGACAGGCCGAGTAATTACATGCATCAAAGCCAAAGGTGAACCTACTCATCAATGACTTACTCAATTTGTGAAGCTCTTTCTACTGAATCATCCTCCAATTGTTATGAAACTGTAATCATTTTTTTGTCTTTACAAGTAGATCTCATCTACCGATTCCTTTGTGGTGAATGGTTTTTCTTCTTTTACATTTTTTTATTTTTTTTTTAATTTATTTATTTATTTATTTTTTTTTTTTTTTGTGTGTTAGTCCACATGCTGTCAGAAGTTCATGGTGAATATGTGTACAATTTAGACTTTTGCCAAGAAGAATCGTTCTGTCCAAGTACTTCAACTTTGGTATACGTCTCCATTTGTCGCGACATTACAATCGTACATTATCATGCACCTGTTATCCATATCGCTCTGTAGGAAACATAGAACACGCACCCTCTTCTGTCAAAGCGTTGATTTTCTTGCGCAGTGGTCTTAGCTTTGGTCGACATTTATAACTTATTTTATGGAGCCTCTACGTCTTTAGATTGTAGGTTATTACACCGTCCATCTCCAATAGTGGTACGTTTGGGTCTTACCGAAAAATAAAAGAAAAACAAAATGCCGGCCGAAGTGGCCGTGCGGTTAAAGGCGCTGCAGTCTGGAACCGCAAGATCGCTACGGTCGCAGGTTCGAATCCTGCCTCGGGCATGGATGTTTGTGATGTCCGTAGGTTAGTTAGGTTTAATTAGTTCTCAGTTCTAGGGGACTAATGACCTCAGAAGTTGAGTCCCATAGTGCTCAGAGCCATTTGAACCAAAAACAAAATGAAGTGTATCGCACTTTATTAAGGAATATGAAGTTGGTCGGGACCACACAGATGAAGGCCGTGCGAGGTGCCGCAGTGGCTAGTACACGGGACACGCGTTCCATAGGGTGATGGCTGCAGGTCCAGTTCCGACATCCACATTTAGGTTTCCCGTGATTTTTCCCAAACCACTCCAGGCCAATGCTGTGATGGTTTCTTCGAGAAGAGCACTATCGTTTTCCATCCCTTTCGTAGTCCGAGTTCGTGGACCTTGTCTACAGCGACCGTGTTGTTGACAATATGTTAAACTCTAAACCTCCGTTCCTTATTGAAACAGATTGCGTACAAACATGATTTTTTACAATTATTTTTCTGTAGCAGGCAAAGATGGGAATGTTGCTACAGAAATGGGGTAAAATGACGTATAATAAGCCTTATGAGAAAAAGACTTCTTGAAAGAATAATGAAAGAAACGGATGAGAAATGTTCAGTTCGAAGAAGTACGTTAAATGATAGGCTTGAAGCTTTACGGTAAAACAAATACGTGGCTAAGACACTTGTGTGAGGAAACAACGTTTTTCAAAAGAAAATTCGTTGACGGACGGGAAACAATACTGAACGATCGGTGAAACATTCAAAGAAGAGTGGATACAATGCTACATGTGTGAGAGTTCTCCCCATGAGAATTGTGTCACCTAACGTTTGAAAGGTCGAAGGCAAAGAGTGATTAAGTCACTGGATTCTTATGACATAGAGTCTTATGATTCTGTTAAGCAGCGCATCGCTGTAATGCGTGTAGTGGGAAGAATGTTGCAGTAAAACCTTCAAATACTATCTGACTTTACACTAATAATCAGCAACAAGATGAAGGATGGCGCACAAAAAAATTGCACATTGTCGCCCGCCAGATATCTCCTATTGCTTCGAAGCTATTGAGACTACGTTTATTATTATTATTATTATTATTATTATTGTCCGAGCGAGAGTCATTGCGAATTGGGTAAGTCGTGTGAAGTAAATACACTCCTGGAAATTGAAATAAGAACACCGTGAATTCATTGTCCCAGGAAGGGGAAACTTTATTGACACATTCCTGGGGTCAGATACATCACATGATCACACTGACAGAACCACAGGCACATAGACACAGGCAACAGAGCATGCACAATGTCGGCACTAGTACAGTGTATATCCACCTTTCGCAGCAATGCAGGCTGCTATTCTCCCATGGAGACGATCGTAGAGATGCTGGATGTAGTCCTGTGGAACGGCTTGCCATGCCATTTCCACCTGGCGCCTCAGTTGGACCAGCGTTCGTGCTGGACGTGCAGACCGCGTGAGACGACGCTTCATCCAGTCCCAAACATGCTCAATGGGGGACAGATCCGGAGATCTTGCTGGCCAGGGCAGTTGACTTACACCTTCTAGAGCACGTTGGGTGGCACGGGATACATGCGGACGTGCATTGTCCTGTTGGAACAGCAAGTTCCCTTGCCGGTCTAGGAATGGTAGAACGATGGGTTCGATGACGGTTTGGATGTACCGTGCACTATTCAGTGTCCCCTCGACGATCACCAGTGGTGTACGGCCAGTGTAGGAGATCGCTCCCCACACCATGACGCCGGGTGTTGGCCCTGTGTGCCTCGGTCGTATGCAGTCCTGATTGTGGCGCTCACCTGCACGGCGCCAAACACGCGTACGACCATCATTGGCACCAAGGCAGAAGCGACTCTCATCGCTGAAGACGACACGTCTCCATTCGTCCCTCCATTCACGCCTGTCGCGACACCACTGGAGGCGGGCTGCACGATGTTGGGGCGTGAGCGGAAGACGGCCTAACGGTGTGCGGGACCGTAGCCCAGCTTCATGGAGACGGTTGCGAATGGTCCTCGCCGATACCCCAGGAGCAACAGTGTCCCTAATTTGCTGGGAAGTGGCGGTGCGGTCCCCTACGGCACTGCGTAGGATCCTACGGTCTTGGCGTGCATCCGTGCGTCGCTGCGGTCCGGTCCCAGGTCGACGGGCACGTGCACCTTCCGCCGACCACTGGCGACAACATCGATGTACTGTGGAGACCTCACGCCCCACGTGTTGAGCAATTCGGCGGTACGTCCACCCGGCCTCCCGCATGCCCACTATACGCCCTCGCTCAAAGTCCGTCAACTGCACATACGGTTCACGTCCACGCTGTCGCGGCATGCTACCAGTGTTAAAGACTGCGATGGAGCTCCGTATGCCACGGCAAGCTGGCTGACACTGACGGCGGCGGTGCACAAATGCTGCGCAGCTAGCGCCATTCGACGGCCAACACCGCGGTTCCTGGTGTGTCCGCTGTGCCGTGCGTGTGATCATTGCTTGTACAGCCCTCTCGCAGTGTCCGGAGCAAGTATGGTGGGTCTGACACACCGGTGTCAGTGTGTTCTTTTTTCCATTTCCAGGAGTGTATCTCAGCGAAATGTTTCCTTTGCAAGAGAGAATCGCAATGGTGGAGGCGCACGTGTCTAGCAGTTCGTTTAAGGAAACGCGGTACATTTTAGCAGAGACGTTTTCTGGCTTTATCAAACCAGCAAAGAGCAGTACATACGATCTGGTGACAAAGCGGCGTACTACAGAATCAGTTGCAAACGCAAAACGGGATCGAGCCTCGTACCTTCGTACACCTGCTGCGATCACGGATATTCAAGCACCAGTGTTCCATCGTCCAAAGAAGTCCACTCGTAAATTGTCGCAAAAAGTGTACGATTGTGCTAGTAAACCTTTCGGCGTATAAGATCATGGTACACAAAACTCTTCTGTTCTTGATAAGGGGAAAGCTACTGTTCTTATCAATAAAGATGATTAACGAAAAAAATTTTGAATCTTTTAACCTCAGGACAGTACAGTAACGTATGAAACATCCTACAGCCGACTAATGAGGAAGATAAAGTCATCTGCTTCTTTTCAAAACGAAGAAAAAGCATAGACTGAAGCATGGTGTCATAGACTTTGTGTCTACCAGAAATTCAAGAAAAAATTGGTTCAAGTGACTCTGAGCACTATGGGATTTAACATCTGAGGTCATCAGTCCCCTAGACTTAGAACTACTTAAACCTAACTAACCTATGGACATCACATACATCCATGCCCAAGGCAGGATTCGATCCTACGACCGCAGAAATTCATGAAAAGCGATCTCCTTCTGAGACTTACTGTTAGAGCTATCAATTCTCCCACGCATGAAATATCAAGATCGCATCATTACATAGAGAAAATTGAAGGGCTAATTCTCGCTCCTGAAGATATATTTGTCGGTTTTGACGTAGTGTGTTTATTAGCTATGATTCCAGTCAACGAAATTATGATATCTATAACTGATATGTTTCCTGGAGATTTTTCTGTTCCCTTTAGACATTGCCTTACTTCTAGTTAGTTCCAATGGGATGAAGAATTTTATAAAAAACTTGATATTGTAGCAATAGGTAACCCATTAGAACCTGCCATAGCTATTTTCAATATGGAAAAATTCGAACATTCAGCCTCAGAAAAATCAAATAAGAAAGCATCTCGCTGGTATCGGTTTGTTGAAGACACATTTGAGGTCTGTCCGCATAATAAAACAGCATCGGAAGATTTCCTTCGTTTTCAAATAACATAAATAAAAAAATTGAATTCACAATGGAAACAGAAAATCACAACAAAATATATTTCTTGGATGTTTTAGCTATAAGAAAGTCCAATGGAAATTTGTACATAAGATTTTTCGTAAACGAACGCAAACGGACAGATATTTACATAAGGACTCTAATCACTGCCCACAATAAAGGAGAGGTGTTCTTAAAAGTCTTGCCGATAGAGCCAATAGGATTTGCACGCCGGAACACCTGGACGCCGAATTAAAACTTCTGGAGCAGGCTTTCGAGAGAAATGGCTACTTTGGTAAAGCATGAAAAACAATGTTTGAATGACATAGTTTCTCTCCCTTTCATTAAAAAGGTAACAGATCAGATAGGAAAGATTTTACCGAAATGTGACATTACACCATGCTTAGACCAACTAAATGGTTCAAATGGATCTGAGCACTATGGGACCTAACTTCTGAGGTCATCAGTCCCCTAGAACTTAGAACTACTTAAACCTAACTAACCTAAGGACATCACACACATCCGTGCCCGAGGCAGGATTCGAACCTGCGACCGTAGCGGCCGCGCGGTTCCAGACTATAGCGCCTAGAACCGCGCGGCCACTCCGACCGGCTAGACCAGCTAAGAAACTAGGTCAAGCACCCACAGTCTGTAAAGGATAAACGCCCTCCTCTGTCAGCATGCGACATATACAAATTTCCGTGTACTTGTGGTAAAGTTTATATTGGAACAACCAGGAGAAGCGTGAATACACTGCTAAAGGAACAAAAAAAGTTGTGCCTCTAGGGAAAATAGACAAATCGATTGCAGCAGAGTAAGCTCTTCAGCTAGGAATTCTCAAAGTGATGTTTTCTGAAGCAAAATTTTTATCACCAACGTCGAACTACTATCCACGGCGGTGTAGAGAAGCCATTGAAATATATAAACGTAACGATCATTCTGATAGCAAAGAAGAGACCATGAAATTTAGCGACATATGGACAGTCCTCTGCAGAAACTCTAAACATTTTTCTGTCTTTTACAAGACAGCAATTGATAGCTGAATTTTATTTTCGATAAGAATCGTCTCTGTTTATCACGTGTAGCTTTCGTCGCACCCCTTTTTGTACAGTATATATGTCCCCCTAAGACGTCTGACCATCACTTTGGAAGACTCAGCAGAGAAGAGACGTTTCTGATGATGTCTAGCGGAGTTCTGGACGAAACGGGGGTGGGGGAATGAAGGAACAGAAGAGTTTCGTGAATCGCGACCTTATACCGCGAAAGGTTTACCAGCAGCAAAGTCATCCGGTCAGAAAAGTCCTCATTCCATCAAGTGAACGTTTTCTGTAGGTCTTGTCATATGGGATGAAGCTATGGAAATTGACATATGTCCAAGAAGTGAGGGAGGAAGGTAAGATAGAAGGTGTGAGTTATTACACTTGACTACGTCAAACAAGTGACGGTGAAATGGATCTGCTGCTTATTTCATGAGTCATAAAGCATGGTTCCATCTGACAGGAGATGTAAACTCCCAAACCTGAGATACTGGTCAACAAGTATTCCCTACATAATTAATGGGGAATATTTTCTTCGTTAAAAAAAAATTGTTTGTTGTGCTGTGTCAGCAAGTGGATTGTGGATCCCATATTTTTTGAGACAACGGTAAACACTGTGGTGTACATGCAAATCTTCGAGGAATTTCTACAGGATTTGGTGACCTGTCTCTTTACGCTCGTCAATCTCACAAATTCCTGAAACATTCACAAGAAAGGAATGTCAGAAAAGGACTGTGGACGCAGCGTTCCCACTTGTGACTTTTATCTGTGCCCAGCCCAACGAGAGACACAGCTGTGCAAAACGCACGTTAAATCTACTGACATGTTACAGCTCATGCAAAAGCTCATGGAAGCACGAGGAGTACTTTTCAGCACCTGATGTGATGTACTCTAAAAGACAATCTTTGCATTAGCTTATTTATTATTTCTTTATTATACAAATATTACATGTTTATCTATTTGTTGTATTTGCTCCTGCGCGAATGACTAGCAGGCTTTTTCGTGCTTCAACCTGTATTATCAACAGAAACGGTTAATATTATTTCTGTTAGGTTTTCAACAAAGCTACAGCGTTTTCTCTGCTACTGTTTCAACGGTGGTGGACAAATAGTACCGTGTACGAAGTGTCAAAATGGTGTCTGCTGTCGTGCAAGGTGATAACTGTAGAAATGCCGCCGGACATTTCAGCAGCGACGCGCCGCCCATAGTGTGTCGGCCACAGGCGCCGCCACCGCCTGTCAGGGGACAATAGCCGGCTGGCTTTGACCGCTCCACTCATATTTAGCAAGATTAATCGCCATCCTGCTGCATCACGGCCCGTGTATTCGAGAGCATGTTGTTACCTGATATGCTGCGAGAGCACCGATTAAATTCGCCCGTCGACCATGATGACACCTAGTGACGGCAGGGGGCGAAATACCCCTCACCGCGATAAATCTGACTCTATATCATCATTCTCTGGGGCCCTACACTAGCTGCTGCAGCCGTCTTTTAGTTTCCACAAATAATTTCGAGAATTCTCTTGTCTACTAATAGCAATTTTAATACAATTCTTGGTATGATGAAGTCACACCATTTCTCCCACGCATAATGACAGCAGCAGTGCAAACAGAACATACTTTAAAATTTGTCTCTATTATTTTCATTGTTCGAAAATGGCCAACACAGTACCACATGGAACAGACGATTTTTGACAATGCATTATTTTTCCTTTTATTTGGCTTCCCACTAACTCTACAGTCTTGGTCTTGGTTCGTCTTTTCTTCCTTCTGTCTGTGTCCCTCCTCTCCTCTTTCGTGTTTTCTTCTGAAGATCCTAGATTTTTTGTTCTTTTTCCGTGAATTCATTTCTGTTTTCTAAGTTTTAGTTATGTCCAACTCCTGCTAACCAGGAATCTTGGATTTTTGACAAAGAAGTTTTTGTCAGCCCTCTGTAATCCATTCGTCTTATATGATCTTAAAATGTAATCTTCCGTTTTCTCATTCTATTTGATACATTCTGCGTTATTTTATTTTATTATTTTTTTTCATCCTCGTCCTTGTTGCTCCTCAGTCTCCAAGTCGCATGTACACTCTTTGACATAAAACTCGACCGGCGGCCGGCCGCTGCAGAGGCTAAGTACGCGCCAATCGCGGCATGTGACAAATAAACTGACCACCTCGCTAATTCTCTAAGTCCGGTAATCTGCACAGTCTGGCAACACTGCAGCCTGCGGCACTTCCTGAAGGAAAACTTGTCCCATGATAGAGAAACTATAGGCTGATTGCGCCTGTGGTCTAGCCGTAGCCGGCACGGTAGCTCAGCGTGTTCGGTCAGAGGGCTGCGTGCTCTCTGTAATAAAAAAACTGAGCCAAGCAACCAACGATCAATTTGAACGGATGTCTTGTGACGTCCGCCCCGACCAAACGCAACGAACTATATCGAACAAAAAAAAAAAAAAAGCGGTAGCGTCCGTTGTTCCTGTTCATAAGGTCAGTGGCAGCTAGCATAAAATATTTTTATAGCCTCTTCTGCCTGAATGCTGAACACGTGAATGTAATGGTAGCACAGATTCAATCTACGTATTTCGCTTTCTGACACACCGATATCAAAATTTTATCCAGTAACCATTTTGCTGCAGATTTCCTGCAGACTGTCCTCCTCTGGACGCCGTATGCGGCAAAGCTCCGGGATCCATTTGCTGGCTACCGGCAGCGGCCGTGGCGACACCGGTGGGGCTGCACTCCCCCGTTCTTTATCAAAAGAGCCTGCTACCGCTCATCGCTTTTGATGATTTAAAACGCTTTATTATTAAATGTTGCTCCACAGAAAATTTCTACGATTTCCATTCACACTCAAAAGCAACGGAGACAGACGCCGTGCTTAGTAGGCGGGTATTGTATTACATTAATCGGCGAGAGTTGAGTATGGCCCGAAATTAATTTTATAGACTGGGACGAAATTAAACCACCTTACTACAATCGACGAATTTATGAATGCTTCATACCTCGTTTCTTTTCCTTTCAAAGTCAATTATTTGTGCAACTTTTGGTCAATGTTCCGATGTATTCGACAAGCCAGAGTGAGCGTCTATGGTGTAAAGTGTATTACAGTTCTTGTTTCGTTCCTTATGTTTGAAGACCTTGCAATGGAAATGGAAGAGGATGTAGATGAAGATGAAATGGGAGATAAGATACTGCATGAAGAGTTTGACAGAGCACTGAAACACCTGAGTCGAAACAAGGCCCCGGGAGTAGACAACATTCCATTAGAACTACTGATGGCCTTGGGAGAGTTAGTCATGACAAAACTCTACCATCTGGTGAGCAAGATGTATGAGACAGGCGAAATACCCACAGACTTCAAGAAGAATATAATAATTCCAATACCAAAGAAAGCAGGTGTTGACAGATGTGAAAATTACCGAACTATCAGTTTAATAAGTCACAGCTGCAAAATACTAACGCGAATTCTTTACAGACGAATGGAAAAACTGGTAGAAGCGGACCTCGGGGAAGATCAGTTCGGATTCCGTAGAAATGTTGGAACACGTGAGGCAATACTAACCTTACGACTTATCTTAGAAGAAAGATTAAGAAAAGTAAAACCTACGTTTCTAGCATTTGTAGACTTAGAGAAAGCTTTTGACAACGTTAACTGGAATACTCTCTTTCAAATTCTGAAGGTGGCAGGGGTAAAATACAGGGAGCGAAAGGCTATTTACAATTTGTACAGAAACCAGATGGCAGTTATAAGAGTCGAGGGGCATGAAAGGGAAGCAGTGGTTGGGAAAGGAGTGAGACAGGGTTGTAGCCTCTCCCCGATGTTATTCAATCTGTATATTGAGCAAGCAGTAAAGGAAACAAAAGAAAAATTCCGAGTAGGTATTAAAATTCATGGAGAAGAAGTAAAAACTTTGAGGTTCGCCGATGACATTGTAATTCTGTCAGAGACAGCAAAGGACTTGGAAGAGCAGTTGAACGGAATGGACAGTGTCTTGAAAGGAGGATATAAGATGAACATCAACAAAAGCAAAACGAGGATAATGGAATGTAGTCAAATTAAATCGGGTGATGCTGAGGGTATTAGATTAGGAAATGAGACACTTAAAGTAGTAAAGGAGTTTTGCTATTTAGGGAGTAAAATAACTGATGATAGTCGAAGTAGAGAGGATATAAAATGTAGACTGGCAATGGCAAGGAAATCGTTTCTGAAGAAGAGAAATTTGTTAACATCGAGTATAGATTTAAGTGTCAGGAAGTCGTTTCTGAAAGTATTTGTATGGAGTGTAGCCATGTATGGAAGTGAAACATGGACGATAACCAGTTTGGACAAGAAGAGAATAGAAGCTTTCGAAATGTGGTGCTACAGAAGAATGCTGAAGATAAGGTGGGTAGATCACGTAACTAATGAGGAGGTATTGAATAGGATTGGGGAGAAGAGAAGTTTGTGGCACAACTTGACTAGAAGAAGGGATCGGTTGGTAGGACATGTTTTGAGGCATCAAGGGATCACAAATTTAGCATTGGAGGGCAGCGTGGAGGGTAAAAATCGTAGAGGGAGACCAAGAGATCAATACACTAAGCAGATTCAGAAGGATGTAGGTTGCAGTAGGTACTGGGAGATGAAGAAGCTTGCACAGGATAGAGTAGCATGGAGAGCTGCATCAAACCAGTCTCAGGACTGAAGACCACAACAACAACAACAACCTTGCAATGCATGCTCTATAGCAGTGCAGGAACACTGCACATTTGGTGTTCCATGTATGGTTTCATGAAGTATTTAACGTTGATCGGAAGTGATATATGACGAACAAAGCTCAAATTCGTACCGTTGACAGTCGGTTTGAATCTTTCAGGAACTATTTTACAGTGAAGCACCTTGGCATTTGAAAAGCAGACGTCCACCTTCAGATCTACCACAGATAATGTATACTGACAAACTTGGTCATTGTCCCTGTAGTTTTTTCCCTCTTGTTTCAGTCCAAGTTGATTAAAAAAAGTACAAATTCGTGACTCTTACAGATGCTTCGAATCTGTTCAGTAATTTTGTCAGTAATTTTGATGTGACTTAAGATTAGTTAGGTCTACGATCATGGCAACCCCTGCGAGCTTGCTAGGACACACTTACATGTGACAGGTATCACCTGATTTAAAATTTACTGAAAGGAATTGATACATCTTTTGCAGCAAACCTGGAACTGCTTTCGGAGGCAACTACCATTTTATAAAGTCACTACAACTACGCTGCCAAGGAATTCCAGCATAAATACTCTCATTGCCATAATCGCGGCTGCAGTAGATAACTGATAACTCGCAACTGAAGAATGAGACAAGGGGTAGCTTCTGCATGAAATGACCTTGTATTCACAAAATATTCAGAATATTTCATAGAGATGACAAGAAAACGTCAGGCGAATTTAACAGAATAAATCTGTCCCATAGCTGCAAATCATTGTTTTGCCAACAGGATTGCCAAATGATGCCTACAACGTTGCAGTCTGGACCACGCTGACAGCAAGAAGAACGTGTTTTCGTAGGCTGAATATTTCATGATAGGATCCAGACATCCAATCTGTCGCGAGAGATTCTGCTCTCCAAATTTTTGGCCATGTGCCTACAATTTAGTAATAACCCTCTGATGGCTATTCCCATTTATGTGATTCGGATGACGAGAAAGCCCTGCCATGGGTTATCTATATGTTTACTGAAAGCAAGCGACATTACATAATAGCAGGAAGCCTGTCATATACTTTCAGATAATGTTTCCTGAACCTCAGACACATATGATTTTAGCATCCTTACCCCATCAAAAAGGATTTCTTGCTATTGCATTTGACAAACAAGTTACTACTGAAGGCCTCAGGTGTCTTGCTTCCCACATAGCAAACAATGGTTCCCACTCTCACTGTCGCATGTCATACCCTAATTCCTTCAGCATCATCTGGTTTAGTTTCGTCTACAGTTGTTATCCTTAGAAATATGTCCATATTTCAAAAAGTATAAGTATCATCTCTACGTAATGTTCACTGCGGGGTTACTCAAGAAGCTTTTCGAATAGAAGCGAAAATCGCTTAGCGGATGAGAACTTTATTTCGTGGTACACCTCAGAACGAAAGAAACAAAATAACAGGAAAAGCAGTAGGCTCATCATACTGAGCGTGGGCAGTGTCCACGCAGTGCCCTGAATTTGGCCATATTCCTCCGAATTTACTTCCTGATGACCCAAAGGCGCTGTCACTACAAAAATATCAACTTATTCACACGGGAATTACTATCCACATGTAATTGCTAGAATACCTTGCTACGTCAGGTATCAGGTATGTGTTATCAGACGCTCGATCTGAGCAGTTAATTTTTATTGAATCAACCTGCTGTGTTAAGGAAATTGATCAGAGCAACTGAATGAGTTTATTATTTTGGTATAATGTATGAAAACCCACTTTTCCCACTTATCGTATCCCCAAATATACGTCGATTGGGTTGAGAGGACGGCCGGTGTGGCCGTGCGGTTCTAGGCGCTTCAGTCTGGAACCGCGTGACCGCTACGGTCGCAGGTTCGAATCCTGCCTCGGGCATGGATGTTTCTGATGTCCTTAGGTTAGTTAGGTTTAAGTAGTTCTAAGTTCTAGGGGACTGATGACCATAGATGTTAAGTCCCATAGCGCTCAAAGCCTTTTTTTGGGTTGAGAGAAAGGTAAATAGTATGCAATGTGGATAGAATGGGAGTGAATATTGAAACGAAATTATTAGAATCATGGGAAGACAATGACGTATCGACATGCAGCGACATGATAGTTTTCTGAGGTAAAGGTCTGTCTCTGACTTTAGAGAGACGGGGACTAGGTTTGTCTGCATTCTTACGTTAAGCTCATTGAGTAGAAAAGCGCTGGCAGATTTCATTGGGTGCTGGGGAGAAGACAGCCAGGAGTTTCAAATGCTTGAAATTCTGGAGCCTTGATTGGCCAGGGTGCACACCACCCTTGCCGTATGCAGGGAGAGAGCGGTAGCGTGGTAAGAGAAAGGCACTTGCCTGGGGACGACTGAAGCAGCCGGATGGCCTGAGGAAGTGGCGGAGCAAAATGCTCTCCGAAAAGGGAAAGGAAATGAGTTATTTAAGGCTTTAATGTTCCACCTTAGGTTGAAACCTTCTCTTTCAGGGTAGATTCAATTTAATATAATGTTTTGGTGGGAACCAAATTTTTTATAGGCAGGTAAAAGACAGGCGAATGTGAGAATACTATGTCACGACCGTGAAGAGTAACTTGAAAGTTAACGGAATTTGATATTTCGTTTGAGTAATTCGGTGAACAGTTAAGTGTTAGAATTCAATCGTGAAGCTGGTACGAGACAAATAGGATGCATGTGATGAACTATTATAGCCTAAAGAACTGGCACTCACCACATGGGGCTGATGCAGAAATGATGAAGTGTGGATGACTGAGTGCTAGGAGCCGGCAGGTCTGACCGAGCGGTTCTAGACGCTACAGTCCGGAACCGCGCGACTGCTACGGTCGCTGGTTCGAATCCTGCCTCGGGCATGGATGTGTGTGATGTCATTAGGTTAGTTAGGTTTAAGTAGTTCTAGGTTCTAGGGGACTGGTGACATGAGAAGTTACGTCCCATTTGAACCATTTTTGAGTGCTAGGAACCATTAGTTTATAAGTAGGAATGTGTTGATTTACCATAATTTTTTTAGTAATGGTCAATTTCAATTCATGATTTTGGTTAGTTTGTATCAAAATCTGATCTGGAAGTGCAGGAAAATATTAACTCGTGGCTTCAACTAATCGAGCTGCTAAGAGAAATTCATAGTAGAAAGTAATGTTCTTAATTTTGATCTGAAAAAATTAATTTTCAAAGAAGCCATTTGTAGCTTGCATGTGTTTCAATTTGTATTTTGACGGGTTTCTGAAATTCATGGATGAAGGAAAGGTTGCTAATTTAATATGAAAGAATAGGAAAACACGTTTTGTGAAATGAGTCAGTAGAAATTTACGTGTGAAGCTGATTTTTAGAAAAAACAGGATTTGAAAGATACGTGGGAATCAGTGAGACCGGTTTCCTGAATTAAATAAAGGGGAACCAGCATAACAGTAATTCGTGTAGCCATGCTATGCACGCTATACACGAACTGTAAGTATTGTGAAAAGTTCTGTGTGTGTATATATGTATCTTTTGGAAGGGAGGTTTAGGATGGTATATTATTTAATGGTCTCGAGATATAATTAGGAAATCAGTCTAACTAACTTGTGGAGGTTTTTTTTTTCAGTTGCAATAACGTGCCGCGCACGAATATGAGGGGAACGTAAATTTCAGAATCGCGACCTCGCGAACTTTCCAACCACGCGAGACTTAGTTAACATCGAGGCACATCAATAAGTGAGAGGTGTTTTAGGGATGAGACAGTGATTGAAGAAGTTACAGAATTTTTCTAGTACTAGTCCGCCTGGAGATACGATCATTGCTTTGTCCAGTGGTAATAAGAGTGATAGTGTGTGGCTGTGACGTTATGAATCAAGCATTGTGGGCTATCCTTCGTTCCTTCCCGTAGGTGAGAGAAAGGTTATCTTCGTAAGAAACCATAGGAAGTAGAAATATCTTTATATGAGCTGTTACAAGATCGTCTGTTAGGGAATTTAATCCTGTATGTTACTGATAATATCGTTATTATGTTTTGAGAGATGAAAGTAAGACAGAATGAACGGAGGAGGAGTTATTATGCAGGTCCTGTTACGATTCCGGTTACTTACGCTTTTTCTTTAAACACAGTCGGGTGATTAACAGTGTACCAAATTTGGGGTTAATACTACAAAATCAAACATTTATCCGCTGTGCATACATTTGTTTATTTTTTTCTTTGAGTAAAGAATTTAATTACTAGTTGCTATGTGGAAGAATCACGCAATGACACATTTAATGAGAATACACAGGGACCATTTAGCTTTAGTAGGTTTCCGGAACACTTTAAGACCTCGCAACTGGTTTGGCCTTTATTTTTCTTTCAGTACCCTACCCATCCTCCCTCGTTTTCTGTAATTTCTCGAAGGCGTCTGGGAAGTGATAAGGCTAAATTTCTCGAGAGATTGTGATGATCGTTGATCTCTAAGTTTTCCCACAGAGTTTCTGAATTCCTTGACCCAGGTGGTAACGACCTTGTAACCTCCGCCCACATATTTTCAATGGGGTTGAGGTCTGGTGATTTTGGCACGAAAGGAAGAAGTTTTGTTCTCTGCTGATCTTGGAACCAGTTCTGGACGGCTCTGCTATTATGAATTGGGCTATGATCCTGTAAAGAAATGATCATCCATTAATTTCGAAATTCAGTACTTCTAATACTATGAATACTTAATTTCCATACTGTCAAAATATTCGACAACTGCAATGGCTGTGTAGTCTAAGCTACAGGTCTATAAATCATTCGGAGGATTCCACAGTCCAAAATACTTTGCTGTTGACAAAAACCTATACTGACAAGGGGAGGGTGCTGGGACGGAGATCAGAATACAGAGCGAATGTTAATACAGTTTAAGGCGCCAGTTATAGCACGCAGGTAGGCCTTCTTTCGGAATATGGTTCAAATGGCTCTGAGCACTATGGAACTTAATATCTGAGGTCATCAGTCCCCTAGAACTTAGAACTACTTAAACCTAACTAACCTAAGGACACCACACACATCCATGCCCGAGGCAGGATTCGAACCTGCGACCGTAGCAGTCGCGCGGTTCCAGACTGAAGCGCCTAGAACTGCTCGGCCACTCCTATGCTTTGGTAATGATGAGGTGGAGTGTAAGTTGTTCAATACAGTGCAGCAGTCTGTTGAACTGTCAGACTCGTTGCATGGTTGTAAAGCTAATCTGCTTCGCTTATTCAAAACGATTGATAGCCTTCACTATAGAATTCTTTCATCCGTACTTCCACTGACAAAGATATATAGAAGAAACAAATCTGTTTTATAATGAGATATTCTCTACGGACTTTACACGTGCTCGTTCGCTCAATGTGTTGCATTTACGGAAGGCTTCCGTGGCCGCTGACGCAGCCTGCGGAGTGGCCGAGCGGTTCTAGGCGCTTCAGTCTGGAACCGCGCGACCGCTACGGTCGCAGGTTCGAATCCTGCCTCGGGCATGGATGTGTGTGATGTCCTTAGGTTAGTTAGCTTTACGTAGTTCTAAGTTCTAGGGGACTGATGACCTCAGAAATTAAGTCCCATAGTGCTCAGAGCCATTTGAACCATTTGACGCAGCCTGTTCACACCTCGTGTCAACGCGGCCCCGCGCTCGGAGTAAACGCCTGCAGTTGAGGTAAATGGCTGATTTCAGGAATGTTAATAAAATAAAGCTTCCCTTCATATTAGTGAGAACTAAATATCACTACGAGTACGTATCTTTATGTAATGCTCATTGCCCAAGAACAATTCGTGTATGCAACGTGGCTGTTATGACGAAGATCATAAAATCTGCAAATCGTAACCCAATTCATATATTTGCATGCACCTAAGGAATATTAAACATGAAAACAGTTTGTTTCTCTGTCATATAATTTTTAATCAAGGCAATGCGGGCAATTGCCTGCTGATATAAAAACTGAATGTAAAGGATGAATAATGAAAAAGATATACAAGAAACAAATCTCGAACCCATGAACAACTGTGTACTATCATGGAAACGTGCTGATCCGGCTTTCACACAATTTCAAAGGATGAGAAAACCATCCTGTTCACTTTTCGAGGACGATATTTCCTGACAGAAAGCACACTAGGGTGAGCGGCTTTAGGTTGAGACACAAGGAACCTCAAACTACGTCACCAGTACGTTCACACTCCGATTCCTAGCCCCGTCACCACGCACTTCCAATGTCAAAGTGGCTGGCAGAAACCAGCGCGAACGACCTGGGATTAGGTGATACAGGCCTCGTCTCTCCAGTTTGACAGATGTGTTATCATTCACCCATGCCAGGAGGTGAGGAAATACACTTACGAAGACGTTGAACACATTTTAATTTTACATGTGGACATTACTGCGCATTTATATTCTAAGTTACGAGAAGTTACCTGGATAAAAAGAGTGTATACCTTGGGGGATATGTTATAGATCATGACTGTAATGTTAGTAAAGTACTGTAAAGTATATTTTATCTCATGCTTAACTTTAAAAGAAAAATCAGTCAAGGCAGTTAACAGTGAAAAGTACAGCATGCCTCCAAGAAACGTACGAATATCGTACTATTTTAATAAAAGGAAATATAGATCGGATTCTTGGGGGCAGGCCTATTCGGGAACAAAGTAAGAACAACCAACTCAGTTACAGTTTTGTATGTGCTGCTAGTTAAAAGAGAAGAAATGAACCGATAAAGAAATAATGCCTTCATTGATTTAGAAATGGTTCGAAATGAAAGGTATAATTTTACTATTATAAAAAACTGGCCTGGATTGAGTTGATTAGCTCAATAATCAGTACAAATGGAATAAAATGGGAATATGACGTCTGGAAATGAGTAAGCGAGGACGTCCTTTGTCTACATATCTGCCTCGAATATAGGGTATTAAAAACAAGTAATCCATATTTCGAGAGCTGATAGGATGGACAGAAATAAGACAAACATATTCAGTAAACAAGAGCAATGAGTCTGAAATGATTATCTTAAGAGCAATGAACACTTCTTCACCTTTACCACTGTGAAAAACATATGTTGTTCTACTTAAAACACTTCTCTTGTACAGAAGAAGTGCGTGTAGCTCTTACGATATGCAGTTTGTCTTGTTTTATTCCATACTACCGACTCGCAAAGTATGGAAAACCACTTTCCTTAACACCGTGTATATATATTACAAAAGCAATACAAACAACGGAGCAGTTAACATTAAAAGTTAAATTCAATTGTGTAAAGATACGCTGCATCACATTTGTTAACAATTTCCTAACAATTCCAGATTTAGAAACAAAATGAACAACATTTTGCAGGTATTACCCGAAAATCGAGAACATAATAACACTGGAATGTAAGAACAACCACCAATGGTAATGGCAATGAGAAAAAGTAATAAACATATGAACACAGTAATAAAAACTGATGGCATTAAAAGTATAGCACTTCAGCCACGCCAGGACCAGAATGAGAGAGAAATAGATGCTTAACAAAAGTAAAGCGAATAAAAGTGCTAGCAAACCATTTATGTTTACGAATAATATTCTTTCAAGTAAACATACAAGTGATAGAATCATAGATACACACTGCAAAATGGACGATGTGGAGTACTCTTTTCTTTGGAAGTGAAAGACTGGATGTGAAAAAATAAAGTATGGTCCGCCTACAGGTAACAGGATACTGAATGTTGTGGAAAATTAGCAAAACAAGGTAGAAGGAGATAGAAACGAATCGCAGAGTCGTGTAAGAAGTAACTGTGGAGAGAAGCCTAAGAAGAGAAAAGGTAAGTAGGAAAATTTATATATATCAGTTATTTATACACGGCGTCTTCCTTACACATACAATTATCGAACGAGGCACTAAGAAAGAGACTAAGATGATGCCCGGAAAAGCTATATTTCACGGCCATCAATATCAAAGCAAGGTGGAGAAATCAAAATTATACGGCGGACAAAGTAGATTAGTCGCTTCGATAAGAAGTAGAGCCTATCAAAGTAATGAATAAATCGTAGGAGAAACCGGAAATACTCTTAATTGTTCCACACGTCCACTGTTCATACCTGCAGAAGATATATTTCACCGTCTGGGTACAGCATTTCAGCACTCGGCTTCATAATGGAATTCAGTATGTTAATGTAGGCCTCTCCGTTGAGAATTCCTTCTATTCTCCAGAGAGGACCTGCCCAATGAGCCGAAATACAGCCCCATACAGCTACAGAGAACCGTCCATTCATTTGTCTTTCGTTAATATACATTGGCTGGAAGCGTTGTCCTCATGGGCGGTATACCTAACGCAAAATACATTTGCGTGTTAATGCAAATATCCACAAATTCAGGGGTTACATTCACTTATCAGATGAGGAATGAACTACTAAAATCATGATATAGGGAACTGTTTATATTTATTATTTTGTGCTTACTACAAATGTAATGTCACTAACAGCATAAACTAATGACTTTATGGAGAAAATTTCGTGTCTCACCTGAACAGGGGCGTCGCTACAGGAAGAAAATATTTTTTCATCCGAAAAGATGACTCTGCTCCAGTCAAAGTCGACATATTGTGCTGCAAAAGCCATGCTGTCAATCCTCTGATAGTCGGTCAATGGATGCTTTACAGCAGCTCTCCGACAATATAATCCGGCGTCTTTCAGTCCCCTCGCAACACTCTTTCCACTGCCGGGAAACTGAGATATGTAGCTCTTTCAGGCCACGGCCACTGAGGAATGGATTAGCATGTATATTCTCCAAAACACGTTGACCATCTGCTGCATTAGACACACGGGGCCGGCCACTTCCTCTTTTCCGCCCTATATAGCCCCTTTCCTGGTATTCTTTCCACCAGCGTGTAGCTGTTCTTGCCGGTACTCCACACTTTTCTCCAGCTTCTGATGCCGAGTAGTTGCCATGCTCAATCAGTGCAATCACACGCAGCCTACTCTCTCGATTCCACTGCGACTGCATTGCGACTGTCACCCTTGTGACGTTACCACGCGTTTTATAGAGAGAACCATTTACAACTCAGTGGAGAAACAATGACTGACAAAATAAAAGAATATCTTTTTTCAGTTATCTGACACACAAAAATACAGGGTGATTCAAAAAGAATACCACAACTTTAAAAATGTGTATTTAATGAAAGAAACATAATATAACCTTCTGTTATACATCATTACAAAGAGTATTTAAAAAGGTTTTTTTTCACTCAAAAACAAGTTCAGAGATGTTCAATATGGCCCCCTCCAGACACACGAGCAATATCAACCCGATACTCCAACTCGTTCCACACTCTCTGTAGCATATCAGGCGTAACAGTTTGGATAGCTGCTGTTATTTCTCGTATCAAATCATCAATGGTGGCTGGGAGAGGTGGCCGAAACACCATATCCTTAACATACCCCCATAAGAAAAAATCGCAGGGGGTAAGATCAGGGCTTCTTGGAGGCCAGTGATGAAGTGCTCTGTCACGGGCTGCCTGGCGGCCGATCCATCGCCTCGGGTAGTTGACGTTCAGGTTTCATGACTAACCTTTTTCGTAGGACTCTCCATACAGTTGATTGTGGAATTTGCAGCTCTCTGCTAGCTCTGCGAGTCGATTTTCCTGGGCTGCGAACAAATGCTTGCTGGATGCGTGCTACATTTTCATCACTCGTTCTCGGCCGTCCAGAACTTTTCCCTTTGCACAAACACCCATTCTCTGTAAACTGTTTATACCAACGTTTAATACACCACCTATCAGGAGGTTTAACACCATACTTCGTTCGAAATGCACGCTGAACAACTGTCGTCGATTCACTTCTTCCGTACTCAATAACACAAAAAGCTTTCTGTTGAGCGGTCGCCATCTTAGCATCAACTGACGCTGACGCCTAGTCAGCAGCGCCTCAAGCGAACAAATGTACAACTAAATGAAACTTTATAGCTCCCTTAATTCGCCGACAGATAGTGCTTAGCTCTGCCTTTTGTCGTTGCAGAGTTTTAAATTCCTAAAGTTGTGGTATACTTTTTGAATCACCCTGTATAAACTTCGTTAAAATGCTTTGTCAAGAATCACTATTAAGAAAGAAACGACAATCATTAGGCAAAATATTATGCTGTTGTTCATTTAAGTCGGCCCACAAATAAGCAATGAAAGGTAAATTAAGGTTTCTGTCCCACTTATAATATCCATGTAATCCATTTGACTTATTACTTGAGTAACATGTTGAAAAAGCAGTGCGCCCTCTTGACACTGCCACTCGCAGCATGTGACGTGGTGAGCAGTGTGCCCGGTCACGTGGTGTTTCTGTTGACGAAACATGAACGCTGCTGCAGCCACCGTGATGTGAAAATAACAGTCGCTCTTGACCATGATCACATCACTCGACTACGCAAAAACTGACTCCCATTCTCAAATCCAACGAAACTAATGAAATCTGCGTTACCCGACTTTTTATCATCACAAAAACACCCTTCCCATACGCTACCAGACTCGAAAGCATTCAATAAATGAATTTTTCGAAATGTATATAAATCACTTCTGTATCTTGTGACGTAAAACATGGACATTGTTACTGCCCACAGTGCTGTATTCCAGGACCTGCTGCCAGCAGGCCCTTCTTCAGAAGTGGTCTTTTGTATTTCCGAATCGCTGCTCAATTTGATGCTCTAAAGCAAGTCAGAGCTTTATGGGTGTCTAACTTACGGTGTGACTAACACACGATATAACGCTTTAGGAATTCTCTGAGGCCGGAAACAATGAAAAAAGTTTGAAAACATTTCAGTGCGTCATCAAGGAATGGGCTGAAATTAAAGTCAGTGATGGTCGCTAGCGAAACGTTACCTAACGTGACCAGGTATTCTATCAATTACACGCCGGCCGCGGTGGTCTAGCGGTTCTAGGCGCTCAGTCCGGAACAGCGCGACCGCTACGGTCGCGGGTTCGAATCCTGCCTCGGGCATGGATGTGTGTGATGTCCTTAGGTTAGTTAGGTTTAAGTAGTTCTAAGTTCTAGGGGACTGATGACCACAGATGTTAAGTCCCATAGTGCTCAGAGCCATTTGAACCATTTTTTTTTCTAAAAATAAATGGTTCAAATGGCTCTGAGCACTATGGGACTCAACATCGTAGGTCATAAGTCCCCTAGAACTTAGAACTACTTAAACCTAACTAACCTAAGGACATCACACACACCCATGCCCGAGGCAGGATTCGAACCTGCGACCGTAGCAGTCCCGCGGTTCCGGACTGCAGCGCCAGAACCGCTAGACCACCGCGGCCGGCATTTTTTTATTCCTATCAATTACACGTTGGAAGGAGTTCCCGTATGAGTACACTGATTCTTTTGTATCAAGATTACATTTTGGTCTATCAGGAACTAAGTCAATGGAAACTGGTCCCACTTCACGGCACTACATCAAAACCTCCGGACGCTCGCTATGGTCAACTTGCTCCTCTTAATATTATTTTCTTTCACTCGGTCTGGAGTGTGCTGCAAATTGAAAGGCTCGTTCAGCGGTTCTGAGAACTTTTATAAGCACAATTTTCTGATTGCATCGCGGTAAACATTGCATGTAGATGTTATTTCTCTTTCTTTGATGTATAGCCTTTAATAAAAGGGTAATGAGCAGCAGTAAAATTACGTGAGGCTATGCAGAATGTATTATGTCATGAAATGAGACGGTGGTAGTCGTAGGCGTGGTTTCCCATGTGGGCAGCAAAATAACTGCTGCGGCAGAAGTAAGAAGGATATGAAATGTTGTCTGGAAATAGAAACAATAGCTTTATTGAAAAATAAAACCTGCTACATCCAAAAATGAATTCAAATATCAAGGCGTATACTCCGAAAGTATTTCTCTCCGTTTATGCTGTTATTTGATGATGTAGGTAAGCACGAACAGTGGTAATACATGGGCTTTAACCATGATACGAGTCACAGAAGTGGGAATATTACTCAAAGGGTTAACAATTAGGTTTTCTGCTCTTTTTAGAGACGTAGACATACCGCCATACCTGTCATTCGCACTGCATTGCATCGGCATTCGTTCGTTAAGAATTCCTGCTAAAGAAACGGAATATTCTTGCCACTAACGTATTCAAGGACTCACAACGTCGTACACCTTTCTTGGCAACTGTGTTGGTATGACAATGATTTGCGGTTGTGGGACTACATTGTTTCTGCTATATCCATTTAATATTTTCTTGTCATCTCGATCAAATATTGTCAATAATTATCACAGAAGGAGTGGTTTTGAGTTAGGAAACGTATTTCAGTTCAAAATGGTCGCTTCATACGAAAGGTGGTCGTACTCTTCATTTTTCACGTTGCGAGCTGTATACGTCAGCTACGATTATGGTAAAGGTAGTATTTACTACTGTGCGAACAAGGCACTGCTGCAGTAAAGTGCTCAATTTATATAACTGTAGTTTTTTTTTCATTATTTCCAGTTTTTCTGCAGAAGCTTGATCTTATCAATTCCTTCCGCTAGTGCTCTTTTTTAAGTTCTAATGCCTAATGGACCAAACTGCTAGGGTCATCAGTCCGTAGACGTAGAAACTACTTACGCTAACTTAAACTACTTTATTCGAAGGACAACACACATATCCATGCCCGGGGGAGGACTCGAACCTCCAGCAGAAGCGGCCGTGAAATCTGTGACATGTCGCACTAGACCGCGCGGCCACACCGCGCGGCAACTACTATTCTAAAGGTCAAAACTGAGAGACTATTCTTAACCTTCCGTATCATATGTATTTCGAAAACCTCTCAGGATCTGCGACAGTAGTATTCTTCACGAATGCCAATCTACAACAACAACCAAACAAGCCTAAGTCCCTGAAGAGACTAGAATTATCTGTCAGGGACCCGAATTTGTGTTGTTTACATCATCTCGGTATCAAACAAGACGGTAACAGTCACTGAAGCAATAAACGAGGTTATTATTGATGTATTAAGTATGGCAGCCACATCCTAGTCATGTATAACAAATTTCACTGAAGCTGATGAGTATAAGTACACAATTCATTGATCGATTTCAGCGGTGTAATGTACTATCGGGTTGGCGTCTGGCAGCGCAGCTTCACTAAGACTGACAGAAACAGGCTGTGGATAGCTATGAGGCCTTTCTCATCCGTCCAATGCCTTACTCATATTGCTACTGTTTTTGGTACTTGGTAGACGTTTTGAAAGGGTTTGGCACGCCTGTGGTCATTCACTCTCTTTCAGGGCTGGTGCCGAAGGACCATGCTCAATTCCCAAAATATTGTCTTTATATATTGACGAGTAATCTGGATAGTCGTATCACGTTCATGTACCATCTACATCGCTAATTTAATACCCTAAAAATAACCTGCAATACGTTTTGTATTTCATAATCGGAACTATTGCATTAACCGTCATTAGAGCAATTTCAGGGAACAAAATGCAGCAGTGCCTTGGTAGCTACTTGGAGACCTGCTTGAGTCGTGCACTAAGGAAAGGGTAGTTACTGGTTCACATTGTATTACATTAGCGAGAAGTACCGACTTTTCATTTTTCTCTGCAAACATCCAGAACTAAATTCAGTAGCTAAATGCTAAGAATATATTTGCATTGTGGCAACTCAAAGATCAACCTATTTTTATAGATTTTTATATTCCCAGCCATTCTCATTCTGCATTGCAGTAAACTTCATTCATTATTTGCTTGTTCTTGTTACGATTATTATTGTCATTCTCTCACTTCCAAGAGTTTTCACATCATTTGGTACCGATGCACATGAAGAGTGGCTATGAAAGAAGGGTCTGCTTCAGGAATTCCAAGCAATAAAACTCAAAAAACAACGCAGGAAGTGTTCGAACAACTACTTTCATGCAGAGACATGCATTTGGAATCTGTTCATCGTTACGGGGTCAAACAAATGGGTAACATTACTGAAACAATGATCAGGCTACTTAGTATATAATAGAGCATACAGATTTCAAGGAGGAAACGTATGAAGCCGCAGACTTCCTCGTTATCAATATGTGCGGCATATCTTTCGTGTTAACGAAATTAATATCCCGCTTTACTTCTTCTTACATCTCAAATGAAATGAATTCCATGAGGAATCGAATATTTGTTTACTGCGTCTCTTCTTAGTTCCATCGTTACCAACGTATTTCTTCATTCTCGTGGTAATCATGACATTCTATATGTGTGCTGCAAAAGATTGAACGTGGACACATTCGACATCGAGGTGCAAAGCGTTTGGTATCTTACATTATATTCAATTCAAATAAGCTTCCGATGTTTTTTTTTTAAAAAAAATGGTTCAAATGGTTCTGAGCACTGTGGGACTTCACAGCTGTGGTCATCAGTCCCCTAGAACTTAGAACTACTTAAACCTAACTAACCTAAGGACATCACACACATCCATGCCCGAGGCAGGATTCGAACCTGCGACCGTAGCAGTCGCCGGACTGGGCGCCTAGAACCGCTAGACCACCGCAGTTGGCTTGTATTTTTACTTAGTTTGTGTTTTTAGATGATTATGAACGTTACGGAAAATTATCTAACATGCTTTATGTTGAATGAGAAACACTGAATCATCCGTTTTGCTTTCCCTACGTTGAAATGATATCGCCGGCCGCGGTGGTCTCGCGGTTCTAGGCGCGCAGTCCGGAACCGTGCGACTGCTACGGTCGCAGGTTCGAATCCTGCCTCGGGCATGGATGTGTGTGATGTCCTTAGGTTAGTTAGGTTTAAGTAGTTCTAAGTTCTAGGGGACTAATGACCACAGCAGTTGAGTCCCATAGTGCTCAGAGCCATTTGAACCATTTGAAATGATATAATGTCGGCGTCAACAGCCTTCTTCCACGCCGGATGCTGAAACTTGTATCATTCTGGATTAATGATAACTAAACGTCTCACACGTATACATAGCCCACAAGGCGACGTCAGAAACCATCTGGGAAGAACGCCGCATAAAAACCAAACGTGCACGTGCGTCTCCACTCTGAAGAACCGCATCGGACAAGCATTTCGCTGAAGAGCTGCTTCGTAAGAGAGCCGAGAATTGGCACCGTCGTAGCAAGTATTTGTCAACACTGTGATAGTGCATTTACTTCCGGGTGTAGGCCGGCATTACCTCGCTAAATTCACTTGACATTCGTTTTCCACATCGAAGACTCATACGATACAATCCACTGTAAGATGAGACACGTAGAAAGTATATTTAATTTCTGGACTCCAAGAACGGCTTTCTTCACATAAGTAACACCTGTTTGTCGGTTTAAGGTTGCGTTTTGAGGCTCAGGCATCATCACAGTGACTATAGTCCGTCTCTCGTCGCCAGTGTGTCGTTAGCTCAGAGGTTCCCTTGTGCGTTGTGGTGGTCGTACTATATAACATCGCACTTCCAATCTCGGTGGAAGCCGCTGGCTACAACCTTTCATTTTTCATTTTAATTAATGGAGTTGCAAACTACTAGTAAAAATTCCTTATACGAAATCTGAAGAATGCCTTTACACATCAATCTTCGTCCGATTTCGACTTAGTAAATTATGTTAATATCATGGATGTCTGCTTTCAAAATGCCAAG
The DNA here is from genome assembly GCF_023898315.1 of Schistocerca nitens. Taxonomy (NCBI): domain Eukaryota; kingdom Metazoa; phylum Arthropoda; class Insecta; order Orthoptera; family Acrididae; genus Schistocerca; species Schistocerca nitens. The sequence goes on along the minus strand of NC_064622.1, from coordinate 241,279,751 downwards.
GTGCTTCACTGTAAAATAGTTCCTGAAAAGATTCAAACCGACTGTCAATGATACGAATTTCAGCTTTCTTCGTCATATAGGTCTAACATGTCAGGAGGTTATTTACGAAGTGAACATGTTGATTAATACAGTTCCTCTCTTCTAAATTTTTGCAATAGCATTTAACATTAGACGTTATCTGACACCGGCGCTAGCAATTCCTTTCCGTTCTCTGAAACCTCCAGAACGATAAATTTTTCTGGTTTAAATCTGATGACCTTAACCATCACTTCCGATTAAAATTAATTATTTCATGAACCCATACATGGAACTCCAAATGTGCAGTGTTCCTACACCGCTACAGAGCATGCATTGCAAGGTATTCAAACATAAGGAATGAAACAAGAACTGTAATACACTTTACACCATAGACGCTCACTCTGGCTTGTCGAAAACATCGGAACATTGACCAAAAGTTGCACAAATAATTGACTTTGAAAGGAAAAGAAACGAGGTATGAAGCATTCATAAATTCGTCGATTGTAGTAGGGTGGTTTAATTTCGTCCCAGTCTATAAAATTAATTTCGGGCCATACTCAACTCTCGCCGATTAATGTAATATAATACCCTCCTACTAATCACGGCGTCTGTGTCCGTTGCTTTTGAGTGTGAATGGAAATCGTAGAAATTTTCTGTGGAGCAACATTTAATAATAAAGCGTTTTAAATCATCAAAAGCGATGAGCGGTAGCAGGCGCTTTCGATAAAGAACGGGGGAGTGCTGCGCCGCTGCTGCCGCCACGGCCGCTGCTGGTAGCCAGCCAGTGGATCCCGGAGCTTTGCCGCATGCGGTGTCCAGAGGGGGACAGTCTGCAGGAAATCTGCAGCAAAATGGTTACTGGATAAAAATTTGATATCGGTGTGTCAGAAAGCGAAATAGATTGAATCTGCGCTACCATTACATTCACGTGTTCAGCATTCAGGCAGAAGAGGCTATAAAAATATCTTGTGCTAGGTGCTCTCGATCCACTGACCTTATGAACAGAAACAACGCACGCTACCGCTAGACCACAGGCGCAATCAACCTGTAGTTTCTCTATCATGGGACAAGTTTTCCTTCAGGAAGTGCCGCAGGCTACAGTGTTGCCAGATTGTGCAGATAACCGGACTTAGAGAATTAGCGAGTTGGCCAGTTTATTTGTCACATGTCGCGATCGGCGCGGACTTAGCCTCTGAGGCGGCCGGCCACCGGTCGAGTTTTATGTCAAAGAGTGTACATGCTTTGGTCTCAAGATTTTTGGAATTATTTTCTTTCTTTCCGCTGCAAATTATTTAACTCTTTCGCTGTATATGCCACGAGGCACTATCGAGCATAAAACATCTGATTTCGATCACAGCGTTGTAAGGCCTCCATTTTCTATTAAAAGATGAGGATTTTTTATTGCACGTGTTCTTTCTTAAGTGGACTGCCATTCCTATTTTTTTGGCTCTAAGATTGGTAGTTGCTGTGTCCAAAGCATATGGCTTGATTGCTTTCCAAATGGTTAAACTCTGAAAGTTCTTATTTTTCCATATTTTGCTTCCATATGTTTAGCACACCTTTAACGTTGATTATGTCTACCGTTTTTGAAATGAAATTTGTACTCAAATTTTTCTCCTACGCTTTGCAGAATGTTAATCTCTCTCGTCAGATCTTTTAGTTTATCTGCTAGGACGACTATATCATTACCAAAAGGTAAACAGACACTTACACGGTTGTCTCTCTCATTTCAAACATTTAGTTTACTTACTTTGTCTGCTTCTGATCGGTTTCTCCATTGTCGTACTACTTTCCCCAAAACGTAGTTATATTGTAATGGAGGTATTCCACCCACCGAGGTCCCATTTCGACAGATTTTGATGTTTCAATTAAAAATTATACTTTCTAAATGGTAACAGTACATTTGTGTACATGAATGGAAATATTTTTTAAATATTGTAAGGGTGAGATCATAGGGTAGGTTGCTATCGTAACTATTACGTTGTTTTTGCGGTCTTCCGTCCTGAGACTGGTTTGATGCAACTCTCCATGCTCGTCTATCCTGTGCAAGCTTCTTCATCTCTCAGTACTTACTGCAACCTCCATCCTTCTCAATCTGCTTAGTGTATTCATCTCTTGGTCTCCCTCTACGATTTTTACCCTCCATGCTGCTCTCCATTGCTAAATTTGTGATCCCTTGATGCCTCAGAACATGTCCTACGAACCGGTCCCTTCTTCTTGTCAAGTTGTGCCATAAACTTCTCTTCTCCCCGACTCTATTCAATACCTCCGCATTAGTTACGTGAAATACCCATCTAATCTTCAGCATTCTTCTGTAGCACCACATTTCGAAAGCTTCTATTCTCTTCTTGTCCAGACTATTTATCGTCCATGTTTCACTTCCATACATGGATATACTCCATACAAATACGTTCAGAAACGACTTCCTGACACTTAAATCAATACTTGATGTTAACAAATTTCTCTCCTTCAGAAACGCTTTCCTTGCCGGTCATCCAATAAAATGTTTTTGTAGCGGTTTGGCTCGTGGAGATTCCCATTTTTTTTTATTTTTTTTTTTTTTTTTTTTACTTATCATGATGTTTAGTCTCAGTATACGAGATGCACTGGCGTATGTCATATGTCAGAGACAGGTGGTTAGATACAGAAAGACCAGTTCCATTGCCTCCACTTTGCCCCGACCTTAAAACTTCGGATTTTTAATCTTTGAAGCCGCGTTAGCCATTCAGTCATGCAGTAGGCCACCCAGATACAGAACCTCTTCATCGCAGTGTCGAGGAAGCCGGCGAAACCATTCGAAACTGGTAGGGAGTATTTGAAAGGGTGCGACAACCTGTGACTCGAAGAATTAATGCGTGTTTAGAAGCAAAAGCACTTATTATAACTTTATGTGTTGATGAGACACATTCACCCAAACTGTAAACTACTGTTAATAACTCGAAAACGAAATATTTTCAAACATGAGTTCATAAGAATGTTTTTGATCGTTTCAGGGTAAGGAACCTGTCTCGAAAATTTGTAAAACTACTTTTGAAAAGGCCTGTATGTTAACCTACAAATTTAATAACATAAATAGATAAAATAGGCGGTTAAAATATATCAACAGTATTTTCCCCAGAAATTGTTCTCATGTAGAAATGGACGTCGGACAATGATAATAATAATATTAATAATAATAATAATAATAATAAAATAACTTGGGCATTTTTGCGTCAGGAAATCCCAGTCAGTACTTTGAAGAGCCGCTGCATAATGTCCAGACTGATGTTTGATGCGTGATGTCTTGTGGCCGCACGTTACACGATTCTGTCACCAAATTGTTTATGTTTACCGATATATCCCGAAACGTCTTAGTTCCTGAGTGGATAAACTGACAGTTGATAATCGGCTGTATGGATATTTCGGCAAGCGGGAGAGACATCATGTTTCTCCACATCACAACACTCGGACCACCAAAAAGGTCGTGTTCGCAATGATCCTGCGTACACTACGGGGTCTCCCTTCAGCAATGGACACGCGGTGCTTCATCGTGACAGCACTGTTTTACATTGTATTCAACTGCTCACTAAATACTTCTGCTCCTCTCACACATTCAAACGTAAGGACACAGCAAAGTGCTCGGAACAGAATATGCGGGATATGTGCATGTGCATAATAATAAAATAAGGAACTTATGCTGTGACACACAAGTGGACACCAATCGAGAAAAGCAAAATAGAAAGTAGGTTATATTCGGGTAACCACAATAAAAGTACAACACGTAGCCCCAACTAGAGCTTCCTCTGCTACCAAGAACCTCTGCCAGCCAGCCACTCGCCACTGCTACAGACCACAGGAGTACATCATACACCCTAGTCTACTGACAACAAACATCAACATAATATTGAGAGAACTTGTAGCTACGTACAGCAGTGGAACACGTCTTCGGCGTGATTACAAAACGCAGTACAGGACTGTCATTTGTCCACCGTTGAACATGCCCTCAGAGTAAAAATGAAACACAACACAGATGCACAGTCGTGCACCCATACCGCCATGCAGTGCAATATCACACTTGTGGACGCGTCATATTGAAACACACAGGCCACTCACTGGCTACCTTCATTGTGCTTAGTACCCTCCGTAAATTTACATCAGCCTGACACCCACAATCACATTTCATAATTACACTACCTGACAAAAAATGTGAAGCACCCAGAAGTGGAATATTAAACTAAATGAAACTTCACGGGCTAAGAGAGAACGTGAGTACAAAATCGAGTTCAATTTGCAATCCGGCCGGAGTGGCCGTGCGGTTCTAGGCGCTGCAGTCTGGAACCGAGCGACCGCTATGGTCGCAGGTTCGAATCCTGCCTCGGGCATGGATTTGTGTGATGTCCTTAGGTTAGTTAGGCTTAATTAGTTCTAAGTTCTAGACGACTGATGACCCCAGAAGTTAAGTAGCATAGTGCTCAGAGCCATTTGAACTATTTTAAATTTGCAATGTGAGCCCACGTTGCACCCACTCTGGCCTGGATTCGTGCATTCGCTGATTCGTTAGGGAAGGGCCTGAAAGACACCATAAAACATTTAAATACTCTACTGACAGAAGCTAGCCTACAGCTTTGTTGACCTGTCCTTGATGTTCTGCTAACTGATGCCACACAAGTTCTATCGGGGAGATATCAGGGTATATTCCTGACCTCAGGAATACCTCTTGACCACCGAGAGAGTTCATAGAGATAGGTGCCATGTGTGGACCACCGTTGCCATGCCCTACCATAGTGTCACAGAAGAGGTAACACTTGAGGATGAAGGATTTCTGTGAGGTCCCGTTGCGCTGTCCGAGTTCCCTGTCACTTACATCAGTCACTTAAAGCCATACCGCATGATTCGCCTCAACATAGTACCAGGGATAACACTAAGGCACAATAGAACGTCCCCCCCCCCAGGCGCCGCCATGCTCGCCGACAATGCCCATCAGCGGTAGTTTGGAACCGCGCTTTTTCGCTAACACAATGCGTTGGCTTTCATCAGCAGTCCATTATTCGCGGTCGCTGCACCACTGCGAACGCAACCGTTTCTTTTGCGTTGTTAACGGCAGCCTAAGCCTGGGACTTTAATTCCCTAGGCTGGCTGCTGCTGGTCTCCGATCAGTGGTGCGGGATGATAAAGAATGATGCATGAAATCTATTACTAGTTCCCAGATGGCAGATGCACATGTGAAGGAATTACTAGGTGCTTACGGTGTTCCTCCCTTCTGGTGTTCAGACTGGTGGTCGACGAATCTTGGCAATGACTAGTTATGCCCACTCCAGGATTCCCATGCAGTTTACCGTCTGGCCGCTGTCACATCCAAATACCCAATAAATCTGGTTACTGGACCTTCAAACATCTAGCCAAATGGAGACACGCAATTGACCCCCTTTAAAATCTGCCAAGTTCTGATAACACTGTCTCACACGATACGCGGTATCTACGTATACTTCCGAGTGATCGGAAGGTGCTGATGCCCCTTATGTAGCCTACCTGCCCTCGTAACAACACTAAATAGAACAACGCTACCTACCTTTCGCAGACAACTGCAAATAATCACTTACGCTCAAGTCGATCGTGTGTACGTGCACGAAGTTACATTGACATTGAACCATGTCTTGTGGGTGCTTCACTTTCTTCCTCAGGCAGAGGTGTGAAGAATTTTTTCCTCTTTCTTTTTCATAACCTAAGACTCACCGCCACACAGCACCATAAACCACTCAAAACAGTTGATAATCTGTATCTTGGCTGGGGGTGTTGGACTTCTTTGCGTCATCAGTCTTCTGACTGGTTTAATGCGGCCCACCACGAATGTCTCTCCTGTGCCAGGCATTTCACCTCAGAGTAGCACTTGCGACCTACGTCATCAATTAAATTCTGAATAAATTCCAATTCCTGTCTCTCTATAGCTCCCTCTAGTGCAATGATAGTTTGCCCCGGCGTCTTAACAGATGTTCTATCATCCTGTCCCTTATTCTCATCAGTGTTTTCAATACATTCCTTTCCTCGCCTATACAGCAGAATACCTACTCTTTCATTACCTTTATATGTCCCCTTATTTTCAGCATCAGTCTGTAGAACCACGTCTCAAATGCTCAGATTCTGATTTTCCCACAGTCCAAAGTGCTGTGCTCGAGACTTACATTATCAGAAATTTGTTCCTCAAATTAAGCGTTACGTTTGATAATAGTAGATTTCTCTTCGTCATGACTACCCTTTTTGCGATTGCTAGTGTCCATTTTATGTCCTTACTCCGTCCGTCATATGCAATTTTGCTGCCTAGGTAGGTGAATTCCTTTAGTTTACTTCCTGATAACCAGCAGAAAATGTTAACTTTCTCGGAGTTCTCATTTCTACTACTTCTCATTACTTTCGTGTCCCTTCCATGTACTCTTCACCCATATTGTGAACTCATTACACTGTTCATTCCATTCAACTGAACCTGCAATTCTTCCTCACTTTCACACGTCATTAGCGAAACTTATAATTGAATTTCTATCACTCTGAATTTCACATTCAATCTTCAATCTTTCTTTTAATGCCCTCATTACTCCTCGATGCATAGATTGAGCAGTATTGGGCGAAAGACTACAACCCTGACTTACAACTTTTTAAACCGAGTACTTCGTTGCTGTTCTTCCACACGTATTGTTCCTTCATGGCTCTTGCACATGTTCTGTATCACCTATCTTTTCCTATAGTTTATTCTTATTTTTCAGAGTTTCAACAACTAGCACCATTTTAGCCGGCCGGTGTGGCCGTGCGGTTCTAGGCGCTTCAGTCTGGAACCGCGTGACCGCTACGGTCGCAGGTTCGAATCCTGCCTCGGGCATGGATGTGTGTGATGTCCATAGGTTAGTTAGGTTTAATTAGTTCTAAGTTCTAGGCGACTGATGACCTCAGAAGTTAAGTCGCATAGTGCTCAGAGCCATTTGAACCATTTTGCACCATTTTACGTTGTGGATTTTTTTTGTTTTTTTTTTCCAGGTCAACAAATCCTATGTATGTGTCTTGAATTTTCTTCACTCTTGCTTCCATTATCAGATGCAATGTGGGAATTGTCTGTATGAGCCTTAAGACTTCCCTGAAGCCAAAGTGATTGTTAATTAAAGATCCTCAATGTCCTTTTCGATTCTTCTTGATATAATTCTTAATTTTTGTAAGTAACTTCCTTTCATCCTGAATTTCATTCCCACTCTTTCTTTTATTTCCCTCATTATTTCTCGATGCATAGATTGGATAGTAGGGTCGAAAGAATTCATCCCTTCCTCACACCTTTTTAAACCCAGTACTTCGTTGTTGAGCTGATTGTGCGATAATTATTGCGCTTGTCTGTTCAAGTAATCCCAGAATTCTGTGAATGAAGTTTTTCCGAAAGTCTGACAGTATATCGCCAGTCACATATCCTAGTCACCAACCTGAATAATCGTTTTGTTGCCAGTTCTCCCAATGATTTTAGAAATTCCGATGGAATGTTATGTACCTGTTCTATTTGATTTGATCTAAGATCTCCCAAAGCTCTTTTAAATTCTGATTCTAATACTCGAACCTCTATCTCTGCATTATCTACCATTGTTTCTTCTTCCACAACGTCATTGGGCATATTATCTCCATCAGAGTGTCCTTCAGTGGACTGTGTTGCCGTTAACAAACATTTCATCTAATAGAAAGCCATGTTGTAAGGAACTCGAAAACCACAAATTGCCTTTGAGGCTGCATACATGTTTCCTGGAATGGATCTGGCGATGAAGCACAACAGCTTTCATATTCTCACACTTCCGTCATAATTCCTGCCGACGTGCCACTCATGTGGCCTTTTCTGATCGATAGCTGAGCATTCGCCACGTCGGCGGACCATCACTCCCACTGAATCCCCAGGAGCCTCTTCTGTCAGCAGGTGCCCGGCGGTCGGGATAGCCAGGTCTGAGGCTGTGATGAGGTGCAAACCGCCGTCTTTGTTCATTATGTTTTCAGGTATTTTTACCTCTACACTTTCTTTTATAACGCTATCGCAAAATCGCTCCGTCCTCATAGACGTTTCGTCGAGCAGAATCCGATTTAAATATTTCTAAAGCGCGTTCTGGCACAGCTGGTTTTTTTTAGGATAGCGTATGCGTGAGCACCAGTCATGTTCCATTCGACGATGCTGCACTTGTTGGCCGTCGTAATAGCAGCCACACTGACATGCTATTGTACACTCCAGGCGTTGTAAGCCCTACATCGTCCTGCACAGGCTTCAGGAGCTGTCGTATTATTGCTAGAGCGGGCGTCACGTATCTTGTGGGGAGTTCTGGGCAGCCAGCAGTTAGTGGTGTGGGGAGCCAGCTGCCAGCCGTGGAGTGTAGCCACACTATGCGTTACCGCTCCATTCGACTGTCGGCTACTGACCGCCGCGCATTGCAGTACGCGGGCAAGCAGGAAAGGAGACGAGCGCAGTAATACCTAGCGGATACGTATTTTTGAGAAAGGCGTTGTCATCATATAGTCTGCCTTTAAAAAATGGAGTTGGATAAAATGTGTAAAAAAAAGATATGAATATTGGCAAGAATAGTAGACGGACTTGCATTTTTTATTGTGTCTGTCGATCAACACAAGAATACCGTGTTGAGTAACTGGGAAAACTACTCCGCATTTATTTACCTTTCCTACTCTAGCTCAGAAAATACAATCTTCTTGTGCTGCCTTGAGAAATAAAATTAGAAAAGTAGAAGAAACCTCAAACGATTTTTATAATACACATAAAATGTTTTGCAATTCTTGTGAGTACTGGGAAAAATCGTGGCATATATAGGGGTATTTCTGTCTCCCTTTCAAATCCAGAGTATACGTTCACCCTGTGATGGCTTGCCATCTGTAATCAAAATTATTTATTTGGATTGCAGGGGAAATATTCGCACGTGTGAAATTTTTACATACCAGTTTTCTAAGTCACCTGAGCAAACGTCTGAGCAGTCTACATGCAGAGCATCTTTTGGGCACATAGCTGAAAGAATCATATTTCAGAAAATATGAAAAGAGCCTGTGATACGTTAAAAATCGTTATTATTAAAAGAACCAAAGGCACTTTGTTTCTAGACACCTCACTTACAACAAATAATTTATAGTTTTTGATGTTGTGTCTATTGTACACAGTTATTGTCATACATAATATAAAACAAGTTTCCATGTGCTGTTTGTTGGGACTAATTTTCGGCAAAGCAAGAACAATTACTTTTTCAGAAATGAAGACAGCAGTCTGACTAGCATAAACACAAACGAAATTTTACATATTTTGACGGATAATTCAGTAAGAAAATCGAAGAGCGTAATCACTGAAGACAAGCTTTAAGGAAAGTCTACAACGAAATTGTGTAAGAAACTAAAATATTGTTATAATTACTTTACCAGCCAGACAAACCTATACTCAAGTTATACAATATAGACTTATGATTTACAATATATGTTTAAATGCTTACTGCATCATTGCAGTACTGTCACAGGTATCCCAAAACATCGTCTTCATCCTTGCTGTATGATAAAGACGAATCCGAGTCGTGAAGATTAATTATGAAAGGCTCCATCACCGAGTCTCTGTGGATTTCCTTTTTAAAATCTTCTTCCTGCAGTGTTTCCGGATGTGTGACGCATTTTGCCTATGCGGATATGCTTACGTTGTCCATTGCGTCATGAGTGAGTCCTTCCACGTCAGCAATTGGAAGGTGCTGTTTCTTTCTGAGATACTGGCTTTAACTTGCACCCATACCAGCTCAGTAGGATTGTAGTGGCAGTGATATGGCGGTAACCTGATTACTCGGTGACCATGCTGTCTTGCCAGTTCATCTGTCTCGTAAGTGCGGTATTTAGGCTTGTATGCATTTTACGAGCATGAGTAACTCTGCCCTGGTCTGTGACGCTGAGTGAGGAATTCCATTAGACGACAGCCATGAAATAATTTCATCCTTCCTGGAATTTGAAGTAGGAGTCTTATTCACTTGTACAGAGTGCACGCTTGCGTTGTCCATGACAATGACATAATTCTCTGACATGTACGGAAGTAGCTGTTGCACAAACCACCGCTTGAAGACAGCATAAGTCATTTCAGAGTGATAATCTGATTCCTTCGTCTTCGATTCTTTAAATATTAATTTACTCTCTGGTATGAAGCCTGTCTCTGCAGAACCAGCTTGAAGCACAATAAGGTGTCTCCCTTTTTCCACAGGAACCTTCAGGCCACCAACATCGTCACTTGTCTTCCAGCACATTGGTCTTGAATGGTTCTGGTGAGCGTATGTTTCATCGAGATAATAAATACGTGCTTTTCCGGCTTGTTTTATCTCGTGCATTTCCGTCAAGAATACAGTTCTTGCTGCTATAATGTCACTTCTCTCTAAGAGCAGTTTTCTTCCGTCATTGTTCTTTCCGTATTTAAATCCCATCTCCCTTAATATTCTGGGCATGGTAGATTTGCTGCCGTTGAAACTTTCAGCTTCTTTCATGTAGGAACATAATTTATCTGCCGCAGGACATTCATCTTGGCTATATACTTCGAATATTTCGCACCGTAACACATTCTTGCTGAAATCGTCGAGCTCACTTACGAATTTCATTCGATTTCGGCCATTTCCAACCGACTTAAAAATAGGTGATTCGTTCTCTTCAGTAGATGATTTGGCTTCGCTGGTGATCCGTTGTACCGTTCTCAAATCGATACCACACGCCTCAGCTGTTCGTTCTTGGCACTTGGCAAGACAGGGAGACGCTTTTTTGTCAGCTGTGGCTGCCGCTCCCAGCTCCCGTCTAGAGAACTGATACACAAGAAATATTATTTCTCTCTCCTGCCTGTTTAATACTGGGTGAGATTTGCTGTTGCCACTCATATTACCACAATGCCTTGCAATAACTTCCGAAAAAGCACGACACACAATGCTAAAACCAGCCGTAAACTTGCTCCGCACAGAACGACATTAAATCGGGCGCTCGCTACTGCTGACTGACTCCTATTGGTCAGCAGGTCACGTGACTTCCGTGCTACTGTGTATCCAGTCCTCACCCGCCAAGTTACATGACGCCCGCTCTAAGACCCATGAACACCGTGAAATGACGTGTCTCTCTTCAGGAACCGTCTGGTCTTTCCCGACACTAAGCCACAGAAAGGCAAAAACCCAAGATTCACGCTCAATTCTACAGTGGTGTTTTCACTGTGCAACACACCAGATGTAGCGTATGATACCTGGTAATGAATGCATCCATTTTCCCGGAAGAATTTTCGGAGGCTGCTTGTTCTAGTGGCTTTTTTTCAGCGCCTGAGATGACCTTAGCGCGATGGACGAGGATGTTGAGCAGCCACGTTTTGTGGCTGATGACAGTGGCTAAGTGCTCATGAGGCCTGTTGAGAACGCTCCAGAGCTCAGAATGCGTGGGGTGTACATAATAACGCGCCACTGTGGCTGCTGACACTACATCGGCCAAACAGAACGCACTATGGAACAATGCCGGACGGAACATTAGAGGTGCTTACGCCTACGCTATCCTGAAAAATCAGCCGTGACAGAACGCGCTTTAGAAAATCGACGCCGCTTTCATTATGACGAAGGGATTTTGGGGTACCGATATAAAATACTATTAAACTCCGCCATGAAGGCCTAATGGTACTGACCGGCCACCATGTCATCCTCGGCCCGCAGGAGTCACTGGGTGCGTGTTTGGGTGGGCATGTGGTCACCACACCGCTCTCCCGGTCGTATGGCTGTTTACGAGACCGGAGCTGCTACTTATCAGTCAAGTAGTTCCTCGATTTGCCTCACAAGGGTTGAGTGCAACCCGCTTGTCATCAGCGCTCGGCAGACGTGATGGTCACCCATCCAAGTGCTAGCCCAGACCAACAGCGCTTAACTTGGCTGCTCTAACGGGAACCGGTGTTACCACGGCGGCAAGGTGGTTGGCCGTTATAAAGTAAGCTATAGAAATAAAAGTACCTAAAACACCGTGAATAAGTTTGGTGGTTTACTACGCAGCCTGGCCATCACAAGACAAGCGACGGCGGACGTTACCGTATTTGGCGATGAAGAGAGCACCAGTGATGTCACGACCAGCAGCGCGGACGTATACCACTTGCCAAGGAGTATACACGGTGGTCCATTGATAGGGACAGGGCCAAATATCTCACGAAATAAGCGTCAACCGAAAAAACTACAAAGAACGAAACTTGTCTAGCTTGAAGAGGGAAACCAGATGGCGCTATGGTTGGCCCGATAGATGGCGCTGCCATAGGTCAAACGGGTACCAGCTGCGTTTTTTAAAATATGAACCCCCATTTTTTTACATATTTGTGTAGTACGTAAAGAAATATAAATGTTTTCATCGGACCACTTTTTTCGCTTTGTGATAGATGGCGCTCTAATAGTCACAAACATATGGCTCACAATTTTAGACGAACAGTTGGTAACAGGTAGGTTTTTTTAAATTAAAGTACAAAACGTAGGTACGTTTGAACATTTTATTTCGGTTGTTCCAATGTGATACATGTACCTTTGTGAACTTATCATTTATGCTGTTACAGCATGATTACCTGTAAATACCACATTAATGGAATAAATGCTCAAAATGATGTCCGTCTACCTCAATGCATTTGACAATAGGCCTACGTGTAACGACATTCCTCTCAACAGCGAGTAGTTCGCCTTCCGTGATGTTCGCACATGTACAGGGTGTTTCAAAAATGACCGGTATATTTGAAACGGCAATAAAAACTAAACGAGCAGCGATAGAAATACACCGTTTGTTGCAATATGCTTGGGACAACAGTACATTTTCAGGCGGACAAACTTTCGAAATTACAGTAGTTACAATTTTCAACAACAGATGGCGCTGCAAGTGATGTGAAAGATATAGAAGACAACGCAGTCTGTGGGTGCGCCATTCTGTACGTCGTCTTTCTGCTGTAGGCGTGTGCTGTTCACAATGTGCAAGTGTGCTGTAGACAACATGGTTTATTCCTTAGACCAGAGGATTTTTCTGGTGTTGGAATTCCACCGCATAGAACACAGTGTTGTTGCAACAAGACTACGTTTTCAACGGAGGTTTAATGTAACCAAAGGACCGAAAAGCGATACAATAAAGGATCTGTTTGAAAAATTTCAACGGACTGGGAACGCGACGGATGAACGTGCTGGAAAGGTAGGGCGACCGCGTACAGCAACCACAGAGGGCAACGCACAGCTAGTGCAGCAGGTGATCCAACAGCGGCCTCGGGTTTCCGTTCGCCGCGTTGCAGCTGCGGTCCAAATGACGCCTACGTCCACGTATCGTCTCATGCGCCAGAGTTTACACCTCTATCCATACAAAATTCAAATGCGGCAACCCCTCAGCGCCGCTACCATTGCTGCACGAGAGACATTCGCTAACGATATAGTGCACAGGATTGATGACGGCGATATGCATGTGGGCAGCATTTGGTTTACTGACGAAGCTTATTTTTACCTGGACGGCTTCGTCAATAAACAGAACTGGCGCATATGGGGAACCGAAAAGCCCCATGTTGCAGTCCCATCGTCCCTGCATCCTCAAAAAGTACTGGTCTGGGCCGCCATGTCTTCCAAAGGAATCATTGGCCCATTTTTCAGATCCGAAACGATTACTGCATCACGCTATCTGGACATTCTTCGTGAATTTGTGGCAGTACAAACCGCCTTAGACGACACTGCGAACACCTCGTGGTTTATGCAAGATGGTGCCCGGCCACATTTAGTTTTTATTGCCGTTTCAAATATACCGGTCATTTTTGAAACACCCTGTATTAACAGTCCGCTGACGCATGTTGTCAGGCGTTGTCGGTGGATCACGATAGCAAATATCCTTCAACTTTCCCCACAGAAATAAATCCGAGGACGTCAAATTCCCGATTCTCGCGGAGTTTGTCTGCGACTGATGTGCGGATTAGCAGCGACAGCAGCTAAAACACCTACTTGGGCATCGTCATTTGTTGCAGTTCGTGGTTGAAGTTTCACATATGACTGAACACTTCCTGTTTCCTTAAATAACGTAACTACCCGGCGAACGGTCGGGACACTGGGATGATGTCGTCCAGGATACCGAGCAACTTACATAGCACACGCCCGTTGGGCATTTTGATCACAATAGCCATACATCAACACGATATCGATCTTTTCCGCAATTGGTACACGGTCCATTTTAACACGGGTAATGTACCACGAAGCAAATACCGTCCGCAATGGCGGAATGTTACTTGATACCACGTACTTATACGTTTGTGACTATTGCAGCACCATCTATCACAAAGTGAAAAAAGTGGTCCAACTAAAACATTCATATTTCATTACGTACTACACGAATATGTAAAAAAAATAGGTTCCTATTTTTAAAAAAGCAGTTGATATCCGTTTGAGCTATGGCAGCGCCATTTACCGGGCCAACCATAGCTCCATCTGGTTTCCCCCTTCAAGCTAGACGAGTATCGTTCTTTGTAGTTTTTCGTATGATACTTATTTCGTGACATATTTGGCCCGGTCACTATCAATGGACCACCGTGTAGTTCGGTCCAGTGGCATAGCGTGATGGGAGACATTGAAACTTAGTCTCCCCTGTAATTGATGCAATAGTAATTCATAATAAAAATACAAACAACTTTCTACTAAGAGCTCTAAATTTGCGAAGACATCAGTTTTGTAGCTCACGCCGCACCATGAGTATTGGTGTATTTGCCTGATTGAGACTCGACTGCTCTACAGTCGCTGCCTCCCATCCCTTACCTGGCTGTGTGCGCCTGCGCGTCAGTTTCATTCTAGGCTCAGCTCCACTTCCGCTCTTCCACGAAGGCCGGTGCGCTGCATTTGCTAGCAGGTATCGAGACTAGTCTCTGCCGCTTCTATGCTGGCTTTTAACAAGGAACTGAACATTCGGCGCTTTGTGTTCATAGTCATTCTTGTGTGATTTTAGTGCATATTTTCGTTGTGTCACCAACATGAGTGAGCCAGCAACTGAACACCTTATAGAATTTTTATTAAAGACGCATTTTTCTACGTTAACGTACGAGAAATGTGCGAACTGAAGGACAAACGACCTACTCCTTTACTCAATTTAGTTTTAAGTGAAGGCAAACAAAAACTCACTCTTCAGACAGCCTGGTACGAAAAGTATACTTGTCTGACTGCGAATGCAGTTAATAACAGATTATATTGTTATGTATCTTCTGTTTGGTGGTTAAAAGGAATGGTGCAATGAGGGCATTTGTACAATAAAGAACTTTGACAGGAAAGCACAAAAGCATCAGATATCAAAACGTCACCTGCAGAACAAAGAATCATTTCAGTTATTGGGCAAAAGTAGAATTGAGCACAACCCTTCTGAAGCCGGTCGGCTGACAGCAATAAAATACAACGAACAAGTTGCATCCAGCAGGAGAGTATTCACTCGTCTTATTCGGGCAATTGTATTTCTTTGTAAACAAGAACCAGCCTTTCGCGGCCATCGAGAAGACGAATCCTCCAGCAACAAAGATAACTATCTGGAATTGATGGATTTACTAGCTCAAGGAGACCAGTTAGTCCGAGACCATCTATCATCATCTTCAACCTTTAAAGGAACTTCTCCAGGTATACAGAACGATGTAATAGAAATGATAACTCTGGCAGTTAATGAGAAAATAAAATCTGAAATTCAGAACTGCAATTACATTTCGATTCAGACTGATGGAACATTAGACGTGTCATGCAAGAGTCAAATGAGTATAATATTCAGGTAATGTATTGCAGTCCAAATTAAGGAAAGTTCGTTGGTTTTTACGATCTTTCTGGAGATAAAACTGCTGAAAGTTTGTCAAACATTATTCATGCAGTATTGAAAGAATGGAATGTGGAAGGAAAAGTGATTAGTCAAACATATGATGGCTCTTTAGTAATGGCGGGCAGAGAAAGAGGACTACAACAATTGGTGAAGCAGTTCTGTCTCTATGCGCTGTTTATTCATTGTCACGCACACCAGCTGAATTTGGTACTATTACATGCCTCCAAAATCATACAACATGTACGTATGTTTCTAAGTGATCTTACTGCATTCCATTCGTTTTCCAGCAAATCATCAAAACGAACTGTATTGCTAACTGAGAACGGATTTAAACTGCCACATGCAAGCAACACTCACTGGAACTTTCGTTCCAGGGCAGTTTCAACAACATCTAGTCATTACTCAGAGCTATATAGTGTTTGTAATTATATAATTGATGATACAGACTCTCAGTGGGACCCAGAATCTTTGAGATGTGCTCTGGAAGTGAAACGACGGATGGATGATCCTACGTTTGTCTACTTGTTTTGCTTCTACCGAGGGTGCTTTGTTTATGTTGATCATCACTGTAAATTTCTTCAGTCAAAATCTGTCAGTATAACTGCTTTCCACGACGAAATAAGAACTGTTTTGAGAAACGTACGACAGTTAAGAACGGAAACATTCGTTGATGAGTTGTGTTTAAATGGCAACTTATCATTCTGTGATAGTCAAAAGACATCTCTCAGGGCACTAAATTACGAGATACTGGATTTGCAAATTGTTAAGATGGAAAGAAAATTTCAAGACTTTCCCCAAATTCAGTTTGTTGAACTTTTGAACGAAAAGTGTTTCCCGAACTATCGAAAAGACTTCCCAAAGTTGAAACTGCTTCAGTTATTAGAACAGTACCCTTTTTTCAAACAAGAACAACTTGAAAATGAACTGTGCAACATACAAGCTGATGAGAAAAAACTCTTATCTCCAAGAATCCTCTTAAAGTACATTGTCAAAAATGATTTAGACACTTTTTATGAAGAAACAACGAAGTTCCATCGTTTGGTTTTGACCCTACCCGCAACTACAGCAAGCAGTGAACGAAGCAAGAGTACTCTTAAACGAGTGAAGAATTATTTAAGGAATTCAATGTCCAACACCCAACTGTCTTGTTTGAGCACGTCAGCGATAGAAAATACACTACTGGGCGAGCTATCCAGATCTTTATAGACCGAGTTATATACTTACTCGTGGAAAGAAACGACAGGCGCATTGCACTTGTGTACACTAAAATATAAGTGCTTCTTCTCTTGCTGCTGGAGTTCCACAAATTTGTCATCGTTTCTTGAACACGTTAGCTATTATCATTTTTATTATTACTATTACTATTATTATTATTATTAGTGGTAGTGGTAGTGGTTGTAGTAGTAGTAGTAGTTGTTGTTGTTTTATTTGATGCATTTTGTTTCGTTTGTTTAAGACATTGTTTATTGTACTATTTTGTCTCCCTATAACTGTAGAGTTTGTCCAAACTTTACAACCGCGCTACACCACTGGTTCGGTCGAAAGCTCGTGGGATTCTAAATGCGTAACGTGGAAGCTCGAGAACGTTTTATTAAAATATAAAGATTGTGTAAGCAATTGTGGCTGGGTTCGGTCTCTCTCAGTATTTAACAGAATAACGACAACGGACCTCAGCGCGATTCAATTGTCATAAAACATCGTTATGAATATCGTTCGCACACAGCAGCTGTAAAGCAAGGCCAGTCACTGACTCACGAATTGCGACTGGTGGTACGGTGTAATATGCAAAATTTCAAAGCACATCTGCCGTTGGTCTTCGTTCTTCCTATCCGATGGAAACAGCAGACAGTAGCTTGCGAAAGGTCTCGGCCAGAGGCGGCGGCTACAAAATTCAAAAGTAGGACGCTCTGCTGAATAATTCGATGAATCCGGCGCAAAGAAAGGGAAATACGATGGCCGGGACGTTACGGCTGCGGCTTGCCGTTTGAGCCTCTCGGCCCGTAATGACGTCGTCGTCGTCGGCGCGGCGGCAGCGGCGGTGGTGGGATCTGCTGAGCTCGGAACCCGCGGGCTTTGTGCGCTGCTCAATGCGTGTCCGGACAAAGACGGCCGCTGTGCGTCCCACGGCACGCTGCCTTCCCGGAGCCTACTGTTGCAAATCTGTAGAAATGGCGTCACGTAGCACCTTAGCGCACCCGCAACAAAAGACGAGCTGTAATCGCATGGTCACAATTGCATTTAAATCGTAGGACAGAGTCGTGCAGTATTGGGTGGCTTACATTACCAACCACCTCTGTGGTTTGCTCTCTGCCCGAAAATGGCAGGGTGTGTATCCACGTGGGTCGGGTATTTTCTTCCCTCGTCAGCGCTTTACTGCACTGAGTGCTTGATGAGGTTGCTGTATCTCTTAGGAAGACACACTATAAGAAAAAAAAAAAACAACGCACAACGAAGGAATTATTCGAATGAGACCGAAATCGGTTGATGTTATGTACCTGTACGGAAAAATTAATGATTACAATTTCAGAATAATTGGATGATTTATTCAAAAGAAAGAACTTCCCAAACTGAGCAAGTCAATAACACGATGGTCCACCTATGGCACTTATGCAAGGAGTTATTCCGCTTGGCATTGACTGATAGAGTTTTTTATGACAAATTATGTCCAATTGGTGCATTAGATTGTGAAAATTCAGAAATGGTTGGTGGCCGGGGGGGGGGGGGGACTTCAAATGGCTCTGAGCACTATGGGACTTAACATCTATGGTCAACAGTCCCCTAGAAATTAGAACTACTTAAACCGAACTAACCTAAGGACATCACACAACACCCAGCCATCACGAGGCAGAGAAAATCCCTGACCCCGCCGGGAATCGAACCCGGGAACCCGGGCGTGGGAAGCGAGAACGCTACCACACGACCACGAGATGCGGGCGCGGGGGAGGGGGGGGGGTGTTGTTCATAATCCTGTAAATTTGTAAGAGATCCAGCGATCTTGCTGGCGGAGGTAGGGTTTGGCAATCACGAAACTTAAACTGCATAACTGCGGTTTGCAATTCACTAACCTTCCACTTAGATTATAAGAGGGACTTTACCAACTATAAATCGTTGATTCCGTCAAACCAGTGCTTGATCTGCACATGGATTCCGTACACTTGGGCTTGGAATGAGTGACTGTACTCTAGGAATGCGAGGTTATTGTCAAGATAAGAAGAAAGAGCAAATATGACCAGATGCTACTGAGTGTTTTTCGTACAGTACCAGCCATGCTGTTATCCTTGAGTACTGGCCAGAGGTAATTTCAATTTCTAAATTATATTTTCTTATTATTATTTCTTCCCAAATTGCTTCGGCGGGAAATGTGGAAAACGTAAGATGAAATCGGAATGTAGACTGCTAGAAACTGGCTGTGAGCAACTTTACGTCTAACAACATGACCGCGCGGGAGGCGAAAAAATGGTTCAAATGGCTCTGAGCACTATGGGACTTAACTTGTGAGGTCATCAGTCCCCTAGAACTTAGAACTAGTTAAACCTAACTAACCTAAGGACAACACAAACATCCATGCCCGAGGCAGGATTCGAACCTGCGACCGTAGCGGTCTTGCGGTTCCAGACTGCAGCGCCTTGAACCGCACGGCCACTTCGGCCGGCGCGCGGGAGGCAGCTGAAGTGTTTACAGTATGTTACAAAAGAAATGACCTTCATCGAATGCAAGAGATTGAAGTTAGAAAAAGTAAAGGCTGAAAGAGAGTTGAAGAAAGCTGAACACGCAGTGGGAGGCCGTAGAATCAAATTATAAAGCGGCGAAGAAAATTCGAATTTACTGTAAGTAATGGGAAGTTACAAAAAACTGAAAAGTGCATTATGAGCTTGAAATCATTTGAAGAAGAGTGGATGTACTGTACCAAATGTAGCCGGCCGCTGTGGCCGAGCGGTTCTAGGCACTTCAGTCCGCAACCGCACTGCTGCTACGATCGCAGGTTCGAATCCTGTCTCGGGCTTGGATGTGTGTACTGTCCTTAGGTTAGTTAGGTTTAAGTAGTTCTAAGTCTAGGGGACTGATGACCTCAGGTGTTAAGTCCCATAGTGCTTAGAGCCATTTGAGCCATTTTAGTACCAAATGTTGGCTATGTGGATCAAGAGAGTATTTTGTTTCTCATTTGCGATTTCTGTAAAGCAGTGAGCTGGACATTGATCGACTGAGCTGAAACCGTAACAGTAGGTTCTCATGTTAATATGTTCTATTATTTTTCAATAAGTGTCAGTGCAATGTGTAATTAACAACCGAGATCATACCAGAAAAGAGAATGGCTGATACTACAACATCGTTTCTACAAGCCCTGTAAATCTATCTCCTTTACTTTTGATATAATTAACTATCACAAATAAAAAATAAATATCATTACTCTCTGCTATTCATAGAGCTTAGCTTGAGGTCAGAGAATGTGTGTTGATATTCCGATCAATCACCAAATAAATCGGAGAATAGTATATTAAAACTCCAATTAACCACCACAGTTACACAGTGAAGACAGAAAACTTTCCCCGGCCGACACTGCACGACTCTCCCCTATGCCGAGTTCAGCTCGCAGATGCGCTCTTGACTATATTAAGGCATGGCGACAGTTTGTAGCTCATAGGTAGCTTTTAAACATATCCTCAAACGTGTATCACGAGATCGGTAGGAAGAAAAAAGCCTAATTTATCGACTTCAGGACCAACGTTGCACAGCAACTGATAGAATCAATACAGTTACCCGAGTACTCTGTTCGCACGCGACCAATAGCGATCACCACACCTGGGGAACTTCAGACTAAAATCTGAACTTCTTTCACCTTGCACATACCGCCAACTGCAAAGAAAAAAAGTGTCACAAAAAGGTATGCCGATTGCTACTCAAAGGGAAAATGAAGTGGAAGTGCATGGCATTGTAAAAAGAGTAGTGCTGCTCTGCATTGGAAGACTGTTTTGTGGGCTTCCATATTCAGTAACCCCACTAGGTGATTTGCATAAAATCTGATTTCGCAGCTACCAGTACGGTAGGGACCTACTTAAATAAGACTTCATTGGGTTAAGCTGAAGTTTAATTTAAAAATAAAAACATAAAATGAACAGCTGGTTAAGATGTTACAGGTGTCCTTCTGCAGTGAAAGTGTGCGTGTGTTTTGGGTTCTAATGGGCGCCCAACGACGTTATCAGTGCCCTGACATTTATTAAAATAAACGAATGTGGATAAGAAACTAAAACTATCGTACACGCATGCACTCGAAATGACCACACAATCACTCTATCGCACAGGCCCTTTCACATGCACTAAAACCAATGAGGAGGCAAGTAGCTAATCAAGAAATTAAAACAGAGTGCAAACAAAATACACAAGAGCTAAAAGAACAGCACAGGGAAATGTGACTGGCTGACCACTTGCAAAAAACTTGGGGAGCCAGCCACCCTGTTGACACATTAAAAACATCTCCCCAAAATCTTGTTAAAAACGTGGGACAATTCACAAAACTTTAAAACGCTACCCACATTCGTTTGATCATTACACAAAGGCCGGCCGAAGTGGCCGTGCGGTTAAAGGCGCTGCAGCCTGGAACCGCAAGACCGCTACGGTCGCAGGTTCGAATCCTGCCTCGGGCATGGATGTTTGTGCTGTCCTTAGGTTAGTTAGGTTTAACTAGTTCTAAGTTCTAGGGGACTAATGACCTCAGCAGTTGAGTCCCATAGTGCTCAGAGCCATTTGAGCCATCATTACACAAAACACACTGCAGATCCTACGGCAAGCACGACACATCGGAGGGCCCTCTCGCTCGAGTAAATATCCGTGCGTTACAGGGCTGTGTACGATGCGAAGACGACTAAGAAGGACCTTGTCCCGTCGACTTGGCTTCAAGGAAGTTCGTTGCGGCAGAGTTGTGGGTTTGACGACACGGAGCTTGTTGTCGGTCACATCTAGCCGCTCATGTTCCCAGCGACACAGGACTTTCAAACAGTGAGGTGAGACCATCGAAGGGGATAGCGCACTGCAAGATGTGAAGGTCACGACACGCCTCCTTGGCTGCTCGATCAGCCCATTCGTTCCTCAGAATTCCCAAGAGCCCTGGTACCCAGCAGAAAGACATGTCCTTCCCAAGTCGCTGTAGTTGGAGGAGGGCGTCCTAGATAGTCTGGGTTACTTTATCTCCTGGGTGAAAACGTTGGAAAGAGTAAAGGGCGCTCAGAGAATCTGAACAGACGAGAAATCTAACACTGCGAGAATGTCTCATCTGTTCCAGCGCCCGCAAGATCACTTGTAATTCTGCGTCGATAAATTCGGGAGGCAGTCTGACTCTGAGTACACGATCCGGGAAAACGACAGGCCAACCAACGGAGTCACCTTACTTAGATCCATCCGTACAAACAGCTACATGGTTGTGTAGCTCAGATAAAACGCAGAAAATACCTCGCTAAAGACGGAAGCAGGAGTGCTACCTCTCCTGTACCGCACCAAATCTAAAATCACTCTGGGTCGCTCCAGTAACCAGGGTGGCAGACGGTTAAACCCTAGATTTGGGGTCGGATTGGCGCCACGCCGAGTGACCCCAGCACATGCTTGTGGATGGTTGGTAAAAAGGTGCTCCAGATGTGGACGAACAACAGTAAGGTGTGCGGGTGAAATTGGAGCTGCGAGAAACTTACATGCTTGGGTCAGCATGAGGAGCTGGCGCCGGATGGTAAATGGCGGTTCCCCCGCCTCAGACAGAGGCAGGGTATGGGACTGGTCCGATAAGCGCCCGTTGCCAGCCGAATCCCCTCATGGTGGACAGCGTCACTGATACGCAAATAAGAGGGCCTCACTGATCCATACACCGTGCTCCCATAGTTCAGCCGCGAACGCACAAAAGCCCCATAAAATGAAGGAGACGCGCCGTGTCCGCTCTTCAAGATCTTTTACTGCAATAAAAACTGTTAATCGCCCAGTACGATAAATACTTTTTTTATCTGATAAAACATCCGCGTGTTCGGCACTTGGTCACAAATGAGGGTTCTATTGCTAGAACTACGGCACAGTCAGAATAACATGTCTTACATCGAAGTTGCGTACAATAATAATGTACAGAATAATGTGACAGAAAATTGAGCATCTCTTAGATGACGCTCATGTCAGCTTCAGGAAAGCTAAAAGTCACCAGAGAAGCAGTTCTGACGTTGCACTTGATATCAGAACCAACACTCAAGAAAAATCAAAATACGTCAATGGTATTACTTACATGGGAACCTCCCCATCGCACCCCCCTCAGATTTAGTTATAAGTTGGCACAGTGGATAGGCCTTGAAAACCTGAACACAGATCAATTGAGAAAACAGGAAGAAGTTGTGTGGAACTGTGAAAAAATAAGCAAAATATACAAACTGAGTAGTTCATGGGAAGATATGCAACATCAAGGACACTATAATCGCAGTAGCGACGTGGTCTCGTGGTAACGTGGGCAGCTGCGGAATGAAAGATCCCTGGTTCATATCTTCCGTCGAGTGAAAAATTTTAACTTTTTATTTTCAGTTTATGTGACAAACTCTTATGTTTTCATCACTTTTTTGGGAGTGGTTATCACATCCACAAGAAAACCTAAATCGGGCAAGGTAGAAGAATCTTTTTACCCATTCGCCAAGTGTACAAGTTAGGTGGGTCGACAACATATTCCTGTCATGTGACGCACATGCCGTTACCAGTGTCGTATAGAATATATCATATGTGTTTTCCTGTGGAGGAATCGGTTGACCTATGACCTTGCGATCAAATGTTTTCGGTTCCCATTGGAGAGGCACGTCCTTTCGTCTACTAATCGCACGGTTTTGCGATGCGGTCGCAAAACACAGACACTAAACTTATTACAGTGAACAGAGACGTCAATGAACGAACGGACAGATAATAACTATGCAAAAATAAAGAAAGTAAAATTCTCACTAGAGGGAAGACTTGAACCAAGGACCTCTCGTTCTGCAACTGCCAACACTACCATGGGACCACGGCGCTCCTGAGCTCACATTGTCCATGATGTTGCCTATGTGGCCCATGGACTACTCAGTTTGTATATTTTGCTTATTTTTTCACAGTTCCACACAACTTCTTCCTGTTTTCTCAATTGATATGTGTTCAGTTTATCAAGGCCTATCCACTGTGCCAACTTATAACTAAACCTGAGGAGGTTGCGATGGGGAGGTTCCCTTGTTAGCCTAGAAAAAACGTTCGAAAATGTAAAAAATGGTGGAACACTTTAGAAATTCTGAGGAAAACACGTGTGGGAAAGAATAAAATGACAGGCGTTACGTGCTTAAGTGGAAAAGTTAAGGATGAAATATCTTTCGAATAACGTGTAACTGCCAAGTAACACAGCTCGATGAATCTTGCACCATAAATAGAAATAATTACTACAGTTTAGAACAGAAGGTAGCTTAAAGACATACACAATGAGATGAACAGAAATGACACTTTTATTCAGACACAACAATTAAACTGAAGCCACCGCGATTTATGACGGTTCCCTGGAAATCACAAAAACGGGGATTGGTTCTCAGTGCAATCAACACTAATACATGCTATGTAACGTGTTGCCATGCTAGCCGCAAGGTTGGCAACGAGTTGTTGCGGTAGGCCATCCCAGTCCTTCACCAGAGCTGTTGACAACTGTCGGATGGTCGTTACTAGGTGTGGACGTGCTGCAACACGTATATGCGCCGTATCCTAAGTGTGGTCAATACTCTTTAGAGTGGCGAAAGGGGCAGCCCACTCCATTCGCAGAATATCTTCTCATTCCAAGAGCTGTTCCAGTTCCGCAGTTCGATGCTCTCGCGCCTTATCATCCATTAAAAAGGAAATTCTGGTCAAATTCACCCACAAAAGTCGTACACGCTATGGAGTACAGTACCACAATGGCGGTGACCGCGTTCAAAGTAGTAACGGTCAGTAAATCCATGCAACATTATGCCTCCATACACCATAACACCTGGAGCACCAAAACGATCATGTTAGACAATGCTGGATCTACCCCTGTATTGAGCGAAAGGAGACCGCCTAGTGTGCACAGGATCATTGCAAACACGACCGAGTGTTGTGATGTGGGGAAGCATGATGTTTCATGTCCGTACTGAACTCCAGATCTTTCAAGACGACAGCGGCCTGCAGAGGATCGACGGTTGATGCACTGATTGGCATGCGTCAGGTACTCCCGAAAACAAGTCTCCACTTTCATGAACTACTCTGAAGTGAGCAACGGTTTCGTTGTTGGTGAAAAGATCTTCTCGTAAAATGCTGTCAGTTCCCATCAACTGTACACTTGGTTCATGGACTGCTTTCCAACAGAGAGACATACGTAGTGAGCAATGGCAACGTGCTGTGACTGCGTGCGCTTTTCCATTTACGCAGGAAGTACTCAGTTACATGGTGTTGTTTCTTCAACACGGACACAGAAAAAAGAGAGTTACTTGAATGTTTGAGCAGTTCATTCCATCGGCAAACAACTGGTTATTGAAGTGAGTAGTAATCCACGTACTACCATCAACAGGTTAAAAGGGACCACCCATTTTGAATTCGTATCTGTAAGGCCACTATTAGCCGAGGAAGTGGTACCACTCGTGACGAATGGCGACACTAGTGTCTCTCGGGTAGTAACGGCCTAAGAGCTCATTCACTTTGTACTCTCTGACTCAGCATGCGCTTGTCAGTGAGCCTTAATTTGCAGTATATTTTGTTATTAGGCGTCTTTTCTGGTGGCTGCAGTATTGTCGTTCTGCGGCGACAATGCTTGTAGTGCTGAGCATGTGGAATCTGTAATGGATAGAGGCTGAATTCAGTTGAGTAAACGTCGGCACAGAGACGGGGGCAACAGATACATGTAAGTTGAGGTGGAAAGTATTTAAACTGTTATGACGAATATATTGATGGATATACGAGATGCGCGAGATAAATGTGGCCCGAATAATATTTCC
This sequence comes from Schistocerca nitens, assembly GCF_023898315.1. Classification (NCBI taxonomy): domain Eukaryota; kingdom Metazoa; phylum Arthropoda; class Insecta; order Orthoptera; family Acrididae; genus Schistocerca; species Schistocerca nitens. The sequence goes on along the minus strand of NC_064622.1, from coordinate 241,253,970 downwards.
AATAAGACTGACACAAGACTTACACTTGTTAATGAACATTACAGATGTAAGATGCGTTCGATTTGTTTATGTGTAGCAACTCTGTCTGAGAGACAGCAACAATAACGTTTCCAATGTTCTGCCGTAGCTGTTCAAGTGTGTGTGGAATATTTTAGTACATGTGTCCCAGCTTGCTCCACACGAAAAATTCAGATGGAGATAGATCAGTCTATCGTTGTGGCTAGGAGATTGCACTGCCTCTGATGACGGTGATCCCCTCACCAATCAACTCGTGCGCTCATGATAATGTTGTGAAGGCGGCGTGTGATGTTTCTCCAGCTTGCTGAAAATATCCATACAGCCGTTTATCTACTGTCAGTTTCCCCACTTAGGAACTAAGCAGTTTGTGGATGTATCGGTTAGCATGAGCAGTTTGGAGGAAGAATCGTGGTACATGCGGCAACTAGACATAGTGCTTCAAACATCAGTCTGGACATTATGCAACGGCTCTTCAAAGTACTGAAGGGGATTTCCTGAAGAGAAAATGCCCAAGATTGTTGATTTACATTCTCTGACGTTGTCAACCAGGCCTTTTTTGAAGAAATAAAAAACTGAGGACCCAAGGGTCATGATATCACATCACTCAGAAACTACCGACAGAACTTAACACACGAGACATAGTGTGGACGCTTTAACTCACGCATAACAGTATATTTGTGAGGATACAGAACGAAGATTCAAATGTGTGTGAAATCTTATGGGACTTAACTGCTAAGGTCATCAGTCTCTAAGCTTACACACTGCTTAACCTAAATTATCCTAAGGACAAACACACACACCCATGCCCGAGGGAGGACTCAAACCTCCGCCGGGATCAGCCGCACAGTCCATGACTGCAGCACCTTAAACCGCTCGGCTAACCCCGCGCGGCGTGAGGAAACAGACGCAGGTCATTTTTAATAAGGTTTCGAAGAAACGATCGCTTGGTTTTTTGGCATCTCATTAAAAGGTTTGGAATTCTTACAACAGCCCCATTTACTCAGTGATGAAATTTGTTCTCAATAACATGGATCAGTTTAAAAACAACAGTGACATTCATGATTATGATACCTGAAGAAAGAAGGACTTAAACTGTCCTCTACTTAACCTATCTTTGGCACGGAAAGGGGTAAAATATGCTGCTGTAAAACTTTTCGATAAATTAACAGATGAAGTGACATGTCTGACAGACAGCAGTAATTGTTTTAAAAATTAATTGAAATCATATCTCCTTAACAACTCCTTCTAAACCATAGGTGAATTTTTGGATAGGAATAAATAAATCTACAGCTATAATACATGTATTTTGCGCCATTGAAGGGCGTGTGGTAGGAAACAAAAATTTTAAGACGATTTTTTTTGAAAAAAAACCTTCATTCATGTGTGCATTACTTACGTACTTGACACGTTCCATATAATAAAGGCTAACGTGAGACTGATCGATGGAACATGTAACTAACTAACAAACTTTCTACTTGCACAGATAAGGTGCTTTGAGATTTCGACAGATTTCGTGTTATATTCTAGCCAGTAATGCCAACCGAGCCCGCTGCCAAAAAGGTTGGCAGCATCAAAGTCCGGACGCCGTCCGCATAAGCAGCGCCAGCGATACAGGAAATCGCCGCAAGTCTGCGCGCGCCACCGCTGGCTTCTGGCTTCTTAAGCGCTGGAGTCGCGAGCGCTAGGACAGTTCTGGATTCGCCGCTCAGTTGTAGACTCGCCACCGAATTGTGTACCTGCTAGTCAGTTGTGTGTTCATCGCAGCAGAGTTGTTGTTTGTCGTCAGCCGACGCTGACCTAGCCGCACCGACTCGAACTAGACAGATTTCTGTAGACCATGTTCACCACTATGTTCTGTATCGTCGTTAATAAAGATAAGTACCGACTTTCATTTAATCCGAGTGTTTGGGTTTTCATCTTTCTGTTCACTGTTCCAGCGGACCGGTCGGCCCGCTATTAAAAGTGTGGCGGTGACTTCGTAGTCCGTGTCTACAGCGAAGTGTTGTCGCTACGAAGGCCGTCACAAAATTTCGTTACAGGCTTTCCTTCACAAGAGCCGTGTTTTCTGGTGTTCTAATTACTTTCGGATAGTTACGGTTTTTATCCCATACAGAGCCTTTTTCGCGCCATTTTGGCAGTAAGTTTTGCATTGCAGATTTCGCTGGAGGTTTTGCCAAAACACTTCAGGTCATACATGCTTACGCAGTCAGTTCCGACAGTTCTCGCGACCGACGCTTCGCACAACAGTCTACAACAACATCTACAAACATACTCCGCAATGCGTAGAGTACCTTGTGATACTTGTAGTCATTCTCTTTCCTGTTCCCGTCGTAAATGGATCGAGGGGAATGTGACTGACTGTAAACCTCCGCACAAGCCCTACCTACCCTTGCGTTTGCAGTCGCCACGCGAAATGAACGTAGGCGGCGGTAGAATCGTTCTGCAGTCACCGCAGTCTCTGGTTCTCTAAATTTTTCCAATAGTGTTTCGCAAAAAGCACGCAGTCTTCCCACCAGGGATCCCCATTTGATGTCAAGATGGATCTCCGACACCACTCAACAATGGACACGCGGTGCTTCATCGTGAGAGCAGTGTTTTGCATTGTATTCAACTGCTCACTAAATACTTCTGCTCCTCTCACGCATTCAAACGTAATGACGCAGCAAACTGCTCGGAACAGAATATCCGGGATATGTGCATGTACAGACATGTGATAGCAACCTATTGGTGACTCAAAATCTTCTGTGATGGGCATTTCACCCATTCATTAACAAGTGTCTATTCAGCGTCAGTCTTATAAAAATTTTCGGGCGAGTTTTATTTAGCTTGCCCTTTATAAGGGATAAATAGATGTGAACTTGAGTAGCTCATAGCTTGAGCAGAAGTAAATCTATGGGCCCGGATGTCAAATTACTCGATTCGTGTGAATACCATGTGTTCGCGCGGTCGGTGGCACGCAGAACAATTTATGGGCGACCGTAATTTATAATCAGATTCGTACTCAACCGACAGGAACAAACTGTGGCTTCTATGGAGAGAAATGATTTTGATTGCGAGTTGCATTAGCGTTACTGAGAATTATATAGATAGGCGTACACCATAATAACGTCTAATTTGAAGTAACACATGAGTTTCACTCTTAAGTCTAATAATGGACAAACTTGAATTTACGTAATTACTGAATATACAATACTTGGCGGCAATGTAATAAAAAGAACTGGAGTATTGATCTATCGTAACTAATTTCTTTCACACACTAGAGGAATTACCACTAATATCACCTTCCCGGGTAGATCTCTGAAATTAGCTACGATTAACAATTTGCTTGGAGAATTATTCGTTTGGCAGTTTTTTATTTATTTGACCGCGAACACAGATAATGTATCCCCTTCGGAAAACATTATCCATCAAGATTATTGTACTTCGAAAACTAAATATGACTGCAGGGTTTAGAGAGTGTAACATTTAAATGATAATCACGAAAATCACACACAAAATGCCGCATAAAATATAGCGAACCAAACGAAAAGTTTCCGTATTTAAATATCTCACTTTCTTTCACTGGTATCGTTTGCTGTATTTCTCACTGAGTGAATGATTAAACAACGCAGTCTGTACGCAGAAAATATTTTTTAGATTTTTTAAAGTGAAGCAGCTTTCATGAGACATACATGAATACGGCACAGCGCCAATCTCGTATCGGTAACGATGACAGAAACGGTAGCGTGATTACTATAACAAAAGCGAGTAAAGTAGGAAAAGTGTAAGAGATACCAGAACCAAAGAAAGGTTTTCACTATGATACACGTCTTTATATGATACTTTGAGATCATTATCTTTGTGAATTTATTTTAGCTCCATAATAGTTACAAGGTTCATGCATCACTGCATTACATAGACGCTTGTCAGATTCAAATTACATATTATTTCATTTAAGCGTACTAGACGTTGTCGTTTAATAATACGTGGAATTTTTTTTAAGTCTGGCTGTAACGCCACATAATTGTTCGAAGATTAATGAACTAATTATTTGATCATGAGATGATATTTACATTCGTTGAAATGTTAAATGACTTTATGATGTTCAAAGTACTTAGTTATATTTGTTTGCCTTTACGAAGGTTTCTGCGGATTTAGTTCATCTGAAGACGGCAATTTTTTGCCAGAACCGGTAATGTGAATATTTTTATACATCTGAGGGCTCTTTGACGTAATAAATTATCATACAAGTCGGAGGAGATTGCATTTTAAACAGAGGTACTGTCATCACTGGCAGTTAATTACGTGCACGCCACGGTCAGTAGCCACACGGTTTCATCCTTTGCCCTGCGTGATCTGTTTGCAAAGTTTTTATCTTCGAAATATCCGATTACCTACAAATGGAATGAACTGTAGTATTTGCAGAACAGGAAGAGGATTTTACAGTTCTCTGCGCCAGGTCCTATCCTACGTCAGTGGTGACGAATGATGTCAACAGTGTAACGTATTAAGCTACTTATTTTCAGTAGTTTAATAGCAAAATACACAGTGTTTGTTAAATTTGCTAGTTTTCCATACGCAGTATGAAAGTAACGTAAGCGTAAACTTATTGTTAAACTTTATAATGAATGTCTATATTGAGACGTTAGATAGCATGCGGTTGACGGTCGTGTGAATAGCTAATGGTGCTGAATGCTACATGGTACTGGGTAGAACGCGAATGCAAAGAAAAGTCTTGGGAAAGCGCCTAGAGTTCAGGTGGATTCATACTGTGCGTCATGGAATGAAGCGTAATGCCCAGACATTCTAGAACGCAATTCAAATGGCGGCCTTTACACAGGCTGTCAACGGAAGACAACGGGGAAGACGTCAACGTCAGGGATTCCCGGGAAGAAAGTTTTCGCATTAGCGTTGATGGGGAGTTCCCTCTGGCATCGTAAGTTACGCCGTTCTCGCCTCGGTCAAGGTAGAGCAGTGATTTTCGTGCTTTTGTGTCTTCTTGTTTGGTTGGTTTTCATGACACACAGCGAATGTTCCACGAAGACTTTTGTATTTTTCCTATTGTTAATCATTTAGAAAATGAAGTCCAATATCTGAAAGCGAAAACTCATTTAGGTTTGGCAATACCCTGGCAAATAACAAATATATCCTGTGCATAAATAAGTACAATATAAATTAAGAAACATCTTTAATGCAGCGTAAAATTCGGCTCTGTTGAGGGGAAAATTACCGACGTTTTCGACGTTGCTAGGTACTTAAAAAGGAAAACAAAACTCAATAGATAAGAGAAAAACTTCTGTGAAACACCTTTTAAAAATTATTTTCTGTGTTCGTATGCAAACATTTTCTGCAGCAAATAAATGTACATGTGTTGAAACATTTCCATTACTCTTTCCCTATTCTGTCATTGTCCTCAGTTTTTAAAATTTACTTTGTGAAGAACATCGGTTCTGAATTTTGTTGTACCCATTAACAACTTTTATAATTCATAATTTGATAGTTCTGGCACTTTATTCCGACGTTTTGTGTCTCAGTTGGCACATTTTCACCCTTAGGTACTGGGCTAAGCCAAGTGCCGTTGTTATGTAAATTGAAGGTGAAGTGGAGGAGAAAGGAACGAAAAGGGAAGGAATTAATTATATCAACTGCATCGTACTCAGCAACGGCGGGTAAAAAAATATGTGGCGAACCGGGACTCGAACTCGGTATCTCCTTCTTCATAAAATAAATTTCTACAATACATACGGCTGTTGGTAAATCATTGTATCAAGAAATATAAAGAAGTACTTACTAGTCAGTTGTATTGACCTGACTTACAATGCCGGAAAAAAATTAGTACACCAGGAAAGACGACGTTAGTTTTGATCCAATGACGGTATATGGTACCTTGTGGTAGCGGATGTACTGATCATGGTTTGAGTGTCGTCCAGCCACAGATAACGTAGTGGCATAGCTATCGGAGCATCATCTGTGTCCGTCCTTTGATAGGGAACGATCACAGCCAGAAAGCTCGGCGCAGTGCATACGTGAAAGCAAGAAGGCAACCGTGCCACGAAAATGCAATCGTGCTTTCTACAGCTAACTGAGCGACACCGAAAAGGGTCAAACTGTGGTTTTCTGAGTGGCAGGATGATCCTTTCAGAGAAATTCCACACCAGTAAGACGTGGTGCGTTGATGCGTTGATTGTGCAATGATGCTGGTGTCAGTGGCCGATGAAGATTTTCACACAGGTAGACGAGATTCTAGTCGTCCACACAGCACAGATTTCCGCCAGAATCGTCGTATTCTAAGAGCAGTAGTGGCAAATTGTACAGCTACCGCACCACAGAGAAGGGGGCTTATGAGCCCAGACGTGTCAACACAAATTGTTTCGAATTGGTTATTAGCAGTGGGACTAAGGCCACCCACACCTCTGGCCGTCTTGCACTCACGACACAGAATCAAGGTGCACGGCTCGACTGGTGCCATCAGAGGATCACTCGGAAGATGGAATGGTGCGCTGTGGTGTTCAGGGATGAAAGCAGGTTCTGTCTGCATGCGCTATCTCTTAAAATCTTCCAAGACACAATGCCACCCCCCCCCCTCCTCGCCCCACCAGCTGCAATGGCCTAGGGTGTGATAAACTACAGGATTGTAACCAGCGCTCAGTACATGCGGAATGTTTTTAGACGTCTTCTTTTGCCATTCGTGCTACAAGAAGTTGATGGGTTGTTCCAGCAGGATAATTTTCGCCCACAGACTGCCCGTGAAACTCAGGGTCCTCTCCATCAGGTTACCTTCCATCCAGAAAGTGGATGCTCTCGGCGACTGTATGTGACTTATAAATTATAGAGTGCCACAATCAGTCGTCGTTTTTAGATTTTATCATGCAAATCCAGATTTCGGCTAGTAGCTAGCCATTCTCAATGTGCTATTTTTTATTCTCAATGCATATAAGTCCCTGTTGTTCGGGCGTCAGTCACTGTATGAGTATTCAAAGAACTGTGACAGACGCCCGAACAACAGGGACTTACATGCATTGGGAATAAAAACTAGCTCATCGAGAATGGCTAGCTACTAGCCGAAATCTGGATTTGCATAATAAAATCTAAAAACGACGACTGTTTGCTGCACTCTATAATTTATAAATCAAGGTGCTCTGCAAGACATGAGTAGCAATCCCCCATCCCGTCCCTCCCGACAATACGATCTCCGGACTCGTCTCCAATCGAGCATGTGTGGGATAAGATGGGACAAGAATTGACTCATGAGAGTCCTCAACCAAGAGATTTTATAGAACTACGTCAAAAGATCCAGCAGGCGTGACAGAATGTATCCCAAGACAGCATTCAGCATCTGTACAATAGACTAGATGCCAGAGTCAGCGCCTGCATTACCACCCACGTACTAACATGGATTTTTCAGCATGGGCCGATATCTCAGAACAGCTTGTGCTATTGATCTGTACCTCTTGTTAACAGCAACTTACCGCTACAAGGGCTTTAGACCCACACACAGAACAAACTATTGTGAAATTGCTCCCTGTGACTATGTGGAAATTCATTACCGCCACTATTGGAGTGCGATAGTTATTCAGCCCCACATTCAGCTCTGTTTTCTATGGTTCAGAAAAAGCTGTTATCTCATTTGAATGTACGACAGTCAGTTGTTTGCGAGTGATTTGGAGGACCATCTCATAAAACATATCTCCTTCTCGTGAGATACTGTTCTCGATATCATACACACACACACACACACACACACACACACACACACATTCACATTCCATACACCAGTACATATAGCTGTAAATCACCCAGTATTTACGTTTCAGTCACTCCACGGAATTTAAAAAAAAAATATGAGCGCAGTATGCAGACTGCCAACGATTCCTCGGCAGATGATTATAGTACCGGTTAAACAGTACACTGATAGTGATAAAATGAACTTAGATTTAGCGACTAATTGAAAAATCAGGTGACGGAAAGAATTCTCTTAAGGAAAAACATTCGAGAAATTAATCTATGCTGTTTTCTGTTGGGTCATTGCAGAATTCTTGAAAGTTCGGTATTTAGTCTTCACCACACAGCCGGTATCTTTCAATAAATAAATATGGCATATAGAAGAGATATTCAGATTTATACGAGCTTTGTATGCAGAATTAATTTAGAGATGCAGCAGCTTGTGGTATGCATATTATTGGTGTGCGCTTATGAAATCAAATTGCGAGATTGCTGTGCAGTCTGTGTTGTATGACGTATCACCGCGGTGCTGCGGATGTGTCGCAATTCAACGTGCCGTCAGTCTAAAGTAGCTACGATTCATAGCAGTAGTGTTCTTAGGCAATCATAACTAAGGAAGCTCTTGTATTTGAGGTTGTTGCACGTGAGAAGTGGCACAATGTCTTTCGATATAAATTCATTTTTTTACTATAGCGCCTCTTAGAAGAGTGGAGTTTACAAGAGTAGAGTTTTACAACACGTATTGTTTCGTTTTCTTTGGAGCAGTTGTTGTCATCAGTACGTCATGTAATTATCTATTTTCATCAAAGTTCTAAAATAAATTCCGTTCATTGTGTTAGTGGTTTGTAAAATTAAGGGAGTAGGGGAAATGTTTTACGCTTTCGTGTTGCAGTTCGTCATCGATAACTGCCGACATTTCGACAGGAGCACACCCTTTCATTTTCAAGACAAAACAGAAGCAATTAGGCGCAGTGCAGGAATATTTAAGACCTGGGTTTGCAGAGCTGTTCCGGAAACAAAACATAATCACTATGTGAACACCAGCGCCATAATACAGCCAAACATGACCGATGTCAGAAGTATCGCTTATAAAATGAACTGTGTCCCTCTGTCTTTGTGACAAGTGAGAGAGCAGGACTCCACGTAGAATTCAGACAAAAACCTCCATCTTTATTTACAGTGTTACTTGCTAACTTAATTTCAACTGTTTCCTTAATAACACAATCTCATCAGCTGGAAGGGCATGGTGTTAAAAGTGCTCGGTTGTTATAAGTGTCTGTGACGCTTGTGCTTAGTACATCGATCCTCCTCGGGTCCTGACAGTGTGACCAATATATCACATGCCACAACCTCAGTCAACACAAGACGTACCCCAGTTGCTTACATGCCTCCTTCCCAGCTTCCTCTACAACGAGATATGGCAATTTAAAGACATCCAGTTTAACAGGACCAATAAAACCAACCATTGGCAAATGCTTGGCTGTCGGTGCAAAGTTTACGCCTTTCTTTAGCAAGGATAAAGCTGCGTCATCAAAAGTTTTCTCCGTGATATTTATCGCTGTATTAGAATCCGCACAACGAAAACGTTTGAACTGTTCCAAATGCCGAAAAATTATATAATGAAATTCGCAGTCCGATTGTGAGTTTTTCAGCTGAGTTAGACCATTTGCAGGTCAACTTTCATCAGAATGGTTATGGTGAAAGATAGATGGGATGCACATTGCGCTATCGACCAATCGTGCACAGGTTGAGTGATGATAATACTGAGGTGGCACCAAAGCTACGGCCTTTTTGCCTTACTATAGCCTTTTTACCTTACGCAAGGAGCCTTTCCAACAGGATCTGTCGTATTTTGCAGAAGTATGATGTGAAACGTGTTCTTCCACCACCATGTGAGATTAGGATCATTTTAGGTCCCGTAAAGGATGATCATGGTTTGCATGAGACGGGTCTGTAACATATCTGTCGCCGTTGTGTCATGTCATACACACATCAAAAATGTTTACGTCAGCCCGGCTCCCAGAATTCCTGAAGATAGACGTTCATGGTGGACATTATATCACAGACACAGTCCCTTTGATTGTTCAGAAATGTCACTAAACCCGCTGAAAGATGTAAACAACCATGGATGAGCAGCGCCTATTTGACGGAGGGGGTCACATAGCCGACCAGTTCCAGTCATTCCACCAGGAAGGAGGTACACGGCTCGTGTTGTCTGTAGTTCAATAATGCCTAGACGGCCAGTACCGCGGTTCGATATCCTGCGCATTTACGGGAGGTTAATTAGTACACCCAAGTCCTTCACCGGCAGGTCATTCGCAATTATGGGAGGCTATAGAGACAGCATGGCTCAATTTTTCTGCAGGAGACTTCAAACGACTTGTTGAGTCTATGCCACGTCGAGTCGCTGCACTACGCCGTGCAAAAAGAGGTCAGTGACGATGTGACTTTTGTCACAGCGGTGTGTATCATACAGCTAACGTTGCATAATAACAAGGTTATTAGACCGTCAATCACACGCTGCTGAGAGAAGATGTCAAGGAAACCACTCGATCCAAGTCTGAAACCTGCTGTAAATCTGCTCAGTTGGAATGTGCAATATCTTATTGCTTCCCTTATTAACCTTGCAGTTTCTGCTGGTCCCAGCTATTTAACGGCAATAAATGTTCTGTAGATAGAAAGAAGTAGACAACAGAGCCTAGTCTATACAGAATAATACAAATCAAGTAAGATAACATCATTACATCATCTTTTTCTTACGCCTTTCTCCTGCATCGGAAAAGAGTCAGCGTGATTAGTAGCGGATGTGGCGTGGTTAATTTAAGTGGTGGCTAGATGCCCTTCCTGCCGCCACCCCGTTATCTCTCGGAACGGAATATGCGTATCGCAACTGTCTGCGCGTAGCGTTATGCATGTGTAAGTGAGCGGAAGTTTTCTGAACGTTTGCGAATTGTATAACTTAGGTGACACTTGAGTACCAGACCGGTATTCACCTAGTGGGATGTGAGAAACAGTCTAAAAACTACATCCACGCTGGACGGCACACCGATTCTCGTCGTTAAGCCGTCGGGAGGATTCGATAACGGCACGCGCACTTCCGCGCCCTTGAAGCACCACTTTAGCACGCACAGCTAACAGTGTGGGTCTTCGTTGTCTTTATAGCAAACGTACAATACAGTGTGATAGTATTTAGATGCCAACTGACTGTCTAAGTAAGAAGTTTTCATGCAACATGACTGCAAATATTTTTCAAACTGGAATGTACATTCTCTGTTGCACAGTATCTTTTTATACGGGTCACTCCGATTCCTCAACTGTGTAAACTCTTCGTGTCGGAATACCACTTGCACCCTACAACCTCAGTTATTCACTGGATGTATTCCAATCTCTGTCTCCTTCTACAGTTTTTGTCCTCCACAGCTTCTTGCAGACTCATGCTCTAACATTCTGCGTGTCTCACTACCATTTTCGCGCAACGACGCTCTGAGCGTGTTTTTAGGGAATTGACTAGTTTGAACCTGGGACCTGTTGTTCGTAAGGAGACGCCAGACCACATATGACATGTAGAGTTCAGAAGAGTTCAGTGAGACTAGCGACGATATAATCAAATACTTAATGATTTCTGCGTCAGCTCCACTGCACTCCCTGTGAAAGAATCTTAATACTAACTAAATTTAGTGGAAGGGGTTCAAGGCTTTCCTATTTTTGGTTAGCTGGTAAAATAACGTCGAGAAAGCAGTTACGTTTACCATTGGAAATTTTAGTCTACTCACAAAAAAAAAAAAAAATGGTTCAAATGGCTCTGAGCACTATGGGACTTAACATCTATGGTCATCAGTCCCCTAGAACTTAGAACTACTTAAACCTAACTAACCTAAGGACATCACACAACACCCAGTCATCACGAGGCAGAGAAAATCCCTGACCCCGCCGAGAATCGAACCCGGGAACCCGGGCGTGGGAAGCGAGAAGGCTACCGCACGACCACGAGCTGCGGACCACAAAACATTGTTTATAAATTGCGCTATTGATGAAAGGAAATATTTTAATACAGGATGATAAAAGCCAACTACGTTCAAAAAAAAAAAAATGTGAACGAATATTCCCTGAATGGGTTTCCAATGGATCGAAGGCGGACCTATGCCATATCACATCTACAATCTAGGTTTAAATTAGGTTTCATAAAATAGAAAACTACCAAAATGGTCTACAGTGACCCTCAATTATCTTTAATTACTTATTTAACTTGTTGTAAATTACAGTGGCTGATGTGGCTTCTCAATAATTATATAACAAAAAAATCATCACGTTTCAGATTTTAACTTACGTAGCAAATGTGAATACCATTAGCTTTAATTGACGATCGACACCAGTATTACGCAAAAAGGGGGTGTAACAGATGAGACTTCTGCAGTTATGAGTGTAGCCTTATGCGCCCAAAAATGCGGCATCGCGTGCGTTCATTACCTTGTCGGTGTTTAGGCAGCGTCAGGGGGCAGCGGGCTGCACAGCTCCGTGCACCTCGCCGTCTTGGAAGCAACTCTCTCCTAACTTCTCCTTACTACAATTTACCAAAGTTGGTTTAAAAAAGCTATCTGGCTGTGTTTTCAACTGACCAGTCAGGGTCTCAATGTTAACCTTAAGCTCCGTCTACAAAAATTCTGTCTATCCAATGAGAAACGTTATACTTTTCGTGGTGGGGCAATGTTTTTAACGTTTGCAACGTAACAGAGACGCGAAAAGGTCTCACGCTAAAACTTGCAGCTGGTGTGGCCCTTTTAGTGTTATCGTAAGATCTATACTGTTCTTCTGGAGGGCTCTATCTTTCAACATGGGCAGGGGGGTGGTTTTGGCGGTCAGCTGGCCACGTGGGTGTACGTGCCTTATCGTAGGGCCTCCTAGCCTACACGACTCTGCTCTCTGTTTCTGTTCTCGTTTCTACCCTCAGAACTGCGTCTGTTTCACGGTGTGAAGGTATGACATGCATTTAGGCGTTCTTGTGTTAGTGTGTGGTATTCCTTTTGCTCACTCGTTGATCGTACTATTGGTTAATTTAATGTCAGGATTTATTTGGAGCTATGCGACATACTGCCGGATTTGCTATCATCTCAGGGTTTTCATGGAAGGTGTTGGATTTGCCTGACATCTCACAATGCCATGGAAGTTTTTCCTAATGTCTTAAAACGTCTCGTATTATTTTGTCCCTTCTTCTTGCAATTTTTCCATGTATTTCTGCGTAGAATCTCCTCTTTTCTCGTCTTATCAGACCATACAACTTTCAAAATCCTTTGAAATATATCGTTTTCTGCCTCCAATGTGACAGCAGATCATATCAACATTTAAATATTAAATAAATAGCACAACATACGATGAAGTGAGACAAAAACTCGTTTTATTTTCTATGCATTCTTTTCTCTCCCGTTTTTCGAATACAGGAACGATGCTAAAGAATATAGTTCCAGCTCGTCACTTAAAGCTATAAGATGCTTTTTGTTAATTGGTTTGCGATGATCAGATATCCGCAGTTACAAGAATGGCTGTAAAAGCTTAACATTACTACAGGAGAACAAAATTTATATAAACGCAAGTGCATATCCGGAATTTTTTTCTTCTTTGTAGCAAGTAAATTTAAAATAATAAGTTGATTTGAAAAGTTTTCTTGTGTCTTTCGTCTCACTAGAAAAGAGTTTTATATTTCCAGAATCATATCCTAAGTGGACCAACGAAATATTTCATTTCATTGTTGTAGTACTCCTAGTCCGAAGCCAGAGGCTACACTGCACCAAACAATATAATTTATGTGGGGCAAATTATGTAGAGAAAACATCGAAAGAGTGCCAAATAATAAAAAGACAATAAATTATACGAATACTATACCTTCTATCGCACCACATCTCAAACTCTCCGATTCTCTTTCTCACCGATTTTTCTACAGTCCAAGGTTTCGTACCATACAATACTGTACTCCAAACGTACATTCTCGGAACCATGTTCCTCAGATACCAGGGCTGATATTTGATCTTAGCTTTCTATCCGCCAGTAATATCCTCTTTGCCTGTGCTAATCTGCCGTGTCCTCCTTGCTTCGTCATTTGTCGTTCTGCCTCATTTCTGCTACTTCTCTTCACTTTCGCCATCTTTTAATTCACTCTCAGTTCATAAAATGTGTTTACCAGAGTATATATTCCATTTAACACGTCTCACAATGTTTCTTTAGTTTCGTTGACGATATCTATGTCATCAGCGAAACTCATCATTGATAGCCTAAATTTTAAGCCCACTCTAGAACCTTTCCTTTATTTCCGTCATTGCTTCTTCGATGTACAGACTGAACATTGAGAGTGGAAGTCAGCATCCCTGTCCTATACCCTTCCTAATTCGGGTACATCGTTGTTGTTCTTCCAGTCTCGTTGTACCCTATTCGCTCATGTAGATACGGTGTATTGCCGTTTTTCTTTAAAGCTTCTCCCTGTTTTTCCTACAATTTCGATCACGTTGCTCCATTTACAATGTCGCGAGCTTTTTTCAAGGCGATAAATACGATGAAAATAATGTTTCTTAAGTCTTGTTCATATTCATCTCTGTCTATGTAAATACTCCGCAATCCACTGTACGGTGCGTGGCTCGGGGTACCCTGAACCATTGCTAATCATTTCCTTTCTTGTTACACTCGCAATAATGGCGAGGGGAAACTACTGTCTGTATGGATCCACACGAGCCCTAATCTCTGTGATCTTATCTTCGTAGTACTTATGCGAAATATAAGCGGGCAGCAGTCAGCCTCAAATGCCATTTCTCTAAATGTTCACAATAGCGCTCCTTGCAAAGAACATCGCCTTCCCTCCCCTGATACCCATTTAAGTTCCCGAAGCATCTCCGTAATACTTGCGTATTACCGGTAAAAAATCTAGCAGCTCAATTCTGTATTGCTTCGATGTCGTCCTTTAATCCCAAACACTCTAACAGGTCTCAAGAAAGATCGCGCTAGCGTCCTATGTGCGGTCTCGTTTACAAGTGAATCAAATATTCCCAAATTCTCCCAACAAACCAAAGGCGACCATTCACCTTTTCTACCACAATCCTCACACGCTAGTTCGAGTTGATATCATTGTGCAAAACTAGGCCCAGATATTTAAACAACTTGACTGTGTCAAACAGCATACTACTAGTGCTGTATTAGAACATTACTAGTTTATTTTTCCATATAATTTACATTGGCTCACATTTTTCTGCATTTGGAGCTAGTTGCCATTCATCATAACAGCTATAAATTAAATCTAAGTCCTTTTTTATCCCCCTACAGTCACTCAACAACGACACCTTCCCGCACAGCACAACTTCATCAGCCAAACAACTGTAGATTGCTGTCCATCCTGTCCTCCAGATGATTTATGCATACAAACAATAGTTCCCTGAGGCACTCCTGACGATATCCTTGTCTATGATGAGCACTCATCGTCGAGGGCTACGTACTGTTATCAAAAGCGTTTGAATTGCCGCTGTATTCCATTTACCTTTCCTAAAACCAAACTCATAGTCACCTAAGAATACCTTAATTTTTTTTCAATCTTCTGCGCATCATTCTTGTCAGCAACTTTGATTCAGGACATGTGATGGTGACTGTGCTGTAGTTATCGCATTTACCTCCCCTTGCTCTATTCGGGATTGTAAGGACCATGTTTTTCCGAAAGTGCAACGGTATGTCTTCAGGCTCATATAGGTTGCAAAGCAGCGTGAATATTCTTACTATCAATGATTTTTTAATTTCTGAAGGAATGATATATAACCCTGTGCCTTATTTAATCAGATGTCTTTCAAAGCTCTGTTACAATCTACCTTCCACAGCGCTTGCCATTTCTTCTATCACGTCGCCAAATCAAGCCTCCCCTTTGTAGAGGCCTTCATAGTATTATTTCGATCTCTCCGCATTCTACTCCGCAACAGATATCTTCAGACAACATCAATGTAATATTAGGTACTGTACTGCATTGCCCCTCCTCACCAAATCCATTTCTCCTACTGGCAAACCATAACTGACCCGTGCCTGGCTCATGCTATGCGTTGGATTAAACCTTGGTTGCTATTCTGTGTTTAGTCTCCCGCGGTTTTCGCGAATACTCTGTTATTCCCCCTTTCCGCGGGTGGCAGCAGTTGTGTGTATCGATATTACACCTTGGACTATCTTTGGCCTGGCGATTATAGTTTCCGGCTGGACTGTGTGCGGGCAGTTGGTCGATTGGCGTGGAGCAGCGAGGAAATCTCCGCGGTGCATACTTTGGCCGGACCCGCTGGCGACCTCTATGCGGTTTCGGAGTGTGTGGTGCTGTTCCTGTTGTGTCTTGTTCATACAGCATAGACACAATGAGGTAGCTAGGTGCACGCTAAACTAACGCAGACGGGCTTGAAGTACTGGAACAGGAGACTTATTAATGCACTAAAGAAAAGTACGTAGTTTTATAATACTTAACTTTATTCTCTTGTTGGAATACATCTCTCTTGAATATTAGTAAGCTATAAGCACTGATACAAATGGCGCCTTGCTAGGTCGTAGCTATGGACTAAGCTGAAGGCTATTCTATCTGTCTCTCGGCAAATGAGAGGAAAGCTTCGTACGTCTGGTCGCAAGCTATGTCTTCCGTACAACTGGGGGCGAGGTCTAGTCCGTGTCTTGTGACCTGCCATGTGGTGGCGCTAGGTTTGCGATTACACAGTGGCGACACGCGGGTCCGACATGTACTACAGGACCGCGGCCGATTTAAGTTACCACCTAGCAAGTGTGGTGTCTAGCGGTGACACCACATTCCTCCCCCGCAAATCGGCGAACGGTCGTGAGATAAGGCTTCCGCCCACCGTGGGAAGGACCCCATGTTGACGTATGCGATGAGGTGGGGAGCCTAACAACAGGCGAGGCTGTGCCACCCGCACCCGGCCATTCGGTCCGAGGGGAGCTAGGAAACGCCTGCAAACCTAGTCCAGGGTGCACGTCAACATGGGGTGTATGCGCACGTAATGAGACAGGAGGGGCCGAAGGGTCGATCTCCATGTGGTCGGAGCACCCGACGGGCGAAGACGACATCTGGTCCGGAGCGGGCAAGAGGTCCATGGCGGAGGACGGCTGGTCATGGGAAGCGAGCGGCGGCGCGTGACCCAGGGAGGAGCGTGGCGGCTGCAGCGAAGCGTCCACTGCTGGCGGCGCCGGCGGCAGCTGCGGCGGCGGCGCGACGCCATGAGGCAAAATGGAAGGCAGCGTCGGTAACACCTGGGGATGAGGCGAGCCAGTAGATGGGTCCCCAGGGCGCTGACCTGACGGCACCGTCGCTGAAAGCAGACGGGGAGCGGCAGAACCCAGGCGACGACAGAGGCGCAGCTGATTGAGATGCCGACGCACCTCACCAGAGGCCCCCAAAACCAAATACATCACGCGGCCGAGGCAGCGAAGAATGCGCCCTGCGAGCCAACGCTGTGAACCGCGATAGTTGCGATAATAGACAACGTCGCCAGGAGCGAAAGAAGGAGTCTGCCGCTGCACAGGAACCTGATGCGGTGGATGCAGCAAAGACATCAGGGTGCGATGAGGACGACCATGGAGCAATTCAGCCGGCGAGCGACCATCGCGGGGCTGAGAGCGATACGAAGACAAAAAGAGCAACAAAGCGTCCTCCCGAGAATGCGACTCTTTCAACTTCAACATCTGTGACTTGAAAGTCCGGACCAATCGTTCAGCGGCACCGTTTGACTGAGGCGAAAACGGCGCGGATGTCAGATGTTGAATACCATTGGCCTTGCAGAATGACTGAAATTCTGCGGACATGAATTGTGGGCCATTGTCGGAAACAATAGTCTGCGGAAGACCCTCAATGCAGAAGATAGCAGACAAGGCTTGGATTGTGGCAGAAGACGTCGTGGAAGACATCCGGACAACAAAAGGAAAATTACTGAAAGCATCGACCACAACCAACCATCGAGCATTCCAGAATGGATCAGCAAAATCGATATGCAATCGTTGCCAAGGGGAAGTGGCTTTCGGCCATGCAAAGAATTTCCGCGGCGGTGCGGATTGTTGTTCGGCACACGCCACGCAAGAGGAGCACATATTCGTAATCGCAGCATCGATTCCGAACCAAGTACAGTGCTGACGAGCAAGTTGTTTCGTGCGCACTATACCCCAATGTCCTTGGTGAAGAAGCTTTAAGACAGAGGACTGTAACGATCGTGGGACCACGACTCGGGATTGATCATTATCAGAACGCAACAACAAAACACCACGTCGTACAAAAAGTCTCTCCTTGTGAGCAAAAAAACTGCGAACCAAAGGATCCTCGATCCGTGACTTTGACAAGGGCCATTGCGTAGCAACAAAACGCAAAACAGTAGCAAGGACAGGGTCAGCAGCTGTGGCTGTAGCGACACGACGAAAATCAATCGGAAACGATTCGACCACGTCATCGGTTTCCGAATCAATAAACATGCAAGCAAGTTCGGAAGAATCGAATGCTTTATCCTCAGCAACAGGCAAACGGGACAACGCATCAGCGTTGCCGTGCTTAGCAGTGGACCGATACAAGATATCGTAGCGGTACTGCGAGAGAAAAAGCGACCAGCGAATGAATTTCTGCGCTGTACGTGGAGGTACAGGCTTGGTCGGATGAAAAAGCGATGTCAAAGGTTTGTGGTCCGTGATGATGGTAAAGTGACGACCATACAAGAAGTCATGGAACTTGGTAACACCAAACACGAGAGCTAAAGCTTCTTTCTCTATTTGTGAATAATTTCTTTGCGCAGATGAGAGCAATTTTGACGCAAAGGCAATAGGGCGATCATGCGAGCCATCCTTGTGCGCAAGCACAGCACCGATCCCGAAATCCGATGCATCTACCATCAACAAAAGGGGTTTTCGGGGATCGAATGGCGTAAGGCAAGTATTTGAAAGTAACGCCGATTTCAACTGGCGAAAGGCGCGTTCGCATTCCGTCGTCCAGACGAACGGAACACCTTTACGGCGTAAGCGATGAAGCGGAGCTGAAATGGAAGAAGCATTGCGCACAAACCTGTTTGGAATTAATGCTAAAAGAAAGCAGGCGTGGATGCACACCCGAATGGCAGTCTTTTGAAGCGATACAAGCCAAGATGCGTGTTAACCACTAAGACGCGCTGGGATTCTTCGTCCACAGGTAGTTGCAAGTATGCATCTGCTAGGTCCAATATTGAAAAATAGTTTCCCGGGCACAGTGTGTCAAAAAGATCTTCCGGGCGGGGCAAAGGAAAAGCAGCAGTCACAAGTTGTGGATTCACAGTTGCCTTGAAGTCCACACAAAGTCTCAGTTTTCCGGAAGGTTTCGGCAAAATCACTAAGGGTGAGGCCCAGAGAGAAGCCTGCACACGGTCAATTACACCTTGAGATTCTAAATCGGCTAATGTTCTTGCGACCTCATCACGCAATGCGTGGGGACATTGCGCGCTCTGAAAAATTTCGGTTGCGCGTTGTCTTTCAGTTCCAAATGTGCAGCATAGTTCTTAGCGCAACCAAGGCCCGGTGCAAAAATGTCTGCAAATTCTTCACAAAGACTAGAAACACTGGCGGAAGGCACAGTCTGATTCACTGATAGGACCTGATTTACTATAGACAAATTAAATAATTGAAATAAATCTAAACCAAACAAGTTCACTGCAGTAGAAGAACGAAGAACGTAAAATGATACAAGTTTTGTTTGTCCCTTGTATGTTGCAAGAAGGCTGCACTGTCCTAACACAGGGATCTGCTGTCCTGAGTAACTAGTTAACTTAACATTTGCGGCACGCAATGGCGGTTTGCCCAGTTGTTTGTACGTGTCGTGATTGAGCAAGGAAACCGCAGCTCCGGTATCGAGCTGGAACGGTATCACTTTGCCTTCAAAGTCCAAGTCTACAAAAAGTTTATTGTCCTGCCGACGACAAGAGCGACTGTCACTTGCAATTTGAACTGATACAGGTACAGAAGCACTTGCGACTTTACGGGATTTCCGGCGACGTCGACGCACACTTTTGGTGGGACGAACACAGTCACTGTTAGCTAAAGTGTCACTGGACGGGTGGGAATGAACTACATGAATGTCCATGGGCGAAGGTCCACGAGCCTGATTGTCCTGGGTTCGATTCCGGCGCGAAGCAAAAGGCCTGGAATTATTGTGATTGTCTGATCTTAGCTTTTTCTGGCAAACACTTTGAACATGTCCCTTCTTTTGACAGTAAAAGCAAATAGCTTGGCGTGACGGGCAATTTTCACGCGAATGTCTAGTTGCACACCGCGGGCATGATTTCACTGCAGTTGCTGGCTTACGCGGCGCACGTGTTTGCAAGGTAGGCTGCCGCTGCTGCGACGGGCACGAGGGCCGCTTAGCGTCCCGTGCAGCGGGCCCGGCGGGCCGGCGAATGTGACACACTGCTGGCGAAGTTTCAAATGAGTCCTGAGCAAAGTCAAGTGTGTCTTGCCTATCCAATATGTCTATCACTTGTTGAAGGGAGGGATTTACTAGTCTCAAAATCTGTTCCCGTATTCGAACATCAGAAACGTTCTGTGCTATGGCATCACGCACCATAGTATCTGAATAAGGGAGGCCACAGTCACATTCAAATGCACACTCCCTAGTAAGTCCTTGCAAAGTTGCAACCCACTCCCTATTAGTCTGACCGGCCGTACGTTTTGTACGAAAGAACGTATACCGTTTTGCAACTACATTTACTGTTTCTTTGAAATAGGCATCTAAAGCAGACAAAATTTCGTCGTAGGACAGAGTTGCTACGTCGCGTCGGGGAAACAATTTCACTATCACACGGTAGGTAGACACACCGACACAAGAAAGCAAAAACGGCTGCCGCTCATTACCTTGAATTCTGTAGGCTGCTAGATGGAAGGCAAATTGTCGGGACCACTCAGTCCACGACTCTTGAGCTGCGTCGAAACGACGAAACGGAGGTGCTACAGCGTTTGGAGGCAGCGGTAGCGAAGAAGCGGCGGCTGCCGCATCGGTTTGCAGCGCACGTTGACCCTGGACGAGCTGTCCAAGGGCTTCCAATAACGCCTGCGTCTGCTGATTCTGCAAGCGAAAAAATTCGGACAGCACATCTGGAGATCGTGGCGAAGCCATGACACAAACGAATTAATACAAACTCTTCTACTCGTCGCCAAATAATATTGTGTCTTGTTCATACAGCATAGACACAATGAGGTAGCTAGGTGCACGCTAAACTAACGCAGACGGGCTTGAAGTACTGGAACAGGAGACTTATTAATGCACTAAAGAAAAGTACGTAGTTTTATAATACTTAACTTTATTCTCTTGTTGGAATACATCTCTCTTGAATATTAGTAAGCTATAAGCACTGATACAAATGGCGCCTTGCTAGGTCGTAGCTATGGACTAAGCTGAAGGCTATTCTATCTGTCTCTCGGCAAATGAGAGGAAAGCTTCGTACGTCTGGTCGCAAGCTATGTCTTCCGTACAACTGGGGGCGAGGTCTAGTCCGTGTCTTGTGACCTGCCATGTGGTGGCGCTAGGTTTGCGATTACACAGTGGCGACACGCGGGTCCGACATGTACTACAGGACCGCGGCCGATTTAAGTTACCACCTAACAAGTGTGGTGTCTAGCGGTGACACCACAGTTCCCATTTCTACAAGGTTCATGGCTCACTGATCCTGGACATGAAGGTTAAGTTTTGACTTAATCTAGCAGCAAGTCACGACTATTCACATAGTGTCGTTTTGATCTCGTTGTCGGCTGTTGGGATATTCCCGCAAGCAACAACGTGTGTTTTCAAGTTGGCAAATTTTAGCTACCCTCCGGTGGAGTTTAACTGTACTTTGTTATCTGAATTGAAGTCCACCAGCGGAATCTTCTGCCTTGTGACCGTTAACGTTCCGGTTACCTGCCCTGGCCGTTGATGTACATTCAGGCATTGTATTTTCATCATGTTGTCGCTGACCAGCACGGTGTGTAGTTTGACAGCTCAATGTATAATTGGTTGTGGGCGCCAATACCTTCTACGTCGTTCCATTGAATTCCCTGTTGTGTGCTGGTTGGGTGAAGCGGAGGTTATCTTGTCGGTGGGTCCGTTGACTGGCTGTCGGTTGGGTTGTCATTGGGTCGACAATGATTGGGCTGAATGCCTGTCTCACCTAAGCGAGCATTAGTGTTTGAATTCCAGTCCGACCCTAGGAACTTCTCAAAGCCCTTGGGTGTGCTGCCTTTTCTAGTTTGTTCTTGTTCCTTGTACTTGTATGGCTTCTAGCCGATTTTTAGATTAAGGTTATTTGGCCCTTAAGGTGTCAGCTGGTTTGGGACCTCAGCCTAATTTAGGAACTGTTTTACGTAAAGCCTTTGGCATTTTTAAAATTATTGTTATTGAGTGTTAAGTTTCGGCCTTCATCTGATTTTTAATTTAAGTTGTTGTGCTCTTAAAGTGTCAGATTCTTGGGGCCTTCAGCCAATTTTGAATTAAAGTTGTTCTGCCCTTAAGGTGTTAGATGGTTTGGGCCTTCAGCCTAATCAAGGAACTATTTTAAGATAAGGCTTTCCCTTTTAAATTTCTGATTTTGGTTGAGCTTTAAGTTATTGGCTTTCAGCCGTTTTTAAATTAAAGTGGTCTTTCTCTTAAGGCATGAAATTGTACGGCGTATTCAGCCGCTAATTAAGCTCCAAAACTAAAGCTGTGTTGTTTTTTTTTTTAAAAAAGAAAGTCTTGGCTTTTGTAATGTTTCATCAAATAAAAGGTTGTATGTTCGAGTGTAACTGACAGCCCTTTATTTTGGCCCCTTTCCACAATTTAAACTACCTCTCCTGTCCTGCGGTTTT
Source organism: Schistocerca nitens (assembly GCF_023898315.1). NCBI lineage: Eukaryota > Metazoa > Arthropoda > Insecta > Orthoptera > Acrididae > Schistocerca > Schistocerca nitens. Next base: position 241,231,422 of record NC_064622.1, on the reverse strand, counting down.
TGCAGGTCGTGTCAATAACTAATAGATTCATGTAGTCAAATAGTAATGCACTCATTCCTTAAGTAGCAGATTGCGATATTATCAATGGAGGATTTAGCTGACAGAAACTAGTGATCAATCACTAAGCTGCAATTCTTCTTTCTACAAAAACATCAGCCAACACATCGGTTCAGATAAATCTCTCATACCTAACACATCATTTCCTAGACTAAACGCTCAGTTCAGGGGTGGATAGACCGTGCCCCACGAGCCGCGCCCCTTATCTTTACTGAATTCTTTCCTTTTATTTCGTATCCTCACCGAAACTAGAGGTTAGTTCTCTTGAGTCTGTGCCACTGTAGTCATGCTGGTTTGGAACAGGAAGACCCCAAGTCGGAATAATAACCTGTCTCACTGCGCTTGACGTTTGAACTTGCGCACTTGCGCAACAATGTCCGACGACAAAGATTATTTTTAATGTTGGTAACAGATTAAGAGGCGATGCCTAGTTCGCTGAAAAACTAAATACCATTAAAAGTACCAAACAAAAAGGAAATAATATGACGTGTGAGGGCATACGAATCTCACATCTCGAGGACTGTTCCGACTACCGACGAGTACAGGTAAGAATAGTATTTCGTATTAAAATTTCTTTTTCGCACGTGCATTTACGCTGGGAAGCACCTAAAAGGAAAGTGTATTCGGCATCTGCCCCAGGTTGTATATAATCCCGTGACCAACAAAGCAACACGTGGACGAAAGATCACCGTTCTCTGAAAGTTATGCTTACGAGATGCGAGGTGCGCCTCGTACAAAATAACGAGCAGCGACACTACCAAAGGGCGCGCCACACCTGCCGTGTCTCTCACGCCGCCCCTCTCTGGATCAAGCCGCGAGAGTTCCGGACTGTGAGTCTCGCAAAGGTACGGCACACAGGTGCGGCAGGGAATAAATTCAAATGTAGCATCTCGCACTGAGGCCCTTTGTAGCTGTCTCCCCATAGCTCTGCCACCTCCATTGCTAATGTAAGCGAAAGGCGGGGAGCGGCAACCCGCAGCGCAGCAGCACCACTCGGCGCAACGGGTTGAGTGGTCCAGCAGGCGGATACAGCACGACTCCACTGATCGACAAGAATTGGCGATACCAGCAAGACAATATACGTAATATGATTCTGAGCCACCTTTACTTATCCAAAATAATCTTAAACCTTTAGAGAATCGAAGCAAGTAAATTGCAAATAGTTGTCAACTGGAGGTTAAGAGAGACGGGAGTTAAATTTTAGTCATGAACTCGAAAAAAAAAGGAGATCAAGATGTACTCATGATACCTGGTGACGTTTTAGTCCCTCGCTACATGCTCACCCTTCTTTGTCGTTGGACAAAAAGTTCTCGATTTATCTGCCACATCAAATTCGGATAAAATCCTGAGCTTTCACTGATTGCTTCATCATCTTCCTCAGGGCCTAAGTCTGACTGCCGAGAATCTAATTTTTCTACCCAAAGGACGACATCTGATTGACTGGATTATGTCATGATGACATCACGATAACGACGCGTACCGTAGTACGCACCCTCTGTCTCCATAAATTATATGCTCTTTATCAAATGCACACGTCCATGCATTGTTGAGTGCGTAGCGGGCATCACTATTAGGATGGTTTTCCCGTAGTCTTCTAAGACTAACCACTTGCAAAACCAATTGTTATGCTAAGACCTTCCAGTCACAAGACTACTGAGGTCTATTAGTATGTTTTTGTTCTGTATACCTGTACCTAAGCGGTTAATTTTGTTGCATCCGATAGTCTGATGTCTGATTTGATGCAGCTTCCCACACCATAATACGTCATCTCTGCTAACTACTTCAACCTGCACTTGGGCTCTTTAATTAAAGAGCCTTTGATATCCATCTGCATTTTTTACCTTCTACACTCAAAGAACTTCCATTTTTAGTATTCCTATATCTTTCACTATGCGTCCTATCAAATTATCCCTTCGTGCTAGTTAGTTCTGGCATATATTTCGTTATTCTATATTCGATCCATTACTTCTTGATTAGTTATATGACCTAGATGATCATCAGCATTCGTCTATAGAGCTGTATTTCAAAACAATGTTCTGTGCTTGTAGGTAGCGTTTGAAGTAAATATGTAGCTCCTACCTAAGCTTACTTTCTCCCTTTCTCTTTTCTATTTATACATTTCATTGCTTTATAGGCACTTGCCTTGTCTATCTCAACACTGATTATATGCCTGTATACTGTTGTGATTTAGACCAAAATTTAATTACAAGCAGAAATGTATGATGGCAAGATTGTGGTGGTTATATAGAAGCTTTAAAAACAATAAAAAGCGGAATGGCTGTTCGTAAATACGACATTAACAGCGAGTTATTAAATTGCTAAGACTATTACATTTCCTGAATTTATGCTGGGAGAAACAGAGACCGAAAATCTGGTCAACAGCTGAAGCTTCCTGGCAGATTAAAAGTGTGTGCCGGACCGAGACTCGAACTCGGGACCTATGCTTTTCGCAGGCAAGTGCTCTACCGACTGAGCTACCCAAGCACGACTCACGCCCCGTCCTCACAGCTTTAATTCCGCCAGTACCTCGTCTCCTACCTTCCAAAGTTCACAGCTGGTGTGTACTCAATTTTTGTGTATTCAGTTTCTTAAAAAGGACATCGAAATATAGGGGAATAAATGTTGTAACAGCTTGATATAAAGCATATGGAAAAATTTCAACTCCAAGGTTAAAATTGAAACAGTTTTAAACGAAGACCAGACTGAACGAACAACAATGGATAATATATTTATTTTGAAGGCATCTCCACATGTGCTAAAAGTGTGTGTATGTATGTGTGTATGTCCCACATCTCCTCCTAAACCACTGGACTCATTTCAGCAATGCTTGGTATACGTATTGTCAGGCAACAATATCTGTAGGAGTAAGAACCGAAGACCTATCATATTTCAAGAGATATGATGTCTTAAACAATGGAAAGCATGACAATCTGCCGCATCATCCATGTAGTTTAAATTTATTACTTCTGTTCTGTTAACACTATTCGCTATCAATTTCGCAAACAGTATCCACATTTTGTGCTAAATGCACCTAGAGACTATATCGTGGTACCATACATAAATCCGCAGATATGACGACATAATGAGATACGAAAAACTATCGCATTATGAATCGCATTTAAATTTATTATTTCTTTCTACTAATTCTATTCGCAACATAATTCGCATGCAGTATGGCGCTAAATGTATCTGCACAAGCATATTATGGTATGACACACAATTCAATAGATATGACGTCATAGACATTGAGATGCCTGAGCAAATGCCGCATATGCATGACGTTTTAATACATTTATTCTTTGCAATTAAAGTCTCCCACAGTCAAGTCAACTAAAGGAAATCCGTGATTCCTGGCTACGCTTTTGGCAACATTAACGTGCAAAGCGGAAGCTGCTGTAGGCGAAAATTTTAACAGTTTATAGAGCTATAAAAAGGCTTTGCCATGGAGATGTTAACAAAATTGCGAAGCTTCTGCACCTAGCGCACAGAAACTATTTGCGATCATGTTTCTTTTATTTTTTTCTTAATTTAGATACTATACTTCAACATTTGTACATAATGCATATTTATTTGCAAGATTGTTTCATAATTTCAAAGATGTTTCTACGAGTACACGGAAATGAAACGTTTCTGATACTTTGCTACAGACGGTTCGTTGTTTTGTTCTCGTTTCTAATAGAACATTTACCAAATGAATACATTAGCAATGCCTATTTTGTCAGATAGTTAATAAGTTAAAGGAGAAGATTTAATAATGAGACGCTCATAGGTTTTATCGACTATGTCAAGGCGTTTGACGGATTAACCAAGACATAACTGTAGTCAACATTACAAGAAAATGGAATCCCACGACTATAGATATAGACCATAAGAAGCCCATACAATGAAACGAAATTTTGCATTGAAGACAGAAAAAATTATTAAGAGTGGCATCTAAGCAAACCAAGCACCATAGCTTCCAATCGTTCTCGAGTTATATTCAGTTTATATGAAAATGACACGATTGGAATAGAATGAGGAAACAAAAACAACAAATGAATGAAAATAGACAAGGATCAATATAAAAAAAGTTAATATTTGGTGATGACTAGATTTTAATAGCCACTTCAGGAGGAGGATTGCCGACAAATATTTTTAAATTAAACCAAACTGGCTGAAATTTTAATTTCAAAATCCCTGTACAGGGTGAAAAGTATTTAAACCTACAAACTCTGGGAGGATGTAGGGGTCATCAAAGAAATATTTTTCACTAATGTTATTTTTTCCTATGAGAATTATTTAAGCCGGGGGAGGCCTTTTTACGCTCTTCAGTTGTTAGAGGTCATATTACGATCCTCAGTTGTTAGATGGCGTATTACGGTCTTCACTTGTAGGCAACTGCTGTCCACCAGTGTAGTAGTGCACCTGGGGTGAGTACACTGATAAGGTTGGTGCGTACTACGTAGCGCACCACGACGCACGAGCTGCGCAGCTGGTGTCTCAACAACAATATCCTAATCGCCGTATCGCGCATCATACGACCTTTGCTGCTGTGTACCAACGTCTGCGTGATACCGGGTCATTTTGCAGATTACCTGGACGTCGTCACACGGTAAGAACCCTGCAATTTGTGGAAGCTGTCTTGCAGCATGTGGAGCGGGATCCTTCAATCAGCACTCGTGCAATTACATGTAACATGGGGACGAATCAGACAAATGTAAGAACAGTGCTTCGAGAGCAATTGTTAAGTCCATTTCACCTACAGAGTGTCCATTTGAACCATTTTGAAAGTTAAGAGAAGAAAATCGACACAACTTGCAGACTAAAGGAAACGAGATAGATATCCTAAAAACTTTTGGCTGTGTATACGAAACCCCTATCGGACGTAGTTCAGCACACGACACGTTGGAGCTACGATACTGAAGCCGCAACAGCTTCCTCTAACGTAATCTATGAATGCAGACGATGAAAAGAGAAATATACATGGTTCGCCCACAATAATGTGACCACCTGTCAAATGCCTGAATAACCACCTTTTGTAGCGCGGCCTGTTTCACGATGTGCACCAATAGAGTTACTGGAATCACTGACCGGGATGTGGAGCCGGGACAATTCCAGGGCCGTGCCCAGCTACACTGGATTTCTCGGTTTAGAAGCCACTGCGCAAATAGCCCGAGCGAGGTGATCATTTAGATTCCCCAGTAAGTTTTGAACTGGAGAGTTTGGTGATCAAGGGAGAACGGTGAACTTTTCCTGGTGCTCTACGAAGCAGGAACTTACACTGCGAGCTATGTGACAAGTTTCATTTTCCTGCTGGGAGGTACCATCGTGCTGAAGAAAAACAAACTACATTTAATGGTGCACATGATCCGCAAAGATAGATGCCTAGTGTCGATCCTTTGCGCCATCCACAATGACGAAATCAACCAAGGAATGTAAAGAAAACATTCCCAAGACTATAATGCTGACTCCTCCGGCCTGGGCCCTACTAATGGTTGTTGCAGGGTGCTTGATTTGAGATGTCCCACGCTAATAGAGCATAAAACGTGATTCATCCGAAAAGGCCCTGTTACCACACAGTGGACGTTCAGTGCAAATTCCAGAATTCGTCGCCGATGAACACTGGTCAGCATGAGCACATCAACCAGACGCCCGCTATGGAGGTCCAGATGCAGCAACGTTCTCTGAACGTTAAACTTCGTGGTAAAACGTTCAGCTGTCGTTTACTTTGCATAATTCGCTACTAATTTCGATCAATTGCAGCGAATAGTACAAAATAAAGGACAGCTGAAGGTTTCACCAAGAACTTGGAGTTATTTGGCGGCTGAATATCCCCATCGGCAAAATACATAAAGTTCGGTAAACGGTTGATCAGAAAACGTTGTTGTTACCCCTTACCTCGTCTGCGCAGTCAGTCGCTGAACAGTCGCAAGTCTGTTCGCCTGTATACATTTTCTGGCTGATCCCTGTTTTCTATGGCCCGTGGTGCACCGGCACCGGTTCTGGATAGCGCTATTTTGCCACGCATGTTCTATTTTAACCACGATTGCACTCGTTGCAAGTTATCCGCTTCGGAAATGGTTCCGGGCTTGGCCCGAAAGACAGTGATCATGCCCCTTTGGACGGTGGATTAATCACTTCGTTTCCACTGCTCTGTCTACCGCGTGCCCCAGACACGCATTACAAAAAACATGGTTCAAATGGCTCTGAGCACTGTGGGACTTAACATCTGAGGTCATCAGTCCCCTAGAACGTAGAACTACTTAAACCTAACCAACCTAAGGACATCACACACATCCATGCCCGAGGCAGGATTCGAACCTGCGACTGTAGCGGTCGCGCGGTTCCGGACTGAAGCGCCTAGGGTCCGCAGCTCGTGCTCTGGCGGGAGCGTTCTCGCTTCCCGCGCCCGGGTTTCCGGGTTCGATTCCCGGCGGGGTCAGGGATTTTCTCTGCCTCGTGATGACTGGGTGTTGCGTGATGTCCTTAGGTTAGTTAGGTTTAAGTAGTTCTAAGTTCGCCGCTCGGAGTGGCCGAGCGATAATAGGCGCTTCAGTCTGGAACCGCACGACCGCTACGGTCGCAGGTTCGCATCCTGCCTCGGGCATGGATGTGTGTGATGTCCTTTAGGCTAGTTAGGTTTAAGTAGTTCTAAGTTCTAGGGGACTGATGACCTCAGATATTAAGTCCCATAGTGCTCAGAGCCATTTGAACCATTTTTTAGTTCTAAGTTCTAGGGGACTGATGACCACAGATGTTTAGTCCCATAGTGCTCAGAGCCAATTGAACCATTTTTGAAGAGCCTAGAACCGCTCGGCCATACCGGCCGACCACGCCTTACATACCCTCCACTGCTAGTGCTGCCACCTGCCGTCCGGGAGGTACTTTAGATGTTGTCATCGTACATAGGTGGTGGTCACATTAATGTGACTGGGCTGCATATAATACGTAATTAACTTTCTCCTTTGCAGAAAATGTTTTCATGCTGTTTTCTTTACTTCATATCCTGTTTACTTCTGTTACTGCCATTTACTGCCGAAATGCGAAAACTCATCTACTACTTATGAAGTCTCGTTTACTGATCTCTTGCTCTTAGCATTAATTCCACTGCCCTCTTCATCCTTGTTTTTCTTTTATCTAGGTTTTCTTATATATGTTTTTCAAGCCTGTGCATTCCCTTTGATTTTTCAACTACTTTGTTCTTTCTGACAGAAATCCACTGTCTCGGCGTTTCCGTATCTCGTGCCTGAAGTCTGATTCATTTCCCAAATACCTAGGATGGTGGTGGGGGTGAGGATATGGTTAGGGTGACAGACTAGACCGCTGTTTCACTCGCTTGGCAACTATTACCTCCCTCTAGTGAGCATCGACTCCTATATCTGCAGTGTGTACTAGTTGCCGATAACTTCTAGCTCTCTTCCTTTTTTTTATCGCCGACATGTTCAGAATTCCAAAACAAAATTATTCCTCTATAAATTGCTAAAAGCTATACAGTATGATCACTAATTGTGGCGTTCATATCTCCCGATAGAGAGACACAAGTGCAACAAAGGCGGCAAGCAAAGCTAACGCAGGCGCCATGTCAGTATAGTGCACGGCGGTGGACGCCGCCCGAGTAAGCCGGCTGGCTGCTGCAATTAGCAGCGCCACTGGCGGCTGCCTTCTCAGACACGTGCCGCGACTTGCCCCGAGTCAACAGTCTTCCTCCGTAGTCTAGTGGCCAGCGTTGCAAGGCACCGGTGTATGAGGTCAGGGTACAAGGCCCAGTCTGTGGACAAAACCTCTAACTGTTTTGACGTAGAGACACACTAGAGACACACCAAGTCTAGTCAGACAAAGAAGTGTTTTGAATACACACTTTACTAAAAAGTATCCTGACATTTGTTAGCGGACTGATGTGAGATGTGTATACACTTCTCCTTTATGACAGCTTTAAAGTGTGCTAGTGCCACTTTCCATGACATGTCTAAATCCACACTCAAGTTCATAAAAAACAACGCCTTGAACAACTAGAGATAGGACGTTCATATTCATGGAACATGCACATTAGTAAGTTGTGCAGAAGTGATAACATTTCAGTCACCTCGGTTTGGCATGTGTCCTGTTGCCTAGTAGGCAGAGGGTCCACCGTGGACCCTCGTAACTTGTTCCATGTGTGATCGATTCGATGCGTATAAGGCGTGAATGGCGTCCTGTGGTATAGTCACCCATGTTGCTTTCACCTGGTTCCAATCTCTGCTGCTTACCTAGCATTGGGTCAATGCACTGCATCCGTCGTTTCACCATGTCCCACACAGTTTGACTAGTCTGGTGGTCTGGCGGGCCAGTGAAAAAGGCTGACAGCTTGTGACATCAAGAAGGCACGTGTTCGTGCAGCAACATGTGGTCGTGTACTGTTTTTCTGAAAATGGCGTCTAGGGTGTTTTGCGCAAAGGGTATGGCCACAGGTCGCAGGATGTCACTCACGTTAGTCCATTGGTCACAGCGTCCTGGACATTACGCAACTGTGATTTGTGGTTGTACTCAACAGCACCTCACACCATAAGGCCTTGAGTTGACGCTGTATGTCTTATGCGAACGCAATCACTGTGGTGCCGCTCCCCCTGTCTCCAGCGAACCAAAATGCGGCCATCAGTTGCAAACAGAACATTAATTCGTCCATAAACACTATCCGATGTCATTCGTGTTCCCAATGACGTCTTTCAACACTGAATTACCGTCTAACATGTTCATGTACATTCGTCAAATATAGGCAGAGAAGTGGACGATGCCCACGTAACCTATGCTGTAATAAACAGCTACGGACTGTCACCCCTGATAGAGTACGATATTCCACTGTTTCCCCAGAGCCGAGGAGTACGCAGATCTGTCCTGCAATTCCTTTCGGATGTGGTGTTGATCTTCACGGAGGATGGTCTGGATGGTGCAGTCTGATCCATCTCGTCGTGTACTACGGCCTTTCATGAACCATTGCGCAGATACTACTTGTACTGCGGAAACACATCGTCCCATGCCAAAAATACGATCTTACTCAGTAATTTTACAGTAGTATTCGTGCATGTATCTGCTCAAGTTGCACTGATATATTACCTTCGGTTTATAGTGAAAACGAGAGCCGTAGACATATTTTACCAGTAGGTGGTGCTGCGGAGCGATATCGATGTCGACCTTGAACCCGCGTAACGACATGTGTCAAATGCTAATCATTTCTGCAGAATATACTATGTCCGGGGAATATGAACGTCCTATCTTTAGTCACTGAAGGTGTTCTGTTATTTCTGAACATGAGTGTATGTTGAGTAATGGCCAGGGAGGTAACGATTTACGACGAAGTCCACATCCGAATTGATCCCAAAGATGTTCCATTGGGTTCAAATCTGAGCTCCAGGCTAGCTAGTCCATTTCAGGGTTGTTAGTGTCCAAAATCGATTGCCCCACAGATATTACTTTATGACAGGGTGCGCTGTCAAGCTGTTAGAAGCGATTGCCAAGAGTTCCTCTGAATTTAGCGTTTTCTCAACAGCAATAAGGACACCACACCCTAACCACAAAAACCCTCCCACACCGTAAACCCATCTCCTGCTACTTCTCTGTTGGCACTGCACGTAAAGGCAGGCAACGTTTCAACGTTTCCAGGCATTCGCCAAGCCCAAACCCTTCCACCAGATTGAGACATTTGTAGGACACCCTGCATATTTTAGCATTTTAGCAGAAATTTCAGCCTACGTCGAGGTATATTTTCTAACTACATATTATTCAAAATAAATTCATCACAATAAGACCTTCAGAAGTCTCACGATACAGCTTCTTTAGAAGACGTTGTATGGTTACAATTTCTGTGTTGGAGTGTGCTTCTCCTGGAATGAAAAGGTAGCATCGATTGAAACGTCTTTTCCTGACAAGCCAATTAAAATCTGAATAAATATTTCTTATAATAAAGATTTTCAAATTCTTCATGGTCCACAGGATTTAATACCGGCCTTCTGGTGCACATGCTTCTTCGCCTCAGCCCTCAGCCTTTTATTTTTCTGTATTTTCTAACTCTGAAGAAGAGCAACCCGTTCGAATTCAGAAACCTTGTAGAGTGTGGAACTTTTCAGCTAAGTACCAGGTTGGCTGGCAGAGGAGAATAGGGAGTCCTAGTTGATGAGGGGATTTCCAGTTTCAACATATGTCTTTCAGACCTCCTAAAATATTAGTCACAACCAGGGTATTAGTACTGTTAACTTATGTTTTATCATATAAGAAGAAAATTCCATTTTTAACTGAATGTATTCTTTGTGTCTACCAAACAAGTTTCACTTGCTCATGCTAGACAAATTCAGTGGTGTATAATATATTGTACCCGCTCCACATACAAAGAACACCTAATAGAAGAAAATCACCGCCATATGGTCATAAAAAAAACAGACATGGCCTTTCTGTGCCATAACAGGAGAAAGGGGATACTCATCGCACAAGAAGAATATTTCACACAGAAGGCCATAAATAAAAATACACTCAATCACCAAGCGAACAAAACCAACGTTGGAGACATTCTAAATCGTTTTCCATCATGTATACATATTTATTTCTCAATATAGTCATCCTGGCGACGAACACGTTTCTCCCAACGAGAGACCATATTGTTAACATTGTCACTGTAGAATGTTTGACGGGGCCACATCCTTACCTCTGCTTGCACCTCTTCATCACTATCAAAGTGAAGTCCTCCAAGGTGTTCTCTAAGTTTTGGAAACAGATGAAAATCAGATGGTGCCAAGTCGGGACTGTATCGAGGATGGCCGACGAAGGTGAACACACGGCATCTGATTGCTCCAGATGTAGCAGCGGTCTGATATTATCATGATGAAAGAGAGGGTACTCCATGTGCGGACAAACTCGAAAGTCAATCACAGCACATCCTTTCCCGTGCATCAACATAATACGTTATATGTTCAGAGCCCTGCACAGGGTTGCAACTTGAGACAGGGAAGCGGGAAAGTCGAGTGAGTAAAATGAATGACATTTAATACCTCAACCAAAACTGGAAACAGAATAAATTCGTAGGCACTGCACTTCAGCAAGTTATCGTGTATTCATTACTACTTTACCAAAAAAAATTAAAAAATATAATAAGAAATAATAATAACTATAAAATTTTACACGCACACACAAACAAACACACACACACACACACACACACACACACACACACACACACACACACACACACACACTCACACACACTCACACTCACACAAAACACAGTGTACCACCACCCACCTTCCCTCCATTTCAACCCCAACATCGCGTCTGTTCACAACGTCTCCATCTGGCATGATTTCTTCGTCAGCCCTAATGCAGTGAGCAGAACCATATCCGGTGTACGTATGTGTACTAAATGTTTAAGTGTGATCTGCCAAGTGAAAATGTCTATCTTAGTACGTCCGGAACAACACATGGCTCAAGAAAAGTACATAAAAATTAACTTAAGGTGCACTGTGCCTCACCTGGGATTGCTGGTCCTTGCTAGCGGCTCTTTTACTCTCTTGACGTCTTGGCATAATTTTGAGTTAATGACATTTGAAATGATGAACGTAAACACTGCATTGGTATTATTGTGATGATCAGCTTCTCCAAGACGATTATACAGTTTCTTCAGCACAGATTGGCACACAGACTTTCCTAAGAAATACTTGACAGTTGGATAATATTTCCAGTACATTTTCTATATGCAGCCCTGATCAAAATACAACATGAAAAGCCAATTAAACTGTACACAGAGTATAAAAATTGTTCAGTATTTTCATTATTAACAAAATGCATACGTTAACGGAACAACAGAAAAAGAATTATTTATTTCTAACGAGACATCGTTAGTCACAATTTAATTTGTGAGCTATGCGTAGCTTTAATAAGTCCGTGATGATATTAATACGTAAGTTAAGTGACTACACGATGTTACTGAACGCAGACTGACTTTGATACGGAAGTGTTAGCATGTTGAAACCAAACGGTGGCCGCCTGGATCACTGTCCAGTATTTCTACTTATAGAAGAACAAAAGAAAATTTAATGAATTTCGCTATTAACTTGCACTGTATATCAAGGAATCTAACAAAATAACTAGACATGGAATTGCAATGAGCCAAGGAATAACTTGGTTTAACTATGGAATGGATAACCGAATAATTGACTTAATACTAGGTACCATACTGTGAACGCTGTATATAATACCGTGAGGATTCCCAGTACTTATCAGAAGTGGCTAAAATACGTAATTTTTGAGGCGGAATAATTAGGAAACTACGGGCACCAATCTGTATACATGAATTTTGGAATCAAGCACTATTTCAAGATGGAATGTTATACAAAAGAAAAATTATGATTACGAATAACTTCTGAAACATGATGTTTTAGAAAACGTTTACTGATAAAAAAGAAAGGGCTTTTACATGGGGTATATTTTTATATCCAGAATTACTCACTAGCTTACTGCAAATTCTATCTGCACATATTTATACTGATCCTTGCAATATGAATGTTTACTCATAAAAATTATTTTAAGATAGATCAACTAAGTTATCAACAACAGTAATCTGGAAATGCGTTGTCAACAATCAGACTTCGCAGATCAAGACATGAAATACGAAAGTAGGGAATTTGTGGAATAGTTGTAAATGTGATACCATAGTACTACATCGAATAAAGAAACAATTATTTAAATAAAAATCTTTTTAATATTATATATTTTTGAAATGGATTTAGTAGTATTAAAACTTCTGCCAGCCCTATACAGTATTCTTAACCCCATACAGTGAGTCCTGGAATTTTTCACATTTACTACCTATGATAACACTTGCTAAATTTAGAAGGAAAACGTCGAGTGCCTGCAATAGATAATTAATTGATACATGAGTAGTTCATCCATCACTAAAAAATTTAATTCTGTGTAAATTGTGTGAACTGTTGTGTCATTTTCCTCGGCAACAGTTACTGTCTATGCTCCTTACCATTATGTGTTGCACATGACTCACGCTTTTCTTTTTAAGTTTTACAATTATTGTCATAGCTATGAAAACATGGTTAGGAATGTGTGTGGGGTAAGGAGAAATAATTTAATGCCTTTGGTCCATTTCAAAAACGTGTAATGCTAGAAAGCCGTTTATTAAAATAATTCTTTTCTCATTTTTACTTTTGTGTGTTAAATTTTTCAGTCGACTTCAAACATTTTAATGATATTACAAAGACATGTGCTAAATTTCAGGTTTATTGCAGTTTTCTTCATTTTAGTCAACTAATATATTGCTTTTTCCAACTATGTCACCAGAAAAGGTCATGAACGTAAAAATTAGAGACCGTCCAACTCACACGGAGGATTACCAGCAGTCATTCTTACAGAGAAACATTCGCGATTGGAACAGGGAAAAGGGAAATAGCAGTGGTACACAAAACACCCTCTGACACGCACCAGACGGCAAAGCCAATTAACATTGCATTGTCATTCAGTTTTGAGCTATGTTGATAGCTACAAGTCTCTAGGTCGTCGGGAAGTTAGTTTAAAATTAATTTCAAAATTTGTACCGAACAGATAAGCTGACAAGAAAGCGACCTAATAACACGTATTAAAAAGAAACTATAGCGGCATGGGTATTGTGATCTAGGTCAACACCTCGTCACCACAATTGCCATAACGCTGTGTTGGCCCCCGACGTGTCAACAACAATAGCAGCTTCGTAGACGGGGCAGCTCGCAGAATACAGTGACATGCGAGCACAAATGGCTCTGTCATGACAAAGATAAGTTTGGATGCACCATACAGACAGAACAGTTCCCGCGTAATTGCTTTGTCATCGTTGTCTATGAAACATCCATTAACACCTGTCACGTCCTCTTTCTGTGTATATCAGATTAACTGGTGTCATTCAGTCCCCTGCTAGAAACTGACGCCCTTCTCTAGTTCCACTGTCAGGTAACTACCAACACACAGTGTGCTCTGTGATATTGTCTGTTGTCTCATAAGTATTCATTCGAGTTAGCCAAATACTTAGGCTTACATTTGTGTGTTCATACACATCTTCTGACGTCACAGCAACGTCAGTGGGAAGAGGTGTTACACATAAACAATTGGCTGCTACAAGTGGCTACATGATAATTAGTTTAATTTTGCATTATATTTCACGCTTTTCGTCTCCTAGCAAAACACATCACATGTATGTAAACCATTGAAGTGACAACATGTACTGAAATTTATTTCCAAAAGAAAGAAAAATAATTAAAGCGAAATTTGTGACTGTTAAATGTTCGAGAGGTAGGCACATTACATTGACCGCAGCACGAATATGAAAAGAATAACATGAAACTGTAGACACTTTAGATTAATGGTTAAAATGAACTTCCTGCTGTGACGAATAAAAACTATTACCTGAAATTTAATATTCTGATAAAAGTCAGGCGCGGAAGTCGTCTTTGGAGAGCGGAGAAGCTTGATGTCACAGAACTGCGAAAATATTAAATTGCGAGAAAGAAATTATTTAGATACCAATAGCAATGACAATTGGGCTTCATAAGAAGGAAATTAGGCAGCAGGTTCTACTTGTGAAAGACGTAGCACATTCTGAGACGTGCTGGCGGCACGCGGTTAAAACGTTACCACACCTCCCTTTTCTAACGCCTTAATTAGCTGCAAAATATAAACAGAAACTTCAAATAATGTTAGTAAAAGGCATTTACCAGTCTGTTAATAAATGAGGCTTAACTCATTTCGTTGTTTCTACGAAACATAAGATGAGCGAAAATCGGACATAATGTGTTTAGTATCAAAAAGATATTCTGCTATGAACCCTAAAAGGTCCGATCACTCACATTACGAGCACAGAGAAGCGTTATAGTATCCTTCGTAATGTTGCCAGATTGTCGCACTTGGTGTGCAAGAAGCAATGTGCAGACGTCAAACGTTTTGTTGTTAATTCAGTGTTTTGAGATTCTTTTATGAGCTGCGTATAAAAATAATAATTCGTTTCTAGTTCACCATCTACTGACGCAATTTGGGGAAAAAGCCCAAAATCATCCATGCTGCAAGATGCTTCATATTTTGGAACCGGTTATGATTCTTTGGTCTCAGCAGGATGTATGTTTCATGTACCAAAGAATACTCGCTCAGTTAGTTGATTGGAAGTTAAGTAAACTTTAGGATCACGTCATATTACCTCTGATCACCGCTGATAACAACTGTTTCATAGTGCATATCCTCAGGCTTTGAACTCGCATTATCAGTGTTCAGTATTAGTTGTGTTTCTGATGTGGTAAGCGTTGTACCGCTGGAAGAGCAGGTGCGTGCGTTTCACTGAGGTCCTTGCGTATGCTGCTTGCGAAAGCACAACGGCAGAAACCCACTCTGTTATGTCCGTCCATTGGGTCGTCTGTATACAATCAGGGAGCATATGACTTGTCTGCATGTCCTGACAACCCTACATCCTAGTCGTCTGCTTTGCAACTGCGCCCCGGAACGTATTATGAATCGAAAATTGCAGAGATGCTTTATCTACTGACACGTGTAATTTTCACATTTACGTAGCTCTTAAAGTAAAAAATGAACCACGTGACATAACTTTGTTGTCCGTCTACCCGTCTCTCTGTCTCTCGAATTCTTAAGACCCCTTTTCCTCAGGAGTGGATAGAGGTATCAACTTGAATTCTGTGTTAAATACTAACGTCTACGGTGCCTTGGAGACACAAAATTTTAGCTTCTAAGTCAATGCAGTCAAACGATACGGCGATCTTTTCAAACCCCTTTTTCTCATGAACGGGTAGAGGTATTAAATTGAAATTTGTCACGTACTAACAAGGGAACCTCCCCATCGCACCCCCCTCAGATTTAGTTATAAGTTGACACAGTGGATAGGCCTTGAAAAACTGAACACAGATCAATCGAGAAAACAGGAAGAAGTTGTGTGGAACTATGAAAAAAATAAGCAAAATATACAAACTGAGTAGTCCATGCGCAAGATAGGTTCAAATGGTTCAAATGGCTCTGAGCACTATGGGACTCAACTGCTGTGGTCATAAGTCCCCTAGAACTTAGAACTACTTAAACCTAACTAACCTAAGGACAGCACACAACACCCAGCCATCACGAGGCAGAGAAAATCCCTGACCCCGCCGGGAATCGAACCCGGGAACCCGGGCGTGGGAAGCGAGAACGCTACCGCACGACCACGAGATGCGGGCCCCGCAAGATAGGCAACATCAAGGACAGTGTAAGCCCAGGAGTGCCGTGGTCCCGTGGTAAGCATGAGCAGCTCCGGAACGAGACGTCCTTGGTTCAAGTCTTCCCACGAGTGGGAAGTTTACTTTTTTTTATATTCGCAAAGTTATGATCTGTCCGTTCGTTCATTGACGTCACTGTTCACTGTCATAAGTGTAGTGTCTGTGTTTTGCGACCGCACCGCAAAACCGTGCGATTAGTAGACGGAAGGACGTGCATCTCCAATGGGAACCGAAAACATTTGATCGCAAGGTCATAGGTCAACCGATTCCTCCACAGGAAAACACGTCTGATATATTCTATACGTCACTGGTGACGAAATGTGTGTCACATGACAGGAATATGTTGTCGACCACCTAACTTGTACACTTGGCGAATGGGTAAAAAGATTCTTCTAACTTGATCGATTTAGGTTTTCTTGTGGATGTAATAATCATTCCCAAAAAAGTAATCGCATCGGACGGACGGACAGATAATAATTGTCTGAAAATAAAAAAATTAAACTTTTCACCCGATGGAAGACTTGAACCAAGGACCTCTAGTTCTGCAGCTGCTCACGCTAACCACACGGCCACGGCGCTCCTGACCTCAAACTATCCTTGATGTTGCCTATGTTGCCCATGGACTACTCAGTTTGTATGTTTTGCTTATTTTTTTCATAGTTCCACACAACTTCTTCCTCTTTTCTTGATTGGTTTGTGTTCAGTTTTTCAAGCCCTATCCACTGTGCCAACTTATAACTAAATCTGACGGGGGTGCGATGGGGAGGTTCCCTTGTAAGTTCTGCGGCCCCTGGAGATGTGATAAATTTTATATAGTGAGTTAATGCAATCAAAACGTATGGCCATATATGTCACATATTTCGAACCACGCATATTCCTTTCCCGTCGACCTACAATCTTGAAACTGAAGAAGTAGCAAAGTTACACAGGTGAAATGAAGGAAAATAATATCACATATAAAATTTTTTCATTGTTTTGTCCGTCTGTCTGTCCATCTGTGAAGACCCGTTCTTCTCGCGAACTGTAGAGGCGTCATACTGAATATTCTGTCAAGAACTAAGATCTACGGTCCCTTGGTGGCGTACTTAATTTAAGCTTCTAAGTCAATACATTCGGAAGATACAGCCGTACGTGTCACATCTATTATCCTCGCAAACTCACTCATAAAAACTCTACACGAACTATTTATGTAGATGTGGCGGCTGGTTGCATAGCGGTGAAGAGCATGCCTGTGAAACGTGAGGTCGCAGGATCGAAGCTCTGTCTGACCACAGATTTTGCGTTCTTCGTTTTAACATAGCCTCAACCCTCCACGATGTGAGGAGTCACTAGGAACAATACGTGGTTAGGATTCCACGTAAAATTGTAGGTCCCATTTCTCCGACAGGATAACGGGGGGGGGGGGGGTGGAGGAGGAGGGGGGGGGGGTAGTATAGGAACATAAAAGGCGACGAAGTTGCATGCAGTAGAAAGACTTGCACGGGACCATTGAGCGACTTCAAATTTCTGTTATAACCTACACAAATTCACTTTGTTCGAAACACTCAGAGCGCGAGTCGAACCCGTATTTTGCCTTTATCTGTGTGTCTTGCAATTTTCCCGCAGTCGCCTTCTGAAATGCAGGTTGTTCATAATGAATTCGGAACGTAATTTTCACGTTTCGTCCAAAGGAATGATTCAAATGGTTCAAATGGCTCTGAGCACTATGGGACTCAACTTCTAAGGTCATCTACTTAAACCTAACTAACCTAAGGACATCCATGCCCGAGGCAGGATTCGAACCTGCGACCGTAGCGGTCGCGCGGTTCGAGACTGTAGCGCCTTTAACCGCTTGGCCACCCCGGCCGGCTCCAAAGGAATGAGCATTGGGTAGCAATAGTCATTCACTGTCTGAAGAGAGTACATGTTCCAGGTTCCCTACAAACACTTTTCTGCTGTAGCAAGGATAACAGGTGCGTCGTAATTACGAACAGCTTAAACTGGAAAGCATACATAGAAAATCTTGCGGATAACGCAAACAAGAGACTGTGTTTTATTGGCAGAACACTTATAAGATGCTACTGATATTGTAAAGAGACTGCCTACACTACACTTGTCCGTCTTGTGGAGTTCTGCCGTGCGGTCTGAGATCCTTACCAGACAGGATTAACGGAGTACATCGAGAAAGTTCAAAGAAGAGCAGCCCGTTTTGTACTATCGAGAAATATGGGAGAGAGTGTCAAGAACGTGATGTAGGGTTTGGGGTGGAAACCATTAAAATAAGGGTGTTTTTCATTGAAACGGAATCTTCTCACGAAGTTTCAATCACCAACATTATCCTCCGAGTGCGAACATACACAGGGACAAGCTATCATCATAATAAAAGATGGGAAATCAGAGCTCTCACGGAACGATATATGTGTTCGCTTTTTCCTTGGGCTGTTCGAGATTGGAATGATGACGAATTATTATGAAGGTGGTTCGGTGAACCATCTGCCAGGCACGTGTGAGTTTGTAGAGTGTCCATGTAGAAGTATATGTAGATAAGCAATGACCATTTCGTAACAACAATGATTCATTGTCAGAATAGAGTAGATGTTCCGGGTTTCCTGCAGACAACTTTCTGCAATGGTACGGATAACAGGTGCTCCATACGGTGTAAGTGAAATGGCGTGGCAAGTGGAAATTTGCTCCAAAGTTCAAGTGTGCGGGACAGTTCGATTCTTGTGAGCCGAACGTCTAAATTTGTCACAGATTTACCGTCAAATTCTAGCGGTATATGGATCAAATGAAACGTGACGTCCAGATGTAGTCAAATGGTACCAATAGTTTGACCACGGCACACTTATCGCGAAGGATGGCCATTGGTTTGAACACAGCGGACAATGCGTAGGTAATCGAGGGCGAAATATGTTGGAAAGAGAATTCCCAACAATGAGGACATAGAGTTGGCGGTTTTCGAATGGTTCCATGGCCGAGGAATGGATTAAAACGGTCCACGAAATGAAGTTGGTGGTATGTTGCTACCGCTGTTTAGAGAGACAAGCGCATGTTAAAAGTAGTTCATGTATATGCGTCACTTAGATGTGTAGTGCAGTATTGAACAAAAGCTACTCGGTCTGTCTTAATATTGTGTAATCTACTTTTTGAACTCCCTTACTGACCAGCTGTGTAGTTCTCAGTATTGCATTATAGCTGCACAGAAAAGTTAGCAGTTTATTGAAACTTTAAAAAAAATAGAAAGCTGGCAGTATTAAAGTTTGTCAGACAACTTAATATCTGTAAAGGCTTTTGTGTGTTATTCTCATTTCGGTGTATACGCATGCTGTTTCACCCAGGAACTGTGTAACAACAGAACATGTTGTTATGCAAGTATGTCGTGTAGAATGTGTTACGTCTTAGGAATGGGGCTCCTACTTAGGTAATTAGCCTACACTATGCGATCAAATGTATCCAGGCAGCCCCAAAACATACGTTCTTCATATTAAGTGCATTGTGCTGACACCTACTGCTAGGTAATCCATATCAGCGATCTCAGTAGTCATTGAACATCCTGAGAGAGCAGAATAGGGCACTCTGCGGAACTTACGGACTCCGAAGGTGGTCAGGTGAATGGGTGTCACTTGTGTCATACGTCTGTATGCGGGATTTTCACGCTCCTAAACATCCTTAGGTCCACTGTTTCCGACGTAATAGTGAAATGGAAACGTGAAGAGACACGTACAGCACAAAAACGTAGAGGCCGACCTCGTCTGTTGACTAACAGAGACCGCCAACAGTTTAAGAGGTTCTTAACGTGTAATAGGCAGACATCTGACAATCACACAGGAATTCCTAACTGCATCAGGATCCACTGCAAGTACTATGATAGTCAGGCGGGAGGTGAGAAAACTTGGATTTCATGGTCACTCGGCTACTCATAAGCCACACATTACGCCGGTAAATGGCAAACGACGCCTCACTTGGTGTAAGGAGCGTATACATTGCACGACTAACCAGTGGAAAAACTTTCTGTGGAGTGACGAATGTCGATACACTATATGGCGATCCGTGGCAGGGTGTGGGTGTGGCGAATGTCCTGTGAACATCATCTGCCAGAGTGTATAGTTCCAAAAGTATTATGGTGTGGTCGTGGAGGGGGCTTGCACCCCTTGCTGTTTTGCGTGCCACTATCACAGCACAGGCCTACATTGATGTTTTAAGCAGGTTCGAATCCTGCCTCGGGCATGGATGTGTCTGATGTCCATAGGTTAGTTAGGTTTAAGTGGTTCTAGGTCTTTTTTTTTTTTTTTTTTTTTTTGTCATCAGTCTACTGACGGGTTTGATGCGGCCCGCCACGAATTCCTTTCCTGTGCTAACCTCTTCATCTCAGAGTAGCACTTGCAACCTACGTCCTCAATAATTTGCTTGACGTATTCCAATCTCTGTCTTCCTCTACAGTTTTTGCCCTCTACAGCTCCCTCTAGTACCAAGGAAGTCATTCCCTCATGTCTTAGCAGATGTCCTATCATCCTGTCCCTTCTCCTTATCAGTGTTTTCCACATATTCCTTTCCTCTCCGATTCTGCGTAGAGCGTCCTCATTCCTTACCTTATCATTCCACCTAATTTTCAACATTCGTCTATAGCACCACATCTCAAATGCTTCGATTCTCTTCTGTTCCGGTTTTCCCACAGTCCATGTTTCACTACCATACAATGCTGTACTCCAGACGTACATCCTCAGAAATTTCTTCCTCAAATTAAAGCCGGTATTTGATATTAGTAGACTTCTCTTGGCCAGAAATGCCTTTTTTGTCATAGCGAGTCTGCTTTTGATGTCCCCCTTGCTCCGTCCGTCATTGGTTATTTTACTGCCTATGTAGCAGAATTCCTTAACTTCATTGACTTCGTGACCATCAATCCTGATGTTAAGTTTCTCGCTGTTCTCATTTCTACTACTTCTCATTACCTTCGTCTTTCTCCGATTTACCCTCAAACCATACTGTGTACTCATTAGACTGTTCATTCCGTTCAGCAGATCATTTAATTCTTCTTCACTTTCACTCAGGATAGAAATGTCATCAGCGAATCGTATCATTGATATCCTTTCACCTTGTATTTTAATTCCACTCCTGAACCTTTCTTTTATTTCCATCATTGCTTCCTCGATGTACAGATTGAAGAGTAGGGGCGAAAGGCTACAGCCTTGTCTTACACCCTTCTTAATACGAGCACTTCGTTCTTGATCGTCCACTCTTATTATTCCCTCTTGGTTGTTGTGCATATTGTATATGACCCGTCTCTCCCTATAGCTTACTCCTACTTTTTTCAGAATCTCGAACAGCTTGCACCATTTTATATTGTCGAACGCTTTTTCCAGGTCGACAAATCCAATGAAAGTGTCTTGATTTTTCTTTAGCCTTGCTTCCATTATTAGCCGTAACGTCAGAATTGCCTCTCTCGTCCCTTTACTTTTCCTAAAGCCAAACTGACCGCCCTTTCAGATTTTTCCATTCCTGTTCAACTATACTGCATACCAAGCTGTTCCATTTTGCTGTCTCTACAGCTTCAGAGATCTTCAAGCGTATCTCGTCATTTATTAGTATTTCCGTTCCCACTTCTTTGCGTATTGATTCTTCCTGACTAATGTCTTGAACTTCAGCCTACTCTTCATCACTAATAAATTGTGATCTGAGTCTATATCTGCTCCTGGGTACGCCTTACAATCCAGTATCTGATTTCGGAATCGGTGTCTGACCATGATGTAATCTAATTGAAATCTTCCCGTATCTCCTTGCCTTTTCCGAGTATACCTCCTCCTCTTCTGATTCTTGAACAGGGTATTCGCTATTACTAGCTGAAACTTGTTACAGAACTCAATTAGTCTTTCTCCTCTTTCATTCCTCGTCCCAAGCCCATATTCTCCTGTAAACTTTTCTTCTACTCCTTCCCCTACAACTGCATTCCAGTCGCCCATGACTATTAGATTTTCGTCCCCCTTTACATACTGCATTACCCTTTCAATATCCTCATACACTTTCTCTATCTGTTCATTTCAGCTTGCGACTTCGGCATGTATACCTGAACTATCGTTGTCGGTGTTGGTCTGCTGTCGTTTCTGATTAGAACAACCCGGTCACTGAACTGTTCACAGTAACACACCCTCTGCCCTACCTTCCTATTCATAACGAATCCTACACCTGTT
The DNA here is from genome assembly GCF_023898315.1 of Schistocerca nitens. NCBI lineage: Eukaryota > Metazoa > Arthropoda > Insecta > Orthoptera > Acrididae > Schistocerca > Schistocerca nitens. Next base: position 241,208,972 of record NC_064622.1, on the reverse strand, counting down.
ATACCATTTTCTGCTGCTGTTGATATTACCCGATACTCAGCTGACCAGAAATCCTTGTCTTCCTTCCACTTCACTTCACTTCACTGACCCCTACTATATCTAGATTGAGCCTTTGCATTTCCCTTTTCAGATTTTCTAGTTTCCCTACCACGTTGAAGCTTCTGACATTCCACGCCCTGACTCGTAGAACGTTATCCTTTCGTTGATTATTCAATCTTTTTCTCATGGTAACCTCCCCCTTGGCAGTCCCCTCCCGGAGATCCGAATGGGCGACTAATTCGGAATCTTTTGCCAATGGAGAGATCATCATGACACTTCCTCAATTACAGGCCACATGTCCTGTGGATACACGTTACGTGTCTTTAATGCAGTGGTTTCCATTGCCTTCTGCATCCTCATGTCGTTGATCAATGCAGATTCTTCCGCCTTTAGGGGCAATTTCCCACCCCTAGGACAAGAGAGTGCCCTGAACCTCTATCCGCTCCTCCGCCCTCTTTGACAAGGCCGTTGGCAGAATGAGGCTGACTTCTTATGCCGGAAGTCTTCGGTCGCCAATGCTGATTATTTATCAAAATTTAGGCAGTGGCGGGGATCGAATCCGGGACCGAAGACGTTTTGATTATGAATCAAAGACGCTACCCCCTTTTTTTTAATCTCATTTTGTTCGCTTTTGTTCGTTTCGTCTGGTCGGGGCGGACGTCGTAAGACATCCGTTTATGTTCGTTGTCGATCGATTAACTCAGTTTTTTTTATTACAGAGGGCTGCTAACCCTCTGACCGAACACGCTGAGCTACCGTGCTGGCTTCCCCTAGACCACGGGTCTAGGTCTAAAGGACTGATAACCACAGATGTTAAGTCCCACAGTGCTTAGAGCCATTTGGACCATGTTTTAAACACCTACTTGCTTACCACTGTTGAAGAGCAATTCGGGGATGGCGATTGCATCTTTCAACACGATCGAGCATCTGTTCATAATGCACGGCCTGTGGTGGAGTGGTTACAAGACAATAACATCCCTTTAATGGACTGGCCTGAACAGAGTCCTGACCTGAATCCCACAGAACACCTTTGGGATGTTTTCGAACGCCGACTTCGTGCCAGGCCTCACCGACCGACATCGATACCTCTCCTCAGTGCAGTACTCCGTGAAGAATGGGCTGCTATTTCGCAAGAAACCTTCCAACCTTCCAGCACCTGATTGAAGGTATGCCTGCGAGAGTGGAAGGCTAAGCGTGGGCCAACACCATATTGAATTCCATCATTACCGATGGAGGGCGCCACGAACTTGTAAGTCATTGTCAGTCAGGTGTCCGGTTACTTCTGATTACATAGTGTATCTGGTCGGGAACCTCAACAAGGGGTAGAATTTTTTAGAACAATGCGTAGAATTCTGTATAGATCTGTAAAAGGATGACGGAAGCGCGGTATTTTTATGAAGTTTTCCAGCCACTGTTATTTACAGAATGAGATTTTCACTCTGCAGCGGAGTGTGCGCTGATATGAAACTTCCTGGGAGATTAAAACTGTGTGCCGGACCGAGACTCGAACTCGGGACCTTTGCCTTTCGCGGGCAAGTGCTCTACCAACTGAGCTACCCAAGCACGACTCACGCCCCGTCCTCACAGCTTTACTTCCGCCAGTACCTCGCCTCTCACCTTCCAAACTTTACAGAAGCTCTCCTGCGAACCTTGCAGAACTAGCACTCCTGAAAGAAAGGTTCGCAGGAGAGCTTCTGTAAAGTTTGGAAGGTAGGAGACGAGGTACTGGCAGAAGTAAAGCTGTGAGGACGGGGCGTGAGTCGTGCTTGGGTAGCTCAGTTGGTAGAGCACTTGCCCGCGAAAGGCAAAGTTCCAGAGTTCGAGTCTCGGCCCGGCACACAGTCCTAATCTGCCAGGAAGTTTCACTGTTATTTACGTTCTCGTGCTGTCGTCCTGACGCTTCACGCGGATGCCTTAATGGTTTCTTTTCACGGCCAACAGAGCAACTACACGGTTTCTGTCTTCTGGCCTCGCGTTAATTCTAACCGAAAGAGAAAGAAGAGGCAGCCTCGTCAGCATGAGGATGTAACTGCTGTATTCTCATGTTGTAAATTACGTTTAGGTACCACAGCTCCTGAGGGATTTTCAGCCGTGACATTTCGCCATTAAAATCACATTATGTCCCGGTATTATTATCCCACGTTGCTTAACGAAGTATAAACTCGTTAAATTCTCGACTCGTTAATGAGGCAACTTCCGCGGCGGCGCCGAGTTCAACCGCTGTCGCGCTGTTCTAGGGCGCTTAAGGTCAGGCGACCCACCGCTATCTGAAATAATCAGCCTCGCGATCCGGTAGCTCAACGGGAACAAAAAGTTCACTTCCTTGTGGTATAGTATAACGTTACTGCCGCCTGTTTTACCACGTAACTGCATGAGCGCTGGATTTTAGAACATTTCACAGGCCGTATTAACTTAACAATATGCTGGAATGGTGAAAATACATGAGTTTCCACAAACGGTGTCGCTCTGAAGATGTCGCTGCAAACATGGTCGAAACGTCGGTCTTAATTCATGTTTTTAGTCTCCAAATAGCACTGTGTAATGCCAAAACATATTATACAAATTCTTCTTTCTTTCTTTCTTTTGGTAGTGTTGCGCAGGGTCGGTATGGTTAGGGGTGGCCGGATGCCCTTCCTGCCGCCACCCTATACCGCCTGGGATGGAACTAGTGGACCCCTGCTGCCTGCGTCTAGTGTAAACTATGAAAGAGCGCGGTTTTTCAGATATCGGCGAATCGTGTAACTGAGGCGGGACGTGGGGATCAGCCCTGTATTCACCTAGTTGGATGTGGAAAACCGCCTAAAAAAGCACATACAGGCTGATCGGCACAGCGGCTCTTATCGTTAATCCATCGAGCTTATTCGATCTGGGGCCAGTGTACCAACCAGAGTCCAGGAAGCAGCGTATTAGCGCTCTCGGCTAACCTGGAAGGTAAAAAACATATTATACAAATGTATGTAATCTAATCAAAAGTATAGGGACACAATATGGAATGCGGAATTAACCATTGAGTGTCTCTATGGATGAACCCACTAATAGGGAAGGAAGCCGGGAGTATTTTGTTGTCAGTAGAGAAGCAGCAACAGAAGAATTGGTTGGTGTAGTGACTGTGAAGCGGACAGCTAAAGAATAATCAAAGCTAAACTAAAACCAGATGTATCTCACTTACCGACGGACAGAGACCGTTGAGCTTAGTGAACCATAGTTGAAAGAAATCACATGAAATCAGCCGAATGAATGACCCTTATGTTTTGAAGTGCTGCCATTAGCCCACTACATCAATTACTTTGCTTATGGGTAGGCACCACTATAGATCGCATATTTCTGTAAACGCTAAGCGATGCTTCGGGTGGTGTAAAGAGCTATGGCACTGGACAGTGGATGACTAGAAACGACTAATTTGGGGTGATGATTCACGCTTTTTCCTGTGGTAATACGCTGAAAGCGTTGGGATTTGGGGAACACCTAGAGAACGTTACCTGCCATCATGTATAGCGCCAATAGTGAGGCGGTGTTGCAGTAACGGAGAGTTTTTCGTGGTTTGGGTCTGGACCTCTTAGTGCACTTAAGTAAACACTAAATACGAAAGGATATTTATACGTTTTACATCAAGTATTGCGTACACCATAGAGGATTATTGTTTGTGTCAATATGACAGTGTATGCTATCATTAAGTACCACCTGTGGGGCAACGGTTTGTGGACAGTAGCTGTCCTGAAGTGGACCGATATGCCTTGATTCCCGAGCTTAGCCCAGTGGAACCATTTTGGGGTGAGTTACAACGTCATCTTAGTTCGAGAACCTAGTGAGCAACATCACCTCTTCTCCGGCATCAACTGTTGAGGAAGAGTGGGCTGTCGTTCAGTGTGTCATTCGGAGTGACCCCAGCAGCCTTCAAGCCGCCATAAATGAGAAAGGCGGGCACATCCAATACTCATGTACACAAATAGGTATACAGTTACTTTTGATCACATTGTCTAGATAACAACCTATCTTGACAAAGACTTGCAAAGAAACACTGTGAATACATCATTAACGTGGGCTGTTTTAAGAGTAAGCAGTCGAGAGCCTCTGTGCGATACATACTTATCACCCTTAAGCACAACGCCTTCACTGAGGCGAGGATACTGGCGTCTTTCGTGTGGACTGCTGGTCACGTCGGCAGAGTGACACCGCTGCTGTTGCTGCTGCCAAAGCTGCAGTTCTGCTGCTCAACCTGTTGAGCATCTTTGTCCGCTCAGACGATCCTATAAGCAGGATCACTCTATCGCTCTGTCACGAACAGTAGTTGTCTCTCCGCAAGAACAAGCTCAGGGAGACTAAACCACTTCCTATAGCTTGGGGAGAATCCTTGTCGCCCATTGCTCTTACTGTAACGAACCCCAGTCGGTGCGTCACTTTCTAATCCAGTGTCAGTTTTGTGATTGCTTACGGTTTAATGTCCGTTTGTTATCTGAACTATCTGAAATTTTAGCACATACAACACAGACAGTAGAACTCGCCGTAGTAACATGGCCAAGGACATATGACTTTCGACTGTGGACGTATGTTGATCTATAAACTCTTGCCGAACGGTCTCTTAAAAAGAGGTCGCTGTTATTGTTCATTTTTGCTTTTCTGTATGGACTGTAGCCTTTTAATGAATGTTCCAACATCATTGCCGTTAGTCGTCATAACTTTACCTACCTCCAATGTTTTAGGATCTCGTGTGTTGGCTAACTTCATGAACCACGGAGTGCATTCCCTAGACAACCACTAGTTTTAGGTCATGATCTGGGCGGTTATGACCTCAGCCGTTTAGCACCCTAAAGCTCTACTGGACGGTCTTATTCCATTCTGAACCAACTACATGTTTTCGCCAAGGGTGTGGTTAGTGGTTGAGTGATATTTTCATGTCTGCACATCTGGCAACAACATATATACGTTATTTCTGGTGAAAAATAAATACCATGACAAGATGGCGGACCACTTGTAGGCAATAGGTCACATGAGTCAGATGACAAAGACATTGATGTTGGTTTTGGTTATGGTTATGAATACGAGCCACCTCTTCGTACGTTTTATACCTAAAACTGTGCAATCATGGTTAAAAAAGGTACAAATTATCTCTAGTTGAGTACACTTACATGAAGGTAAGGTCATTCGCGAAAGGGAACTAACTACATGAGAGTGTTCTATTTTACCATGTAGAGAGTGAAGTGCAATTTTTGAAGTGGAATTCACATAAGTGTCCATGCCGATATATTCCTATGTTATTATTACAGCAGATGAGCATGCAGAACATCTTGAAAGTTAGGAACATATGATAACTACAGATTATAAATGTTTTGAGTGTAAAACAGTTGTCAAGACACAAGCAAAAAACGCGTATATGTGCACTTAAAAAAATGTTGAACCTTTGAAAGCTTTTTCCGGCGTAAACTAAGAAAAATAACTGCATCGATAGGTTGACCTTCCAAGGTTAACGGTGCCAAAAACAAAAAGAGAGCAACAAAAAAATGAGTACACTGTACTGACGATTGATCTGCAAAAGACAATTTCACTCTAAAAAGTGCCCACTGGTACTGCACTTGCTTCGATTTGGGGGATTCACAATTTGAATTAACCTAAAGGATTTTGGCAAGAGGGGAGGGAGTACCAGGTCAAGGAGCTGATGAAATAAGACTGTTTCTTTTGAAGTACTTAAAGGCCAATCCTCAGAAACAGACTTCAGTGCTTTATTCAGACTCCTGTCACATCCGAACTAGAAATACCAAACTTACAATTATTCTACCCACAACAGTTCAAGATACTCCCTAACACATCAAAGAGATCACTTACAGGTTTTTGAACCAAGACAACAGATATCTGCTCAGTTACACTGATTAACCAGCCATGTGAAATTCAGAAAGATATTCAAAACATGCTGAGTTGAAAATCAGAAGTTTGATGCAATGGAAACGGAGAATGACGATTTCTTTAGATCTGACTGTTTAACATCTGTATAAAAAGAAAGACAGGAAGGAATTTAAGGGACAAACTGTTGCTTGGATAAGCACGATATGCATCACTATCAGCGAAGATAAGTCTAATTCAGTCACGACCCTAAGCTGAGTGACAAGTAACCCTGAGAGAAACCACATACGAGTATAAATTTAAAGAATAAAGACTAAAGACCTAGAGTCATTGCTATGCCTCATTCCCCCTACTCATCACTATTTTTAAAAGAATTTTCTAATTTATGCTCAGAGCACTGAAGAATTCAATGACGAAACAGTGTGAGGAGATCTGTCAGAACCCTGCAAATTGTATTTAACACGTGGAAAACTTTGTCTCTTAATAGTTTACAGTTGAATGAAACATGACTCTTTTGCGGGTAACATCTGTGATGAGGCAATGGTTTTGTTCAATTATTATTGCCCTTATTATCAGGGGCCATAATTTATAAGGCCTATAATAGCAGTAATTTGTTCAAAAAGCAAAGAAATAACAGTAAATAAGTTTTGAGATGCGGCTGTAGGTCGTTTATACTCTTCATTATCCAAATTTACTTATTTTTTCAGAAGCGGAATTTTTAGAGCTGACTATCTCGACATATGCTGTTCGTTGTTGTATTACTATGGCATATAAAAGTTCGTATTACAGCCAGGACACAGACACCATATATGTAAAGTACATACGCATGATTATACTGACGTGTACTTCGAAATCTGTGAAAAATATGCCTGCCTTGAAGGACTTTAGCCCAGGACAGAGCCATCTATTTTTGCCTTGGTGGCCGGCCGGAGTGGCCGTGCGGTTCTAGACGCTACAGTCTGGAACCGCGTGACCGCTACGGTCGCAGGTTCGAATCCTGCCTCGGACATAGATGTGTGTGATGTCCTTAGGTTAGTTAGGTTTAAGTAGTTCTAAGTTCTATGGGACTGATGACCACAGCAGTTAACTCCCATAGTGCTCAGAGCCTTTTTTTTTTTTTGCCTTGGATACATTCCCTACCATGGGGGACATGAGACAGCCCATCAGGTGAGCCGATATTGGCTTCCCTCAAAAATCAAACCGCATTTCACAAGGAAACCGAAGTTCCTCATGTTAACTCCCAAAACTCATTCGTCAGCGCATTCGTATTACAATGTTTTCTCTAGATAATTTTGCTTAGTGCATTAACTGTGGGACACAAACGATGTTTATCGTGATAGCCCAGCTTAATATGGGTAAGAAATGAACAGGTATAAATATCCCTATACACTGTGGCGATCTCAAAATGGATATGCCTTGCGAGCTAACATCCCACGGATATTCGAGCTCACGTGCGGGTCCCCTTCTTCGAAATGTCTTGGCTCAAACTCGTCTAGGGGCTGAACCGCACGTGTCGCATTACACGCAAAAAATTAGACACTTATGACCCTTTAGTTAAATTGTCTGACTGACGGCAACTTTTAGAAATTGTATGAAACATAAAACGTTAATATAACGTATAACAACAGTAATAATAATATCTGGAGCTAAATTAATGTCCCATAAATGATTTAGCCCGCACAACTGCGGAGCGGTTAGAATAACGTGTATTCAAAAAGAAAATTAATACGAAAGTGGTCGTATTTAGAATTTCTATTACACTCGAGCGCATATCCATTTGACACGGCTCGATCATTCACAATCTCATCGCGAAATACAAGTCCAGTACTCCACCTCGTTAACTAGGCAAAAAGTTAGAGTTCACACCAGGTGCGCGGCTGCTCACTGCTCAGAGACTAAGTCCCGCGATACCATACAACGTGACATTTTCTAAATTGTTTCACTTCCTAGCTACCTACAGACCGACTGTCCGCTTTCGCGTCTCAATCCTAACTTTCCCTCTGCCCACCCCAGTCCGCGCTTCCCTCGCGACGAACATCCTCTCTCAGCTGACTAGCGCAGTTCCCTTTCCTGAAGCCGTCCATCTGATTGGCTACAGCTTATTCTACATTATTTTACATTTTAACATTTTTAAATAATCAAAGCCTGACCACTTTCACACTCTAAATAAAGTAACAATAATACCCATTACATAATAAACGTTATATTCTTTTACATATAACCAATACAATTTCCTTCTTCGCTTTGAATGCCATGGCCAGTAGCCTTGCACCAATGTGATATCTGATAAATAAATAAATAACAAAATAACTGTTATGCACTAAACTTTACAACAAATATTCTATTACCTAATGATTCAATAAGGTGTCATGCTGTCATCGTTCGATGTGTTTTGTGTGGTGGAAATGATGATCTGATGCTTAAGTGAAAATACTGGTAATTTAAATTTACTACATCTTTTAAGGAAATAAAGTTACAGAGTTGACATTTACAACATTTGTCATTTTAATGATGCGCTTCTATATGAAATGTCGATCGTTAATATCGACCAAATAGTTCAGATATTATCATTCATGTCTTTGTCACAAAACTTGTTAATTTCACTGTAACAATAAATCGTAAACTTTTATAGAGATGATCAATATCCAAGTTTTATTTGGGATCACCATGAAAATTTATGAAGGACGGCAGATTAAAATTACTGTGGCTTCATTCCCTGAATTACTACAGAATTAAATAGTTTTCACAAATGTTTCCCTTTATGGCCAATCTTAGGTCCGCCGTATTTAACACTGCTACGGCTCTCTGCCCATAAACAGCTTCTACGGGGTTTCCCTATGACGTAGGTTCTCGTCTGACTCACTCGCACCACCACAGCGCTTAGGCCTCATTCAGCACAATAGACTCCTATGAATCTCCCCATCTATTGGGGAATCTGCGCTCTTTGTGGCAAACGGTCCTGTACAACAGGAAGGCTGACTCTTTCGGCCATAAATGAGAGCGAAATGCTCGTTACCCCACAGCCTCTGCCCTTAGTATTAAAACAAACATAAAAATAGGACACAAGAATTATGCTAGTGCACAAGAGAAAGGGGAAGCCGATACAAACAATACAAAGACTCCACAATGAGATTTTCACTCTGCAGCGGAGTGTGCGCTGACATGAAACTTCCTGGCAGATTAAAACTGTGTGCCCGAGTTCGAGTCTCGGTCGGGCACTCAGTTTCAATCTGCCAGGAAGTTTAATACAAAGACTACACCTATTTGCAACTGCTATGAAAATATCATAGTAGCAGAGCTACTGCTAGCTTTTTTAATTGTGTATTTTTAAGTTGTATAAATTAGAGATCCTGCTTTTCATAATTTGCTGTGCAAATTGTTTCATAAACGCCCAAATAGAAAGTCAGAAAACTGAAAAAAATTTTAAAAATATCAAGTCTTTAGAAATTTAATGTGCTACAATGTTTTTATTTTACTGAGGTTACTTTTTATACATTCTCACATCGTTTGTAGCACTGAACATCGCACAATAGTGAGAGAGTGGTGCGAGAGGTATTCAAACACTCGGTGCGAGTTTGATTTCCAGTGGTTCCCTTCATAAATTCATAGAAATAGATTGACACTTCCACAAATACACGGCTAAGTACCTCCCCGAAACCTATCCAACAGACTTGGTGCTCAGACTCCATGAACTTCATGTAATGAAGATGTTAAACTGTAACTATTCTGCACTAACCGCCGCCCTTTCCCTGTTAACCCCGTCATGTCTAGATATTCAAATTTGAAATATCTGACATATTCGAATTGTAGTCATCCTTCACCACTTTTTAGTTTACTGTTCTCTAAATTGTTAGAATATCAACTCTGAATGTCTATCACGCCGTTCTTCCTCATGTATCTTTCGTGAAAAGCGTATTGTGGCAGCTATGTTTCCTCAAATTCTATCTTGTGTAAGTATCTATTCAGTATTGTACAAGTTCACTTAATAACTGTCTTTGCGCAGTTGTCTGATACCCCTTTAACACCTGTTCCTCTAGTGCTGTGGACAATGAAATCGATATGGACTTGCTGGGGTGTTAGTAATATATCGTATTGTAATATTATCGACTCATGTAGGTCGTACTCGTACCGCCCTTAGGGACTAAAATGGGGCAGAGCTTAAATCTCTGGATCTCCCCTGTGCTTGCGGCAACATGCATATACCGATTCTCTGGTGTAGGGTTACGTGGCTTTTGCGACAGTTCTGGTTGCCCCAGTTAAGTGTGTAGCATAGAACATGTTAGGTAATTTCGAAAATTCCCACTGAAATAATGGCACAGTGTCATGTTTTCGCCTGCTTGCTTCGTCGTTAGAAGGGAAGACAAGCTTATAGAATTCCTGTTGAAATGAGAGACTCAAGAACAAAAAATTTTTACATGTTACTGGAAATCTTCTTAAGATTTCTGACCGACGAGTGTGTCATGTAACGAGCAGCTGCAGTGTTTAACGTGAAAAATGTCGTTGTGAAAGTCCGTGATCAAAGGTTAGGTTAAATTCTTAGCTGTCAATGGCAGTGATGTTGACATACAGCTGTGCCAACAAAACTGATTGTACTTTCATTTAGTTTAGTAGTTTACATTAAAGTCTTGAAGAAGGCTACATGCTTGTCTTATTCGTTTACTTGAGTTTAGTATATTGTTATAGGAAACAATTGCAGTGGCTGACAAACAAAGCGAAAAGACTCAATGAGGATATAATGGCTTTTTTGACAAACTTCCCAAGCGAATCAGTGTGCGTTTCGACCAGAGAAGGTGCAACCTCGTATTGATAAGTGAGCTCATACCGTCTAGTACTTTGCACATATGTCTAGACTTGTAAACTCTAAAATAACATCTCATACCTTCTCATAGTTTCATTTCGTTTCCTCTTCCCCCTCTGGGTGCTTATTATTCTTTCAGGAAGTGTAAATAAAAGAATATAATAAATAACAAAAGGAAACACGTGCAATTGCATGAGTACACTCCATTTTTACAGCTTTTTCTCGATGGAATAAACAATTTAGAGTGGAAGTACTAAAATACTAAGTACAGTATGTCTGTGGAACAACGTTTGTTATACGTTTTTACAGAAAGTTCAGAACCTAAATACCTAAATACAGTGGACCGTACTTGATGATTTACACTGTAGGCCGGATATGCACGTGCCGGCTGACAGCTAGCAAACAAGGCAACGCTTCGTGCTTGGTTCATATGTCTGTACGGAGGACACTGTTCATTCTACCCACAATAGTCCTACGACATTTAGTTTTTGCCAAAAATTTTGCTCACGAAAAATTCCTTATATCGTTACACACATAGTATACGGCATAATATACTGTGATTCAGTCTCAGTAGTGAATGAGACCTTACGAAAGCATTTCAACAACAAACCTTGCAGGCGAAAAACTTTGAATTCTTTGTTATCATGTGACTATAATTACTGTACTGGTACATGGTTTGTTTTGACCAGTATCTTTTAACATTGTGCGTATCGTGAAAGGTATCAGTTACTACAGCCAAATGTTGGATTTGCAACGTGCGATCCAATATCTGCAGAGTGCTACTCACGTTAATACGTTTAAATAACAAATAAGTGACCCGTAAAACAGAAATGAAAGAAACTTTTTCCAAACCACTTCATATAATTGACACCAGGAAAACAAACTTAGTAGTGCTTGCCCATGAGTACATAAGCGACAAGCAGCAGATAAAGTTCAAATTTAAGCTTATTCTGTACCAGGCCTCGTAACTTCTGCCCTAAGGAAAGAGAAGTCGGTAATAACACGTGGAACCCAGGTCTATTCCCGCTGTTCGTAGCTATTTCGCAATGTGAATCAGCGAAAATTTAACATTGAAATACGATTAAGTCATGAAGCGGTTACGAAGTACAAATGCAGATTTTTCACTACTTACATACAACCCAATTCCGTAAAACCATCTCACCAAACTGCAATTTAGTGGCAAGTCACATTCAATACCAAATCATGTCTTGCCTTGGCCACGGAACAAACCATAATAAAGTATTCGAAAGCAACCCACAGCGCCCTCCTTGAACAGGCAAGACCTTCATCGGCCTGTGAATACGGAAGTGCAGGGCACGCTTCCGTTGCACGCAGAGTAAACTTCCAAAGACACAAATGTTTGTAGCCGATACTCGGTAAATTATCTCTCCAGTAGTCCTGTGATATCTAGTTTGCGAAGTAATTGAAATACAGAAATAGTAATATCGAACATTTAAAGTCGCGTTGTAATAGCATTTTTTTCAACTTTGTAACTTCGTAATATGACGCATTTCACATTTGAGAGTGAACCGAAATAATTTTGAGACAGTCTATACCAGGCAGCACTCTAATCGTTGGTACTGTTTGCCTGGTAATTCGAGCAACAGAATAAGCTCTAAACGGTCCTTACATCGCTCTTCACACTCAGTAAAAATAGGACAAATAGCACATTGGTCACTCGGTCAGTTTCACTTTGTAGGCTGTACATAGTGCTAATACGGAGGGACTTATACCCATAAACAGTGGCCTTTTCCTTGTATTTGAACGGAGATAACAAAAGTCAAAAGCGACAGTTTGCTGTAGTTTCTTGTCTAATGCTTGTGAAGTTGATAAAAATGGTTCAGAACATCAAAGTGCGTTTAATTTAGTGAAATTATTTTTTGTTTGATTTTAGTCCCACTATTCATGGAAGTAAGTTGGTACTCTACAAAGGAACGAGAACGTGTTGCTAAGTTGGAACCCTGAAATTCACATGTTTCAGAATTATATGTTTCTCTACTGCACACTTAACCCACATAGAAACATGCTTTCTCTTGAGCGGGCGTTAATAAGGGTAGTCACAGCGCGTGTGAACTATGTGCATCACAACGTCCTCTTCTGCCATGTGCGAAGTGTGTGCTGTCGTTAGCTTTCTCCTGCGGAAGAGCAATTGGAGCGGAAATTTGCGCCTCGATGTTTCCTAACCGCATGAATGACAATAAAGTGCGACAACTGAAACGGACATGCCGCTAGGGACGCCCCGGTGACCATGATGTAGCGGTAGCGTCAGGAAGACAAGAACGACAGACGGTTCCACATGGAGGTGACTGTATAGTCGAAGAACACTCCAATTCAGAAACCTACGTCCTTCCGATGCCCTCTGACTTTTCTATATCTGTACTTGTTATATAGCCAAAGATATATTTTGCAACATTGTGTGTATGAAATGGATTTCCAAGACCCTCATTCGCTAACCCTAAACAAACGTTGTATTTTCATTGTCTTTACACCCTTAACAAATATAGTACTGTATATAATATTGATTGAAAAGTTTAATCTTTCTAAATTATTATTATTAAAGAGAAACCAAATTATATGAGACATAAAAACAGTGTATTATATTTATATAATATAATGTATATAAAAGTTAACTGTATAATGTAGTATTTTAATTAACATTTTTATATTTACTATCATAAAATGTTTAAACATTATAAATAATAAATATTTAACTACATTTTATAAATATTTTAACACTTAGTAAATTACTTTGTGTAAAATCTGTTTCTATAACTTTTGATAAATAGGTAACTTAAAATACAGTCATTAGTATTTATTAAACTACAATGTATAGATAGTAATGTATTAAATACATTAGGGAAAAATTAGTGAAATGTTTCTTGAATTACTCTCCTTCAAAAGAATGATACATAGAATGTAGTAAAAATCGATGAACTTTTCTGTTTATTTATTTATTTTATTTATTTATTTATTTATTTATGCATTTATTTTACCTGGCAAGATTAGGGCCTTCAGGCCCTCTCTTACACCTAACCAGGCATACTCAGATTCAACAAATTTCAGTTTCTACAGAACATTAAGGACATATTACATGTTATACAGTATTAATGTTAAGAAAAAAAATAGAGATTATAAACGTAGTTCAATGATAATTATAACAATCAAAAATTAATTATAACAATCAAGAATAATAATAATAGTAATAATAATAATAATAATGACTATGTATATGAAAGTAAACATATTTTTCTTTTATGAATGTCAGTCCTATTGCTAGTTGGGAACAATAATGTAGACTGCTTGATGAATGATCCATAAATGGTTCAAGTAGTAATTGCTGTAGAAATATATTGGAGTTATGTTTCCAAGGGATTAAATTTAAGAAGAATAAAAAAGGGAAGCATGAAATGTTCCATTAAGATAGTAGAAGAATGGTAGGACGTAACAAGAACAATATTGTGTAGGAGAATGCTATTAAATGAAGTCAACCACAACTGGAAGCACGGCAACAGTGTAGTAAATTGTGGCTTTTAACGCTAGAATGGCGGAAAGCGTCAAAATGTTCCCTCCTTTTATCATGGACATTATGCCAAGGGACAGATTTCAGGAGCTTCTCTGTTTTGATAAATATTAAGTCGGGCTGAATAACTGGCAGCCAACAAATTCGCTCTTGTATCTGAAATTTGGGGAAGTTCAGTGTCATATCCAATATATTTACATCGTTAATGGAATTATACGACTTTTTCTACTTTTTTCTCCTCTTTCTGAAGATTTTTTGATATTTAAAAAATATTTAAGTTTGCTTCGCCATTTCATTCAATATACCTTGAATGGCGGAAAGCGTCAATTTGGCCCCGCTGTAATTTCTCTTCTGAATATAGTTAAATTATCCAGCTATACAACGACAACAGTGAACAATAACGCAGAGTAGTTGCTCGTGTACATTCCAGTCCGCCACAGCTACGTTGTGTCACTCAAGGCAGTCTTTGTCCGTGAACCACGTTTTCGAACGTATATCGTCAGCGTAGACTTTCTGATGAAGAAATGTTACATCTTTCAGAGAATTCAGAAGTTGATTCGTAAATTGAGTTCACTGATGAAAATGAGAATTGTGTACCTGACACAAGTGAGGATGAAGACATTGTGAACGAGAGCGATTAGTGGAAGAGGATTCAGATGCTAATATACCTCTATCATCACCTCTTTCATCACAGCAGGTACAGTTGCAAGCGTCTACAAAGCTGATTGTAAGGGACGGAACCGTGTGGGAGATTGAAAACTATCCATTTTCTGGAAGGCGGTCAGCTGTGAATGTTCTGAAGAAGAGAGGAGGTACCACTGCTTATGCTTGCCAACGAGTAGAGAGCTCTGTCATCAGTGCTCCCATCTTATTTTGGATGAAGCAGGGCTATGTCTCATGAAGACATACATAGAATAAAATGCTCCAAAAGTACCAAAAACCAGGGACTGGAATGTGCTGCTTGAGAAACTGGAGAAGTTGATAGGCATGATGTATGTTCAGGGTGTATTGTGCACAAAAGGTGTGTCTGTGGATGATATCTGGTCACACTCTTGGGCCCCTCCTTTTATCAAGGACACTATGCCAAGGGACAGATTTCAGGAGCTTCTCAGATTTCTCCGTTTTGATAAAAATCAACTCGGGCTGAACGCCTGGCAGCTAACAAATTGCTAAGTCCCATAGTGCTCAGAGCCATTTGAACCATTTTTGAACCAGCTAACAAATTCGCTCTTGTATCTGAAATTTGGGGAAAGTTCATTGGAAACAGTATTAGCACTTGCCGCCCTCGAGAAAATAAAACCAATGACGAGCAGCTGTTATCAAGCAAAGCAAGATGCAGGTTTACGCAATTCATGTCCATCAAACCAGACAAATATGGTCTTGAATTCTATATGTCTGTTGATGTAACGACAAAGTTATCCTTTCCCATACCTCGGCTAGGAAGACATGCATAGAGAGAAACAACCACTTTGAGAGCATGTCGTTCTGCATCTCATGGAGCCATTTGTAAATCAAGGAAGAAATGTGACTACAAACAACTTCTTTACGTCTCTTTAACTTGCTAAAAAACTCGAAGAAAGGACAACTGCTTTAGTTGGTCCAATGAACAAGATCGGCCGTGAATTCCCCAATGGAGTAAGGTAGCCAAATGCTGAAATACACTCCACAGTACTGCACAATATTGTCAACACAGACTGCACCTAGACTGTACACCAAGGAAAGAAGAATAAAAACATCATTTTTCTGAGTACGCTGCATGCTGTAGTAGCAATAAGCAAGGAAGGAATGAAAAACCCTGAAACCGCAATGTTCTTCAATACAACAAAGTACTGGGTGGATGTGGTTGATCAAATGACCTGTAAATATACCACGAAGGTTGCATGTAGGAGGTGGCCAATGCATATATTCTACAACATCTGAACATGGCGACAATAAATGAAGAGGTCATAAAAAAATGGTTCAAGTGGCTCTGAGCACTATGAGCTTAACATCTGAGGTCATCAGTCCCTTAGAACTACTTAAACCTAACTAACCTAAGGACATCACACACATCCATGCCCAAGGCAGGATTCGAACCTGCGACCAAAGCAGTCGCGCGGTTCCGGACCATGGGTCATCTATTACATAGTAACGAACAAGAGAATGGAAAGGAAGAAGTTCATACTTCAACTGGCAAATGAACTCAAGGGAACGAAAGAGCGAGAACATCAGGCAGAGGAAGAGGATATGGGACTAAGTCATCTGGAAAGAGGAGTAAGTGCCAAATCAGCCTCTGCAAAGGCAACAACACCAACAAAAGCTGTGTAAAGTGCCATAAAGCCGAGTGCTTCAAATGACGAGTGAAAAGTAATATAGAGCTGTTTGTAAAACACATGTGAGAGTAAAATTGGCCATGAGCGGTACTCATTCCGAACTATGCGTTTCCTTGAACTTGGCTGTCTGTCTGTGTTTGGTTCCCGTCGTGGTTCTTCCTCCTTCTAGGTGTGGCAGCAGCTATGTGTATCGATATTTGCACCGTGTTGGTCTTGTGGATAAAGTTTCCGGCTAGGGTATGTGCTGGAGTCTGTCGGTTGGTGCCGACCAGGGAGGATATCTCCGTGCTGCGCAGTCGGCTGCGTCCGCTGGCGGTCCCTGCGCAGTGTTGGAGCGTGTGTGAATCTGTCCGATCGCTTCGAGCTTCGTCGCGCACCGAACGAGGACGTCAAAGTTTAGTGGTGTCTTAAGTATCCAAGCCACGTCCGTTCATGTTGTGTCGTTCGGTTTGGTGGTTCTCTGTTGGGGAGCTTCTCCTGTGAGCAACACAGAGTGAGTGTAGTGGTGAAATCTAGCCGCCGTGCGGTGGAGTGCACCAGCGGAATATTCTGCCTTGTGGCCATTAGTGTCCCCGTTACCTGTCCTGGCCACTAACGTAATTTCAGGCAGTGTCCTTTCCTCACCTGTTGTCGCTGTCCAACATGGTGTGTAGTTTTGACAGCTTAATACATATTTCATTGTGGATAATTACGTCCGTAACAGTTTGGTCTTTGAGTTTTTATGTACCGATTGGTGGCTAGCTAGTCGTTTGGTCGGTCGGTCCGTGACTGTCTCTTGGTTGGGTTACCGACAGATCAAGTGTAGTTGGGCCCCACCAACTGTTTCACCTAATTGAATGTTAATGTTTCGAGGGCAGGCTCACCCCACCCCCCCCCTCCCCCCCGCGGAGGCGACAGAGTGCCGTTGTCCATACCATCCTTTTCATGCGTTTTTAATGGTCTGTTAGTAATCTCTTATAGCCAATGCTTTAAAAGAAAAAATTGTGTTGTGTTTTTTGTAAATCAAGAGCCTTCAGCCTGAATAAGTTTGAATTCTGGCAAGTGGATATTTTCCTGAAAGTTACTGTTGTTGTGCTATCTTTTCGTTTAGTGCGCTGTCAGCCACTTGAAACTTACGGGTTTAAGGTATTTTGAATTTTTGGAAAATCAATTATGGGCCTTCAGCCACTTAAAACCTAATTCTTAAATTTAGTTATTGTCGTTGCGTTGCTTTTTCATTTAGTGTGCTTTCGGCCACTTAAGACTTAAAGGTTAATGTATTTTTGAATTTTTGGAAAATCAACTGTGGGCCTTCAGCCGCTTAAAGCCTTATTCTGCCTTGAAAGATTATGGTAATATATTTTAAAATTTTGAAATTTAGTTGTGGCCTTCAGCCGTTTGTATTGCACCTTGTATACGTTTGTTGTTTTATGAATACTTAATAAATTAAAATCTGTACTTAAGAAACTTGTTAGCAGTAGCAACAATAAATTTGTATGACACATTGTTGTTCAAATAATTAGTAATTATTATTTATAATTGTAATTAATTGTTGATTACTAGAAATAAAGTATGGATAAATATACACTAAAAAGTACTTCCTTAAGTCAAATACGAAAATATTTTATGTGGGGTCAAAATGACCCCTTTCCGCTGTTTTAGGAATGTCAGAAACTCCGCCGTTCTAGTGTTAAACAAAGAAACGAAAACAATATGCCGTAGTACACAAAAGAATTGAATGCATGGCTGGAATGGAAGAGTTTCTTAAGCTTGTACTTGATCTTGGTGAAAGATTGCATTTATTGCACTGGGGAAATAAGACAGCTGGATAAGATTTTCACTCAGCATTTGTAAAATTACAACTAGAGGCAACCTACAGAACAACGCAATCTTTCATTCTGAGGCACTGTTTCGGGCTCAGTAGATTTCACAGTGGAATTTATCGCCAAAAACTACAAATTCCAAGAGATCCTACTTCCGCTAAATAATAATTATCCTCTTTTGCCAATATAGAGTGCATTGCATTTAGTAAGAGTTTTACAGAGAATTGGGTTCACTATATCGTACCTTATGGCGGAGCACATGAAATTCGTTTTGATGCGGACGACTTACTTTATTGTTACTTTCATCAACATTGTAAATTGAACGACTACGTTGTCGCAAATATTGAACAAGAATTGAATCATTATCTGTTGCACCTGCCTTGTATCAGTTTTTTATTGTAATCGTAATTTTTGTTGGCCATATTATTGGGAAAATGAAGTACGAAATATACTAGGGGTAATGATTATGTGCTACAAGACGTTATTTTCGGAATTCATTTCTACAAACCTCAGTATTGCCTCGCTGGGAAGGGCGATGATGATGTTTTCTCATTTTATGAAAAAAAGTCAAAATTACAATATTTTCAGTATCGTCATGCCTATCAATGTCTGCTGAAGTAAGTCACTTTCAGATTCCATAATGTAGGGGGAAAATTGCCCTATAACCATCGACGAAGAAATAAATAGAGACTAAATTGGATTCGAGGAAGGCAGTTTCATAAATTGGCCACATTGTTTCTGAACTTTCAAACCTGTCTTTACAGCAAAATTTTACAAAAGATCCTTCATCTTCTATTTCACCACATCAGAGATCTGTAAATGATGTTGCAGGTTCCAGGAATAGTTATACAGAGTAACTGCAGAGTTACAGTTGCACTGAACTGGAGGTCTTCCTAAGTTCTGTTAGTGGCTATAAATCTTAAAATAGCCTAGAATCTCTTCTCACGACGTGTAACGTCTCTCACTGCAGCATTATTGTTTTCGTCAAATGCGGTTTGAGGAGGTTCAGCAGCTCAAAAAGCATTTGACGACGATTCTTAAATAATTGCGGATATCGTCGGCTCCCTGCTTCTTCAGTAACAAAGCATCGAAGAACTTTTTCCATTAATGAAGCCATTTATCTTCTCACAGTTTTCTCTCACACTTTTATCAGTCTGTAAAATTTAAAAAGCCAAGGAAAATCTTCGTTTCTTGCTTTTGTTATACGAGGGTCATTCATTAAATAACGTCTCGATTTTTTCATTCGGTTATGCGTATAGGAAAACATTTTTTATGTATTGGAAATTCTTTGATCTGCACGTTTATGACTTGTTAAATTTCGATAAAAGCGCTATTGAACCATCAAAGCACCAACTATGCATGACACTCGTTACCAGTGACGGCTCGTGCAAAATTTTACCGTTGTTCTCATGTGTGGCGATGAAGCCTTTTCACTTAAAAGAAGTCGTAATGGAAATTGAATTGAATATATTAGTTCCATAGTACATATATAAATTGAACTGTTGATATATACTTGAATTTTATATTTAATTGGTTAACACTGTGAGGAATATAATAAAATGAAACGAAAACAAATTAATAGCAGCAATAGAATCCAAGTGTGGCGGTGTGGGTTGTGCACTCATTAGCCTTTAAACGATCTGTCCACGTACGTGGAGAGGCTTCAGTTTGTCTGCCTCTACACTCTGCGATGGTATATAGTTGATTAGCCAACAAAAGAAGTGTTGACAAAAATTGGGCTAAATAACTACCACGAAAAGGCCACATAAGTTCAGTCGACGGGTAGTAGCTGAAACTTAATGAAACTATTGAGCTTTCTGGATTCTTGCATGAGTCGTTTGAAAAAAGTCAAAAATTTACTTTTACTTGTTTTATTGTCGTCAAGATTGGAAAAATTTCTATAAAGTCCATATTTAATACCCCTGCATCAATTATGCGATGTTACTGACTGTCTCTTGTAACACGTTCACACCCAAAAAGCAGCCAGGAAATGTTTAGTACGATCCGATATTTTAAACGTCCTAAACACTTACTGACCCACTACTACTTGCGAATTAACACATTCAGACGTTCAGTAGGCTTCCTATAAAGATGTGCCCGCGATAATGTCTCGTAATCTATACGAAGCACGCCGCGCGGAGTTTACATACGACATGAAATGTTCGAATGTCTCATCAAATAAGCCCCTAACAATGCTCAAACTTTCACAAAATGCTCATAACTGGTGTCTCTTTTCGCCAACGACATGAGACTCGATCAGACGTGGGAATTTCTTCATTTTGGTAAAGTTTGATCAGCACGATTTAAAATAGGTGTTTACCAGAAGACGGCTCCCGAGCGACTGTATCGATTCATAGAGCTGAGGCTTAAAGTAATATTCAGACGCACGGGAATGCTGGATTCCTATTGGCTGGTACGTTAAGCTGCCAATCAGATCATCTCGACAGATTCTATACTAGTGGTACTTCTAATGTCAGCCAATTAGTTTACCACAAGTAATTTAGACTAGAATTTCGTAATTCCAGAGCTAATTAAAATTTAATGAAAACAATATACGATTCCTTTCCACAAAACAAATTATTAATTAATTTAATACTGAAAGTCCCTTCTAGCTGCGTTTTACAAAATCAAGCTCACTCAGACACACGTCAGAAATTAATCTACTCCACAACAAGTTTCTCACGCATACATTCACATAATTTTAATACGATATCCCATTCTTATTTAACGTATGTTCTCCTTTCACTCTCTCAGTCTCCCCGAAACACTAAAACAACCAGAACATCATAAAATAATAATTCTCCAAACTACTTTTAAGTCATAAATCGGTGGTAATGAAACGTATCCTCTTGGTTGTAGTTTCAACTTATACTACGGATAAAAACGTTACAGTCCCTAACTCCGTTTCATAGTGCCATTGCGATTGTTATGTGTTTAGGTAAAAATTTATATCTCCGAAAGTACTGAAGATATTAGTTTGAAATTTTGAATATAATGGTATATTATCCATAGAATTTGGTACACAAAGCAATAAAAAGATCCATTTATATTTAATAGTACTTCTTGAGAATCATTGAGAGTATGTGTAAAGTATTGCACGCACCATTAGTTAAGTAATCGGCTCGCTTGGCCCAATAGCCAGCTTCAGCTGTGCCAGCATGAGATCCAACATCTGCCCTCCACCGGTTCCATGGGAAGCTACACTTGGAAGAAAGATGACAACTCGAAATTATTTTCTACGTTACACGAGGTAACGAACTGCCAGTCTGCGAACTTGATAACTAGGCTTCCTTTTCCTTAAATGATCACTTGCTCAAAAATACTACGCACACAGTGCGTAAATCTTTAGAGAACGTGTTACCTTTATCTACAACCGATTCAGACGAAATATTCTAGGAACTTCAAAGACCTACCTGCTTCTACTCACACAGTTTGAACCAAATCGGTGAGCCTTGTCTCACGTCCTCCTGTTATTAGATATACATTTGGATAGTTCTACCTAACGCCTTAAATTTCACACTTTCCTCCGAATATGTATTGGAAAATGGACTCTTTAGCATATCATCTACAGAAAACACTTCCATATCAAATACTCTAATACACTTGCTTTTTTTTACCACCGTCTACAGATTTTTGACTTCCAAAGGTTGTAATCTTAACTAAACTGAATACATACACTCCTGGAAATTGAAATAAGAACACCGTGAATTCATTGTCCCAGGAAGGGGAAACTTTATTGACACATTCCTGGGTTCAGATACATCACATGATCACACTGACAGAACCACAGGCACATAGACACGGGCAACAGAGCATGCACAATGTCGGCACTAGTACAATGTATATCCACCTTTCGCAGCAATGCAGACTGCTATTCTCCCATGGAGACGATCGTAGAGATGCTGGATGTAGTCCTGTGGAACGGCTTGCCATGCCATTTCCACCTAGCGCCTCAGTTGGACCAGCGTTCGTGCTGGACGTGCAGACCGCGTGAGACGACGCTTCATCCAGTCCCAAACATGCTCAATGGGGGACAGATCCGGAGATCTTGCTGGCCAGGGTAGTTGACTTACACCTTCTAGAGCACGTTGGGTGGCACGGGATACATGCGGACGTGCATTGTCCTGTTGGAACAGCAAGTTCCCTTGCCGGTCTAGGAATGGTAGAACGATGGGTTCGATGACGGTTTGGATGTTCCGTGCACTATTCAGTGTCCCCTCGACGATCACCAGTGGTGTACGGCCAGTGTAGGAGATCGCTCCCCACACCATGATGCCGGGTGTTGGCCCTGTGTGCCTCGGTCGTATGCAGTCCTGATTGTGGCGCTCACCTGCTAGGTGCCAAACACGCATACGACCATCATTGGCACCAAGGCAGAAGCGACTCTCATCGCTGAAGACCTCCATTCGTCCCTCCATTCACGCCTGTCGCTACACCACTGGAGGCGGGCTGCACGATGCTGGGGCGTGAGCGGAAGACGGCCTAACGGTGTGCGGGACCGTAGCCCAGCTTCATGGAGACGGTTGTGAATGGTCCTCGCCGATACCCCAGGAGCAACAGTGTCCCTAATTTGCTGGGAAGTGGCGGTGCGGTCCCCTACGGCACTGCGTAGGATCCTACGGTCTTGGCGTGCATCCGTGCGTCGCTGCGGTGCGGTCCCAGGTCGACGGGCACGTGCACCTTCCGCCGACCACTGGCGACAACATCGATGTACTGTGGAGACCTCACGCCCCACGTGTTGAGCAATTCGGCGGTACGTCCACCCGGCCTCCCGCATGCCCACTATACGCCCTCGCTCAAAGTCCGTTAACTGTACATACGGCTCACGTCCACGCTGTCACGGCATGCTACCAGTGTTAAAGACTGCGATGGAGCTCCGTATGCCACGGCAAACTGGCTGACACTGACGGCGGCGGTGCACAAATGCTGCGCAGCTAGCGCCATTCGACGGCCAACACCGCGGTTCCTGGTGTGTCCGCTGTGCCGTGCGTGTGATCATTGCTTGTACAGCCCTCTCGCAGTGTCCGGAGCAAGTATGGTGGGTCTGACACACCGGTGTCAATGTGTTCTTTTTTCCATTTCCAGGAGTGTATGTATATGTATATAGTGGACAAGTGCACATCCTGGCTGCGTGTCAGCTTAAGTCGTTCAATTCCCACCACTATCAATAATTTTTATTCCATTTTCATTCCTGTTAATATTAAACCATCAACTATATAATTTAATTTTATTTAACGGTTTCCACAAGTGTAAACTGATCGCGAGCTGACAAATAGCCAGACTGTGCATTTGTCCACTCGGCCGCAGTACCACTACAACTGCTCATTTAAAATTCCTCATACACTACGCTTGCACCAAGTTACAAGCAAATTTCAAAGACGAGTACTGGCCTGGTTCTGTGAGCAACTTATCACTCACTCATAGTGCTGGAAGGAATGATGTCAAATCAGAGCAGGTGTAGACAAAAACAGACAGCTGTGTCCCTTCTCTGAGCTGATCGTAGCTTGGCTGACACCATTTCAGCACTCGACACTGGTTTCTAATCATTACAAAAAAATGCTATAATACATGTTTTAATCCATTTTGTCTGCGTACCAGCAAGCATTAGAAGAATTTTGGTCGAATTTTATTGCAGTTTCCAGCTCGCCTTCAAGGAGAAATACTGTTACGATATTTACAGTGTGTTGTAGCACATTACCACTTGTTAACCGGCTGCCACTGCTCGTTACAAGCAGTGCTCTGTAATTGAATTCTTGGTGGTTGAGAAAGAAACCGTGGTGATAATCTATAAATATTTGGGTGTAGCATATATTAATGATGCAGAGAAAGTACTGTTGGAAATGCATTAAGAGCGTCAAAGCACCAGGAAAAGCTGAAACTGAGCTTCGTGAGAGGCCACGATTGGGGTGTCCAACACAGCCACTGCTCCCGACATTAGGACGTGCGTAGCAGCCATTGTTCATACAAATCAGTGCATAACAACTCAACAGTTCGCTTTAAAACTACCGTTGAGCATTGGAGGTGCATGTGCAGAGATTGAAACTCTTGGATATTCAATGGTGTGCTGAGGATGGTTTCCACGAGCAGTCACAACAGGCCGTAAGGTTCAAAGGAAAACCATTTCATATGAACTGTGGTAGAAGTCTGAGGCCAATGGAGAGATGCAATGTAAACAAGCTACGAATACAGCGGAAGATCTATAACCAACAGATAATACACGCTCTTATATAATGCTGGCGTAGGGCTGTATAACATAAGGGAGACTATAAAAAGTAAATCTTATAAAAGAGAGACTGATGTTGTCACCAAATACTAGCTCTTAAAAGCAAATATGTTCTGGTGCCATTTTCCTTTTTCTGGAATGACCCTTGCGCTAAGCTGCACCTGGAGCAACACAGCCGCAACAAACGTAAAATAAACAACAAACATTAAGTACAGGAACAGGGCGGCGCTGTGATCTCTGCATACCGTTGGTCGGACAGTGTGGAGGCTACTAAGCTGGTGGGTCTGTTGACAAATTGGGGGTGCGTGTGTAAGATCGTTAACGTGAATAATGGGTGATTACCCGACCATTTTTAGGCGTAGTTTTTATTGACACTGACATTGAGTATCGTTTAACTAGTTCTAAGTTTTGATGACTTGATGACAGTAGGCAAAACGACGTTACAAATAAAAAAAATGTACACTGATCTGCCAGAACGTTGTGTCCACCGACCTAATATCGATATAAGCCCGCCCGGGTGATAGCCGTGTCGCATGGCGAGGAATGACTGCTAGTCCGACACACGAATGATGCACGTAGTACCAGTCACCTTGGCGTCTGTGTGTACAATTGGGAAAGCGCGCGATCTATCTTATTTTGACCGAAGGCAGGTTGTAATGGCCCGGAGGCTCGGCACGAGCATTTCGGAGACCGCACAACATGTCGGGTGTTCCAGGATTTCTGTGGTGAGTGTCTTCAAAAACCAACTTGAAACGACGTCCATATGTGGTGGGGTTCGGCGGCCATCCGTCATTACAGATTTCGGACGTCGTAGGCTGGCAGACGGTAAAACAGGACAGGCGTCTAAGTATGGAGGAACTAATATGAGACTTTAATGCTAGGCAGGTACAGGTGTGTCTGAACACACAGAGCAGCGAGCACTCCTAACGATGGACCTCCGCAGCCGACGACCCAAGCAGGTGCCAATGTCAACGCCACGACTTCGCCAACAGTGACAGAGCGTTGCATTGTCTGATGAATTCCGATACCATCTTCTTCATGCCAATCGGAGGGCGCTAATCTTCCGTCTTCCAGAGGCAGCTCCTTGACACCTGTATTGTGGGATGAAGACAAGCTGGTGGTGGTTCCATTATGCTCTGGTGAACATTCACATGGGCATTCATGGGTCCAGTGGACTCGTGCAAGGCACCACGACTGCCAAAGAGTACCGTTCACTGGTTCCAGACCACGCAAACCCCTTCATGACGATCAGTTTTCCCGATTGCAGCGCCATTTTTCAACAAAATAATGCACCATGTCACAAAGCCAGAAGTGTGGTGGAGTGGTTCGAAGAGAGCAGTGACCCATTTGATGTGCTGACCCTCCAACTCGCCAAATCTGAACCCAGTTGAACCCATATGGGATGTGGTTGAACGTGGCGTCAGAGCTCATCGCCACCTCCACGGAATTTAAGGAAATTAGGTGACTTGTGTGTGCAGGTGATAGTTCCCTCCAGGCCACGTAGCTTCCATGTCACGACGCGTCGCAGCTGTTATCCGTGCCAAAGGTGGACAAACCGTTTATGACGTAGGTGGTCATAATGGTGTGTTAAACGATATAGACGGATTTATTAACAAAATGTTTCTCTGCTTGCACTTTGACTATATTTCTGAACACTTTCAGCTTTAGTAGTTAGTAATAAAAGATCGGTTAAAATGCCTAATTCCTCGAACTTGTATCTACAGCATGAATACCGGAGAGCATATTGTTATATTATTCTCACTGGTCGCTTTAGTTTAATCAATTCTTCGGATCGAAATCCGAGTTACCAGTAAAATTATAAGACAGTAATGGATGGAAATATCCTAAATAAATAAAGATGTTGATTTGTTTGTTCCGAAAACTATCAGTTGTACGATTAGCGATTGTTGGTGAATTTATTGGTTTAGGAAGATCATTAATACCTTTCTTAAAGTTTTCATCAACACATACAGCCAAGAATTTGGACATTGACTGACACTTGCTGATGTGCTGTCGGTGTAATTCTGTTTGTTGGGCAGGACATGTCTTATTTTGATAGCTAAGATGAAGCGAATGAGATTCTCTCGAGCACGAAATAGCTACCAGTTGTAGGAACAAATTAACAATAGCATCCTGAACATCGACATGGGTTCTGAAGCTGTGACTGGTCAGTTGCTTCTTTGACAATCCGAAGACATGAGAATCGCTTGGTACGATATACAGGCTATGTGGAGGTTGTCTTAACACCGACCACCAAAAACGTCGCAGCGTATCAGGCGTAAACAAGGCCATATGCATCGGGTATTTACGTGAAACAACACAACTTCTTTGAAAAACTATAGCACTAATATCCTCTGAATAAGGTTCTGCGTTCGTTCCAGTATGGCGTAATATCTTTCAGCACTCATGGTCGCACCAAGGGTGAGAATATCTACCTGTAGCTTATACTTTGCGTCTCAAAAGACTGTGACCATAACGTCCTTCGTGGATGCCGTTGTTTCAAAACTTGCGATGTGTGCTGGGAGGGGGTGCGAGGGGAGCGAAGGGATGGAGGCTGGAGGGATTGGAAGACGTTGAAGCTCTCTTCGTCTCATGTGTCATGTGATGCACCCACGTTTCTTCGCCTCTGGCGATATTTTGCGGAGATGAACGTCCTTATCATTGTAGCGCATTTCGTGCTGGAGAGACAGTCTCATTCGCTTGACTTTATTCACGTCTGAGAGTTGTCAAGCTACATAGCGAGTAATTAACGATATGGAGCACAATAATCACTGCAGTGGAGACGTTGATTTCGCGTGCAATTTGCTCGCATGGAAGTTCTACCATCGACGATTGAAAGAGTTGATCGTCTCTTGTGGCTCGCCGTGTAATTTAGCGTGAAAGAGACGTTTGTACACTCGTGAGGGTTCTTTTTACCTTACTTATTGAAACTAGGTCGTATAAATAAAAAGCTTTGACATCGTCATCTTTTGTAGCCCTGTCTTTCTCAGTTGCGTGTAATATTACGGTATATTGATAATTTTTACATATCGACCGTCTGACAGCAACTGAATAAAACACAATTTTAGTGCCAAACGCGTTTCGTCCCTATTTTCTGCAAGGCTTCATCAGTGGCCTGGAATATGTACATATGTTTGCCATTTAATTTACATATTGGTCACACGAACAGATCACAGGTACTTCAATAATTACACTCTAAAGTTTGGCAGTGACATTCGTTCTTTGGCAAAAACATCTGACAGTCGGCAACACAAACCAAAACATTACATCGAAACAAGTGTTCAATTCATAGTGCTCTGAAATGTGGGAAAAAACTGCAAATTGACATTTATAAAAAGAAGAACAACATCAAAAATGTCACAGGAGCGTAATATGTAGGAAATCGTCCTTACATCCTGTAACTGCAGTTCAAAACATTACTACTTAATAGAAAATACCAACCACCAGAAATGTTGATAACCTATAGGTGCAGTGACCAAAATGTAAACTAAATAGCAAACATACGTATATATTCCAGGCCGTGTAGAAAATAAAGGAGAAACAAGTATGGCATTAAAATTGTGTTTTATTCCGTTCCTGTCAGACGGTCCATAAGTAAAAATTATGAATATATCGTAATAAAAAGCTTTGACTTTCATTGTTGAATAGATCATCGACCAGAAACAATGATAATGTGCAAGACGAATTTTGTGCACTTCCTTCAACCGACATTCTGTGCACATCGAAAAGTCCCTCTTCTTATGGAATATGAGAGGGCCAAAAATTGAACCCTGTGGGTCTCCTTTCAAGATTTCTTCTCACTGACTGAAGTTCGCCTTCTTTCGAACATTGTTGGAGTAAATGATATTAGCGTTGAAGGTATATTACGTACTGCAGCGATTAGGAAGCTATACGTTAATACAGGTGCGTTTCTCTCTCGGACAGGTGGAGGAGGTGGAGGGTGCCGCGTCGACGAGCCCGCAGCAGCAGCAGCAGCACCAGCCGGCGTCGCAGCACGAGGGGGCGGCCATGGTGGACAGCAGCGGCACGGGTGCGGGGGCGGCGGCGGCGGCTGCCGGCAGCGACGGCGGGGGCGGCGGCTCCTCCGCCTCCGGCAGTTCGCCCGCCACGGCGCCGTCGCTGGCCACGTCCCGCGAGGAGGACGGCGAGGCCGACGGCGACGACTCCAAGCGCGACAGCGCCGCCTCCTCGGACCGCAGTCCTGGACAGAGGTGAGCCCTCGCTCCGCACCAGACCTCCACAGTCCACACCACACCATTCCACTCGTGCCTCCATTCTACCTGAGCCCAGGGACTTAGCTTATGTGTCTCGCGCTCACAATACACCCAAAGCGAACAGATAGATGACGGTACCTACCAATACTCTACCTCATCGCTGAATCACCCAAGAACAGATCAGAGCCTTCGACTCATGCATTACAAAGAGCTTAACACACACGTGCATAGTCCCCGTAGGGATCACGAACTGAGACTAATTATAGCCCTCATAAAGGCGCTGAAACAATAATTCACAGTGTACTGCATAAGTGAATGTAAGGGCAGGAAGCCCAGGTAAGTCTTATGAGCGGCGTTCAAAAAGTAATGCATCGCATTTTTTCCTCAGCCGATTTCGGTTTAAAAAACACGGACTTTGTTGTGAAACAATGCGAAATATTCCCGCTTCAGCCCCCAGCGTTTCACGAAATTCCGATCGCTGGCGACGCTATACTGTATGTAGCTTTCATAATGGCGTCAGTAATGGAGATGCGTTCCAAGCAAAGAGCTGTCATTGACTTTTTTTTTGGCGGGAATTCAGAATGAAACGAAGTTTGTCTCCGGAGACACGGCCGTGAACAAAAAGCACGGTGGGCTAGGCGTCTAACATCATGGCAACAAGATCACGCAAACCTGTCTGATCTCTTGAGTGTTGGCCAGCCACACATATGATTACTGAAATGTTGGAACGTGCGGACACACTTATTTGAGATGACTGGCGAATCACTGTCAGATACCTCGCTGCTGAACTGGATGTGTGGTAGTGCTGACACATTCGTCCACCATTTATGGTAGTCAAAGGTATATACCGGCTGGGTTCCTCGCAACCTAAAAGAAGACCATAAAGCTCAATGAAGGATCATCTCTACGGAATTGCTTGAGAGTTACGAGGCTGATAGTGACAATTTTTTTACCGAACATCGTCACAGGCGATGAAACATCGGTTCGTCACTTCGAACCACAAACAAAATAACAACTTATGGAGCAGCGCCACATCACCTCTCCTTCGAAGAAAATGTTCAAAGACGCACTCTCAGCCAGTAAAGTTATAGCGATGGTCCGCCGGGACTCTGAAAGGGTTATTCTGTCGTTCTCTCTCATAGTGCAACGATAAACTTGAAAATAAATCGCGCTACCCTCAGGAAATTAAAGAAATGACTTAAGCGTTTTCGTCATCACAAAATCGCAAAAGAACTTGTCTCTCTCAATGACAATGCAAAGCCTCACTTAAAGTCTGCGCACCCGAGAAGAGCTCACAAAATTGCACTGGGCTGTTCTTCCTTATCCACCCTACAGCCTGGATCTAGTACTATCAATTTGTTTGTCCCAATGAAGGACGCACTCTGCGCGAAGCGGTACGTGGATAATGGGGAGGTTATCGGTTTAGCAAGACGTTGGCTCCACCGTCGACCAGTAGGGTGGTACCAAGCGGGCATATAGAACCTCTCACTAAGCTGGTCGGTCGTCGAGATTGCGTTGACAAAAGAATGGGGAATATTGTGGTGCACTGGAATCATGAATAAGACCAACCTCCTTTTAGAAAAATATGGTTTTATAACTTATCGAACGCCCCTTGTGCAGTGAAAAATGTTCTCTTCCATGGACTTCATACTGCCTTGCAGAATATAATTATTGATATATGAGTTCTATTGCAGGTTTTCCCATTTATCTTGACCACCAATAGCGTTTAACTAGATGCAAAGTAAAAAAAAAAAGTACCAAGAAAATGTTTAGCCACCAGTAGGGCATTTAACAGCGTGACGTCTTTTTTACATAGCACAGTATATTTTTTATTTGGTGATCCACTTCCTCTCCTCAAGGTCTGTTCAAAAGTGTGTCACGTAAACATTACTTTCTAAAAAACACAAAATTCGCTTTCAAGCTCTATACTAGCACACGTGCAGTACTAGTGGCAAAGCAATTCGTCCACTTGCTCGAGTTGACAGTAAATAAATACAAACACAACGAAAGTGCACATCCGTCATTCAGCTAATAGTCTTCCCTTACAGTTTTGTGTGAGTAGAGTGTACAGCAATGAAGATAAGGTAGGAATGCTGTTCCTATATATAAGTCTGCATTTTCCACGGGTTTCCGTCTGTTTACTGTCAACCCCGGCAAGAATATTTACTGAGGTACAGAGTGACAATTATTGAACTGTTAATAAAATCGTCATAACTTCTTACCGGTTTGCGTAAGGACGTTCAAACTGCACAGTTGGTCGCGGAAATAGTCTGCGCATTATGGTTTGGTTCAGAAACGAAGCCCACTTTCATTTGGATGGGTTCGTCAATTGCCGCGTTTGAGGTACTGATAATCCGCATTTCGAGATCAACTGTGTGGTGTGCAGTGTCCAGTCACGGAATATTCGGTGCGATCTTCCTTAATGGCACGTGACTACCGAACGGTACACGAAGGTTTTGGAAGATTATTTCATCCCCATTAGCCAAAGTGAACCTGATGTGGATAAGATGTGGTTCAGTCAAGACAGATCTCGACCCCATCGAAGCAGAAGAGTGTTTGATGTACTGGAGGACAACTTTCGGGACCTCATTCTGGCTCTGCGCTGCTCAGAGGCCACTGGCATGGACCTCGATTGGCCGCCATATCCTCCGGATGTGAACACATGCGACCCCCTTTTGTGGAGCTATATTAAAGACAAGGTGTGCAGCAATAACCCCAAAACCGCTGATGAGCTGAAAACAGCCATTCAGGAAGTCATCGACAGCATCGATGTTCCCACCCTTCAGCGGGCCACGCAGAATTTCGCTGTTTGTCATCGCCACGTCATCGCCAATGATTGCAGATGTATCTAACATCGTAACCTAAACCCGAATTTCTGTAGTGACGTTTACCTGTTGAATAAAATGTGTGCACGCTGTAGTTTGTAATTAATTTACTTTTTTATATAGTTCAACAATTTTCATCGTGCACGTCCAGTGTGTGCTAGTAGAGGTGACCCTAAGTAAATTTTGAGTTAGGTTTTTAATAATGTCATGCTTACGTCAATGGTACAGTGTGATACGTTCTTGAATAGGTTATGAGAAGAGGGAGTGGAATGAAAATAAAAAAAAAAAATATTGTGTTGTTTAAAAAAGACTGACTTCTCTTCATATCTTCGTAAGGAATAATGTTACAAGAAAGACAATCATGTTGGTTAATGACTCACTGGTATCTAAATACATTATAATATTTTGTACTGCTTCTTAAAAAAAAACTATTGGGTGTGATCGAGATAAGGACACCCTACGGTACTCACTGTACATCTACATCTATACTCTGCATATTCGCACAAGCCAATAGTGTCACGCCATAGCGTGTGATTCAGGATGCGCGTGGAACATAAAGCGTCGATTTTGGTGTTAGGGTAGGTGTGGTAATCATACTTAGTCTCCCCGGACGGGGAGATGGAATAAAGCGAATACGACAATTATTGCGTTTAAAATGGACAACGATATATTTGTGAGCATACAAATTTTTCTAGGGACGGCGAAACGGAAACAGTGGCCATGGAAGGAAACAGCTTGAGTGTGTGACTTGAGACAAGACGCACTGCGAAGTACTCTCAGTCCCCAACAGAGTTTACGTCACGAACACAGTGTTTAAGAACAAAGGTCCTGTTGGAGATTCCGTTTCGGGTTTCCAAATGAAGTTCTAATTATGCACATCTAACCGGCAGCTTTTCCAGAAATCTAAGAATTTATGATTTCGATTCTGAAGCAGCTAAGACAGGTCGCGCCAAAGATATAAAGATCGATTAAATATAAAGAGCAGTAGTTTTCGTTAAGTTAAGGCAGACCATGAGACAAATTCTTTGACGTACTAGAGTAATTTTGACGTTTAAAGTTGCGTGTTTATCAAACTGGCTTTTTTATGAAAATAAATAATGTTTTCTTGGTCATTGAAATTTGCCTTCGAAGAGGAGTTCAGCGACGTAAGTAATGTGGAACATGTTCAAACAGTAAAAATATATCAAATGTTATGTCTGGAGAGTATGCGGGTCATTTTCCGCTTCTCAAAGGAATACTGCAACGGTTACCAAACGTTCTCTTAAGATGATTGTAATTATCAGTGGGCCGGCCGGTGTGGCCGTGCGGTTCTAAGCGCTTCAGTTTGGAACCGCGTGACCGCTACGGTCGCAGGTTCGAATCCTGCCTTGTGCATGGATGTGTGTGATGTCCTTAGGTTAGTTAGGTTTAAGTAGTTCTAAGTTCTAGGGGACTGATGACCTCAGTAGTTAAGTCCCATAGTGCTCAGAGCCATTTGAACCATTTGAATTATCAGTGCAGAGTATGCGGGATATACATGTTGTTGGTACCGTAGGAAGGGTCTTATGTTTAGTGAGATGTCTTCCATTAACTATATCGCTGTATATACAAGGTTATTCGTAATTACCCCTAACTTTCAGAAGAAGACTGCGCAAAAACTGCAAGACGTACAGAAAAGTGAGACCTATCAGTAGATGGCGCACCTCTACACCGAGCGTGCAGTAAGTGCGCTAGCTGAAATTGGTCTCAGAACATCTTGACAAATCATATACGAAGATTATGAGCCCTCAGTTTCATCCGCCGTGTACAGTGTTCAAATAACTTATGGGAATGCAGCCAGGTGACATCGTCGACGACCACCTGTATTTCGAATAGAGTAAATCCTGTGAATTTCAAGAAAAAATTGCAACAACGAAGAGGTGTGCAAGGGAATTTAAAGCCTGTGTTTGCAGAGAAATTCCGGAAAGATAAAACACACACACACACACACACACACACACACACACGCACACACACACACACGCACACACACACACACGCACGCACAGTGAACACTAGCGCCATCAAACCATCAAAGGTGATCTACGTCAGATGCTATCGCTTGTAAAAATCAATAGCCAGCGGGTGGAATAGCATTGACTCCGTCCCTCTGTTTTTTGACAAGGCAGAGAACAGGATTCCAAGCAGAATTTAATAAGAAACTTCCATGTCTGTTTACGATGTTACTTGCTAATTTAATCTCAACTACTTCGTTAATAGCACTACACAAATAGCTGAATCTTCGTGTTGTTATGTTCCATAGAAAGACTGGTGCTACGATAGCGTCCAGCAGTAGCCGATTTGCTCGGCTGCTGTAAGTGTTTGTAATGCTTATGCTCAGTACTCCACTCCTCCACAACCTTGACAGTCTCACCAACACATGAGATGCTACAACTAATAGAACCTAGAAAGTAGACACTTTCGTTGTCTGCCGTCATGGCAGTTACAATTTGAACATTTTAGAACATCTGAATTCAAACAACCCGAATATTTATTTCGCGACGGAAATGGCAAAGTATGGCTGCCATCTTTCCTTGATGTGTTGGTCAAGAGGAAGGTTGATGGTACGTTGGGATATGCTGTTTATAAGCAGCCTCCTTATAGAGACTTGTATGTAGAGGATGATAGTTGTCAACATCCAGCTCCGCGTAAAGGAGTACTTCGTACCTTGGTTCACAGGTCCTACGTCAGTTCAGACGCTGAGCGTCTGTCAGCTGAGTTAACCTAGTTCGAGGTTACCCTCCGTCAGGATGCATACAGTAAAAGACTGATCAGACTTGCGTTACAGTATGAACCAACGATGCATCGGGTCAATGATCATAATACCGAGTTGGTACCAAGGTCCACGGCCTTTCTGCCTTACGCTATTAGCATCTCCAACAAGACTGTTCCTATTTAACGGAAATTTGATGTGTATTGTGTTCTCCGACCTCCATCTAAGATTAGGGTCCTTTTAGATGCGATTAAGGATAACCTTGATTTGCATGAGGCGGATGTCTATCGTATTCCTTGTAGTTCCGACATCTCACGTGATGGTTAAATTATTAGGACCGTGGAGAGCCGATATGCTGAGTATAAGGGCATACACGTTTACAGCATATCGGCTGCTGCTTGGTACATGTATATGTACCGAGTATAGCAACGTGGAGATTCTAGCATGCTCTTCAGTTATTTGTTTAATGTTTTTAAGTATGCAGTTGAGCAGCAGACGAGTGATGGTCTGCGTTGTCATTTATTTTCACAGCACGACACCTTTGGTTGTCATCTGCGCCACACTTATAACTCAGAAGTACGTCCACGATACTCTACCGCAAGGTTTTGCTCCTTTCATGGGAAGCCATCCTGGGCTTACATTTCGCCAAGACAATGCCCTCCTGCAAGCGGGGAGAATTTCTACAACTTGTCTACAACTTGTTTTCGTGCCTAATCCTACCTCAGCCAGCAAGATCACCGGAGCTCTCCCAGACTGAGAAATTTTGAAGCATTATAGGCAAAGCCCTCCAACCAACTAGAGGTTTTGACGATCTAACACTCCAGTTACACAGAATTCATCGCGATATTTCTCAACAATACATCATAAACTATATCAGTCAATACCAAGCCAAACGCAAGTACCACAAGCGGACCAAGACATCAAGGACTTGCTCAGTTCATCTAGCTTCTTCTCTTGAATGAATCATCCAGTTCTTCTGAATTTGTAATTAATTGTTTGATTGTACACGTACATCAGAGCTATCGATTTCCGTCCTACTCGGATAATTCCTTCGTGGTACGTCTTTTGTGTGTGTGTGTGTGTGTGTGTGTGTGTGTATTAGATTGTACTCCTTACCTTCTGCTATGAGTGCGCCAATTATCTTTGCAACTGGTGGTTCATTATTCGCAAAGTGAACTGATGGCTTGGTTGTCTTCAGTGTGACTCTCACGATTACTTTTAAACTTGCGAATGTTGTTTAGAGATTTTACTGTTTTGAGGTAAGGAAATTAGGGTCTGCCAGCGCTCCTAACAGACCACTGTGATCGGTTTGTCCTCCATAATATCTCTGTTTGTACCGCAATGAGCTTAACTACATCGCAGTGCATACTCCATTGATTGTGTGTCGTGTTTATAGAGATAACGTTTACATTAGCCGATGATACTACACAGTTAAAGCTGTCATATCTCTTTGCTCTAATGACAGTCGTAAATCACTGATACGTGTATAAAAATAGATAAAAACGGTTAAAACAAACTTGCTACGGTGCAACACTGTACGCCAGTATGTATAACTATTTGATTATTGGAGCTGTTACGTGTTTAAAAGGCGTAACTAAGTCAGATTCTACGGCATCGCACCGTGGAATGTTTCACTTGTTCAAGAACATCAAACTAACACATAGTTTCAACGGCTGAGGTACTTTTAGTAAAGAAGTCTAGGCGCTTCATATATTCAACAACGTTTGATACACAGAGGCCCAGAAATTCTAAGAAGCATTTGTTACAAACAGACACCAAATGGCTGCCGAAAAATAGATGTATATGTTCCGTTTTGAGGCAGAAAAGATTTTCAAGGACACCAGTATCTTCACAAAATCTCTTATTAGCTTGAATTACACCCTACCAACTTCCTTCAGATTATTTGATTTCTAAATACGTACAAGGTCGCACGGCAATATGTGATCATTTAAGTGAGAGTGGAATTATCGTATGTTCAACGTGTAGTAAAGCGTGAGGAATCGACGTTCTGGGACTGAATCTTTAAACAAGGATGTAGATATTTAAGATAAGAAGGCAAGGAAGGATAAGGTTATGTGACTGTGTTTGTGTGTGTGTTTTATTTTTTTCCGGTGCCAGATAAACGCCATTAAAATAAGCCGTGTCCCCAGAAGAAGTCTGTTGGTATCCTCTAGCAATTATTCTATCCAAATGCGTCATCAGTGTTCACAGTCTTTCGAAACTGGATCTTCACAAAGAAAAGACGATTTCGCTAACTCATGACAATATGTCCGCCATGGGAACTTGGGTCAATCCGCTTGAATTATTCACTAACTAGACACTGAAAACCAGCTGTACCTTCCACCAGAACTGCAAACGGTTCTGCTAGCCTCCGAAAGTTTTTGGCTGACTATGGATTCTCTGTGTGTAGCATTGTCTTTGTCATTCAAGGAACAGATTCATGTGTTCGTTTGATTCTGACTCATTTCTGATACACCCTTGTTTCTTTCACCTCCTAAGAAATTTCGTTTCATTCACTGGCATTCGGTTTATCCCTGTCTTTCTACCAAAGTTTCACTGAGATAAAACAATTTTACAATTGGTCTTCTATAAGATTCGTTAGTGATCTTTTTTCCTATCATGTCAGCGCAGAGTTTTCTAATTCTCCACGTTCTTTAAAACTGAATTAGTTTCTTTACAACATTCTCTCCGCAGTTCTGCGAATGTCACGTTAACTACTCGTTCGTTGATACCTTCTGCCATTCTAAAAGTTGGGAAAAAGTAGGCTACCGTCAGTAAGTGATGTTTAAAATCAATAACTCTAACAAAATGCATACGAATATCAAAAGCAATTAGTAGCATAAACTCTGATATTGTGTTTTTGGTGAACTGTGTCATTTCGCAACTGTACAGAAATATACAGTGTATGAGAATGGCACCAGCTACGACTCATATAACTTCGTTTATTTAAACCATGCATGCTCCTCATGGCCCATCCGGATAGCTGTGGGCGATAGCGCACCACCCCCGAGATTAGAGGAGGAGTGTCACCTACACACTGAATCCCCCTGCAGATTAACGAAGAGGGCCGGTGCTCCAGCTAACCTAGAAATGGTTTTAAATGGTTTCCCACGTCCATCAGTTGCACGAATCACACACATTTCGGGAACTTTTTCACACTTTTCCTTGAGATAAGTCTAGATACATACACATGGGGTATTGAGATCCCATTCTGGTGGTGGTGATGGGGGAGAGAGGGGGGAATAAGGGCACTGGGGTGGAGACACAATGTATATCCGATCATCCTCCACCCCTCTACCAGTAAGGTTGTGTGGCTGGTGCTGTTATGGTATATCATCTGAAACACAAACTTTTTTAACATCTTTAAGCAAATGAATAATATGATCTGTTTCAGACTTAAAAGTATCTCTTTTCAGATGGCAGTTTCAGTCCTAGTTGCTAAAACGTTGGCAGGCAATTTTCTACAACGAATTTCCAGTCAGCGACAGGGCATTAGGCACTAAATGGGCCTATTTCTAATCGTTGCAGAAATCTAAAATTAAATAAGTAAAACCTATCGGAAAAGCTGTCATGGCTGCTAAACAATGTGCAACTTAAGAAAGTTCGTTAGGTAAATACCATTTTCCGAACCATTGTGTCCTACATAGTTGTAGTTTTTCAGCAGCGTTCAGTCAAAAATTAAAAATACGTCTTTTCCTTGAAACGATATTTTACATCGTAATGGCTGTGAGTTTAGGTGGATATTTTAAAGATATCATGTGGCAGTAGACGATTGACATAGACACCTGAGCAGCACGAAAAAATTCATTTCATTTCGTCATGTGAATAGGACTTTGTTCCCTGGGCTTCCCTGCGTAATAAGCATTTTTTTTCTTTTTGTTTAGTTTTTTCCTGATATTCCTTCCCGTGTCCTACTTACAAAACTGAATAAATGTCATATTATTTAATCATCCAATATATTTGTGTAAGTAACATATCATTCTTACAAAGATAAGAAATATATCAATCTTACAAGTATAAGCAACATGTTATTATAAATAAGTCTTAATAATATCTATTATACTGTAAACAAGCCTGTTCTTGCTGATTAAACAACTTCTTTGTTATTATTACCTCTTGACGGAATAACGCAGAACATTCATTAATTTTCCTTTTATTGGCATGGCTTTAAATTACAATTAAATGTCATTTATTAACTTATTTTAAATTTTCTTGTATGCAAATATTTTTAGTAGTATTCTGAATGGAATTTGTTAGACGTTTTCACTTTAAACTTCTACGTGCTGTTTCTTTCACTCTTTTACCTTCTTTCCTCTGTCTTTATTTACTTCTTTTAGATCAATTTCTGTTATATATTCGTGCTTTCCAGCTTACTTCCAAATTTACACTTTTATTTGTTTCTGCACTACGTCTAGTAGCAAACAGCTTAAAAAAATTGTTAACGACAAAGAAACATGATTGTTACCATAGATAAGGTACTATTAGAGAAGGTATTGTCCATACATTGTTAACATTTCTGAGGCGAGTAAAGTGACATCCGCAAGTATTTTCATCATAATGGGAAGAAGGTCACAATGTGTCACGTCTCAAATATTTGAAATGTATTTTTGTATTAAGAGCCACACTTTCTATAGACGGCTGACAGGGGTACAACTATACATCTTCTGGCAGATATGTGACATTGTACGACCATTTCTATGCTCAGCAAATGCCTTAGAACGATGTAAGTCATGTGCAACGATCTTCTGTTGCTGTTCTTCTTCTTTTCTGTCTCTGTTCGAATCTTTATCTTCTTTCCCTGTCCTTAGCGTGAGACACGCAGTAATTAATTGTTTCCCGTAGTTGTGATTCTGTAACTTAACACGAATTTTGCCTCCAGTGCGGCTTGGAAGTGGCTTTATTGCACAGTATTACGTCAAAGTAGTCCCCTTAAATCGCTTTTTTATTAGTTACGCTGCTTATTTATTAGTCTTTTTAGGTACTGTATCCATGTTTTATCCTGACGTTATGAAGGATATGAAAAGCATAAAAAAATAATGAACACCGTATATCACACCCAAGACACCTTGTTACGCTGGCATGATCAGGTCAGTGGTAAGGACATGCACCTACAGCAGTAGTAAGCGAATTCATCACTAGTAAAATGTTTTTATTAAAGAACATGTTAAGTGTGCGAAGCAAAGGTGGATAACTGATTTCATATTATATTTTGAGGAATACTCCTTTCGTCACGTCATTCCTTTCAGTAAAACTGAGAACTTGCAAAGGTCCGTGTCTGATAATCGGTTTTAGCTAAGAGTTATCACACGTTGTGCTCCGTAAGTTTTGCACATTTACAGAGAGCAGAGGTTTTCGGATTTTACGTCCCTACAGAGTACCTTAGCACCATTATCTAACAAAACAAAATTTATAATGTGAACTAACATTCATTCTGTAAATTTAACACCACTAACTGAATCATTTCTAACATCAAACTGAATATGAAAAAATAAACCGAAATCATTGTAAAATTAACGACGTAAAAGCTTAAATTTTACGTGTTGTGAAATAGTTTTTTTTTCTTTTGTGTTCGATGAACTGAAGACTGTTGTCAATCACACATTCACCTTAATATTATTGTTTGCCGAAATATCCTTTGTCCGTATTGTGTGATGATGAGGGGGAGAATTATATTGCACTAGCTTGTAGGTGTCTGTGCCATGGTCACAGTGAAGAAGCGTCTCAAACGATTGTGGACAACGTATGAGAGTGTCAAGTCCACACGTTACTTAGCAGAAATCAATTATGGGAAGTTAGAGACAGTATACGTTGTGTACAGTGATGTAAGCCTAGCGGAGAGAGAAAAATTTAAATTAGAAGTATAGGATGTTTATCTCTGAGTCACTTGAGGAGATAATCAGAATTATTCCTTCTTCCACGCCGAAATTCTTTGACGGATAACGGATAACCAGAAATGTTGTCCCTATAATTAAACCTTAAATTCAGTTTTATAATCGTTGTTGCAACCATCTCTTACGGTGTTATTGAATCATTTGTTGCATTAGAGAGGTACATTTGGTCCTGCGGGCTGGCTTACCATTTTGCGTGAGATAATTAGGGTAGGCAGTAGTCCAATTTTGAGTATTTTGACGATGCAAATTGCTACTCAGCAGTATGGCAGACTGATGAGAGACTGAATCAACAATGGTTGTCACGATGGAAAAATACTGTTTCTATCTTCGCACAGCAGTCAAATGCTGTCCTCGTATATGTCACTGATGTCGTCACGCTTTGCAGAGGCTGTTTGACTCCATGTAGGGCATATAAAATGAGCAAAATGCCAAAGGCGCCACATTTGTTCACGTCTCCATCCCTGAAAATCGTTTACACTCTCGGTGTATCACGAGATTTTTCGACAATTGCATACGAAGATTACATTCATTCACCTGAAATTGATGCCGTCATGGCCGGATGTGGCGACCATTAATGTGTGGAGACTTGCAAAAACGAGTAGATAATCCCCAGTGTATGATCAGTAGCTACCTCTCACTGCAAGAGAATCGTACAGTGTGCTATTGGCAGCCAATATGAAACTTTTCCCATGCACTACCTTACAAAGCATACGTCTGTTCAAAATGGTAATGCATGGTTCCATTTAAATGAAATGGGCACTCCTGCAACCACCCTACCACCATTTTGGGAGGCTGTTGAACCAATTTGGTTTATTCTCGTCCAGGGGTGGTGACGGGTCATATTTTGGGCGGTTGTAGAATGGTTTCACGGAGCGAAGAAGCATGTATACGCTTTGCAACCTACTTCAACCAAAGAGAGTCAGTCGCCGGCAATTAAGGACCCACGGATGGATATTAACACTTCTGGCAACGTTCACCTCCAGTGTAACTGACCACATTTGAGACATTGTTCTGTCCAGTGAGCAAAAGAACTAAAAGCTTACGTTTTTGAAATCACATGATTTACCGCCATAGCGACACAGAAGTGCGAAACTTAGTACAAAGGTGCCTACAGCCGTCCTCTGTCATGGTGCGAGAGCATGGAGTCCTGCGACGTCACTCTTGGGCTCGTCGACGTTTCGGACGCAAAGGGTCGACGCATGGGAAAAGGAGGCCTGAGCTCAGAAGTTCATGTGAAGTGTGAGGTGGGTTGATGACGTCACCACTCTTCACCACTATTCTTCCCCAATCCATCGTGGACGACTGTCACGATGAAAAGACCGTCTCACACTCCATCTTCCTTACCCACAGATTCTCCATTCTCTTGACAGTTCTGTGAGGGACGTGAGAACCGCTATCTCCGCCATTCATGTGATTTTATTTCGGGTGGACGAGGAAAAAGTTTCGGACACGCCGTCTCTCATAATCGACAGGAACATGCCTCAGGATGTGGCGTGAAGGGCGTCAATCATTCTCACACATTTCGCGGCCGAAGACGACAGTTTGCAGTGCGATGTGCAACAGAACCACATTCTTAACAGCTTCTGACACTGCTGGCAGCCCCCGCCACCCTTTATCGCTGAAACCTTCTCTATGGACGTCATGGGACTGCAACCAAACTGAACATTATGTGACCAATTTGCAGAGTAATGCGACCACAGTTTTTACTCTGGTACACCGGAACAAATACGGGCCCTGGTCTGTCAGATTCAGCATCGATCGTTGGATAACATTCGTCGAAATTTGAACCTGGTCAGATGCAGTATAATATGTTTATGCTTTTCAGGCCTCCTTTGCCGTGTTCACGCGTGTGGGGGCGACATTGAAACATGCATAAATAAAACACCCAAAACCTTTACTACCTCCCAGTTCGTCAATACCCTCGCTGCCACCTACGCATTTTTGTTGAGCACTTTAAAAATATGTCTGTGCAGAGACAATCCTTGAACTATTCCTAGGTTGTATTTTAGTTTCGCTATGCCGTGGCTCTAGCGCCTGCTTCTGGGCGTGCCGAATCTGAAGGTTGTCGAAGGGATTATCAGTCCCCAGGTGGCCAGGAATCTGTCAAGTGTTTTCCCGCTAAATAAAGGTTCGCAGTTGGTACTGAGGGTGTTGCCGAAACGTGGGGTACTTAGTATTCACGTACATATCGGTGACACCCTCCTCCTAAGGTCACACCGCACGAGGTCTTTAAAAGCACATAAACCGTTTTATGCTTAGGATGAGGTTCAAACTTCGTCGAACGATTTTCAACGGACCATACTGGCCCCAGTATACCAAAGTAAAAGTTCTGTTCGCGCTATTCTCATACGGGTCAGAGCATGTTCAACAGGATAGCAGCCAAATTGTGTCCATAGAGAAAGATTCAGTCGTTTTGGAGGGGGTTCTGGCCGCATTGTCGGTTTTTCATTGTGTTGCACATCGCACTGCGAAATGTCGTTTTCGTCCGCGAAATGGGTGAGGACGACGAAAAGACTTGTGTGATTCACGCCCTTTATGCAGTCTCTGACAACTTTCCGTGTCGATTCAGAGCTACCACGGAACGTACAGTTATGGATAAAGGGACGT
Organism: Schistocerca nitens; assembly: GCF_023898315.1. NCBI lineage: Eukaryota > Metazoa > Arthropoda > Insecta > Orthoptera > Acrididae > Schistocerca > Schistocerca nitens. Next base: position 241,166,175 of record NC_064622.1, on the reverse strand, counting down.
AAGGCGAAAGATTAGGGCCCTAGTACCATCATGTGTCAGTTCCTGTTACTACCTTATTGGCATAAATACCTCTGAAACAGTTAACAGTTTAGCGATCACTATTTCAGTTAATTACAAAACAGACTGGATAACATATCAGATCTCAATAATCGGGCAACAGAAACAGCTAGGCCATGAATAATAATTTCATCTAACCAAAATTATGAAGTAGGTCTTAATTTAATTAAAAGGAAACAGGCAGGCCTTCAATAATAAAAGCTTCAGTTAAGTAAAACTGCCGAATAGAAAAAAAGGCAGGTCTTCTTTAATAACAGCTTCAGTTATGTAAAATTAGCAAATAGAAAACAGGCAGGCCTTCAATGATAAGCACTTCAGTTAAGTAAAATTACCAAATACAAGCAGGGCTCCTTTAATTACAGCTTCAGTTAAGTAAGACTACCAAACAGAAAACAGGTAGGCCTTCATGAATAGCTGCTTCAGTTAAATAACCAAGAGTTTGAATTGCCTCCTCACAAGGGGTCCACTAGAAGACTTATACGCAAGGAGCACAAGACTATACCAGACACGAAGGCCAAGAAACGGTGTAACGAGAGGAGCGACCTTCCAAGGCCCTTTTTGTTGCGAACAGACCGGCAAAAGAAATACTAACACAGCAAGGTTAATTACGTGAAAGCAACACCTGCGTCACTGCAAGATACCACATCAACGACGGAAAAATTCCCGAAAGAAAATTAGGCTGCCAAAACTAATTACATTGCCTTGCAAATTTTGAAACCCAGAGCGATGACGTCTGCAATGCCGAAAGGTAACTCGAAACCTGCACCCGGTCGTATTACAAGAGAAAGGTACTTATCGAGGTACTGCGTGATGACGGTGTACGGGGGGGGGGAGGGGGGTGAAGGGGGAAGGGGGGAAGGGGGGTTATATCCGGCCACAGCATAGAAGAAACACGCTATCAATCCGGCCCAGGAAACACGTCCGGTTCACACAGTTTTAGATACCCTGTTAACAAACAACCAAGGCCAGTATCGACTCAAACAAAACAAACAACAACCACTGTTCAACGAACCAACTGGTGGTGAAGTAGATCATGTAAGAAATCGCAATGATCGCAACAGATCTATAGGTATCAATTAAAAAATTACAGGTAAGACCTCAAAATCCAAACCATTACTAAAGTTCACGAATGAAAGTTGGAGCTTACCAGTTCCAAAGGGAGCCCAGAATTCAGCAAAGCGAAACTGGCTTCAACTCTGTCGCCGGTGTGCACCTTGCCCCTTGCCAGAGCTGGCTGGACATGCTACGCACGAAGACGGCACTCGAAGTCAGCCACGGATTCAAATCGGCCCACAAATATGCCCAGCAGCCATTCGCCGGACTCCGCGAGCAAGACGCTCGCCTTACTCGCCGGGTGGGCCTCTCACACCGGCCTCTTCGCTCCTTTACCACTCCCCAGTTCTCCATGGCAACACAAGCCCCGTCCCTATCGACTTCCTCGAGAAAAGATCTTCTTGGCCTTAAAGCAGAGGGACATCACACGGCAGATGGAGCTAGTGGCACCAGGAATTCGAAACGCGCCGCCAGCAACCCCGCCATGCGTCAGACGGTGTGTTTGGAACTTTCTCCTCGTCCTCCGATAAGAAAACCAATTGACTTCAATACTAGCGGTCGGGGTTCTGACCCTCAACGCAGAGACATAAGTTGTGGTTCAAAAGGGGTGTGCGTGTCACACCTTCCCCTGTAACACATCTGCGGTGGCGTCGGGCTGAATGCTGGTGAAATTTGGCGCAATGTGACATCAACCCATTATACAGCTCGCACGTACTACTGAACTCCGGCGTTATTTCGCATGTATCGACACTTTGCTGTTCAAGCGTTGCCGATCCCGGAGCTGACATTACAGAGGAAGCTTGTAGGCACTTTGGACCAAAATATCCAACTGCTGCGTCACAATAGGATAAAGTCACATGGTTTTACAAAAGTAACCCTTTAGTTATTTTGCGCAGTGTATAAGGAATCGGTGTACGGGGATCGAAAGGGAAGCATTTCTGGAACAATTAAATTACAGTTTGTGAAAATCACGCCACTCCATCTTTCGGATCTTGCTACAGCAGCCTCTTGAGATCTTCAGGAAATAATATGCAGTGTGGACTGCAAAACGGTTTTTTATTTATTTAGTTTGTAAAGAGCTTCACTCTCAGAGGAGGATCATCAGATATCTGGAGAAAAAACAGGTTTCCTCAGTACAAATTTATGAGCCAGGGCTCATACAAAGCTACATTGTCAGTTAAATAAAGCAACTGGGAAACCACGATCTGAGTTGTGAAAAGAGCGCAACCAAAGACACACCGGGTAAAAACACTCTAGGAACACTGGCAAGTGTGCAGAAAGTTCTGCAAATCACCAAAAATGTCACGTCAGGACACATCATCTGGGTGTCATAAGGACGCTTTGTACTCCTGCTCTGTGCTGTAAACATGTCCTGTGTTGTGTTAAGAGCGAATACGTGCAAAACAGGTAAGATTTGACTCTCGTACGATTTTATTCTTTACATTACTCACACAGAGCCTAGGTCTCTCAGCTCTCAATACTTGTTACATTATCTCCAAACTTGCTTACCTGGTTTCTTATGTTTGCTCCTGCTACCGCTCTTGGCCATGAAACATATTCTTATTTATATCCGTAGGGGGACGTGTCCTTTATGTTGTATTGAACGACGTGCCATTTTTAGTGATTACAGAACGTTCTGTACTTTTGCCAGTAGTCCTCTAGTGTTTTCACGCGGCGAGATTGTCTTGGGTTACGTTATTTTCACAACTCATGTCCTGGTATCCCAGTTCCTTTATTTAACTGACAATGTAGCTTTGTAGCTGAATCCTGACTCATAAATTTGTACTGAAGCGACTTGTTTTTCCCTCAGATGTCTGATGATGGCCCTCTGAGAGTTAAACACCTCACAAATTAGATAAATAAAAAACTATTTTGCAACCGAGACTATCTATTCTTTCTCAATACAGTTTGTGATGTGATACGGTCTCGGTTGAACATGGTGGGCCTTCGGCGGGTGGAAAATGATTACAGGATGTTACTACTTCAATTCTTCCATCTTTTTCTGCGAGTAAAACGGTTTAAGACACTTAACCGTCAGCCGACGCTACTTGGCTGGGCTTCCTCAACTTTCAGGTACTCGTGTTAGGCGTTACGGGCGCCCAGGAGTCGTTGAATCCATACTCTGACATAAAGATGGAGCTTCAAACGAGAGACAGAATGGAATTTCTGAATCAGAAGCGGGACAAGAAGGAAACTGAAATAAGCATAAGATGGAATGGAGTGATGTGACTGCTACGGTCGCAGGTTCGAATCCTGCCTCGGGCATGGATGTTTGTGATGTCCTTAGGTTAGTTAGGTTTAAGTAGTTCTAAGTTCTAGGGGACTAATGACCACAGCAGTTGAGTCCCATAGTGCTCAGAGCCATTTGGAATGGAGTGAAATCATGCACGGTGCGGAATTGCAAATTGCAGCAAAGGAATCAGCGTTGAAAAGAATTAGGTTGCCCACCAGAAAGAGTCACTGGCAGTAGAGGTAAGAACTAAAAAATCAGCATTGTCGTCAATGTCGGAAGACTTGCATCAGAAACGGAAACAACGTCCAGTACAAATGATTTTTTTTTTTTTTTGTTTGGTCATTAGTCTTCTGACTGGTTTGATGCGGCCCGCCACGAATTCCTATTCATATCAGAGTACCATTTGCAACGTGCGTCCTCAATTATTTGTTGGATGCTGTACAATCTCTGTCTTCCTCTACAGTTTTTGCCCTCTACAGCTCGCTCTGGCACCATGAAGTCATTCCCTGATGTCTTAACAGATGTCCTATCATCCTGTCCCTTCTCCTTATCAATGTTTTCCATATATTCCTTTCCTCACCGATTCTCCGCAGAAACCCCTGATTCCTTAACGTATCACTTCATCTAATTTTCAGCATTCGTCTGTAGCACCACATCTCAAATGCTTCGAATCTCTTCTGTTCCAGTTTTTCTACAGTCCATGTTTACATTCATACAATGCTATATTGCAGACGTACATTCTCAGAAATTTCTTCCTTTGTTTGATACTGCCACCCCAGAATGTACATACTTTTTTTGGAGACTTGGAGAGGAATATTTTCACCATGAACTACCCTGCGATTCCAACTCGCTGATGAGCCACAACATTATATTCACTTCAAACCGAGTGAACGAGTAACAGCTGACGTGGTAAGGAAAGTATGTAAGTGGAACAGAGGCGGATTTGAGGATCAATCTAACGGAAATACACGCCACAAATGAGGAAATAGTAGGGACAGATTGTTTTGACCTGGCGCTAGAGAATGCGAGTCTTGGAAACAGCGTACGTGGTCGGGTGTGTGCGTGCTGTTTGTGACGAAAGAGTACGATGCTCTTAGAGGCACAAGTGTTTCGGAGCACATTGTTAAGCGTAAATTATTGAACTTGGGGCACTAAGGAAGACGACACCATCATCTGCCTACACTGATTCACCGACTTCGTCCAGTACGATTGCAGTAAGCACGCAGTCTTAGAGACTGATCTACTGATTAAACTTAAACGTGGCACTTTGACGGATGAAACACGTACCTTGTTACGGCAGATCGATGGTCGTATCCAAGCGAACCGCTACTCGATATGTGCACCGCGCCACGTATACAGGTTGGTGGATGCAATTTTATGCTATTAGGAAAATTCAAGTGGGTTACCTTTGGACCCAAGGTGGTGGAAGACACCATGAGTGCTTCAGATTACGTGTATATAATTATGGACCGCGTTTGAGGTATTCCCTTACGGAACGGGCATCTTCCAGCAGGGTAAGTGTCCTTGTCACAAGACCAGAATCGTGCTACAGTAGTTTGAGGATCATTATTGTGAACTCAAATTCATGTTTAGACCAACAAATTTATCTGACGTGAACCGGTGGAAACACAACGGAAACACTATCGCGCGCCTGCTTCTCGCCCACAAAGTAAAGGCCAACAGTTCACGGGAATTACGTGACCTGTGAATAGACATCTTGTGACACACCGCTGTGGAATCCTACTTTTCCGATCCAAGCTATGCGGAGTCACTGCTGTATTGCGTTTAATTGGTGGATTAATTCGCTGTTCAACCGTTGTCCGTAATGTTTTGAGCCTTCAGTGTAATTACTTCCTGAAGTTTGGGTACTGGAGGTGGCAAATACACACAATCAGACCTAAAAAAAGATGAAAACTGTACTACGCAGTCTTAAATTTTGAATAGCTGAAGCAACAGAAAAGAGATGGTTCAAATGGCTCTGAGCAGTATGGGACTCAACTGCTGTGGTCATCAGTCCCCTAGAACTTAGAACTAGTTAAACCTAACTAACCTAAGGACATCACACACATCCATGCCCGAGGCAGGATTCGAACCTGCGACCGTAGCGGTCGCGGGGTTCCAGAATGAAGCGCGTAGAACCGCTCGGCAACACCGACTGGCACAGAAAAGAGAGTAGCGAGCAATTTAACATCATAATTGGTGATCACGAAGTAGTCGAAGTTAAGAAAATCTGTTGCCCTAGAAGCAAAGTAATCCATGACATCCGAATCAAGGAGGAGATATAAAGCAGACTAGCACAGGCAAGTGAATTCTACTGGAATCAAAAATACGCCTCAATGGGAGGAATAAATTTCTCTGAATGTGTACCTGGAGCACATCATTGTATGGACAGTGGAAAAGCCGTAAGAGAAGAGAATAAAAGATTTTGAGATGTGATGCTACAGAGCAATGTTGAAAATTAGAGGGTTTGTTATTGTAAGAAATGAAAAAGGCCTTCCAAGTGTCGGTGAAGAAATGAACATATTAAGAACAGTGACTAGAAGGAACATCAAGATGATGGGATATGTGTTAAACATTAGGGAGCTCCCTAAAACTAGTGGGCGTTGTAGAGGGAAAAAGTGTGTGGCAAGACAGAGACTGGAATACATCCAACAGATATTTCAGAATACTTGGTTCAGGGGAGGAATTCGTGGCGGGCCACATCAATACAGTTACAAGACTGATGACTCAAAGAAAAAGTTCTGTGGTGTTCTTGACAGAAATGAATAGTTTTGAATGCTGATTCAGTCTGGTAGTCCCTTAATCTTACTAATGTTTTAGCAGAATAGTGCTACGTCAGTGCAATGCTCTCCTGTGGTCTTCCGTACTAACGTTGATAAGTCTGTACCTGTACTGAATGTGGGTGAAGTTCTAAACTGTGGCCACCTAGAAAGACGCGCCGGCCAGTCAGAGTCGCAGGCAGCCCGATTACGTCAATTCCGCGTCATCTGGTGGTGTGCATGCATGGCACCGTTGTCCTGAGAGCGATGGAAGAGTGAGTTTGCCCAGCGTATACGACGCACCGAGTTTGGTTGACGAAGAGCACGTCGATACCTCTGTACCACAATTTCTGTAAAGCGTTCGAGCCTTTTCAGGTCTCCACCATATTCCTTTTGCTGGCAAGTAGTTGGAGGTTTACCCAATTCAGTTGCTCATCAGTGTACTGCTATGAGCTTTGTCGACGACGGGACGTAGACAGTCGCTGGCGTAGAAGAGAGAGCTAGCCGCAGCGCCTGTAGACCGCCCCCGCAGCAGCTGCAGCAGCGCCCCGGTAGCGCTAGTGGCGAGCCAGAGCAGGGTGGAGAGCGGCGCGTGCAGAGCGGCCGGCATGTTGCAGCTTCCTAAGGTTCAATAGTCTGCAGCCGCTGCCGCTGGCGCGGCCCAACAGGCCGCACAGCTTGTCCACGAGCAGCCTGCCCGAGAAGAACGGCGCCGCCGTCACGCCCACCGCCTCCTCGGCGCCCACCCGCCAGACCACCGGCAGCTACGACGGCGAAGGCACTCCGTAAGTCCAGGCTGGCCAGCCCCGCCCCCTCCCTGCCCCACGGTAGTAGCCGAGCTGCCGTCGCGACTCGCTGGGACTGGCGACCAGGCCGGTGGTAGTGCTAGTGGTAGCTCTAGTCCTGTGATGGTCACGCGATAGGACGGTGTGACTACCTCACTCACACAGTTGGGCACGTTTCTCCTGCTCGATCTTCGCTGCCACGTTCTTGGCTTGACAGTGTTAGCTGCAGACTGTATCTTACTACTTACATATTTGACAACATTTTACGCAGAGTTATTCGTAGGCACCTCCAGCGTTTAAGAAGACGACTACATTAAAACTACAAGACGTACAGAAAAATGACACGTATCAGTGGATAGTACATCCCTCCAACTTTCGATTCGTAATACATTTGGTGGAGTAGTTTAACTAGGGGCAGGTGTGCTCCGTATTGTCGCATCCAATAAGTTGCGCACAGCGAACAGATAGACGAAACTGATGGCTGTAGCGCCTTTCTAGGCGACTACCTTAAGACCCGTCATGGCCCGGTTATGGATTTATTCCAGTCTGTTATTAGTCCCTCTCCTCCTTCCTTCCCTCTCTTTCCATCACCTCCTCCACCTTTCTCTTTATATCTCATCCTTCACACTCATCCTGCTTATCTCCTTCTCCTTCCTTTCTCTGACCATCTCCTTTTCTTCCCAATGTCTGTCCTTTTCCTCCTTCCCCTTTGTCCGTCATCTCTTTCTCACTGCATCCTCTCCGTATCTATTCTTCACTCTGTCACTTTCCTTTCTCTGTCCACATTCTCCTCTGCCCTCTCCATTTCTCCCATTGTCTGTCAATATCACCCCCCTCCCCCATAATGTGCCCATCTCTCCCTTCCTTCTTGCTGTCTCTCCATCTCCTACCATCTCTCCCACGTTGTCACTCTCACCCCGTCCCCCCGATAACTGAATGGTCAGCGTGACGGACTGGCATCCTAAGGGGCCTGGGTTCGATTCCCGGATGGCTCGGGGATTTTCTCCGCTTAGGGACTGGCTGTTGTGTTGTCTTCATCATCATTTCATCCCCATCTGGCGCTCAGGGCGCCCAATGTGGCGTCGAATGTAGTAAGACCTGCACCAAGACGGCCGGACCTGCCCCGTAAGGGGCCTCCCGGCCATTGACGCCAAACGCTCATTTCCGCTCGCATTTCCACTCTCACCCACAGTATTTCATTGCTGTTTGTAACTAATATCTGTACCAAATTTTATTTCCATCGTTTCAGGGTTTAGGATGAGCTTCTCACTGTGGATTTGCCAGTATACACAACTTTCAAATGTATTCCATATATATTTAGTATATCTCACACGTATTTAGGCACATATTTCATCCATATCTCTAGCGAATTTTTCACTGCATTTTCATTTTCATGCAGCTTGTCGTTTATGGCACCGTATCTCCCGAACTGCGTGCTTTATAGTAAGTCTGCAAGTACTTCCAGCGGTATATATGGCTACTTCCTGCGAAATGGTTTGTGGATAGTTAGAAGTGAGGAAGTAATAAATTAAAACGTAACGTCATTCACGATGCGGCAGTTTTCCACGCGTCTCGGTATTTATGATGTTATATTCAGTGGTATAGCTGAATACTGTCTGCGAAATGTATCGCCAATACAGTCAGTTGGTAGTAAAGAAGTAATAAATTAAAACATTTTGCTTCATTCTGCAGTTCTGCTGAATGAATAGGGAAAATTATGTAAGCAATAAACGAGTTTCCTTTCATTACTTTTTTGAGGTTACCAACGAAAAAAAAATTTTATAGGCTGAAATAATTTATAAAGTTAGGTGTAAGTCTGTAAGTGCTCTCATTCTCAAATACCGGATGAAAAAGGTATGGGAATCCTCAGATTGTCAGCAACTCTGCTTTTTCGTCTCCAACCTCTTTCATAGGTTACCCCCACAGCGATGATTTCCAGACAATAAGTGACATGCGGACGAAATTTGGTTGAAATCGACCCATTGGTTTAGTAGGAGATGTGGAACATATATACATTCATTCATTCACACCTGCTCTATATCCATTTTTATAGAACGTATGGATTCAGCAGCTTAGTGAACGGCAAGCATGAAATTGATGCGGTGCCAGTATTTAATAACATTAATGTGAATTCATATCGTGCAGAAGTGCTTTACCCACTGATATGTCGCTGATTTCTGTAGTCTTGAAGTTATCGCACATTCGTCTTCTGAACTCTGAAGGCACCTATGAATAACTCCCTGTTTACTTCGACATACAACGTGTTCGTAAACTACACTGAGCTGCATTTTGTAAGACTTTTGTCGGATTAAGTCTAAAATATATATATATTCTACAATCGTACAGTCTTGAAAATGGCTGACGTTCCGCAACCGTATTTAAGTTTTAATGAAGGATGAAAATGCCTACAGTTTGCACAAATGTTATTGCACTTACCTTGTTTCGATGTCACTTAAGGGCATATTCATCAGAATAAGTTATAGTTAGTTGCACAGATTTCTTAATTAACGTAGGAAAATCACAACCGTAACTAAAGCCTTAAGTAGCAGTAAAAGTATAAATACAGAAAAGGTTTCGTAGATCCACATTGCGTGGAGAAATAGAAAAAATATATGAGCTACAATGCTAGAGTCAGATAAGTAAAAGATGTCTTACAGTAAAACCACGATTATAGGAAACCACTAGGACTGGTGTTGTCAGATTGAAAGGCTTCTCTACTGTTTTTGCCGCTACGTGGAAACATCGCACTGCGCACCACCTGTGGGTCATGAATAGCTTAGAAAATTAAGAAAACTTACGTTATAAATGAAAAAATGTTACAAAAAGGCATAAGCTTAGTAAAAGAAGTATAAAGATAGGTAATGTATGAAATATATAGGAAATGCTGTATAATGAAACACCAGTTGTACGCACCATCTGTCCATTGCAGATAGAATTAACACGCTTCAAATCAGTAGAATTAACATAGTAGGAATGACAGCTATGGACTAAAATAAAAACATTTAAAAAAGTAGGAAAACGAAGTCTGAGAAACGTGTGTAAATACCTTCAGCTAACGAAGGACCGAAGGACAGTATGTCAAACATTTGTCAACAACATTCTAAAGCCATGAAGGAAATTTCCATTTCTTAATTGTAGCTGTTGGTACAGAATGAGCCCGTCATTGAGAGATATATGCATATAACTTCAGTTCTTCAATAATTTCAAGAGTATAGTCTTTCTTTTCTCTTGTTCGATTCCCTGTGGTCTGTAGCCTCTAATAAGGAAATGATGCATAAAGAGCGAATTATGCATATTAGCACCCTTTATTCCTAATCAGTTCTCTTTATATCTGATGCTGATGGCTCTTCCGGTCTGTCTTATCTAATAATCTAGACAGGCGTCACAGGCCATTTTATAAGCCGCTGAATTACACAAGCACTAAACAAAGATTTCGAATTTATTTCAACATTTCCATTCTACAATCAATTTATAAGGCAGATTCTGAAATTTACTTTCTTTTTGTTCTGTAACTTCACGATATTTCACAAAATAACACCTCATTGTTTAAAGCTTTAAGTAACTGAAGTGCGAACGTTAAAATGAAATTTCAATCAAGATCTACATTTTCATAATCATGGATTTCCTCTTTTGGCATATACCACAAATTCTACAAGCACGTGACGTTAAAGCATTATGAGTTCTTTGTCACATTTATATCTCAAACTTTCACATTGTTTTTCCTTTCTTCCTAGAACATTCATATGTACTGTTAGTTTCCAGCATCCATCAATTGTCGGCTACCATGTTTTCATTCCATGTTTCCTGGTACCTTCTTTCCATCCTCTTAACGTTCAGGTGAAATCGTGTTCCTTGAACTTCGCTTTAATGCCCAGCTTTTCAGGGAAGTGGTAAATATGTGAGTATATGTCACAACCGAACTTCTTGAATCTTCCAAAATGATTTTGACAATCTTATTGTAATTTTTTATTGTTTTATTTCCCAGAAAGTTTTAAGTAACACACCTGACAGGAGCCCAAGCGCCATTTTCTCTAGTATTCATTGTATGCTCAAATTAATGGCCTTTCATTTATTTTGCAATCTCGGGACCAACAAAAATTCCAGCTTTCGAATTTTCTTGGACGATGAAGTGATCTTTCATGGAAATATCCTAAAGCCTTTACAAAGAGCTTCATCAAGTACAATTAGACATGGGGTAGTGGAAGCAATATTTTCTACAAGCGGTTCATGAGAAATATTTTTACTCCCATGTACTAAATATCACAGATTTGACCAATGCCTTACATTGCAAAGCTATATATTAGCCCAGATTCACCACTCACATGAAAGGCAGGGCATTTTCGTGTGACGAGGTTGTTGTTCTAAGAAAATTCCAATAACAAAAAATTAACTAAACTTTATTCTGTTATGAGAAAACTGCTTATCACAGAACAAATCCAAGAAAAGTTTTAAAGTCAGCAGGAAAAGTTATTGATGAACGCGTAGTTATTTTGAATCATCTGATGCCATGAAGACGTGTTATTTTTAAACTTTTCACTTCAGTAAGTTTAAAACTGCACTACGTAATAATAAATGGCTCAGCGGGGCCACAGTGGCCAGGTGTAGACGCTCTGCAAGAAATATGGTCCGCTACAAACTGATTTGATACATCAACAATAGCAACACATATTAAAGACACAGACGATACATTAAAAATCGAAGACAACCAGGATGTCCTACATAAAACTGAGAAAGTATAAAAATGGATATCATTAAAGAAATTGACATATTCATACATAATATAAAAATTTATATAAAATTCTAAATGAGAGAAATGATTTCGAAAACTCTAAACCGTTTTGTAGCGCTAAGCCACCTCTAATCCAACACATTTAAGACGTCCTGGTATAAAACAAACGACTATCCATCTGTTAACTTAGTGGATATCGTTCTGAATCAATTTGCAGTTGACACCCACGCACACGCTTCAATACTACCACATCCTTCTCACATTTTTCTCAGTGTGTAATGTTAACTTACGTCTGAAAAGGTCTGCAGAAACGCAGCCACGCCATTGGGAGACTGCTCAGTGATAAATGCAATGGTACACAACACGACCACTAACGATTTGGACCGCCGACATCAAAACGCCGCAACAACGAACAAGTATTTCTTTTTTTTTCTTTTTTTTGTCATCAGGCTTGTGGCTGGTATGATGCCACCCATGACAAATTCTTCTCTTGTAGCAATCTTTTCTTATCAGAGTAGCACTTGCAACCTATGTTCTCAATTATTCGATGGACATATTCCAACCTCTGTCTTCCTCCACATTTTTTACACTCTACGGCTCTCTCTAGTAGCATGGAAGATATTATCTGGTGACTTAACAGCTGTCCTAGCATCATATCCCATCTTCTTATCAGTGTTTCTCACATATTATTTTCCTCGCCAATTCTGGAGAAAATCTCCTCATTCCTTCCCTTACTAGTCAACCTAATTTTCAACATTCTTCTGTATAACCACAACTCAAATCCTTCTATTGTGTTTCGCTTTTCCGATAGTCCATGTTTCACTACTATGCAATGCTGTGCTGCAAACGTACATTCTCAGAAATTTCCACCTCAAATTAATACATATTCTTTATTCCAATAGACTTCTCTTGGCTAGGAATGCTCTTTTTGCCAGTGCTAGTCTGCTTTTGATGTCCTCCTTGTCCCGTTCGTCATGTGTTATTTTGCTGTGTAGGTAGCAGAATTCCTTAACTTCATGTACTCCACGACCATCAATCCTGATGTTAAGTCTCTCGCTGTTCTCGCTTCTGCTACTTCTCACTACTTTCGTCTTTTTTCGATTTACTCCCAAGGCTCATGAGACTATTCATTCCGTTCAACAGGTCTCGCAATTCTTCTGCAGTTTCAGTGAGCATAGCAATGTCATCAGCGAATCATATCGTTGATATCGTTTCACCTTGCATTTTAGTTCCACTCTCGAACCCTTCTTATATTTCCGTCATTGCTGGCTCGATACATAGACTGAACAGCAGGGGTAACAGACTAGATCTTTGCGTTACACCCTTTTTAATCCGTGCACTCCGTTCTTGGGCCTTCCACTCTTATTGTTCTCTCTTGGCTCTTGTACAAATTGTACATTATCCAGCCTACCTTACGTCTTAGCCCTATGTTTCTCAGGATTTCGAACACCTTAAACTACTTTACATTGTCGAATGCTTTCTCCATGTCGACAAATCCTATGAACTTGTCTTCTTTTTCTTTGGTCTTCCTTCTTTTATCAACAGCAACGTCAGAACTGACTCTCTGGTGCGTTTACTTTTGCTAAGGCAAATTGATCGTCATCTAACGAATACTCTGTTTTCTTTCCATTTCCCTGTATATTACTCTTGTCAGCAACTTGGATGCACGAGCTGTTTGGCTGATTGTGAGACAGTTCTCGTTCTTATCGGCTGTTGCAATCTTTAGGACGAAGTGGACGACGTTCTTCCGAAAGTCAAATGGTATATCACTCTTAAATTCTGATTCTAATACTTGATCCACTATCTCTTCTATGTGGACTCATGTTTATTCTTCTATCATATCAATAGAGGAGTCGTTGCCATCATAAACATCCTCAGTGTACTGTTCCCGTCCATTCGCTCTCTCTTACGCATTTAACAATGGAATTCTCACTGCACTCTTAAATGTCACTATTGCTTTTAACTTCAAAGAATAATGTTTTGACTTTTCTGTGTCCTGAGACTGGGTTGCCAAAAGTCATTTATTTTTTGATTTCTTCGCATTTTATTTCATTCCCAACTCAGCTGTATTTCTATATTCCTCAATAGCCCTGAACATTTTCGGACTTCGTTCAGTTGGTGTGCAGAGTCTGTAAGATTGGCGACATACCATTTGACTTACGGGAAAGAACAACCACAGAGTTCAGATGGTTGCAAGAGCCGTTAAGAGAGAGAATTATCGCGCAATCAGCTTAACAGCTCATGCATTCAAGTTGCTGATAAGAGTAATGTACAGAAGAATGGAAAAGAATAGTGAGGATGTGTCAGATGACGACCAGTTTAGCTTTAATTAAGGTAAAGGCACCAGATAGGCAGTTCAGAGGATGCGGTTGATAATGAAAGCTAGAGTAAAGAAAAATCAAAACAAGTCATATGATTTTTCGACCTGGAAAAAGTGCTCGACAATGTAAAATGGTGTAAGATGTCTGTAATCCTAAGAAAAATAAGAGTAAGACACATGGAAAGATAGGTAATATGCAACATGTATAAGAGCCTAGAGGGGATAGTAACATTGGACGAAGTGCTCAAATGAAAAAGGGTGTAAGAAACGGATATAGTCTTTCGCGACTATTTTTAAATCTATACATCGAAGGAGGAATGATGGAAATAAAAGAAAGCTTGAAGATTGGAATCAAATTTCAAGGTAAAAGCATATCAGTGATAAGATTCGCTGATGACACTGCTATCGTCAGTGAAAGCCAAGAAGAATTACAGTATCCACTGAATGGGATGAACAGTGTAATGAGTAGAGCATACGGTTTGAGAGTAAATTAAAAAAAGACGAAACTGACGAGAAGTCGCAGAAGTGAGAGCAGCGAGAAACTTAACATCGGGATTGGTGATTACGAAGTATATGAAGTTAAGCAATGCCGCCATCTATGCAACAAAAAACACATGACGGTCGCAGCAAGAAGCATAAAATGCATACTAGCGCTGGCAACAGGAAATTCCTGACCAAGAGAAGCCTACTAGAATCTAACATAGGCCTTAATTTGAGAAGGAAATTTCAGAGAATGTACGTTCGGATCTCTGCATTGTATGGCAGTGTGGAAAATCCGTGACACAAGAGAACAGACGCATCTTAGTTGTGGTGCTACAGAAGAATGTTGAAAATTAGATGGACTTATAGGGTAAGGAATGAGATTGTTCTCCGCAGAATCGGCAACGAAAGGAATGTTTGAAAATCACTAACAAGAAAATGGAACACTATGACAGTACATCCATGAAGACATCAGGGATTAGCTTCTATTGTGTTCAAAAGAGTTTCAGAGGGTAAAAACTGTAGAGAAAGGCAGCGATTGGGATACAGCCAGCAAATAATTGTGAACGTATGAGATGAAAAGTTGGCCCGGAGAGAAATTAGTGGCGGGCCACATCAAGCCTGTCAGAAGACTGAGGGCACGACAAAAAATGAGTAATATTTAGGAAACAGTGAAGTGGTGATCCACCATGCGGGAGTATGATATGAGGTGACAGGTGTTCCAATTGTGACACAGAGAGCTCCTGCAATATGTCCAGGAAAACGTCGATGTTCACAACAGACTCACTGAAAAAATGTAAATGTGCATGTGTCAATAGAACAGACTGATCTAGGAACTCGTCTTATTTCACAAATAGCATCAGGAGTTTTTGCTCCCCATTTACGGACGTTGTGTCGGTATCGTTTTTGTGTTAGATGAAAAGGCAAGTCATCGGAGAAACAAATATTTTCCGAAAAGTCATTCTTTGCGTCAATCTTTGCTAGCATACCCACTAAATACCGTTGAGAATTAGGTTTGTCTGTCGACTTTGTTAGCCGAAACCGCTGTGCCTTGTAGGCATAAACCATAACCTCTGATGCAAGACTTTGTGCAATACTGATCACAGTATTTACAACTCTCTAGTCAATGTGCGCATTCAGATTCTTAGAATCGTTGCGAACACCTGCCGTACCTTATGCACCTCACCATCGGAAACAGATGGATCAGCTACCGCTCTTTTGCAGGTGGAAGGCCCTTAGAACAAGACAAGGGGTGTACGGAACAGCCATCGACGTATTTCTGGAGCTGGACGTTGCAACAGTGCTCGATCAGCATCTTGAGACGCGGCGTTCTACCGTCGGCGGTAAATAGATTGCTGTAGCAGAATCCAGCACTTCTTCAGCCAGATACGTGTTGGGAGCCTATTGCCTGGCATTTCACACCCAGCGAGTGTAAATGTTTCCAGAAAGCTGGCAGAACCACTTACTCGGTGCCGTACATTCGACCGGCAGAGTCTGCGCCAGTCACCGAGCAGCTCCTCCTGCTAGGGATAGCTACTCGTGTACGAGCTAATCCTGATATTTTCGGGCTTTAAATTTAATTCATCGAGGTGAGGCCGTGGCGTGCACTCAACTTGGAGCATCTACACGTTCTTGCCACACGCGTAAGGTGGCAAACGATGTTCCCAGTTTGGTCACAGCTGTAGACGTTCTGTATGCGAAGCGTCGAATACTCTTTTTTATTGAGTCATCAGTGTTATGATTGGTTTGACGTGGTCCGCCACAAATTCCTCTCCTGTGCCAACCTCTTCATCTCGGAGTAGCACTTGCAACCTACGTCCTCAATTATTTGCTGGATGTATTCCAATCTCTGCCTTCCTCTACAGTTCTTGCCCTCTACAGCTCCCTCTATTACCATGGACGTCATTCCCTAGTGCCTTAACAGATGTCTTATCATCCTGCCCTTCTCCTTGTCAGTGATTTCCACATATTCCTTTCCTCTCCGATTCTCCTCAGAACCTCTTGACTCCTTAACGTATCACTTCAACTAATTTTCAGCATTCGTCTGTAGCACCACATCTCAAATGCTTCGAATCTCTTCTGTTCCAGTTTTCCTACTGTCCATGTTTACAGCCAGACAATGTTGTGCTCCAAAAGTACATTGTCAGAAATTTCTTCCTCAAATCAAGGCCTGTGTTTTAATATTAGTTGTTTTCTCTTGGCCAGTAATGCCATTTTCCAGTGATAGTCTGCTTTTGATGTCCACCTTGCTCCGTCCGTCACTGGTTATTCTGCTGCCTAGGTAGCAGAATTCCACAATTTCATTTGCTTCGTGTACATCGATGCTGATGTTAAGTGTCTCGCTGTTCTCATTTCTGCTACTTCTCAATACTTTCGTGTTTCTTCTATTTACTCTCAGTCCTGATTCTGTACTCATTAGACTGGTCATTCCATTCAGCAGATCCTGTAAGCCTTCTTCACTTCCACTCAGGATAGCAATGTCATTAACGAGTCGTTCTTGGTCTTCCGGTCTTATTACTTCCTCTTGAATATTGTACAAGTTGTATATTACCCTTCCCTCCCTATAGCCTCCTCGTACTTTTTCTCAGAATTTCGAACATCTTGCACTATTTCACTTTGTCGTACGCTTTTTCCAGCATGACAAATCCTATGAAATTGTCTCGATTTTTGTTTAGTCCTGCTTTTATTATCAACCGTAACGTCAGAATTGCCTCACTGGCACCTTTACCTTTACTAAAGCCAACCCGATCGTCATCTAGCACGTCCTCTTTTTTTACGTTCTTCTGTATATTATTATTGTCAGCAACTTGGATGCATGTGCTGTTACGCTGATTGTGTGATTCTCGCACTTGTCAGCTCTTGCAGTCTTTGGAATTGTATGGATGATACCCTTCCGAAAGTCAGTCTCACGTGAGTAGACGTTTTGTTGCCACTTCCCCAAATGTTTTTAGAAATTCTGATGGAATGTTATCTATCCCTTTTGCCGTATTTGATCTTACGTCATCCAAAGCTCTCTCAAATTCTAATAGGGGATCCCCATCACTTCTAAATCGACTCCCGTTTCTTCTATCAGACAAATCTCCCCCCTCCCCCCCCCCCCCCACCCTCATAGAGGCTTTCAGTGTACTCTTTGCACCTTTCCGCTCTCCCGTCCACTTTTAACAGTGGAGCCGGCCGCGGTGGTCTCGCGGTTCTAGGCGCGCAGTCCGGAACCGTGCGACTGCTACGGTCGCAGGTTCGAATCCTGCCTCGGGCATGGATGTGTGTGATGTCCTTAGGTTAGTTAGGTTTAAGTAGTTCTAAGTTCTAGGGGACTTATGACCACAGCAGTTGAGTCCCATAGTGCTCAGAGCCATTTGAACCATTTAACAGTGGAATTTCTGTTGCACTCGTAATGTTACCACCCTTGCTTTTAATTTTAACGGAGGTTGTTTTTACTTTCCTATGTGCTGAGTCAGTCCTTCCGCCAATCATTTCTTTTCCTATTTATTCACATTTTTTATGCAGCCATTTCGTTTTAGCTTCCCTGCACTTCCTATTCATTTCATTCCTCAGCAACTTGTATTTCTGTGTTCCTGAATTTCCCTGGACATTTTTGTGCTTCGTTCTTTCATCCATCGACTGAATTATTTCTTCTGTGGCCCGTGGTTTCTTCTCAGATACCTTCTTTGTACCTGTGTCTTTCTTTCCATCTTCTCTGACCGCCCTTTCAGATTTTTCCATTCCTGTTCAACTATACTGCATACCAAGCTGTTCCATATTGCTGTGTCTACAGCTTCAGAGATCTGCAAGCGTATCTCGTCATTTATTAGTATTTCCGTTCCCACTTCTTTGCGTATTGATTCTTCCTGACTAATCTCTTGAAGTTCAGCGTACTCTTCATCACTGCTACAATTTGATATGTGATCTCAATCTATATCTGCTCCACGGTACCGTCGCGTAACAAAAAATATTTTTGTTGAGCAAGCATTCTTGAGTCGTGCTCCCCACGGTGCTGATACGTCCTCATAGCTTCCCATACGAGCTACTGTGGAGTCAGAAAAAACCCTCTTAAAACACAGTCATCAGTCAGCCGTATCAGATACTACATTTTTTGACAAGTTACATACGTCACACCAGAGTAGTTGGTCGGGACGATAGTTCCTTCCCATACTATGTCCGAAAATTTCTTTTTATTTGTGTAGGAGCTCTGTGTCGTGGCGTCTAAATTGTTTACCATGCCTGTTTCACATGGAAAACTAAAAGAAAAGTCCGTCACATACAGAAGGTCAGTTTTTCGAAGTATAGTTTAAATTTATTAAAGTATGAAGCTGCAAAAATGATTAATGGGTACCCACCACTTAGAATTAGATTCAGGTCACGTAAACTGGGTTTTCCTGATTTACTACTGTTTTATTAGATGGAGAGAAGACTCTTGAGTAAAGCATCCACGATTCATGATCTTCCAACAGCGTTTATCGTGCACCAGATGGCGTGTAAAGCTACTACATCGACGAGGCTACCCAGTTCTTTGGGAGACGATCAGTTAGTGGGCATCAACCTGTTGATAATTTTAGGTATTAGATCTAAGCACTTGGCGTTTCAAATAGTTAATACGAGCAGCAAGCTTCTTTGCCTTTCTTTAAAAAAAGCTTTACTTTATTTATTGGGTTTCTAAACGTGCCCATAGAGTCATCTCAGCCCTGCACTGGAAATATTATACTGCAGTTTTTTTTTCTACAACTGAGGGCACACACTACTTTAATGCGTACCGTGGTGCGAAGTTACATATACTTATCGAAGTACAGATTCCGTCATAAAACAAATTTTCACGTACACAGTAGACTATGTATACTGAAGTGAGGAGCCGTGAGTTGGTAGCACCGGAGTGTCGACTGAATAACCGTGTCATCGTTGGACGTAGAGAGAATTTTGAGTTAAACTAAGTTATATCGAATACTGAGATTTTTGAAGTGGGATAAATGTGAAATGGAGATAGGAAGTGAAAATGCGATGAAATAAGTATTTTAATTACGGTAATAAATTCACGCGCAGCTAATGCAATTACAAGGTAAGAGGAACTTTACGTCGATTTCAAGTGCCTCAGTTTTTTAACAGTCGCGCTCGCGTGGCGAGATATGTTAATTACCTGTAACTGGGTTTAGTTTAAGATTCAGATATTTTCGGGAGAAATATTCCAGAATGACATTCAGCAAAGTAAAACTACTTTTGTTAAAATGAAGAGAGTGGGAACGGATTGGAATTTTTTAGGCTGAAATTCTTGGCTTAAAACAGTGGCATTAATTACAAGAGCACAGCGTTAATTATTAAGTATAACCAAGAACATCCATAATCTATTAAGTTGAAATAAGTACTGGTTTACACGGTTGTAGAAGATTGAAACAGGGACATTGGATTTGTAATAGGCATAAAATCTCAACTTTAACTCTTACCTTTGGTGCCGATGCGGAACTTCAGCACAAACCAAATCATTTCAGATGAACACTAACTAAAATTACTACTAGTGAATAAAGATTCTAAAGAGAGAGAAAATTACTTTAGCCCCTCCAGTCCTTACCAACCAGTGCTTTTCTGCTTCTCTCGTGACAAAAAACAGAAGTTTTTACTTTATATATATATATATATATATATATATATATATATATATATATATATATATATATATATATATATATATGGTGTTACAAAAAGGTATGGCCAAACTTTCAGGAAACATTCCTCACACACAAAGAAAGAAAATATGTTCTGTGGACATGTGTCCGGAAACGCTTACTTCCCATGTTAGAGCTCATTTTATTACTTCTCTTCAAATCACATTAATCATGGAATGGAATCACACAGCAACAGAACGTACCAGCGTGACTTCAAACACTTTGTTACAGGAAATGTTCAAAATGTCCTCCGTTAGCGAGGATACGTGCATCCACCCTCCGTCGCATGGAATCCCTGATGCGCTGATGGAGCCCTGGAGAATGGCGTATTGTATCACAGCCGTCCACAATACGAGCACGAAGAGTCTACATTTGGTACCGGGGTTGCGTAGACAAGAGCTTTCAAATGCCCCCATAAATGAAAGTCAAGAGGGTTGAGGTCAGGAGAGCGTGGAGGCCACGGAATTGGTCCGCGTCTACCAATCCATCGGTCACCGAATCTGTTGTTGAGATGCGTACGAACACTGACTGAAATGTGCAGGAGCTCCATCGTGCATGAACCACATGTTGTGTCGTACTTTTAAAGACACATGTGCTAGCAGCACAGGTAGAGTATCCCGTATGAAATCATGATAACGTGCTCCATTGAGCGTAGGTGGAAGAACAAATTAAAATGAGCTCTAACATGGAAATTAAGCGTTTCCGGACACATGTCAACATAACATCTTTTCTTTATTTGTGTGTGAGGAATGTTCCCAGAAAGTTTGGCCGTACCTTTTTGTAACACCCTATATATACAGGGTGAGTCACCGCTGGATATATTTCGTAAACCACATCAAATACTGACGAATCGATTCCACAGACCGAACGTGAGGAGAGGGGCTAGTGTAATTGGTTAATACAAACCATAAAAAAATGCACGGAAGTCTGTTTTTTAACACAGACCTACGTTTTTTTAAAATGGAACCCCGTTAGTTTTGATAGCACATCTGAACATATAAACAAATACGTAATCAGTGCCGTTTGTTGCATTGTAAAATGTTAATTACATCCGGAGATATTGTAACCTAAAGTTGACGCTTAAGTACCACTCCTCCGCTGTTCGATCGTGTGCATCGGAGAGCACCGAATTACGTAGGGATCCAAAGGGAACGGTGATGGACCTTAGGTACAGAAGAGACTGGAACAGCACATTACGTCCACATGCTAACACCTTTCTATTGGTCTTTTTCACTGACGCACATGTACATTACCATGAGGGGTGAGGTACACGTTCGACGGGCGTTTCATAGAACGTAGAGGACGCTTTCAAATGCCCCCATAAATGAAAGTCAAGAGGGTTGAGGTCAGGAGAGCGTGGAGGCCACGGAATTGGTCCGCGTCTACCAATCCTGTAAACATTGGGGGATGGCTCACTGCTAAGTATTGGACGTCCGTCTGATGAAGACATTACAGGTAATTCTCTAAATGTTCAGTAATCTTTCATAATTCATTTGCCTAAACATGAGGAACGTACTCCTACATGATGCCTTTGGGCCTTAGATTCAAGGAGTGCACCACAATACTAACGAAAGGAATAAAGATAACGCTTAAGTACCACTCCTCCGCTGTTCGATCGTGTGCATCGGAGAGCACCGAATTACGTAGGGATCCAACTTCGGTTAAACTACATAATAATAGGATGGCGATATTGCTCGCTTTGACAAGGAACTATTTCTCGCTACTTCCTTTTCTATTATCCGCATCAAGGGGGGTTCCTTTAGATCTGACCCATGACACAGATTCAGATCCCTTCGGCAACAACCGGGCTAACTGGTAGTGGTGGGACAAAGAGATCCCCATTTGGAAATAAACTAGAAGTGATTTCCCGTTACGGTATTTGCCTTACATCCAATGGAAATCTTCCTAAAACGTTGGTTGGAAGCGGGGCATTGGAACAGTTTTCTGTTTATTTCTGGGACATTGTTGTACACTGTCCCATAATAAACAACTTCTTGTGTGTACGTGTGTTTGTGTGTGTTTGTGTGGGAGAGAGAGAGATAGAGAGAGAGAGGGGGGGGGGGGGGGAAGAGAGAGTGAGAGAGAAAGAGGGAGAAGAGAGAGTACAAAATTAGTTTACTGTGTCTTATACTGCGACAAATTTTATCAGATAATACGTTCCATTAATGGTGCTCACCTTCATGGAAGACCCATTTAAGTCCACACACGTTAGTAACCTCGCCCTCCACTACTTGAAGCGATTCTACAGGATCTCGCACAGCCGGCCGTTGCGACTGAGTGGTTGTAGGTGCCTCAATTCGGAACCGCGCTGCTGCTACAGTCGCAGGTTCGAATCCTGCCTCGGGCATGGATGTGTGTGATGTCCTTAGGTTAGTTAGATTCAAGTAGTTCTAAGTCTAGGGGACTGATGACCTCAGATATTAAGTCCCATACTGCTTAGAGCCATTTGAACCATTTTGATCACGGACAGATGTATCTCCCGACGAGGCCCTAGAAGGTACCAGTAGTAAATAGGTAGTCCATCGCCGTGAGTGCTGACGAAATTCGTCACAGAAAAAAAACACTGTAAAATGTAGAAAATAGTCGTTCACCAATGTGTCACTACGATTAATTCCTTACCGCCGTGCTGTCAGTCGCGTTAAGGGGACTAGGAACGCCCTATCTCGACAGTGTTAAATTTAGTGACTTGGCTTCCCAGCACTTCAAGAACCACTCTAGCCATTGACATAAAAGTTTTAAGGACATTAATTAAACTGTATGTTCTCGGTCTACTGACAACAATAATTGCATTTCAGCCACTGCTTTCGGAAATATAATTTTTTAATTAAACGGTTAAAATTTTGTGTCCTTTTTTTGTACATTATCGTAAATAATTTTAATCAAACATAACTTTGTGTTCTTCTTTTAGTTCAGCAGACTCAGGATATGTGTGTTATTACTCCCTGAAAATTTGAATACTTTACTCAAAGTGGTTTATGAAATTTAGGGAAAAATGCAAGAGAAAATGTAAATTTTCAGGAACGGCTTCCTAAATTTCAAAGGACTGTAACTCATCTAATATATGCTTAATTTTTTATTTTTTGTCACTTGAAGCACCCTGCACTATAATGTATATCACCCTCTTGATCATTTTCCAAGTTTTTTCTTCTTTTCTTCTTTCTGGTTTCTTAGTGGCCAACTGTGCTGCATATTCTGCTTTATCAATGCGAACCTTGCCCATACGTTCAAGTTCTCTGATGCAGTTTGCTCCAGGATTAATTCCCATATCTTGTAGCACTTTCACCCTAGCAATGCAACCGTCATTAAAAGCAATAACAGCATCACTGACCCCACACTTTAGTGCTTTCATTCCTATAAAAACGTTTAATGGTAAGCGAGTCCATATAAGATTCTTGAACGACTCATAGGGATTTTGAGTCTGACCATGCAGACACTTCTTCAGTAATTCAGGATTTGCCAGGTCTCTGTAAATAAGTTTTATGATATCCATGACTGCTGCTGGGTTGGAATGTTTATGGATGTATGAACTGTTTGAGAATTGGGCGTTGTGGTAATTGCACCATGAATCAGGTCCAGCAGGGCAAAGGTGGTGAACTGGTTTTTCACCAGTTGAAAGTCTGTGGAAGAAGGTACCCAATACTGCCTGCTTCATTTTCAACAAATCCTCAGTATCATTCCTAGGAAAAATGATAGCACTTCGACATACAAAGCATTTTTATACTATGAAACGATAAGAAACTGCTTTTGACAGTGCTACCAATACCAACACCATGTTGTAGCGATGTTCTTGTGTTACTTTGACAGGAAACGATGTTTCTATTACTGGGCAAGAAAATAAAAGCATGCCATACATTCACCACGATAATACAAACTGAAAGAGAATGCAAATGTGACGCACCAAGACGGTAACATTGAGATGACAATTCGTTGAAATTCATGAAAAAGTTTACATTTTTGTCAAAAGACGAAAATAAAGACAGACTCTTGTTATGAAATTTCCCCTCTTACAATCATAATAAAGATTTGCGTTTTAAACGCCATAGGTTGCTGTACGAATCCGTGATCTACCACTAGAGAACAAGAAGTGCAGAAGAGACAGCTGTTGTAAGCACTAACTCCACTGCCAGTTTCACCTCGTCAAACTTAGTATACTAATGTTGTTCCTTCCAAATTTCTTCTGTGCCCTAACATAAGGGACAAAACGAAATTGCTTCTTTGAAATGGATACTGTCGATTTATTTCTACATTCTGGCCCAACCTGTAATTTCCGTCAGTTTCTAATGACCATGTTGCTGAACGAGCGTAAAAATGTTTCTTCTTTATCTTTCGTTCTGGAAACACAAGTGCCTAGTTTTAGGTCAGAGACGGTCATCAAATGAGGGGACTGACATGGCTTTTGTTTGAAATATGTGAAATGGTTATCACCCGAGAATTTTTTTAACTTAATGTATGCAAGGTGTATCGTAAGGTATGTGGCAAAGTGCGGTGGTTGGGTACGATGTGAAAGTATTTTGCTAATACATGTATGTTCGAAAACGCTTATTTTACATGCTAACACCTTTGAAAAGTGGAAGAGAACGTCGGCAGTTCGGACCTCATCAGATTGGCTACAAATAAGTGAGATAACTTGCATGACCTCAGCAAACTCCAGCTTAACTGATTCACAGGAGGTGCTCGGTACATCTTGTACATCGGTTGATGATGTCTTGGCCGAAGCCATGGCGCCCTAGCTTACCGTAACTGACGCCAATACTTTTTCATTTCTGAGGTACATGAAATCTTTGAGTACGAGACACTCCTGAGATCACGACAAGATCTTGTGGCGCGAATTCAAGTAGCAGCTGTAGTCATTTGTGGCACGTCGAGAATCTTTCCAAGAGTTCAGTAAGACATCATCAGGCGATGAGCAAAATGTATAGACGTTGATGGCTGTCATATTGAACACCTTCTGTAAGTGAATTAATCTGGTATGTACTGACAGTAATGTACATTGACTCCTTTGCTCCTTGCCTAGTTTGTGTGACAAAAATTGCCTATTTCCTCCTGCACATTTCACTTACACTATCACGCAAAGGCAGCGTTCTCGTGGGACCAATCTACCAACCACCATGACTTGTAACATTTATTTCGATACTAGCTGTAGGTGTTCTTTCACTTTGTTTCCGAGACGAATCTTTGTGTAATAAGTGAGGAATTCATTTTACAGACATTTTCGACATCTAATTTACAGTTAGGTTATGAAGACAACTGCGGGATCTAGTCCTGCTGTGCTCTAGGTGCAATATTGGAAAACTGCATGTCGGGATAAAATTGTAACTAATACCTTTGTGACAGGTCACACATGTAGCCTTCACACATCGATGATACTGTATTACACACTTTGACATACACATACTAAGTCTTCGTGTTTTTGTCTGAGGCAAACTATGATAGAAACTATTTTTTTAAATAGAACCAATGCCCGATTACAACCAACGTTTTCAGTAGATTCAGTGGGTTGTAAGGAAAGTGCCATATCTGGAAATACCATCCCAAAAAATCATTATTGCGAACTTCAATCCCCCGTTTCAGTTAGCTGTGATTTGACTGAAGCACGCAGTGTTCCGTAACGGTCCGGAACTCAAAAAGCCCACCCTGTCCTCTAAGGATTGGCAGGTAAGTTCTAATGCCAGAGTATTATCTGCAGTGTTGCATTTGTGTTCTGCTTGCGCTGTCTATTGCGCTCCATAATGATCAACAAAATTGTTCTATCCTGATTGGATGTACCGGCATTTGCAGTAGAAATTTATAGCGCGAATCAAAGTTTGCCATTGAGTTATACATTCCTATGTAGCTCTTCTGAAGTTTCCGAGACGTTGAACCGGCACCGGTGCCTGTCAGAAACTTAATTTTAATACAGAGTGTCTATAACGTCCATTTATCTCTTTAAAAGAAACTAGGAATCTATTGAGGGTAGAGCGTCGTAGTATTTTGTAACACATTTAGCAGCGCTCAAAGTTTTTTCCTCTTTTTTTATGCCAGAATTTCGATGTGTGACCCAGTCATCGCTCTTTCAACATCAAGGTGATGTTCGAGTTCTTCCCACATGCGGGTCAACATTGCAGCATCAACACTTCTGATTGCCTTCATTGACACATGTGCGAAGGTAACAATGTCATACAGTGGTGTCGTGTACATACGATCGTTGGCGTAACCGTCAGGAAAAAGTCTAATAACGAAATGGGTTGTTATCCCCAAAACTGCAGCTTCGCCTCATCTTCATTATTTGATAACATAATCTCTCCTTATCTTTTTTATCGTTACTACTTTCGTCATATTACTTCATGAGCTCCCCTATTATCAAACGATACATGTACGTATATACGTGACCATCAGTGTATCAGTGGGCACCAAAGGATTTTAAAACACCGTTTTGATGTTTCTGAGAGTTACTTATTGAGGAGTTTTATTGCCTTCTGCTACCGATTGTTTGAGGGTACAACAGTCTTGATATCAGATGTCAAACACCACAGCTCATTACCCGACGACTTCCATTGGTCGCTAATCGTGATGCCAGCGTACAGCAGTTGACGTTAGTAGGACGAACTTGAGAATTTATTAGTACGCTTGTCCAGACAGTAGAGTTAATAGTTGTTTTCGTATTGTGTTCTCCTTTGCACGTTTCATTCAAGCGCTCTGCGACTAGCGAAGAATTGCAATGCGAAAAGTACACGACGCGGGGACGGTCAATTACTTCCAAATTACAATTTGGAATCAAGTACCGATTTACTAACTTCGATAGCATTGTAATTTAGGGAACTGGACGAAAGCGAAATAAGTTAAATTGAATGAGATTGTGCTCTTTACGTTCCTCACTTGGAAATAGTAATTCGTGTCCATTGTCTATAGTGTGGATAGCCTTTCACCAACAAATGGATAACGCTGTTGTTACAACCATTTCAAATACGACTACATTGTTCGCTTACACTGTGAATATATAAATGAAAGAACACTATTTACTAATACAAATCCACATTCCTTCTTCAGCTGTACAGAAGTAAAATAACCGTACCATATCAGCGACACCCGAAATACTGGTAATCGTATATTTTTAATGGAGCTTAAGCCAACAGACACACATTTGTCACATTTGTGCGAAATTGAGAAAAGCCGTTTAAACTGTATAATAACATTGTATGGGCGTCATTGTTGGCATTGCTATGTTATATGATGCAAAGTGATTGCCAGACAAGACACTGATTCTGTAATGTTATATTTTGCTATCGTAATTAATTATTAAATGGTGTAAACTGATCTCATTTTAAAAAGTACATATAAAATACCTTTTTATTCACTTTAACATTATCTTGATTGTATACAATACTTACAATACTACATTTCACAACGCTAATGCGCCATTCTATAACAGTAATCAGTATCTGACAGACCCTCAATCGTCGGCTTGGGTATTGTTCTTCATAGAAAAGTCGGGGTAGGTGTGGCAGAAAACACTGGAGTTTTTCCAAGTCCTTGGAACGATTTCTTGTGCTATCAGAAGCAAAAGGTGGAAAAATGCTGATAAGAGAGCATCACAATCCCTTATCTTCCAACACTTCGAGTTTCTTCAGAAATTCTTGTCTTCCTGTAGAACGCCTGCCACCATAACATCAAGGATAGTATTCCAATAGCAGCTATCCCCCTAATAAGAAAATTCTCTGGTTTCGAACTTGTAAGAGTTACCTCTGTGACGTCATGCATGTTAAACAATCGGTCCTTTTAACATAGTACCCTTTATTACAATGCCGAAATACCTATCAGAGGATAAAAAAAATAGTGTCCTCTCACAGGAAAGTAGTGTTAATTTTTTTTTAATCTCCCATAATCAGTCAGTCTGCTGAGAACGTGAATCTTTTTCTGAACTGAGCAGTTGTCTGAGAATAGACGAAGTTCGGTACATTCTTATAGTACATCTTTCGTATACTCCTTTATAAATAAACACACTTCAGTTGAACTATTTTTGCTTTCACCCTTATGGCATACATTTATCGTACTTGTGTCAGGCATTTACTGTGTACGAAAAACACATTGACAGGCGACGTGCCACTAGAAAGTATTAAATGATATGCGCCATCGTCAGTACTGCTATTTATGCTTTATTTTCAAACGGATTTTAGTCACAACTAATGCCTCTTCACTTTAAAACGTCTGGTCAATGACTTACGTGTATATAAAAATAAAATTGTTTTTAGAATTCTATAAAATGCACACCAACTGACGGACTAATCCCCTGTAATGTCAGTCTGTAAATTGCGCACTTTTAAATATATATTATTCAACTGCTTAATACCGAAGTTACACTCATTACAAATACTTCTGCGTTGTTCACTCATACGTAGCTGTCGAGACCTGAATGTTATTCACCTTCATGGGAAGTAGAGCATTTATACGTACAACTTCGTAATTCCTTCGTCAGCTGAATAGAAGTAAAGCAGTTGTGCCATTCAGCGACACCAAAATACTGATATGTTGCCGTTACACTTGCGGCACAAAGACTACAGTACGTAGAGCGAAATGATGTGCCTAAAGTGGCATGAGGAATGAAACAAGAAGTTGCGGATTTTAAGCTAATTTCATGAAATAAGATCGTGAATTTCGGAAGATACAGTTAGCAATTAACTGTCAGTTTCCTCTAACAGTAACACTAATATTCTTCTAAAATAATTCTGAAAAGAGGAAGAGACATAGTACAAGCTGAGCTAGAAGTAAGGGAAACGTCCGTGGATTTTTTTTTTCGGGGAAACTAGCGTGGTATCTGCCTTGATTGGTTTAGGTAAACTACCGAAATCGTAAATAAGGATGACCGAGCGGTGGTTTGAATCTTGGTTCTGCGAGAGAACTAATGCTCTGTCCCTTTTCGTGTGAAAGACATGGAACATTAAATTACATTAATTTGTGGATAGGTAAAATTTTGTGAGAGTAAGGTATAAAACAGCCTGTGAACCACACTCAGGCTATCCTTTTCGAGAGCAGAACCAGCAATTGTGGTACTTATGGCATGAACATTAATTTGTACGATATCTAAGTTTTAAAATTAATCCCTTGGGTACTTCACGGTGTCTTTTCTGTCCCATTTTTCACCAGTAATAGTTAAGCATTTCTATGACAGTGTTAAGCGGATCAAACAAATCCATAATTACTCGAGCAAGTAATTAATAAACTGCTCCGGTCATCCAATTTTGTAAAGGCCAAGAGCGATAAAGAGTAATGAAGAGCCGGTCGGTCGAGAATTGTGAAAATGACAGCTCTTCTGTAAGAATTAAACTTTCTCAGCATTCGCCCAATAAAAATTTCTGTCCTCGTTCTCATAAAAAATATGTTTACGTGGTCATTCAACTGCAAATCGCTCTAAATTTATTTAACAGTTACGATTACTTAGCGACGTTTTTGTCAATATCGATCTTGCTCCGTATTTAGGTGCGTTAAATTATATTCGCCTTTTGAGCGACAACAGTCATTCCCTGAAACATGTTGTGGACATTTTAAAGCTACAGCAGTAGGTTTCTAATGATGCAAAAACTATGAACTCTCTATTTCTCCCTGTTGCGTACCGTTTGTTCATTGACAGAAAGGATTCATGTTCTAGTGGTGGCGGAACGCAATTTTATAGAAAGTTTGTTATTGGTTCGGAAGGCTAGGTGAATAGTTACGGCTTTAAAAAGTGCATAATGTTTTTTGGAGATCCTACCAAGGTAGACTGCTGGTACGTGTCTTATTTTCTGTGTCGGCGATACATCTCGAGTTAGGCATATCTCGCTATGTTTTGTGTCCTGCTTTGGTGTTTTACATTTGTAGTATAATTTTGTGATTATGTTGGGGTCAAAAACATTTGTATAGGCTATATAACGAAGTATGCTAAGTTCTTTTTGAATTGCTGGCTTTTCTAATGATAGGTTATTTAATCTATCAATCACTGAATGGAAAAATGTTAGTTCAGAGCCATTGGATGACAGGAATTGGCATTTATAATATTGACAGAATTGGTATTTTTCTATAGTTATCACATGTGTGGCCAATTCATGTCATCCAGTGGCTCATAAACTAGCATTTTCCATCCAATAACTAATAGAATGAAGAACCTACCATTAGAAAAGCCAACAATTCAAAAAGAACTTAGTATACTTCGTTATAAAGCCTACAGAAATGATTTTGGCCCCAACATAATCACAAAATTATGCTTCAAATGTAAGACACCAGAGCAGAACAGAATAGATATCGAAAGATGTCTGACTCGAGAAATATCGTCAACACAGATAATAATATACCAACACTCTACCTTGGTAGAATCTACAACAAAATCAAAGCACTTTTTAAAGCCACAAATAGCAGCTAGCCTTTATTCAGTTCAATGATCAATGCAACGGATATATTCTTTGCATTTATTCCACATAGAACCATTCTAAATAATTATTGCGACAACACGATGACGTGTAAAACACCCAGACTGAATTATGTAGCTACTCCCGATCCCGAAACCGCTGGGGTATTTATCAAGGCCCGGTCGATGGTGCCTCTCTCGAAAAGAACGGCTTTACTCTGTTATCACTCATCTTTATTGCATCCTTACTGTCCACCGTGCGAAGTATTTCAGGGTCTCTTTAAATAAACTGAGGATGCCCACTTCGTGAAGCAATAGAAGTTAATTCATTCTCGTGATGAATGGATCCTCTATTCTATTGTAAGCCTCGCGCCAGTTCGTTCATTGGACTCATAAGTACTCGACCAGGAACGTTGCTCAATGGTGTCGAAAATACTCAAAAAACTGGGAAAGCTATGTTGTGCGAGTTGCGAAGCACGATACGCAGAAGAAATGAAACTTTGTGCAGGACTGGACCCCTCCTATTGATCACCAAGGACTTGGTAAACAAAGGCAGATAAATATGATGCCATCCATTCTTTATGAAATGCGCTTTCAAGCACAATTGCTAATCGCGGAATGACAGGCCTGTACTGACATGATTGTTAGTGCACAGAATTAATTACTAAAGGCTATGTTTATTTCATTACCTATATCTTGAGTCATACCATATCACTCAAGTTTCTCAAACATAGTGGGACATTTAAAGCATGATGTATGAATGAATTAATTAATTATGTGTTACATCTTGTGCGATTTTTACCGCCATAGTTCCGCGATTTCAGAAGCGATACGTATCTCCTCCTCTCGAAGACTTCCCTGTCTTGATTTGTGTGTTTGGCAAGGATGCGATTAGTGTTTTTCGTCTTTGCTTTTACTCCATGACAACCGCTTTTAATCCAGGTTATCAGATTAATGATTCCGTTAACGCCTTTTTTTCGTAGCTATTACCCTCACTGAAATAACTTATATTATTCCCGGATTTTTATATTTTGTTTCATGATTACTTTCTTTGGTTTGAAATTGTTGTGGTTTATCACAAATATTTAGCGAATTATCTTAGAAGAAATATTAAGGAAAGGCAAACCTACGTATCTAGCATTTGTAGACTTAGAGAAAGCTTTTGACAATGTTGACTGGAATACACTCTTTCAAATTCTGAAGGTGGCAGGGGTAAAATACAGGGAGCGAAAGGCTATTTACAATTTGTACAGAAACCAGATGGCAGTTATAAGAGTCGAGGGACATGAAAGGGAGGCAGTGGTTGGGAAGGGAGTGAGACAGGGTTGTAGCCTCTCCCCGAGGCTATTCAATCTGTATATTGAGCAAGCAGTAAAGGAAACAAAGGAAAAGTTCGGAGTAGGTATTAAAATCCATGGAGAAGAAATAAAAACTGTGAGGTTCGCCGATGACATTGTAATTCTATCGGAGACAGCATAGGACTTGGAAGAGCAATTGAACGGGATGGACAGTGTCTTGAAAGGAGGGTATAAGATGAACATCAACAAAAGCAAAACGAGGATAATGGAATGTAGTCAAATTAAGTCGGGTGATGCTGAGGGAATTAGATTAGGAAATGAGGCACTTCAAGTAGTATAGCAGTTTTGCTATTTGAGGAGCAAAATAACTGATGATGGTCGAAGTAGAGAGGATATAAAATGTAGACTGACAATGGCAAGGAAAGCGTTTCTGAAGAAGAGAAATTTGTTAACATCAAGTATTGATTTAAGTGTCAGGAAGTCGTTTCTGAAAGTATTTGTATGGAGTGTAGCCATGTATGGAAGTGAAACATGGACGATAAATAGTTTAGACAAGAAGAGAATAGGAGCTTTAGAAATGAGGTGCTACAGAAGAATGCTGAAGATTAGATGGGTAGATCACATAACTAATGAGGAGGTATTGAATAGAATTGGGGAGGAGTTTGTGGCACAACTTGACTAGAAGAAGGGACCGGTTGGTGGGACATGTTCTGAGGCATCAAGGGATCACAAATTTAGTACTGGAGGGCAGCGTGGAGGGTAAAAATCGTAGAGGGAGACCAAGAGATGGATACACTAAGCAGATTCAGAAGGATGTAGGCTGCAGTAGGTACTGGGAGATGAAGAAGCTTGCACAGGATAGAGTAGCATGGACAGCTGCATCAAACCAGTCTCAGGACTGAAGACCACAACAACAACAACAACATTTAGCGAATACCGATTGACGCTCTTTGAATTTCAGTTTTAAATAAAGAAAGACACACACTTACAATTGCACACCCTCTCTCGCACACACACATACACACACACACACACACACACACACACACACACACACACACACATACATGCATACAAGCACAGATAAAGACTGCCATGTAAACGACATCAAGGATGGCAAGACTAATTTGTGAGGATGGCAGTTTTTTGCGTACTGTGTTAGGTATGTGGTCTTCTTTCCTTTAGCGAGATTGTAAACTTTTAAATATCTTGGAAACAGTTTCGACGAATTTCGGTAATATCTGTTTATTCACGGGTCATGCACTGATAACCAAATCAAGCGAAAGTAAGGTCTCGCAGTCGATAGTTTTATTATACTAATTGTAAAAAAGGTCACTATGGGATTGTTTTGCTATTTTAGAAGTACATTTGCTGAATAAACTCCTGAGATAAATGACTATAACCAGTTTGATACACATTGTGAGGAAAAAGACGGACAACAATCTACATAATTTGTAGACTTCCACAATGACAATGTAGCGTAACTCAATACTTTCAATAAATTACATGTAGATCCATTAGTATGAAATTATTATTAACGTAAAACTCTTATTGAAATATAACGTGAAATTTGCCTTGATATATTAAGTCCTCCCTTACTTCGTGCAGTGTTGTCATGACACTAGTCAATACAAGTGATTTCCATACTGAGTAGGCATTTGTATGCAAATAGATGGCCATATTGTGCCGTACATGTACCTCTAGTCGTGATAAATGACTCAGGATACATACGATCATGTCAGACGTAAAGTGAGATAAGTTTATAGAAATGAAAAACGCCTTTAGAATGCCAGTATTATATGGAATCGCCTGTAACAGCCAAAAGATGCTTCATAACCGAGAGTTAGGGTAGCTGATATAAAACACGCTTGCACGGGCGCCCATACCGGGGACAAAGGGGCGTCATACCATCCCTACCGCCCCCCCCCCCCCACCCCACTCCTAGCTCTAAGGGAAATAAAAAGCCTGTGTAGTTACGTGTTTCTCTTTCAAAAAAATTATTTAAAAATCGGTATTTCACAGGTATCCAAGAGGGTCGGATATGCAAGTTTTTTTATGGCTTCTTACAAGTCGCTATTCGTCCTCCACAATATTAAAAATACTCCGCAACCCCAGAATTAGCCCCCACCCATACACGCTACACTATGGGCGCCCTTGATCACCTCATTTAAATAAAGAAATCCAACGTTAAAAGTACGTATATTCTGAGATTTTTGAGCACGGCGAAGAGAACCTGTCGTAACAGCCCATCTGACATGATCAAAATGCATAGATTATGAATGACACTACAGTTGTCTTCTATTGAAGATGAGTTAAAATTGAAACGGCTAGCAGATTACATTACTTGGCTAGTACCCTGTCAACGATATCCCATGGTGACAGACAATGAATACATGAATCCTCGATCAACAGAAAACGTACCAGAAGGCAGCTGGAAGAATTGCCTGTGAGAGCGGCTGCGAAGCAGTGGGGATACGGTCGCAAACTTCACTCTGTTTACCCCCCCCCCCCCCATGCCACTGACCACGGTCTATATCACTGGACGTCGGAAAAATATTGCCTTACCAATAGAAGTCATTGTTAGCATTGATGTGTTTCATTCTTCTTAGTTTCGGTGTCCCAGCTGATAATACTTTTTGTGTTCAGTATCAGTGACAAAGGAGCAAGTTCCAGCGAAGCTTGCATCAGCAAGAAACGAACGAGAGAAGACTACCATTGGTGCTGACTTAACTGAATATAAGGAAGCGTTTAAGGTGGCGAAATAACGGATCTGAGCTGTTCCATACAGAGTACCAGTAAAAGCAATAACACGACATTTACTGATAACCTGTACAGAAGTATAGAGAATGTAACCAATTTTATTTTTTAAATATCAGTACACTGAAGAGGTGAGACGATTTACCCTCTTTAAGTCAATCACAATTACAATGATGATATGACTACAATACCGAAGATGCTTTTAGAATGGTGCATACTATCTATAGACCATCACACTGCACAACCGACTCAAAGACGCATAATTTCAACACCCATTCTTCTCAGCTGTGGATAATACCTGTTACGATCATACACAAAATTATGAGAGTACAGAATTCCTGTAAGTTTTCTAAAAGAATCATCCACCAAAGAAAGTTTGCAGATGAAATGCAGAAGAACAGTAGTGAGTCATAATAGTATGCCGTAGGTATTTAAAGTTTATTAATTAAAACTCGCACACTTAAATAATGAATGGCCAATCAACATGTTTCGACTATGAAAACGTACGTCTAACAGTTCTTAGAAAATGCGGACCTAAGCCTGTAACGTTATCATTAGAATTACGCTGGTGGTTTAGGATTGTTTTGTATGTTCGCTTAAATAATTTTATTGCTTCGGTCGAAATATGCAGTTATTCTATTTTTCTTTTTTTTTTTTTTCTTCAAGAGCATTTCGAGATACTTCGGTTAGCATATGATATGATCAGAAGATATACGTTGAAAACGAATCGTGAAACGTAACTGTAGGTCAAGACAATGTTATCCTCTCATATGATGATGGCTGATGGCTGAAACATGGAATTGGAACAGAGTTGCGTGTGAACTACATGGATATTGCGAATAAATAATGAATCAGCGTCCTAGATCCAAATTCGTATTTGTTTGCCTTTGTTCACAAATCTAATGAAACACATATTCATTGTTTTTGATACAGTATGTCCAAAAACCTTTGGGTCAACATAATACAGACAGTAGATGACCCTGATTAGAAGAAAAGAGGTAAATATGGGTATCTTACTTTGTTTTTTGACTTTAAAGTACTTTCTCTTGAGAAACATCTACTTTATATTTTCATGAAGATTTATAGCAAGTTATATAATGACAGGAGGCAAAACTATAACTACTGCCAGTTATTTCTATCCGAAAATCAAGAGTCAGTAAAAGTACTTAAAATAGCACTAAAAATAGCGGTGCAAGTGTGAGTCCTCCCAAAAAAGGTCATAAAAATATTTTCAAATGTTTTAATAAAACTAGATAAAATAATACAGAACAGTAGTTTAGTCTACAGAGAACAGCTTTTGTACTTAAGCACTTCAAATGGACGATGAATGGAAATGTATTTACAGAAATCGCAAGCCCAAATTGATGCTTAAGCCCCTGCTTCGACGTTTGGCAAAGGACACATTCAACCCACAATTCTCCGCATGGGTCTTTTCAGAACTATCATTACGAAAGACACAGGTTACATCACTGATGTCTGGTAAAGCGTTGGTCTTCTCACACCTGCTCACTAGCAATCCCTTCTCGACAGCCGTTTCATCAAGCATTTTGGTCAACTGCTGATCTTCGTATGACGTTGCAGTAATGAGGCTGGGTGGCATTTGCTGCTATGGGACTCTGAGTGATCGTTCCCTTCTTAATGTTGGGGGCAGGACGTACGTCGAACAGAGAAACTGCATTTGAAGTCCCTAGGAAACAATGCGGTAGTTAAATGTGTGGCCTATTTACACCGACCTAATCTAAGGAAGATGTACCCTGTTTTCTAAAGACATGGGTGACTAAAGAAATATTTCTAGAAGTTACGTAGGATCTGCTTTCCGGATAACACTCTGAACGTACTTTAAACTACACATATGGACATGAAAAGAAAATTATTTCACATACTTGACAAAGGTTTACTGCCAAGAACAAAAGCCGGGTCTTACAGGAATCGACGCAGCATCCACGCCGTTTGAAAGAAAGGTTCAAACTGCTCTCTGTTATCTGCAACAAGCTACACCATTTACTTTCCTGGCCAATCAGCAGCAGCGCCTCCCCCCCCCCTCCCCCCACAATACACGCTTGGTCATAGAAGGCGGAGAAGGCCATATTTACAACAGTACCCGTTCTTACACTTTCTCCTCTATTTTTTCTTTGTGAAATTGCGTGTGTGGGAAACTGTGGGACGGGATTCCAGTACGGTGGCGAGTGTGCAGAGGAGAATGCTTACTTAGTAGGATCATTTTCTATTACTTGGTGGCATTCATACAACACAGTGGCAGTAGCAGGGCAGGTACCAGTCGTGGTTAATTGGCATTGAGTGCCGTACCTCAGCTGTGTGCTGTGCTGAGACAGTAGTGACTGACAGTGGGAATGTGGTCTTGCTGGTGCAAGTCGCCGCGTCAGGCTGGTGTACCAAGGCCAAACCAGGTGGCGGTCGAATATTGCGGTGGCCTATAACGCTGTACCAGTACAGGCCTCGCATCGAAACCACAACCCTTGGAGACTCGATGAAGTGTCAGGCGATGGCACCAATTGAGCAGATTCGCTGTGACGAAACCAGTTCAAATCCTAGAACAATCAGGGCTATCTGATGGCTCATAGATCAGTGGCTTCACCTAGTTAAAGAAACATAGCCGTACATTCTACCGATCTTTGGAGAGTGGACACACTGGAGGAATGCACGATGCTGAAGGCATAACTCTGCCATCCGCGCTGGGAGGATTTGTACTCCCGACAGCACATTGTGTTATGATAGGCTACTATCACTCTATTGGCTGTGGAATGCCAAAGGAACTTAGTATCGTAACTCAGATAACAAAGGCACTGCAATATCGTACGAGAAAGAGGTGACCGAGGCTTTTGACTAAGCATTGTTCTAACAGCAGAATTTGAGGACATGGCGTTCTATCATTTTGTAGAAGATTGTTCAAGGAATTCTCGGCAGTTTCGCTGTTACGTGCCTAATTAGCAGATTAAATAGTCGAGTAGTATAAATACCCGTACCAAAAAATCACGTGTAAGCGGTGGGGCCAAATGATACTGACTGCAGAGTTCAGACATTTCAATGTAATATACAGCACAGAGACCTGTTGAGAGCTTAGTGCAGTTTGTATTCGTAAAGCCTGTTTCAACTGTGGAGGTTTTATGTTATCCATTACAGTCCTGAGGTGATGGTTGTTATGCTTTACAGCACGGCGGCCAAGGCCTTGCTTTACATTTCCCCCAACGCCACGTTTCGCTGTCTGAGTAAGAGGAGAGGGAAGGAGGGAAAATTGTGAACGTGCAGTATTTATAAGACAAGGCAGTCGGACTACATACTACTTGGTAATATATTTGACATTCCTCAAC
Organism: Schistocerca nitens; assembly: GCF_023898315.1. Lineage (NCBI taxonomy): Eukaryota > Metazoa > Arthropoda > Insecta > Orthoptera > Acrididae > Schistocerca > Schistocerca nitens. The sequence continues at coordinate 241,128,370 of NC_064622.1, read as the reverse complement.
AACGTAGGTCCCAAAGAAAGAAAGTGTCAGTATTATTTAATTAGTTTTGACGCGCTGAAGACATAATACAATTTTTAACTGGTACAAACTGTCGATATAAGGAGAGATGCAGACAGTTTCACAAACTATCGCACTGAAGTTGTCACGTAATCGCGACTTATTTAGGTTTGTTATCGAAAAAAGATTTTCAGATAAATATTATTGCACTTTGGCAACCTCATTATGGACAGTTTTGGACTCTGCCTGAGGAAAGCCATGTTTAAGTTCCGTACAGTTTCAACATAAATAGATTTGTCTTTAAAACAGGAATTCACTTTCAGGTCAATCAGTTACATCTGTACGTGAGCCGGGGCGCTTCCACCTGAAAGGGTAAACGGTCTCGGAAACAGCTCGGATGTAAATGTAAGATTGAAATTGTCCCCAAAATCTTTATAAAGCTATCCTCGTAATTCGTTCAAGGCCATAATTATTTTTTCAAAACTCACGTTTTCTTTAACGCCAGTAATCTTAGGGAAGTGGGCTGTCTTTGTCAGAATGTGTCCCTTCTACAACGCGACTTCCTTTTTAAATGCACCCTCATTAAATCAGAAGGAAGTTACTTGCAATGCCTTACTGTGGGGCGGGTGCAGTGAAGTCCACTAAAAATGCGAAGTCTGCACTCCATTCTCGACGTTCTAATTTTCGTTCCTGCACTCCTTTTTCCTTCACAAATTCAATTCAACAATAGCAAGTCTTACATCACAAAATCTTTCCAGGCTTACCTCTACACTTAACCAACGTACTTTGGAGTAATATATGAAGTAATATATGAAGACAGGATGTAATGGCCCTAACCAGATCATTTTAAATAAACAACAAACTGAATAAATGAAATAAGTATATAGAGTCAGCGACCCACGTCTGTGACAATCTTAGACTGTCAAGCAAATACTGTCGAATCTCTCTCTCCTTCGAATCTTCCCTGTACAGTTCAGATTAGCTGATAAACGTCCCGTATCGGCGGACAGAGGATTTAACGAGGATTGATTCGACAGTCAAATACGTTTAACTATACATTTGTATAAGTGTCACATTTCTATCTGGCTTCCCAGCAGGTACATTTACGTGTTAGTTCCACTATATATCACTTCCGGTGTTTTCTCCTACGGATGGCACAGCTTTAACTGTTGCCTGTGAGTAATCAGTGAACGCGTACACAAACTTCATCGGTTCCTATGAGTGCTCAGAAAGTATCGTACTAAAGAACTATGCAAGAGAGTCACGTTTTCTCACACACTCACGTCAAGTCAAAAGACGCCACTAGGATATGCATAAATGCCTCATGTTGAACTACCACATTAAGTTTGCAGACAGTGAATGCATCTATAATGATAGGTGTTTGTGGAAACACTACAAGTCCTACCAGCTTGTAACTGGAATTGTCGAACAATCAGTACAAATACCGGCACCACTATACTGCAGCGGGCGGTTAGAGCAACGAAAGAGAAACGATGCAACCCACTGAACAGTGGAGTGTGAGCTCTTGTAGCGGTGTGATATGGTGCTGTGGTGTAGGGATTTACATATGTGTGTACCAACGCTACAGACACGTTCCCTTAAACGAAAAAAATATTATTTTTAATATTTGCAAACAGTCTTCTTCAGTTAAGTTTATCATACAGGAAAGACAAATTCCGATTTTTTTTAAAGTGAGTATTTATTTTTTAATGAACCAAACTTATTTCACCTAACCATACTAGCGTTTACAAGTAGTCCATAATATAAAGGAAATTATCTAATTATGCATATTTTGTTAGAAGATCAGTGTTTGTGCCTACTGACAGCACAGATAAATTATCAAACTATTTACAAATATATGATAGTGATTGATCACGTTTTCATTTTGCTGTTCTTTTCAGGTACACATCGGTTCTCCTGTAGACACTATAAGCGTACATTACAGGTGTCTAATTGATAGTGTGTATTGTACTTCCTAGCAGCACATTTCAGTTGTCTAATTTCTTACAAATACATTGTTGTGATTTATCGCTTACTTTCATTTTGTTGTTACTTTCATGTACTCATCAGTTCTTCTGTAGGCATAAGATGCAAAGAGTACATGTGCCCACTTGAAAGAGTCCACTGTCCTTCCTGGCAGCACATTTGGATTTTATAAATATTTAGAAACATATGGCTGTGATGTGTTACCTATTTTCAGTTTTTGCTCTTTTCATGTAATCATTGGTTCTTCTATGGGTATTAGATGCACACTGTAAAGGTCAGTAATGAACGTAACCTAATACTACTTGGAAATCTATATTGTGTGACACTGTTGCCTACAGAAGAACAGATGAACGCATGGAAAGAAATGTAAAATGTATATATGACGGTAATATCTGTTCCCGAAAAACAGTTACCGTTGATGACCATGCAGCTTTGTTTCATTTCTAACAAAGCTGCATGGTCATCAGCGGTAACTGTTCTTTCGGGAACACATACTACCGTCATATATACACTCCTGGAAATTGAAATAAGAACACCGTGAATTCATTGTCCCAGGAAGGGGAAACTTTATTGACACATTCCTGGGGTCAGATACATCACATGATCACACTGACAGAACCACAGGCACATAGACACAGGCAACAGAGCATGCACAATGTCGGCACTAGTACAGTGTATATCCACCTTTCGCAACAATGCAGGCTGCTATTCTCCCATGGAGATGATCGTAGAGATGCTGGATGTAGTCCTGTGGAACGGCTTGCCATGCCATTTCCACCTGGCACCTCAGTTGGACCAGCGTTCGTGCTGGACGTGCAGACCGCGTGAGACGACGCTTCATCCAGTCCCAAACATGCTCAATGGGGGACAGATCCGGAGATCTTGCTGGCCAGGGTAGTTGACTTACACCTTCTAGAGCACGTTGGGTGGCACGGGATACATGCGGACGTGCATTGTCCTGTTGGAACAGCAAGTTCCCTTGCCGGTCTAGGAATGGTAGAACGATGGGTTCGATGACGGTTTGGATGTACCGTGCACTATTCAGTGTCCCCTCGACGATCACCAGTGGTGTACGGCCAGTGTAGGAGATCGCTCCCCACACCATGATGCCGGGTGTTGGCCCTGTGTGCCTCGGTCGTATGCAGTCCTGATTGTGGCGCTCACCTGCACGGCGCCAAACACGCATACGACCATCATTGGCACCAAGGCAGAAGCGACTCTCATCGCTGATGACGACACGTCTCCATTCGTCCCTCCATTCACGCCTGTCGCGACACCACTGGAGGCGGGCTGCACGATGTTGGGGCGTGAGCGGAAGACGGCCTAACGGTGTGCGGGACCGTAGCCCAGCATCCTGGAGACGGTTGCGAATGGTCGTCGCCGATACCTCAGGAGCAACAGTGTCCCTAATTTGCTGGGAAGTGGCGGTGCGGTCCCCTACGGCACTGCGTAGGATCCTACGGTCTTGGCGTGCATCCGTGCGTCGCTGCGGTCCGGTCCCAGATCGACGGGCACGTGCACCTTCCGCCGACCACTGGCGACAACATCGATGTACTGTGGAGACCTCACGCCCCACGTGTTGAGCAATTCGGCGGTACGTCCACCCGGCCTCCCGCATGCCCACTATACGCCCTCGCTCAAAGTCCGTCAACTGCACATACGGTTCACGTCCACGCTGTCGCGGCATGCTACCAGTGTTAAAGACTGCGATGGAGCTCCGTATGCCACGGCAAACTGGCTGACACTGACGGCGGTGGTGCACAAATGCTGCGCAGCTAGCGCCATTCGACGGCCAACACCGCGGTTCCTGGTGTGTCCGCTGTGCCGTGCGTGTGATCATTGCTTGTACAGCCCTCTCGCAGTGTCCGGAACAAGTATGGTGGGTCTGACACACCGGTGTCAATGTGTTCTTTTTCCCATTTCCAGGAGTGTAGTTAAAATATGGCTTCCTGGCCATTAACCTTCTTGTGCGATCGCACACGCTATGCCCGCACTCGTACGGGACTTGGTAGATTAATCTGCCACGAGTAATGAGTATGATGGGCAAATATCTATTAGGCGCACTACGAATGTAGTGGTGTGAACATGTTGGGAATGTGGGTCTCACGGCGAGCGTGCAAGGCATAAGTTCTTGCAGGCGCACTATCCTCTGTGTCCTCGGTGGCTCAGATAGTCTAGCCGGCACGGTAGCTCAGCGTATTCGGTCAGAGAGCCGGTTGGCCTCTGTAATTAAAAACTGAGTGGAAGGATCAACAGATCGAACTTGACCGGATGTCATGTGACGTCCGCAACGACCAAACATATCAATCAACAACTAACAAAAAAAAAAGATGGACAGAGCGTCTGCCATGTAACCAGGAGATCCCTGGTTCGAGTCCCGGTCGGGGGACACATTTTCAACATGTCCGCAATGAAGTATATCAACGCCTCTTTGCAGCTAGGGTGTCCATTTAATAATCATTTCAAATGTAAAATGAAAAGCAGTGATACATCACAAATGTACATTTGTTAATTGTTTGTTCGTAAATGCTGCCCGGAAACACTTCGGCTCATCTAACAAAATATTAATAATAATTTTCTTCACAATACAGGGAAGTTATGATGCCTAATGTGAATAAGCGAATCATGTTTGGCTACATACAAAATAAACATGCAGTTACAACATACGGAAATTTTCCTATCCACGCGATAATCATAAGCAAAGTATTATTTATAAAATTTCAATTTACCTGGATTAAAGTTTTATGAATAAAGCAATCCTTATTTATGTTGCATATGGGGCGATCAAAAAATTTCAGTTCGAAGGCTGTAAAGTCCAGAATCTGTATGACAATGAAGCAAAATCGCCATTAGCATTGTGGCAGTCATCGCACCAGCGCACATGGCTGAGAGATACCGGTTTGGTAGAACATCGTGTCCTGCTGCGTGAAGAACTCTGTAATGACCTACTGCACATCCGCGTAAGGCAGGAATCTTCGACCATTTAAAGAGTGTTTTAGGGGACCGAAGGGTGGGGGGGGGGGGGCGGGCGGGGTAATTCCATGGCGGGAGATCAGTACTCACACAGAGTGAGTGCTCGAGTGGCTCCCACTTGAGTTGGCGTACCTTCTGAATTACGACATTTGAAACCTTGCGACAACTGTTACCAGGAAACAGCAGCACCCCTTGGTGCACCATTCCACAACGGTGTTTTCCACATACATGCTGCCACATGCACATTCTACATTCTCCGATGGAGTACCTCCTTCGGAAGCCTAGAAATTATAGCAGTACGTTGATCCTGTCTGTTCGCCTTACTTCACGTTTCGGCAAGTGAGAAAGACACGAATGCAATATTAATCTGTTGCCTACATGTCGGTGCCTATACAGAGTGGTCCATTGATAGTGGCCGTTTCAAATATCTCACGAAATAAGCATCAAACGAAAAAACTACAAAGAGCGCAACTCGTCTAGCTTGAAGGGAGAAACCGGATGACGCTATCGTTGGCCCGATAGGTGGTGGTGCCAGAGGTCAAACGGACATCAACAGCTTTTTTTTTAAATAGGAACACTCATTTTTTGTTACATATTCGTGTAGTACGTAAGGAAATATAAATGTTGGACCACTTTCTTCGCTTTGTGATAGATGGCGCTGTAATAGTCACAAACGTATAAGAACGTGGTATCACTTAACATCCTGCCAGTGCGGACTGTATTTGCTTCGTGATACATTACCCGTCGTTAACCAAATGCGGAAAAGGTCGATATCGTGCTGTTTGGGACTGGATGAAGCGTCGTCTCACGCGGTCTGCACGTCCAGCACGAACGCTGGTCCAACTGAGGCGCCAGGTGGAAATGGCATGGCAAGCCGTTCCACAGGACTACATCCAGCATCTCTACGATCGTCTCCATGGGAGAATAGCAGCCTGCATTGTTGCGAAAGGTGGATATACACTGTACTAGTGCCGACATTGTGCATGCTCTGTTGCCTGTGTCTATGTGCCTGTGGTTCTGTCAGTGTGATCATGTGATGTATCTGACCCCAGGAATGTGTCAATAAAGTTTCCCCTTCCTGGGACAATGAATTCACGGTGTTCTTATTTCAATTTCCAGGAGTGTATTTGGCCCGGTCACGATCAACGGACTACCCTGTATACACGCACCTGAGTCACACTACGTTGCATGTTCATTGCCGTAACGTCTTCAAACGGAAACCTTTTGATCGCCCGTTATAATTAAAAGCTGCTTTCTCTGAAACTTTCAACAGTTGCAACTTAACATTTAAAAACTCCTACTGTCATTCCTAAAACCGAATCTGCAATAACAATCAGACGATTCCACGCAAAAGTGCGACTTTCACGTGATTTTCATACGAAAGTCTACGTCGCTCTCCAGGGTGCGAGAATCTGCGTTGAATATTGTTTGTCAAGCCGAAGGGCGTTCTCCGCTGCCAGTCGGGAGGAGCGCCCGTGCGGAGGACGGTAGGTAGCTGGCCTCCGTTCCGAGCGGTTGCCATGGCGACGGAGGGTGCGCTGACGCGGCGCGCCGCCGCTGTTGTTGTTTTTGCAGCTTCGACGCGGAGCGCGCCTCCTGCTCGGGCCACGGCCGGCCGCCGTCGCTCCCCAGCCGAGATAGGTCTAGGAGCGTCGGCGAGCAGAAGTGGCGGAACGTGCGCGCCGTCATGGCGCTCTACACGCGGCTGCGCAAGATCAAGAGGTACCCGGGTCTCGGCCTGATCTCTCTCTCTCTCCTCTCTGTTCTCTCCCTCTCTCTCTGCCTGGAGTGTGATGTCCTGTCTCAGTTTGTTTCTCAACTGCCTGCCTCACACTGCCTGCCATTCGGTGTGTTCTCTCACCCCACTATAGACATTTCCACGAACAATCAAGTGGCGTTTCGCCGTTCCCGTGTAACAGTGAGTACAAGAACGTATCCCAAAAGCCAGACAATTTGCATTACTTATATTCTGTTTACCTGCGTCCAACACCACACAGTACTTTAGAAAGATCAACATTTACTCCCTGCATTGATAATAAATCACCGTGATTGTGATCTCGGGATATGATTTCATTTTCAAATGATAGCTAATTATGAAGCGTGTCCGAGTACTTAGAAGACATTGTTCGTGTGCCACAGTTGTGTAATTATTGCACCCGTATAACAAGACAGAGCGGGCAAAAATGTAACAGGACATAGATAAAGCGCCGCTGAACAACTGGAGGCAGGGAACCTGGTGTAGGAGAAGAGGATATGGAAGCAAACTTGTCTACCGCTTTGTCTAGCATCATTGTTTTCCACCTCATTTAGAACTAATATGCGCACAAGTTTACACATATTGTACTGCAAAGTTTTGAACGTGGCTGCTTGGTTCAGTGATCGTTTATAAATTAAAATTCAAACAAATGAGCCCTCGGTCACAATATTTTAGTCTTATTAACCAGGTTTCAACACTTCTAAGAGTGCCTTCATCACAATTTACACATTTAAATTGGTCTATAATATATTTAAAAATTTATGGGAAGAAAAAAATTTTTATGTAAAAAAGTGTAAGTACTGACTAACAATACAAGACAGAGACAGCACTTATATGTCACGTATAAAATAAGTAACAGGCCAGGAAAAATGCGGCCTGTCTTCATAGCGTTACGGATAACCATAGAAAATTGGTTAATTCCATTAATAATAAAGTAAAAGTAAGAAAAAATAAAACAATAAAGTAATAACTAAGTCTGACCAAGGTTGCTCTTTAGTTATTGCTTACAGCTCTGAATATATTTCCAAAACCTTAGATTTCTTAGCGAAAATAGTATTTCAGAACTGCATGAGGATCCGACTCCTGAATTACAAAAAGAAGTCAGGTCGGGTATCAATAACGCAACATTTCTAATCAAACCTTTTCAGAAGAAAAAGCTTATTAACATGAACCCTCAGCCCCCGAAACTTCAGCCTCAATTTAAAATTCATGAACCTAACCATCGGTTACGGGCAATATCTAATAGTATTAATAGTGCGTCCCGTGATTTGGCCAAATTTCTACATGAAACTCTGAAAAAATCATTCGTTTTCGAGAACAATTATTCCACTCCCAACAGTCACGCCTTAGTCCATAAAATAAGATTTAGAATACAGTTCAGACACCAAGTTGTTTTCTTTAGACATCAAGAATCTTTATGCTAACGTCCCGAAAAAATTTACGTCATTTCAAAAAAGATTTGTCAGACGAACAAATCACTGACTTCATGAATCTCATCAAAGTCGTAGTCAGGTATAACTATTTTGAATTTAATGAACAATTGTACCAGCAATCGAACGGTCTTGCTATGGGAAATTCCTTAGCTGGTGTTATAGCCGATATTTTCATCTCTAGAAGAAAAGTTTTTTAACCGTTTTTCAGCTACATCACTAGGCATTCTCTTCTATCTCAGATACGTTGATGATATTTTAGTCGTATACAAATACCTGCTGATGTCATCGACCGTATTTATAATCTCTTGAATGAACTGTTTGAGAAAATATCTTTCACCATAGAACTTAGAAACGAGGCCCGCCAATTAAACTGTCTTGACTTGACGCTTACAATGGAAGAAAATAAAATCTCATTCAATATTTTTCGTAAAGAAACATATACTGAAGAGATCGTTCCTGCGTCTTCTATGCATCCACAGTCTCATACAAATGCCTTCTCTCACTCTGCTATTCACCGATCTACTTCCAATCCACTTTCGAAAGAAAAGTTCAACGACGAAATAAGGTTACTAAAAAAAGATAGCAGTTTATAACGAGTATAAACCTGGCATACTAGATGACATCCTCAGAAAGAAAACTGTTGAGTTATTACCCTCGGCACCTCCATCATCGAATCCAACCAATATATATATATATATATATATATATATATATATATATATATATATATATATATTCCTTTCTTGGAGCCCATCTCCTATCAGATCCAACGTCTTCTGCGTAACAAATACAACAGCAACGTTGCCTTTTCTGCCAATAATAATTTTAAAAAAGTCATTCATAATTTAAAATCGATTCGTTCCCCTTTAGAAAGCTCTCGCGTAAATAAGATTTTCTGCGATACCTGCTCTTCTTACTACATAGGACAAACAGGACGCGCCATTACAACCAGATATAAAGAACACCTCTTAAGGAAAAATGACACTAGCCCCTAAAATTCGTCTTTTGCCGACCATCTTCAGATTACAGGTCACGCGCCTAAATCTATTACCGATATCAACATCTTGCACACCGAGAAGATAGAGCGTAGACTAGATATTGTTGAAGAATTAGAGATTCTTTGAAGGGCATGAAAGGGAAGCAGTGGTTGGGAAGGGAGTGAGACAGGGTTGTAGCCTCTCCCCGATGTTATTCAATCTGTATATTGAGCAAGCAGTGAAGGAAACAGAAGCAAAATTCGGAGTAGGTATTAAAATCCATGGAGAAGAAATAAAAACTATGAGGTTCGCCGATGACATTGTAATTCTGTCAGAGACAGCATAGGACTTGGAAGAGCAGTTGAACGGAATGGACAGTGTCTTGAAAGGAGGATATAAGATGAACATCAACAAAAGCAAAACGAGGATAATGGAATGTAGTCGAATTAAGTCGGGTGATGCTGAGGAAATTAGATTAGGAAATGAGACACTTAAAGTAGTAAACGAGTTTTGCTATTTGAGGAGCAAAATAACTGATGATGGTAGAAGTAGAGAGGATATAAAATGTAGACTGGCAATGGCAAGGAAAGCGTTTCTGAAGAAGAGAAATTTGTTAACATCGAGTATAGATTTAAGTGTCAGGAAGTCATTTTTGAAAGTATTTGTATGGAGTGTAGCCATGTATGGAAGTGAAACATGGACGATAAATAGTTTGGACAAGAAGAGAATAGAAGCTTTTGAAATGTGGTGCTACAGAAGAATGCTGAAGATTAGATGGGTAGATCACATAACTAATGAGGAAGTATTGAATAGGATTGGGGAGAAGAGAAGTTTGTGGCACAACTTGACTAGAAGAAGGGATCAGTTGGTAGGACATGTTCTGAGACATCAAGGGAGCACCAATTTAGTATTTGGGGCAGCGTGGAGGGTAAAAATCGTAGAGGGAGACCAAGACGTGAATACACTAAGCAGATTCAGAAGGATGGAGGTTGCGGTAGGTACTGGGAGATGAAGAAGCTTGCACAGGATAGAGTAGCATGGAGAGCTGCATCAAACCAGTCTCAGGACTGAAGACCACAACAACAACAAACATATTTCTCGAAGTGATAGCCTCTTTCTCAATGAGCAGCTGCAGTTGCGTAAGAAAAATTTCTTCAACGGTATAAAGCCGTTACTTGACGCTTAATTTCGGGTCTACTAGTGTACTTCGCAGAAATATATTTTTTCGTCTAAGTCATCTCATAATTTTTCATTTATTAAAAGGTTTATTGGCTGTATTTCATGTTATATCGTTTTCTACAGGCTGTGTCATTCACCCCTTTCTGTATTTTCTATAATGACGTTTTTATGCTTCAAACTGTACTTCTAAGATCTGATGTAGACTAAATGTTACTTTATCTGCCACTCTTAAACAAAATATTGCCTTTTATATTATGTACTGATCAATAATCATTATAATTTTCGCCTGTCTACATTTGAATGTTAAGTAGCCAAGTTGTACCTGCGGCTACTAGATGGCGCTCTCGCTGGAATGTCATGTTCACCTGCCGCACTTCTTAACGCGGGCGCCTCAGTCCGTTGCAATCTGTGGCTACACAGGTATGAGTAGCCCTTAGAGGCTGGCCTTCACACATCCCTTTAAAATGTTTTGTGAATAAATCCCTTCTGGCATGTTATTTATTTTATGCGTGGCATGTTAGTACTGTCTCTGTCTTGTATTGTTCGTCAGTACTTACTCTTTCTTACATGAAACATTTTTTCTTCCCATAAATTTGTAATTATGTTATAGACCACTTTAAATGTCTAAATTCTGATGAAGGCACTCTTAGAAGTGTTGAAACCTGGTTAATAAGGCTAAAAAAATTGTGACCGACGGCTCATTTGTTTCAAAATATTGTATTGTTTATGTGCACACTCTTCATTTCCTCCAAGGAAACATGGAGAACGCGCTTGATTACAAGTAAATCATGATGCAGCTTTTGTTTACTTTACATGTCCGTGAAATAGCTCTGTTGTACCATATTTACATTTTCCCATGACAGGAAGTGCTATGAATTAACGACAGATCCATTCATTACTCAGAGCTATTCAGAAACTTCTCCTATGACAGAACGTGCTATGAATCAACGACACGCCCATTCATTACTCAGTGCTATTCAGAGATGTACAGTACAATACAATGAAGCATTAACAGTACAGTTTCGGAGAACTAACTGACTTTCACCATGTGTATGGGGCAATGCTCTCGCTGCTGAAAAGGCTCTATAGGGAACAGTTCCCTAACAGGCATCATGCGTCACGAGGAGTATTTATTTCTCACGATCGACGAATACGGGAGAGTTGTTCTTAGGAAAGAAGAAACGAGTAACATGAGGACCATTCTCACACCCGATTTTGAAGATGAGGTGCTGGAATATGTTACAGCGGACATCACTACAAGTGCTCGTCTTATTGAACGTGAAATGAGCGCCGAACATAGTAGCGAATGGCGACTACTCCACGAACAACAATTACAGTCATATCACCCACAACGAGTCCATGCAATGCTTGTGACTCATTTTGCATCAAGGGTCGCATTGTGTCTGTGGTTGCTCCAACAATGGATCATGATGGCATCTCGATGTCAGGAACAGTATTGAAGGGACGAGGAAAACCTTATCGGTGTAATAGTGTCACACCACCATGTACGTTTTGCTGTGAATATCATGGCTGGGATTGTAGGCGACAATCTCATTGGCCCAAATCTAATACCTGACCTACTGAATGGCCACCTGTACTTGAGGTTCGTTCAGAGAGTTCTACCTGGCTCTTCGTCATGGAATGATGGTACACCGCCTCACTTCAGTGTGGATCTCCGCACCCATCTCAGTGCTGTATTTCCTGGTCGCTGGATTGCAAAGGGATGTCCTATTCCATCGCCTGCGAAGTTATCTGACGTGAATCCCCTTGGTTATCACCTATGGGGATAGCTAAAGTCACTTGTGAATGAGACCCCAGTGGATACGGAGATGGAGTTAGTTGTCAGAAATGTAGCTGCCTGCGATGTGATTCGAAACACACCAGGGACATTTGTTAGGGTGCGTCAGAATCTTGGTCGCCGTTGTCATGCTTACATTGAGGGCGATGGCCGTCAATTTCAGCACGTTTTGTAAGATGCAGTAAAAGTCGTACGTTAATTGTTTCAAAGAAGGTTTTTACAGGTAACTGTAACTGATGTAAATAAAAAAGTGATAACGTGATTTTATTGCTATTATCTTCTTGAGCTGGCTTCTCCGACCCCAGGTTCCCTTTCTTAAATTGTTGAGTGGAGCATCCTCTATGTCGCGTTAAACTTTTGCACGCTCTTTCGGAAATACCCTGTATAAAACAACGTAGCACGTCAGGTAATATCGTCCTGTTATGTACACCGACTCACAAAAAAGTGAACCACCCAAAATGAAAGTTCACGGGGTGAGAGGGTCTATAATTCTAATCGCGACTCAGAATTACAAAGAACTTGAGAGTGGGAGCCCTCTTCACGCTAAGACTGCCCTGCACCTTTAGCCCGCGTGCGTGCTCTGATTCTTTTGGGAAGGGTGTGATAAAGCCGTCTCATCCTCAATCAGGGCGGACGGCAGAGCTGTTTACTCTCTCCTGTCTTGTTAAATGGATACATTCAGACGACAATAGATGAAGCTACTGAGAAACTAGGAGCTATAGGAAGAATGAAAATACACGGTAAGAAAATGGACATGCTGAGATTTGCTGATGATATCGTCCAGCTAAGTCAAGATACAGAATGATTAGAAGTGATTCTGGATCATCTGGAAACAATCCTGAGCTCTTCCTTTAATATGAAAATTAATAGAGGTAAAACAAAAATCTCAGCAGTGAGTAGAAAAAACACCACCGGGCAATGGTCACTTACCTGTGGACGAGTGGAAACTGTCGAATCCTTTGCCTACCTAGGGAGTAAAATTACATCAGACGGACAATTAAGGAAGGATACTGCAAGCCGAATCCAACAAGAAAAAGCTGATTTTAGCGGGATAAGAAAACTTTTCACATCCAGCAGAATAGACAAATACACCTGGAAAGACCTGACAGAAGTGAAACATTGACACTTGGTGGAGCAGTTTAACGTAAAATAACAGCCTTAGAGATGTGGATCTACCGCAGAATGCTCAAGATTTCCTGGGTAGACAAGATGTCAAACGAAGAGGTGCTCCACAGAGTGGAGGAAGAGACGCCTTGTCTCCTGAAACTCATCAAACACAGAAGGAGTCGTTCTTCTGCTGAGACATGATAGTGTCCCCAGAACTGTAGAGACGAACAAGGTAACAGGCAGATTAAAATACTTCATCTATATCATGGAGAATACCAGATGCACCACCAAGACCACTTTCGAGAGGGGGGATGAAGACAGAAATGGGTGGGAACAGCTGCTAACCAACCTGATGGAGAAGACCGAAGAAGAAGATCCCCTCCTGAGGCTAGCCAGCCCATAGCTGTTCTGCACCTTGGTATCCTGTCAATGGAACGGAGCTGACGTTCGATCTTGTCTCACACGTGTTTTGTAGGGACAGTCAAGGGATCTCGCTGGCCACAGAGTCCCTCAACATCACTCACACAGTTCACAGACACGCCACAGCTGTCAATCACTGCCAGCCGTGAAGAGGAGTCATACCTGATGGCCTCCCACACAATGACGCTCTGCCTTCCCAAAGCCTTTGAAGAATGGGATCTAGCCCCAGGCCGCCGGTATACTCGTCTGTAATGGTCCTCCACAATAGTTCAGAACCGCAATACATCGCTGAACACAATGACGCTCCATTCAAGTCTTTGCTTCCCAGTCACTGCATCATTCCAGACACAGCCGTTTCTGTTGTGGTGTTAATGATACCCTACGCATGAGACGGCATTCCTTAGTTCGTCTGGTGCTAATCTTGGAACAATGGTGAGGGTTGGAACAGAGTTTTATGGGGAGTTCATTATCTGTTCTCGCAGATGTGAAGGGGTAACGAAATGTTTCACGCCCAGTAAGGTGACCCTCTTTGGTCAGACGTGGTTGACCAGAACATTGACGGCACGAGTGCTTGCCCTCACGTTCACATGCCTTCCAACATCGGGCCACTATCACACACGAATGCGCCAAAAATCTGGATATTGCACGATACGACCATAAGGCCAAATGGAAACCCACAATGAGGTGCCTCTCAAACTCTGTTAGATGCTGATAACGTGGTCTCAAACAAGTACGGGGCCTGTCCATGTCCTTCATGGTGCTCACTCAACATCTGACGCTGTTCACGCCACTTATACTCCCTAAAAGGTTTGGTAACCATACTAAACACGAACAACAGTAATGCACTCTGATTATCGTTCTGTATCCCACAGCAAATTATAACTTTAACCTTTTACACACCCGCCACTAATATGTACGATTGCAACGTTAAATTGAAGTCTGATATCTTGGTGCTTCACTTTTCTTTTATTAGACGAAGATTCTTGATCTTTACACACATGGACTACTTAAAGACGGATGACACAAGTACAGTGTATTCTTGAAAAGAAAGATGTGATGAACTATTTTATTTCGATCTATCACTTGAAAATCACTTAAAAAGCCGAAATAATGATAGTAGTGACTAAATGAATGTAATAACAATTCACCCGCAGAATGGTGTCCTTTCTCATGTCACAGTTCGTAATTCATTACTTCTGTTCCAATACTCGCAATAGGGCTATCGCGCAAACCGCAAAGCAATTCTGATATATTTGCTAACTGACTGTGGTCAGCTAGAGAATTATCCCTATATTCGTACTGTATTGCTCCGCAGTAATGTGCACAACGAAAAAGCAGCTAAGACAAGCCATCCCGAATACAGGATTGTACAGGAGGGATAGTTATTATTTTATGAGGTGGCAGTATAGATTAAATCTAATGAAACATATCATCTAATGTGGGTCACATTATTATTAGTTGCAGAGAAATCGTTGGTTACAAAAGTAAGTTTTCATTTCACATGATGGTACTCCATATATTACGGTTTCATATATCAGTTGTCATTTTTAAGGAAACAGGGTACTTTTCCGAATCAATATTATGTAAAAATCAAGACCTACTTCTTTCAGGCACTGTTTGTAGTGTATACTTTTGAAAGATTTTTTGTTGATATCAGGTAATGCAGGACACTCTCTAAAAAAATTAGAAGTAATTTGAATACTTTTGAACCTGCTTAGGGTTATTAAAAAAATTTCAAAAGAATTGATAGAATTTTTTTTTCCAAAACGCTTCCTCAAATTGAGGTACCATTTAATTCAGTGTTATACATTTGAAGGAGACCAAATTTTTACGAGATATGCATGATATGATGGCTGAGTTACTAGGCGTATTTCATTCCGCCGATTATGTATATTACAAGGACAAAAAAATACATCTTACATTTTAATTTTTATAATTTTTTCCTAGTAAAAATGTTATTTTTCTATAATTTAGTTGATTCTGCAATAAAGCTTAGGTGTACTACATACGTATGTACTATTGAAAGATACAGAAAAAATTAGAGCAATGCTATATAAACTTTAGGAAATATTTGTACCTGATTTCTAAAAAATACAACTAGCGTGAAATTGCGCATGAAGATATGAGTCCCATTAAATTGTGCCTCAGAACATTCCTAAAGCATAGTCTTCATCCTGCAGCATTGCTTCATCTTCAAGCTTCCTCTTGGCATGCCTTTTAGCACTTCTTGCTTCTTTGGTAACTTGGAGAGCGAATCTTTCATCTTCATGCACCCATTGTCTGTCACATACAAGCAATTAATCTTCCATATTAGAGCCACATTGTATGCCTAAATTTCTCAGGACTTCCCATCTTCCTATCACTCCATCGTTGAAACATATCATTATTAACATTATTATACCAACTTTTAATGTATGTAGTCCTACAAAAATATTCTTGGGTAATCTTTCTCATATGCAAGGGATGAAACTTTCATTTGTATTCTGAGTGCCCCATGAAGACATTTACTAAACAAAACAGGGTCACTCAGGTCTCTAAAAATTGGTTGTATTTCACTCGTAACAGGCTCAGAAAGACAATGCTTATGAGGGATGATGGTATATTTGACTACTTTCTTTTGCCCTTTGGTAACCACACCAAGAATCAGCTCCTTTAGGCCATATTCCATGAACAGGGTGGTCATTTGTGGACAACTTATTAAAGTAGGTGGCCCACACACCTTTTGCCATTGCTGTAACATCATTCAGAGGTGCTGTTCGTCCAATGGACAGTCCATAATAACTCTGCAGAAGGTCTATTTCAGTTTCTGTCAGTCTGTCTCGGCTAGATAGTGATTTCCCCTCAGATAGCAACTTTCCTTTCATTTCTCTTCGTAGTTTCGTCAATCTAGCAGCCATCCTCTTTTGCACATGTCCACAACACTCCAGTTTTGTTACCAAGGCATCACTATAAACATTGAACTCATTAATTTTATTGAACGCCTTTGGGTCCCCATCGCCTAGGTACTTCGTATATCTAATGTTATAAACGGGCACCAAACTCTGAAATATTTTTAGAGCTCCATCACACTCCATACCTCTACTGTAACCATCAGAATTCATAGAACACTGATGTACAATATGTCCTTCAGTGTTACCATGGTAGGTGTGGCAGTAATTAGATAAACACTCAACATCAACAACTTTTCCATTCTCCAGAGAAGTAGCACTTACAACGCCATTCAGGGAACAATGTCCTCGACGTTGCCATGTGCCATCCAGTGCAACATCAACGTTCATGGTTACATTAATATTTACAGTTTCTTCAACTGCAACTTTCATAGACTCTTTAGACACAACCGTTAAGGTAACTAAAAGTATTTTTTGTACTTGCTGAACCTACTGGGCGGAGGAGGAGGGTCCATCAAACCACAAAACTTTCGAGAAGCCTTTTTTCCTTTTCCTGTTGCATGCATTGTATGCAATAACTTCAAATTCACAGCTTATGAATTGTGCACAATGTTTGAAGTCATTTTCGAGGTAGATTTATTGCAGGATCTACACAGAACTACTAATTTTGACGCTAAACCCTTCCTGATACTTTGTTTTTCAGTTAATTCCAGGCAGCCTACACATATCACATTGTTTACATTTCACCACTTCCTTTATCAAAGAATATGAGATTTCGACATAGAGAACAACAAATTCACTACAAACAGCGTCATTGTTAACACAAAAATATGAATCACCAGGAGGCGTGCCATGTGGGAGTTTCCTCCCTGAAGAAAGGATACATAGATTACTTTCAACATTGTGGCTTGCTTTTCTTGTGAACTGGTTACCAAGGAATTGACTTTTATTGAATTTCTTGATGCGTGACATAGTTCGTATTTATTGCACATTAAAGGATATGTACTTCCACAAATATATGTAGCACTTGGGCAACAAACATTCAGTAACACGTGAATAAACTGCTTCAGGGAAACAAAAGTAAATACTAGTAAAGATAATCATTTATAGACACTAGAAACCTGCACTGTTACCAACACATACAATACATCATACGTATAATGGCTGGAAACAGAAAGTTCGCAATTATTTTTGAAATAGTACTTGCTTCTGTAACAGAAAGAAAGGGGGCGTGGTGGCATACATGACTATAACTTTAAAATTTTTTATTTGAAACCGTATAATGTAAATATCACTATGATCGGGAAAGACTATAGAATTTGATAAAGTCATAAGAAATTTCTGTTTTTTCTCCATTTATAAGTACCCTGTATCCTTATGTTCATGTTTTGAAGTTGAGATTGAGTTTAAATAATAGAAAGTTTCAACTGCGATAGTCAGTTGATTTGGTCTTATGTACTACCACATCGTTTTTCGGGGCCAGTTTACTAGACGGCCCTTACAACGAGCCTCCAGCATTAATGAAAGAGGTTTCTTTTTCTATCTGCAAGGCTATCTTCTACCAGCACGATGGGGTCGGTGTAGATTCTAGTCATCAGGTGACAGACCTTAACCTACTGTTCCCGAAAGAATGAATGGGCATAAATGGCCACATTTATTGGACTTCAAGGTTCATGAGCCTCACAGCTTTAGATTACTGCCTCTGGGGTCTGCCAAAAGGAGAAGTTTGTAAATAAAATGCAAAGAGAAAATACGGATTGATTGATCGTATGATGGATACTGCTGCTCTCGTAGAATAACTCTAAAATGACCCCTAACGAACGGAACGTGGTGCTGTCAAGAGAATTCGAAAGTCCACTCAACAATTTGCCTTTGTTTAACAGATTCTGTGTGTATTTATTTGGGTTACATTCTAATATGTGAACATGTACGACCTCTCGTGTCTATCCAAGGTGAATAATTATTTCGAAGAGTGATCTGCGATATATCATAGGGAGACAACATCTAAAACATTCTGGATTACGCAAATACTTTAAGAGGCCTACAGGGGTTTCAGTAAGAGCGTGTAAAAATGTAACAAGGCATAGAGAATGCTCCACTGAACAATTTGAGGCAGGGAACTTGGGGTCGGCGAAACCAGCTTCAAGAGATGTGGCAGTAAACTTGTCTACCATTTTTTCCCACGTTATTTACAACTAACATCCGTACAAGCTTACACGTAGTGTGTTGCTTATTTACATATACATTCTTTATTTCCTGCAAGGAAATAAGGAGGACGAGCCTGAGTACTAGGAAGTCATGATGCAGGTTTTGTTTACTTTACTCGTCCATATATTTTCTCTGTTTGATCGTATTTTCATTATTGCATGACAGAACGTGCTATGAAGCAACGACAGATCTATTCATTACTCAGTGCTATTCAGAGATGTACAGTACAATACAATGGAGCAGTACCAGTACAGTTACAGAGAAGTAACTAACATGCACCTTGTGTATGGGTGTTCTGTACATAGTTCAGCGTAGTCAGCGCGTACACAACTTTCCCACTAGAGCGCGCCCCACTAAGCACAACAGCGCAGGCGCAGCGCTCGTACGTCTCCGCACTACGAGATGGCGCTGTCTTAGAGACAGACCAAATTCTGCTTCCGCCGATCCGCGTATTAATATGTCACGCAGCCAATGAGACTGCTGCTAACGCCGAACCTTTCCTCCTTGCGGATCACACTCGCGCAGTGATGCCTGAACGTGAGAGGTATTATAATGAGTGTACAGACCTCCGATTAATCAGTTTGCATTAGTCTGTACCAGTCTGCATTAGTCTGCATTTGTCTGTACCAGTCTATAGTCAAGTTTCAGTCTGCGCCTAATAAGATTACCATATTCCTGTACATAGCCATGAAGATAAATGAATAGACACTTTGTCAAATATCAGAGATATGTGAGAATAAGATTAACGTACCAAGACCAAAGGAACTTCAGATTGTCAATTGTAAACAGCATCCAGAATCAAGTTACGTAATATCTATGATTTTTATTATTTTAATAAATGTTTGTAAAAATTAATCAAGTTCTGTTTAAAGTTGGTCACCGTCAATCTGCTACTCTAAGCGTGCAAGTGGCATTTCTATCGTCTGACCTAACGGCAGAAGAGAAACACGCCACGATAAGACCACGAGACATATTGCTGACACTCGTCTACTTCGTTAGAGCGAAAAGTCAAATAATCTCATGGTGTGTGTACCGAAGGTCTTACAGTACGCACACCACAATGGGAAAGTGCGTTGCAATGTTCTCGCTGTTGCAGGGCTGTAGAGGGAAAGATTCCCTAACAGACATCATCTGTCACGACGAGTATTTATTTCTGTCGATCGACGAATGCGGGAGACTGGTTCATTGGAAAGAAGAAACGAGGGACCTAGCAACATGAGGACCACTCGCACACCTGTTTTTGAAGACAATGTGCTGGAACGTGCCGGCCGAAGTGGCCGTGCGGTTAAAGGCGCTGCAGTCTGGAACCGCAAGACCTTTACGGTTGCAGGTTCGAATCCTGCCTCGGGCATGGATGTTTGTGATGTCCTTAGGTTAGTTAGGTTTAACTAGTTCTAAGTTCTAGGGGACTAATGACATCAGCAGTTGAGTCCCATAGTGCTCAGAGCCATTTGAACCATTTGAACCATTGCTGGAACGTGTTGCAGTGGACCCCACTACAAGTACTCGTCGTATCGGACGTGAAATTGGTGCTGCTCATACAAACGTGTGGCGAGTACTCCACGAACAACAATTGCACACTTATCACCCAAAACAAGTCCATGCACTTTGCGCTAAGAGTTTAATTGTGCCAGTGGTTGCTCTAACGGTGGATTTATCGGACAGATTTCCTCCAAATCGTGCTGTGTACTGACGAGGCCTCTTTTAATGTGACGGTACTTCTAACAGCGGGAAGAGCCATGCATGGGACGAGGAAAACCCTCACGCTGTAGTAGAGTCACACAATCAAGTACGTTTTGCTGTCAATATCTGGGCCGACATTGTAGGTGACAATCTCACTAGGCCGTATTTACTACCTGGCCGTCTCAATTTCCGCCTGTGCTTGAAGTTCGAGCAAAGAGTTCTACCTGAGTTGTTGGAGAATGCGCCCTTGAGGATGTACATACATCATGACGGTGCACAGGCAATCTTCAGTGCGGATGTCCGCAACCATCTCACTACTGTATTTCTTGGTCCCCGGATTGGAAGGGGAGGCGCTATTCCATGGCCTGCGACGTCACCTAGCCTGAATCATCCTCATTATTTCCTATGGGGATACCCAAAATCAGTTGTGTATGAGATGCCTTATATACGCCGGCCGCGGTGGCCGTGCGGTTCTAGACGCTTCAGTCCGGAATCGCGTGACTACTACGGTCGCAGGTTCGAATCCTGCCTCGGGCATGGATGTGTGTGATGTCCTTAGGTTAGTTAGGTTTAAGTAGTTCTAAGTTCTAGGGGACTGATGACCTCAGATGTTAAGTCCCATAGTGCTCAGAGCCATTTGAACCATTTTTGAGCGTTATATACAGAGATGGAATTAGTTGCCAGAAATGTAGCTGCCTGTGAAGTTATTGTAAACACACCATGGATATTTGTCAGGGTGCGTCAGAACCTTGTTCGCCGATATCATGCTTCTTTTGAGGTCGATGGCCGTCAATTTCAGCGCATTTTTATGTGTAGTACAAATGGTACGATCATTGTGTCAGTTATAGTATTTGCAGTTCAGTGTACCTAATCTAAATAAAAAGTGCATAGCAATGTGATTTTATTCCTATTAACTCCGTAAGCTGGATTCTCCGACCCCAGGTTCCCTAGCCCATATGTCCTGCTAAATTTTTGCATGCTCTTACGGAAGCACTTTGTATAGCTCCCGAATTATTATACTACTACTGTATCTTTTGTGGAACTATATTCCTTAACCTGACGTACTGGAAAGGGCCTTCGAAGAGGACTTCAGTGACACTATTAGTTGACCACAATATTATTGCAGCGGGAAGTTACAGTGCTTCGGTCGGGTTATCGTGAGTCAACGCCTAATGGGGATTGTGGAGGAAAGAAAGTTTGCTACAGATACAGTTACGCAAAGGAAATTTCGCGAACAGTTATGAAGTGAACAGTCCACCACACAATGGATAGGCGCCAAGTTTCTCATGTGCTTATTTTTACTTATTTGTAGTACGGAAATACGCATGCAATATACAGCGATATTTACACAATACAAAAGAAATATTTATAGATAACAAAAGGAAAGTACAAGATTTATGGTCACTAATTATATCACAAACTGATGTACTTTATTCGTTTTACTGGAATACGTCAGATTCGTATCCGCCGTATCAGTTTCCATGTCACTGTCGTCGTCTTGTGCTGCAGATTCATTTTCACATATTCTCTACTGGTTCTTCCTCTAACCTATCTCTGCGCCAGTTTTCATTTTCAATTCCTTTTACAAATTCAATAGCATTCAGCCATCGTCAATGGCAATTTTAGCTAAAGGCTCATTTGTTATTTGTTTTAAGGTAGTCAAATTAACGGAAGACTCGTTATTTCCTTAATTCTTTCTTCATTATATGTCGGATTAGCTCTATGGATTTCAAATTACAGTGAAAAATATGGGAGTCTCAGAATAATATACTTCTTAGGTTTTAAAACGGCTTCTGCTTTAGTAACAAGCCTCAGCTTATTGTAACGCGCAAGTTGTAAAACCTCATTTCTTCTTGAACTCGGTTCAAAACCGATTTTGTTCTGAATGAGCCACTCAGTTGTGTCTTTTTTGCGAGTTGCCATAGTGGGGGCTTTAGTTGTCTGAATAGTACAATATGCTGCGTTATCAAGGACGGCATATTACCGAGTGGGATGTTAGGAATCAGTTTTTCTTCTAATCAGTTGTGATAATGCTCCACATTCGTATCACCGTGATAATGTAGGGATCTGTATCTCGTATCGTAAAAATTATGCTACCTCTATGAAACCCATTGCTCCTGCAACGTAGGCAACAATAACTCTATCGCCTGCACTCCCGTTAGTCATCTTCATGCTAACAGCACTTTTTCATGGTAGCTATAATTGGTATGCACCCACGTTTCGTCCCTGAGTATCACTGGTTTATTTAGCCTTCATTGATTATTTCTGATTGCTGTCAAGTATTGTGCACGCCTTGCAGCAATGATATCGGATCGTTCTGTTAGGACGGTTCTCTTATTTTTACATTCCTGAGACAAAATCGCATCTCTTTCACGATTTTCCGAAATTTTTCCATTCACTCAGAGAATTGATCTTAGTTTTTAGAATATAAGTAGATTCTCATCCTTGGATTTCCTTACTGTTCTCATAAAATCAAAAACTTTCTTTGTGTAAGTGATTTATGAAACTCATCTACAGAAACTACTTTCCTGGAACGCATTTTTTCTAGAGTTCTGTCATTTCCGCCGATTGTCTTAAAGTCTTTCAGAGTGTATTTCAATCTTTTTTTTGTCATCCCTACTATTTCGCCGCCCTCGAGATTGCTTTCTGTAGATATAATTGTTTGTGGTTTTCTTCCTTCCTGGCAAAATTGCACAGATTTGAATATAAGTTCTTTTCCGCATGAATGTGTCCTCTTCCTCAATATTCTCCTTCGTTTTCCATTTACAGGGGTATTCTTGGTTATGGATAATACCGCACTGCAGTGCTGTTTACGAGGGCGGGTTGAATCCCTATAAAATACACGCACAACTGATCCGAAAGTATTGACCGTGCTATGCGTTGTCACCGGTCATCTCTGTACTTGTTTACAGTAACGCCAGCAAGTGTTTCGGATAACAGTCACGGGAGGCACAGGGCATTTATATAGTGGTTGGGTAAAACATGGCTCGCACGTAATCAAATAATAACAACATAACAGTGCCGCAAACCGCTATATGGCTGACATCCCGTAAATGTCCACCACTCTATGTCGTATGTAAGCAAACACGTAACTGAAGCAAGGTTCGAGAGTTTACCTGTGCACTTAAAGCCCACCGATGTGTGCTCTTATGCTGTACCGAACAAGCACCATGCTCGTGAAGCTATTCAGTCTCTCAGGACATATACGACGTTGGAAAAAAGTCTTATCGTATTCATTTAAGGCGAACGTTACCAAACTGTTATAAAGCGGTGCCATTTTAGGCTGAAATCTGTTCTAATTGTGCAAAGCCCTCTCCATCCACCTACACTATTAACAGTCAAGTGTCCGTCACAGACGGTTCAAAATGTAGAGGCCCAGGTATACAATGAACACATCGTGTCTTTGAATCGAGGGAACACAATTTTCTTCTTCAAAACTAGTCTTGAAACACTCATGAACCAAATAAACTCTTATGGTTTGAACACTGCGGTATTTCAGGCAGAAGGCGTAGTAGTGGTGTACATAAATTCCTGAATTAAAAGATCTTGCTGCACTTAATGCAGGAACAAGGTCTGGAAAGGACCAGTTAGCATCACAGTTCACAATGAGAAAAAATGCATCACAACCAAATTAATGACAAACATAGAAATATTCTACATATGTAATGTACCTTATAGACATTGGCCCATTTACTCATCACTCAGGCACGCTTTGGCAATTGCCGTAAGAGTTTGGGCAACCTGTGCGCATTCGCACAGACGAAGGTCAATGGCTGGGTAGCCTTTAACTATATATATGAAGACAGTAACTGTTCTCGAAAGAACATATTACTGTTGTTGACCGTGCAGCTTTTCCCTGGATTAAATGATGACTAACTGAAACCCTATAAGGTACATTACATATGTACGTAGAATTGTGGACAGTTGGGAATGTGAGTCTCACGGGAAGCGTGCAAGGGGTAAGTCCCTGCAGTCGCACTATTTATCTGTGTCCTCGGTGGCTCAGATGGATAAAGCGTCTGCCATGTAAGCAGGAGATCCCGGGTTCGATTCCCGGTCGGGGCACACATTTTCAGCTGTCCACATCGAGGTATGTCAACAACACCTGTCGGCAGCTGAGGGTTTCAGTTAGTCATCATTTAATCCAGGGAAAAGCTGCACGGTCAACAACAGTAATCTGTTCTTTCGAGAACAGTTACTGTCTTCATATATTGCTACTACCACTACTAGTAAATAGGCTACTTAGAATGAGTACTACAAGTTCGCCGACCACTACTTCTACTGCTACAACTACTATTGCTACTAATCTCTATTACATCAACTTTGACTAATAATACTGCTACTTTACTACTTAGATATGGAAAACACAAGTCCCATGGTTCTTGAGAGAGCATATGGGAACGATGCGGGAGACCCGCACCGCCGTATTAGGATTCTCTGTCCCCCAGATGCGCCAGATTGCCTTATTGATGAACCCATGCAAATGAAAGTGGGCTTCGTCGCTAAACCAACCATACAGCACATACTAATTACCATCATGCCCCTCGGCCAACTTTGCAGTTTGAAGGTCCTAACGCAAACCGTTCAGAAGCTATGACAATTTTATTTCATATAGTTCAATAATTGTCACTTTGTACTAGGTACGCCACTATTACGGTATTTCTGCGTATTGTGAAAACATAAAGAACAACAACAACTAACTACTACTACTACAACAATTACTACCGCCTCACCATCACTACTACCATTACTGCTGTTAGCGACTATTGTTTGTTATTCGACCACTTCCTTTATTCCAATGTTACATTAACTGCTACTAATAATTGATCTACTAATACTATACTGTTACTGCCGCTACTTTTCATCTGTTACTGTTTTTTGCTTCCGGTGTTGGTTTGGTCAGGACCCTGACACTAGTGAGACTAGTAGTGGCTGGATTCATTGCTCTACTGTTTTCTTCATAATGTTCTGTAAAAGGCAATATTATAAAACTTTGAGATTGACAGCATCAAAATGCATCTTTACTCAGTTTCTGCATCAAGAAATTTTGTGTGTCAAATCATGATTCATCGTCGTTGCTGTGTCTCCCCCTAGTGCCAATTTATGGAATTACACTTCTGGCAGTCTGCAATTATTTTGTATGGTTCATCAAGAGTTTCTTGTAAATTTCCGTAACACAATAGATTACAACCTGTTATCTAATGTAAGTCCACGACACACCAGCTGTTTGTAGTTTGTTAGAGAACTCCTGTAGATTAGATGCTTAAAGTTTCATAGTAGTCTAGCGGCCTAATCTCGCTTTGTCATGGTCACTATAGCATCAAGTTTGGGCTGCCGTTACCATTTTCTGCTATAACGAACGACTACATGAACTGTACCTGTCCTGCATCTCAACGGCGGACAACAAGTCCGATGATCACAAGTTTCTAGCTGGCCATTCTATGATCTCTGGAAGCTGTATACATGTATATCAGGAGTGGAAGATGTTTGTGAAATTCAAGTGGACGAATCTTATCAGTTCATTTGTTAATGGTTTCTTTCAAGGCATGCGTAATTCATTAATACGGCTGACAGGTTTTTACAAAGGAAGGAACAAAAACAAACCCTGACAATAAAATTAACAAGTACGTTATTCAAGTGGTTTATTTTCGATACACTGCTCGTATATAACGGTCTTACATCTTACATTGTTATTTAGATGAGCTACTGCAGGCTGTTTTACGAAGCAGTTTCGTAACTGGTGAAGTAACGGTTACGTAAGAATAAAATAGCAGCTCTGTAATTGAAAATATGAACATGCTTAAGGCAAGGTCCATGAACAAATAATTGACTTCAAACTATGAGAAATATTTGTATGCTGTCTTCATTTATATCCCAGATACAATAGGAAGAAATTCAAGACTAACACGAACCGGAGTTTATTATTTAGCATTGTGTTCTTTCCTGTTGCAAAATCTGTATGTCTCACTCAGTACGCAATGAAACACTGTCTTTAGCCCATTTTGGTAGTGCAGCTTATTTCAGAGACTCTGTGTGTAGCTGCATCACCGTTCTATAGACGTATTGTGGCGTGTATTAGAGTCAATATTGTCTTGTTGAGCTTGTGCATCCTATTCATACGTTACATTCACCACGATGATAAGGCAGATGGAATTCTTATGTACAAGGTTGTGATACAGTACAGATCCACAATACGTCAGGTTCGTTTTATGAAGCTTCTAAACTATTCACCCCACACTTATAGACTCACAGTGCAAACATTTTCTTGCAAGTTGTTCATTAATGTTATATGAAAGAATTTTTAGATAAACTATAATGCCTACTTAGTGAAAAAGTCACTTTACTAATGCGACTGCTTAGTATAATATAAGCGAAACGCCACTTAATTGTCGTTGAAATCTGAATGATTTCTGAGGCATGTTTGAATGAAGAAAGCCCTTTTAACTGTACAGATTCGAGAGTACCACTTCCGCCTGTCTAGCATATGTGTATATACACTTAAACACTCTATTCAATCTCATTTCGTATATATCTACCTTCCTTTCTCTCGTGTTATCTGTTTGTTTCTCTCCATCAGGACTGTTATGGACTGTTTGATGTTACGGGTATATAGCTGCTTTGGTCGTCCTTCGTTGAATTGGTCCCTGTTAGATACCGTTTTCTCGCTGTCTGTTTTTCATCTCTTTTTGGAACGTTTTATTCCTCTTGTGGTGTCTTATAATCTTTCTGGTTTATTCTAGGTTCATATATGGGTGTTCTTAATTGTGTTTCTGGTGATTATGTGTTTACTAATTGCTTGTTCAGAACTCATGCCTGTTTTGTTTTATTATGTGTTATTTGTGTTACAGCCTGTTTTTATTGTAGTATAAAAGAAGTATAGCTAATCTATTTGTAATATAGCTATGATAAACTTTATCATACTTGTCATATAATTTTGCTACTTTTAAGGACCATGGCTTTTTAAAATATTCAATTACAGTTTGTGATTTACGATGTTAGTTCAGTGTCACTATTTACGAACACAGTATATTGAGGTGCTAAATGATACATTACAAGAAGGTCATGATATCTGCGTGATAATTATATTTCCATATGGAAGACCTTTTCTAATAACTGCATCTTACCTACCACTTCTATGACCTATATTTAAAAATATTTATAATTGAAAGAACAATTGTAGTATTGCTACACCATTATTATATGTGGGATATATTTTCTGTTTTAAAACTCATGTGTTGTCTTATCTCAGTGTAAGTTTTTCTGTTTATCCTTACTTGGTCAAGTGACTCAATCAACATAATTAATAAAACTTAATAACTAGAGTATTATCAACGCAATGCGACTGATATGAAAGGCTGTTGCAACAGAGAGCCTAACCATCAATAAAAATACAGAAAAGTTAGGAGGATGGTTTTAATGCTCCAGGTATAGTCTGCCTCCACATCAGTACAACGCACACAAGGTTCACACAACAACGCCAAACGGCCAGAAAAGTTCTGCTTTGGGATATTGTTCAACTCTCGCGTCATGTAGATTTGAATATCGGTTCTGTCGTAAAAACACTGACCCTTCACGTGAATTTTTGCGCTTTGTCTTTTCGTGGTAGGTTTGTATAGATAACATCAAGTCTGGTGAACATTTTTTTTTTTTTGCTTTAATAGAAATGAATTGTCCGTGTTTTGCGTTTCATACAAGTCTACGGCGTGCACTGTACTTTCTCTCCCACAAAACATTCTTGAGAATGTCTCCCCCGCTGTAATGACTGCGGATGCACCAGAGTTAAAAAAGAGTCTCATTTCTTATTGGGCGAGCAGTGTACAGTGACACCTTTTACGACCACAAGCCATCTTTTTTAATTTATGGTCTTGGTAGTGGCCATTGAAATAACCCATGTCGGAAAATTAATGAGTTATACCTCACCAGTAGTACTGATAACTAGGAAGAATCCACCAGTACTCCTGCTGTAATACAGCTGATATTTGTTGGAGTTTATGCACTGTTACTGGTTGCTCTCTAGAAAAATCGATAATCACCCCATGGAATTTTCCCAACAGTGTAACACACTGCACTGAATCCATCAGTTGAAGTCCAGGTCCACAGTAACTCGTTTATGTGAACACTAAGAAACAGAAGAAGAATTTCATCTACTGGAAGATCAAACGAAATAAACGCTTTCTTGGTCCTCCTTCCCCTCCTCCCCCCCCCCCCAAAAAAAAAAGAAAAACTCCGTAAATTGAAAAAAAAAGGTCGTGTGCCTAGGGCCTCCCGTCGAGTTGACGGGTCCCCTGGTGCAATTCTTTCTTGCTGACGCCACTTCGGCGACTTGAGTGTCTATGGGGATGAGACGATGACCAAGACAGCACTACAACCAGTCCAATTCTCCGACCCAGCCGGGAATCGAATCTGGGACCCTTAGCATGGCATTCCATCGCGCTGACCATATTTCTTTTTTTTTTCTTTATTTTGTCATGTTGGTTTATTTGCCACCACAGATTACAAGATAATACTACGCATTAGGAAACCTTCAGTAGTGCAAAACATATATATAAATCTTATCGTGGCCAAAATATACTGATTACAGTATTAATATCAATCATTCACATATTAATCTGTCTCTGTGAATAATCATAATCATCTATTGTCAGGTAAAGGTTTCGGGCTTCTCCTTACGTTGACCGTCGCTCAGGTGAAGATTCAATACGGTGAAGGAGAGTTTCGTCCAAAGAACAGTCGTTAGCTTGTGTATCAGTTGTCTTTCCGAGCTACTCAGCTATTGAGGCGAACATCCGGAAACAGATTGTTCTACTGTATGACTGGACGTGCTTCGTGTAGTGTAAAAGATTTAGTACGCTATATCTACAAACGAAATGGAGAATCATGTCAGTATCTTCTACTACTTCGAAGTAGTTAGACAGCGGTTATGCTTTATGTGGTGTCTACGCCAGACACCACCCTTGCTAGGTGGTAGCCTTTAAATCGGCAGCGCTCCGTTAGTATACGTCGGACCCGCGTGTCGCCACTATCAGTGATTGCAGACCGAGCGGAGGCACACGGCAGTTCTAGTCTAGAGAGACTCCCTAGCACTCGCCCCAGTTGTACAGCCGACTTTGCTAGCGATGGTTCACTGCCTACATATGCTCTCATTTGCAGAGACGGCAGTTTAGCATAACCTTGAGCTACGTCATTTGCTACGGTCTAGCAAGGCGCCATATTCAGTTACTATAATTACTTCAAGAATGTATTCTGAACAGATAATATTGTGAATCATGTACCGTCAAGAGCGACGTTCATCATTAATGGATTAAAGTTAGGTGTCAAACTAATTACGTCCGCTTTCTGAATTCTCATTCCTTGTCATGTTCCCAACCTCACGTCAGTATAGTTCTTCCCTCCTCACGCCAGCCTGCGTGAGTTTAAACGCGTGCATTTCGGCCTCTTCTGCCAACACAAAACTTCAACCATTGAAGATGGCAGCATTATTCTCGAAACTATGTGTACGAAATAGATCCTGCCGAGTTAATCTTTTTATATAATTCCATGAAACAAGATCACCACATATCTTCCTCTTAAGTATCCGTCACCCTCTGGAGGTAGGCCATCATTATGGCTAATCTTATTGTTGGCTTTGTGGATCTAAAAAGTTGTATGGAATGAATCCAAACCACTCTCCCAAGTTCTGTGGCCGCAATGTTCACCTTCTTGCTACTCATCTTTTACCTACAACCTTCCCTTCCATTATCAGTCTTAAAATATTATTTGTTCCTCCTCTCACGGTATCATCTAAATATGCTAGTTGTGTGGTTTTGATTGTTTCCCCAAATCACTATCGTTGAAAGCCTCCATTTTTTTCGTTGTTGCTTATTAATTGTCCATTTTTCCGTTACACATAAGCGTACCGGGATTACGTAAGATTTAATCATTCGGAGTCTTAGTTTCAAGTAAAATTTACAGTTTGTAAAAGACGATCGCATGTTAAAAATGGCAGCCGTGGGTTCTTCAGTTCTGCTATTGATTTCCTGCATTTGATCGAGTTCACTATTGATCCAGGTGCCGAGATATTTATATTTTGCTACCATTTCAGTGGCTAAGGATAATCATGTATCTTGATTTGCTGAAATTCATTTTGAGGTGAAAATCGCTGCTGACTCGATTAATTTCTTCAACATGTTCTCTGACAGTACTAGTGTGTTGTGGACATATCGTCTCTTATTAATCAGATCTCTATAGACTTTCATATCTATTTGTGATATAGCTAGTCTGAAGATTGCCTCCATATAACAGTTAACTAAGCCTGGAGACAGAAAACTATATTGTCTTATTCTTCGCATTATCTTAATATCTTCTGATGTTTATCTGTCGCAGCGAATAATTGTGTTTGTTTGCACTATATGTTTTTAAGTATTCTGATGTCCTGCATGTCGATTTCAGTTTATTCCAATACGCTCATCAGTTTATCATGTCTCATTTTGTCAAAAGCGTTGTCGTAATTAGTGAACTCCGGCGATAGGCGATTGTATCGAAATGTTCTTGAAAATAAGGCTCGCCTTGCAACCATACCGTTATGGAATCAAAACTGATTATCACTGCTATCTTGTTTTAGTTTTCTGTGTATTGGGCTGTGAATGCATTTGAGGAAAGCTTTTAACGTATCCAACATCAAGCTTATACAGTTTTAAGCGCGGAGCGTTCTTTAGTATTGACATATTTTTTGTTTTGTTACAATACAGAAGTGGACTTCAGCCATTCTGTTAAAATGTGTCCCTTTTCATACAGTGTCATGTAAAGCTACTAGTACCTGCAATTGATCATTTTCTATTAGTGTAAGGAGTTCCGCTGCTACATCATCCAGAGCAGGGGATAACCTACTTTTTGCACATTTCAGTGCGTATTTCATTTTAACTTTTGTAATGTGAGGACTGTATTGCTCTTTCAGCACGTCTCTTTGGTCTTCAAAAAGTCCCTTTACGTATTCTTCTCATTCATCTAAGTTTCTTGGAGGTATCCAGAATTAGGTTTCATTTCATATCTCTGATTAACGGTGATATTTCCTACTTGCCATTCCTGTAACTTCTTTAAGCTTCTCGTGGACGGCAAAAGTATATTCTTTATCCAGCCCCTCTACTTCCTCTGATTTACTTTTCATATAATTTACCTTAGCCGGAATTGTCTTAAATATGATCAGTAGATCTGCTTCTTTTAGTGTTGCTCGGTAACTATCTCATACCTCCTTCTTTAGTTCGCCATAAAGAGGATCTCATATTTAAGCCATTTCTGCAGTCGAGTTCGTTTCGGATTAGTGATGTTTCTTTGATAGCTTGAAGTAGAGCAATTTACCTTATAAAACAATAATCATCTCGTGTACTTAAGACGTTTTGTTGGTTAAGTTGTGCTGAGGTCATGGTTAAGGTATCACACAGTTTCCATATAGCATTCCATGCACTTGTCTGTACGCATTCTGGTATTATAGCAACACAGGTTTTTCTCCAGTTCTTGCCCAACTGCACTAGTGCTTTTTTTGTGATAATCATGCAGTCGTTAGAACGTAAAACTTCTGGAATAGAGATTTGCATGCATGTAATACACTCCTGGAAATGGAAAAAAGAACACATTGACACCGGTGTGTCAGACCCACCATACTTGCTCCGGACACTGCGAGAGGGCTGTACAAGCAATGATCACACGCACGGCACAGCGGACACACCAGGAACCGCGGTGTTGGCCGTCGAATGGCGCTAGCTGCGCAGCATTTGTGCACCGCCGCCGTCAGTGTCAGCCAGTTTGCCGTGGCATACGGAGCTCCATCGCAGTCTTTAACACTGGTAGCATGCCGCGACAGCGTGGACGTGAACCGTATGTGCAGTTGACGGACTTTGAGCGAGGGCGTATAGTGGGCATGCGGGAGGCCGGGTGGACGTACCGCCGAATTGCTCAACACGTGGGGCGTGAGGTCTCCACAGTACATCGATGTTGTCGCCAGTGGTCGGCGGAAGGTGCACGTGCCCGTCGACCTGGGACCGGACCGCAGCGACGCACGGATGCACGCCAAGACCGTAGGATCCTACGCAGTGCCGTAGGGGACCGCACCGCCACTTCCCAGCAAATTAGGGACACTGTTGCTCCTGGGGTATCGGCGAGGACCATTCGCAACCGTCTCCATGAAGCTGGGCTACGGTCCCGCACACCGTTAGGCCGTCTTCCGCTCACGCCCCAACATCGTGCAGCCCGCCTCCAGTGGTGTCGCGACAGGCGTGAATGGAGGGACGAATGGAGACGTGTCGTCTTCAGCGATGAGAGTCGCTTCTGCCTTGGTGCCAATGATGGTCGTATGCGTGTTTGGCGCCGTGCAGGTGAGCGCCACAATCAGGGCTGCATAAGACCGAGGCACACAGGGCCAACACCCGGCATCATGGTGTGGGGAGCGATCTCCTACACTGGCCGTACACCACTGGTGATCGTCGAGGGGACACTGAATAGTGCACGGTACTTCCAAACCGTCATCGAACCCATCGTTCTACCATTCCTAGACCGGCAAGGGAACTTGCTGTTCCAACAGGACAATGCACGTCCGCATGTATCCCGTGCCACCCAACGTGCTCTAGAAGGTGTAAGTCAACTACCCTGGCCAGCAAGATCTCCGGATCTGTCCCCCATTGAGCATGTTTGGGACTGGATGAAGCGTCGTCTCACGCGGTCTGCACGTCCAGCACGAACGCTGGTCCAACTGAGGCGCCAGGTGGAAATGGCATGGCAAGCCGTTCCACAGGACTACATCCAGCATCTGTACGATCGTCTCCATGGGAGAATAGCAGCCTGCATTGCTGCGAAAGGTGGATATACACTGTACTAGTGCCGACATTGTGCATGCTCTGTTGCCTGTGTCTATGTGCCTGTGGTTCTGTCAGTGTGATCATGTGATGTATCTGACCCCAGGAATGTGTCAATAAAGTTCCCCCTTCCTGGGACAATGAATTCACGGTGTTCTTATTTCAATTTCCAGGAGTGTATATACTTATTTCCAATCTCAGTCTAATTGCCACAAATTCAGTCATTACAGGAAGAATAGCTGTTTGGTCATAACAGTCGATAAAGAAACTGTTGGACGATTAACTCTTTCGCTTTGTTGCCATTTTAAAATAAATGTATATTATAACCGGTCAAATGGGCATACTTGTATCACAATCCACCATTCAAGTCGGTAGCAAAAATCTGCGTGGGGAAAAGGGGGGGGGGGATGGCACAGATATTAGTCTCATGAAAGGGAGATCGATTTGCGGAATACTAGTTACAACTCGCACAAATTTTATTGTTGTCAGGCTTGTAGCGTTTACATATTTGAAAGTAGTTTTCGTATTAACGTTCTTGGTAGTTTTTGTCAGTGGCTGATAACACCACAGAAAAATAGAGAAAATCGTCACATCTGAAATCTTTGAGAACATAGGGCCATCTGTCCTACTCGAGGCAATTTAGTGTTGTGTTCGCGTTGTAATGTATAAGTATGGAATGACTAAAAGAAGAGAGTAAAACTTGATAATGGCACGGTTCTGGAATCCTGAGAGAGGATAAGCGGAGGAAAGGGGAGAGGGTGAGTAGGAGAGGTAATTTTAAAAACTCCCGTCAGACGAACAAATGTACAGGACGTTGATCTCAAAGTCTTTGCGTCAAATATCTGGTAGTGATATGTCACGTCATGGGAAATAAATTTATATAGAGACAAAATGTTCATTGATAGTTCTAGGAAACACTACGAGTCTTTTAGTGTTATTTGGTAAGAAACACATAGGTACAAGGTGCGTAATAGCGAAGGAACCATGGGTAACAGGTGAAATACTTCAATTTATCGTGTAAAAAATGTTGAGGTAAATTCGGAAAAATTGAGATACAAACCGCTTAGGAGTCAAATAAATAGGAACTGCTAAGGCGAAATAGTTACATGAAAAATGAGAAGAAATCGAAAAAGAAATGATCATAACAATGACTGACTCAGCATATAGAAAAGTTATAACATCCTTTGGTGAAATTTAAAGGGAGGGTGGTTACACTGAGAGTGCAATGGGAATTCCACTGCTAAACGCAGAGAAGAGAGCGGAAAGGTGGACAGAGTATTTTGAAGCTCTCTATTAGAGAACTTGCCTGATGACGTGACAGAAGAAGAAGAAGAAGAAGAAGCGGGAGTTGACAGGGAAGAGACAGGGGATCCAGTATGATGCGTAGAATTTAAAAGATCTCTGGACTATTTACGACAAGTGGCAACAAAACGACTATTAATGCTGACGTGTACATTGTATGTGACTGTCGTAATACTATCAGACTTCCGGAACAACACCATCCACACAGTTCTAAAGACTGCAAGATTTGACAAATGCGAAAATTACCGGACAATCTACTTAACAGCTCATACATCTAAGTAGCTGACAAAAATAATATACAGTATAATGGAAAAGGAAATTGAGGACGTGCTAAAGACGATCAGTTTGGCTATAGGAAAGATGAAGGCACCACGGAGGAATTTCTGGAGATGCGGTTGATAAAGCAAGCAAAATCGAAGAAAAACCAAAACACATTCATAGGACTTGTTGACTTGAAAAGAGAGTTCGACAATGTAAAATGATGCAAGATGTACGAACTTCAGAGAAAAATAGGGGTAAGCTGTAGAAAATACCAGTAACATACAATATATACAAGAACCAAGAGGGAACAATAAGACTGGAAAACCAAGAACGAAGTGCTCGGATGAAAAAGAGTGTAAGACCGAAATGTAGTCTTACGCCTCTACTGTTCAATCTATACATCGAGGAAGCAAAGACGAAAATACAAGGAAGGTTAAAGAGTGGAATTAAAATTTAAAGAGAAAGGATGTCAATGGTAGAGATTCGTTGACGACATTGCTATTCTCAGTGAAAGTTAAGAAAATTAAAGGATGTTTTAAATGGAATGAACAGTGTAATGGGTGCAGAATATGGACTGAGAGTAAATCGAAGAAAGACGAAAGTAACGAGATTTAGCAGAAATAAGAACAGCAAAAATCTTATCATCAAAGTTATGGATTAGAGGTAGGCGAAATTAAGGAATTCTGCTACATAGACAAGCAAAATACCCTGTGATGAAAGGAGCAAGAACGACATAAAAAGCATATTAGGTCTGGTAAAAGTGCATTCCTCTTCAAGAGAAGTATACTAGTATCAAACATAGGCCGTCATTTGAGGGAGAAATTTCTGAGAATGAACGTTTGGAGAACAACAATGTATGGTAGTGAAGCATTTGAAATATGGTGCTACAGACGAATAGTGAAAAATATGCGGACTGCTAAGGTAAGAAATGACGAGGTTCTCCGTAGAATCGGGACGAAATGAATATATGGAAAACAGAGACAAGAAGAAGGGTCGGAACGGTAGGACATTTGTGAACACATCAGGGATTAATATACACTCCTGGAAATGGAAAAAAGAACACATTGACACCGGTGTGTCAGACCCACCATACTTGCTCCGGACACTGCGAGAGGGCTGTACAAGTAATGATCACACGCACGGCACAGCGGACACATCAGGAACCGCGGTGTTGGCCGTCGAATGGCGCTAGCTGCGCAGCATTTGTGCACCGCCGCCGACAGTGTCAGCCAGTTTGCCGTGGCATACGGAGCTCCATCGCAGTCTTTAACACTGGTAGCATGCCGCGACAGCGTGGACGTGAACCGTATGTGCAGTTGACGGACTTTGAGCGAGGGCGTACAGTGGGCATGCGGGAGGCCGGGTGGACGTACCGCCGAATTGCTCAACACGTGGGGCGTGAGGTGTCCACAGTACATCGATGTTGTCGCCAGAGGTCGGCGGAAGGTGCACGTGCCCGTCGACCTGGGACCGGACCGCAGCGACGCACGGATGCACGCCAAGACCGTAGGATCCTACGCAGTGCCGTAGGGGACCGCACCGCCACTTCCCAGCAAATTAGGGACACTGTTGCTCCTGGGGTATCGGCGAGGACCATTCGCAACCGTCTCCATGAAGCTGGGCTACGGTCCCGCACACCGTTAGGCCGTCTTCCGCTCACGCCCCAACATCGTGCAGCCCTCCTCCAGTGGTGTCACGACAGGCGTGAATGGAGGGACGAATGGAGACGTGTCGTCTTCAGCGATGAGAGTCGCTTCTGCCTTGGTGCCAATGATGGTCGTATGCGTGTTTGGCGCCGTGCAGGTGAGCGCCACAATCAGGACTGCATACGACCGAGGCACACAGGGCCAACACCCGGCATCATGGTGTGGGGAGCGATCTCCTACACTGGCCGTACACCACTGGTGATCGTCGAGGGGACACTGAATAGTGCACGGTACTTCCAAACCGTCATCGAACCCATCGTTCTACCATTCCTAGACCGGCAAGGGAACTTGCTGTTCCAACAGGACAATGCACGTCCGCATGTATCCCGTGCCACCCAACGTGCTCTAGAAGGTGTAAGTCAACTACCCTGGCCAGCAACATCTCCGGATCTGTCCCCCATTGAGCATGTCTGGGACTGGATGAAGCGTCGTCTCACGCGGTCTGCACGTCCAGCACGAACGCTGGTCCAACTGAGGCGCCAGGTGGAAATGGCATGGCAAGCCGTTCCACAGGACTACATCTAGCATCTCTACGATCGTCTCCATGGGAGAATAGCAGCCTGCATTGCTGCGAAAGGTGGATATACACTGTACTAGTGCCGACATTGTGCATGCTCTGTTGCCTGTGTCTATGTGCCTGTGGTTCTGTCAGTGTGACCATGTGATGTATATGACCCCAGGAATGTGTCAATAAAGTTTCCCCTTCCTGGGACAATGAATTCACGGTGTTCTTATTTCAATTTCCAGGAGTGTATTTGGTACTACTGGGAGCTGTAGAGGGCAAAAACTGTGAAGGAAGAAAGACATTGGAATACATCCAGAAAATAAATGAGACCGTAGGTTGCAAATTCTTATCTGGGATGAAAAGTTAGGCAGAGCAGAGGAATTCGTGACGGGCTGCATAAAACGAGGTAGAAAACAGGTGACTGAGAAGCAAAATAATGTGTATAAATTTGCGTGTGGATTATGTGTTACCTATGAATTCATTCATCTCCCCTGCGTGAAAGTGGGTAGAACTAATTCATGATTCGATTCTGAAATACTTTTCTCCGCGTATTGATTTCTAAGGTTTTGTTGTTGAAAATTGTAAATGTACTTGGGTAGATAGCATGCAGATGCAGCAAGCCTGGTTAGTAGATCCTGCTAGTTCAGTGTAATCTTGCCATCTCAGGAGCGCTGAATTGAATAAAAAGACACCTACAGTTACCGGAAAGCGTAATCGAACATTTTGTCTGCAACAAAAGTTATTCCCTTCTTGTGATTCGTCACCGCCAGACGTTTGATCCAGAGAGTATGAAACACCCTGAATTACTACAAATTTTTTTTTCTCTCACTTCGCACACCACTATGGAGGGGTTGGTAATTTAACAAAAAACGATAGAGCGCCCTCTGATGATAACCAGCTATGTGTTGTTATCTTCTCCACTCATTGGTCAATGGTGACGTCATCCGATCGCAGGAACCGAAATGGTTACTTTTGCGTCGCTCGCGACCGTTTACATGTCTCTTACAGACAATGGCCACTGAGTGTGGATGGAAGTACATAGTACTGTGAATGTCATTATTTTGCCATTAAAATTAACTGAAAAAATAGAGCAGATTAAGAAACAAAATGATATCCTAAAAGAGGCTATTCCAGCTTATCGGATTTTTCATGAGGCTGCTGGAGTTTAATTAGCTATCTTATTAGCCGTCTCAACTCCCCACGTTGTCCTCCCGACGGCTACATTAATTTTCAGCTTAATTAGTGAAGATTTGGCCGCGACTGAGTATGATGCGATTTTAAGTGGCGTTTCGTTCAGGTCGTCGGCATCAGTTTATTTCTCAACATAATGTAGGCTTTTTTCATTGCATGCAGGTTGTCCTCAGAAAATGGGTACTGACCAAACATTATAAATGTTAGTTACATCCAGCAATAAATGATTAACATAACGCGTGGAATTATTTCCGCCATTCTCAATACCAGCGAAGTCTCGTGATGAATTCATTACTAAATGTTAGTATTAAATAGAAGTGCGCAGAAACTTTGAATATTTGACTATTAATCCACTAGTACCTACTTATATCCCTCTCGTTCCTCAGAGTGTCCCACAATTAATAATTTACACTTACTGGGAATTGTAGCACAACATGAAAAGAATGAATGGAAACCTCGTACTTTTCAGATGATAATTTGCCTGTGAATGCCGAAGGATCAGTTGCGATGATCTCGGAGTCTTGGAGACAACGGAAATGTGCCCTTAACGACAAAAAATCTATCCCCAGAAAAAATTTCCACTTGAACACTTCCTTTTACAACAATTTCTATCACTACTTCACCTATATCCCTGAATGGAACGATATTTAATACGCTGGATTAATTTCTGGAGTTCTGATGCCTGCTTATCAGTTACCATTCGGATTTTCCTAGGTTTCGCTGAATAATTTCAGACTAATACGACAGTATTACATTTAAAAAGTCTTGGGTGACAAAATTACCCACCCTTTTTCACTTGAACATTTCTAATTATCTGGATGTCGATTAGGGATTATTGGAGTGAAATAGAATCAAGGCTCGTGAACTACTATTGGAGAATAAGAGATGTTCCCTGTAAGAGGAATACGGAAATATATGATATCCTGAATTAGATATGAGCAACGCTTTGCAGTTTGATAGTTGCTACATTTAAATTCAAGGTAATACCTCGTTTTATGTAATGAAATAATATAATAATGATTTGTATAGGATGCAGTGGAGTGAGAGCACGAGACTATTTTGCAGGTAGTAACGTGAGCTGAAGGCGTACCTCTTGGTATGAATGCTACAATGTAAGTTTTCATCTGACAACTAAAGTTGTTTCAGTTAAATACAAAGGATCGTAGAAAAATTAAAAAAAAATGTTACGGGAAAAATCTATGAAGTGTCAGTAGCGTCAGTAGTCTATATTTTCAGTCGTGATAGTATAGATCAAAACAAGTCAAAGATATCCAGTAAACTTGGGCTCGAAAATGTATATTTTAAGAGATAAAACACTTGTTTATCTTCACTTCTCTGAATCACAACTTTTCTACTGTAAGCTCTTTGCTGTTACGAAAGACCTACCGAATGATGTACACAGATGAGAGCATAGTATTCTGTTACCGTGAAATGGCAGAGCTTCTAATGTCATCTGCTTGCTGTCACATACGACCTGCATTTGTGAGCCATCCCTAAAGATCGTGCCAGATGTTTACCGTATGGAATAATTGGTTTCCATCATGCTGGTAACTGCGAAGATAATGCTACAATGTAAAAGCATTACACAGACTTATTAAAACACAAAGTGGTTCCATTAGAACTAATGTACACGCTGCACTTGTGAATACGGTTTGCAGTAACGATACTAACAGATGCTGTAGCCATGAACAAATGAGAGGAATGTGTCCTCTTTTGTTTACTGCGTTCTGTTGTTCGTAATAGCAAAGGTATTGTGTTTCACAGTACCTAAGAGGATAAAGTGTACGGTACGTATTAGATTCCACGTTTATTCTACGCTTTTGTCATATTGTGGCCTGTACTAACACTTCTCAAAACGTGCAATACTCTTTTCAGCACCCTGCATATTGTTTTGGTACACTTCTGTGCTACTTTCTCTATAAATTTTGCATTGGATGCGTTGGGATCGAAAGATAGTTTCCAAACTGGGAGAGTTTTTTTTTTTTTTTTTTTTTGCAATAAGTTATCTTTCTAGAAGATATGTATGTATCGCGCTACCGTCGTTTTGTATGAACAAGTTATTCCCTACCTGAAGAGACTCCACACTCCTTTCACATGTCAGTTTGACCTTGTTGACCTAAACACGTAAATAAAAGTCCAATTTTTTTTCAAATTCAAGTAAGTAAACTGACCTGTAGCGCCATCAACGAATTCAAAATTCCAAGTCTACAGTCCACAAAACGCTTGATAATGTTTCGTCGTGAACTGACGGTCATTTGTATCTAACGATTATTTTTCCACCACGTAAAATAACATCAGTCATTTTCGAACACATTGTTCTTCCTTTCACTTTAAAT
Organism: Schistocerca nitens; assembly: GCF_023898315.1. NCBI lineage: Eukaryota > Metazoa > Arthropoda > Insecta > Orthoptera > Acrididae > Schistocerca > Schistocerca nitens. The sequence goes on along the minus strand of NC_064622.1, from coordinate 241,087,840 downwards.
ATTACCTATATTGGCGAAAATGCTATCTTTCATCATATAGTTACTCGCACATTCCAACAGTTTCTTTTCTTTGTTGCTTTTCGTATATGACTGCCGTCTCGGGGAGTAAGATGATGCTGTAATTTACCGTCTAGTAAGGTCATCCGAAGACCAGTATCGGTCTTAAAGCGATTTAGAAAAGATTGCTGTATGGTGTGGCAGGTGGCAATTGACGCTAAATAACGAAAAGTGTGAGGTGATCCACATGAGTTCCAAAAGAAATCCGTTGGAATTCGATTACTCGATAAATAGTACAATTCTCAAGGCTGTCAATTCAACAAGTACCTGGGTGTAAAAATTACGAACAAGTTCAGTTGGAAAGACTACATAGATAATATTGTGGGGAAGGCGAGCCAAAGGTTGCGTTTCATTGGCAGGACACTTAGAAGATGCAGCAAGTCCACTAAAGAGACCGCTTACACTACACTCGTTCGTCCTCTGTTAGAATATTGCTGCGTGGTGTGGGATCCTTACCAGGTGGGATTGACGGAGGACATCGAAAGGGTGCAAAAAAGGGCAGCTCGTTTTGTATTATCACGTAATAGGGGAGAGAGTGTGGCAGATATGATACGCGAGTCGGGATGGAAGTCATTAAAGCAAAGACGTTTTTCGTCGCGGCGAGATCTATTTACGAAATTTCAGTCACTAACTTTCTCTTCCGAATGCGAAAATATTTTGTTGAGCCCAACCTACATAGGTAGGAATGATCATCAAAATAAAATAAGAGAAATCAGAGCTCGAACAGAAAGGTTTAGGTGCTAGTTTTTCCCGCGCGCTGTTTGGGAGTGGAATGGTAGGGAGATAATATGATTGTGGTTCGATGAACCCTCTGCCAAGCACTTAAATGTGAATTGCAGAGTAAACACGTAGATGTAGATGTAGAAGCACTGAATGTAGCAAAACAAAACAAAATTACGGAATTTATATTGTTCTGTTTATGCTTGTGTTGGTACATTGCTTAAGATAGTGGAATCGCCATTGGGAAGTGCTGACTCCAATCACTGTCCGGCTACCATGATTTTCGTTTCCCCTGGCTAACGCAAACAACTAAAGGCGAATACTAGAATGATTATAGCAATGTCATAGAGCTAAAAGTGTGATCTGAATCATTACTACGTCAGACTAAGAGAAATCCATAAACCGAGCGGAGATAAACGGCCAGCTAGTAGGCTGGTGGGTAAGTTCAAGCCGTTTTTGTTTTGCATTTTGGTATTCCGGCTGCTACTGGTTGATTTATCGACTGTAGTTTTTATATGTAACTGACTCTTGCTATTTGAGTTTACGTAGAGTCATGTAGTCATATGGAGGTAAATAGTGGAGCTGTGAACGCTGGAAAATGAAGTGCCAAATGGAGAAATCGGAACATTTTCGACATATCCTTTTGTTTGAGTTCTGTACGGAAGCAGCCATAAGCATTTACACCACGTATGGGGATAAAGCCATTGTACAGAGCACAGCGAGAAGACGGTTTTCTCGTTTTAAGGAAGATGGTTTAGACCTTAGTGACAGAATTTTGTAGTTAGTAATTCGACCAATGTAGTCCAGGAACATAACTCTGACTAAGCAGAAATCACATATGAGGTTCTCCAAGGCTCAATTTTAGGTCCACTATTGTTCCTCATATATGTAACGATGTTTCTTCTAATATACGACAAGCATAATTAGTCCCTTTTGCAGATGACATCAGCATTGTATTCAATCCAAGAATTCATAGAGAGCATAAGAAATGGTAAAGTATACTGACTTCGATTCAGCGAAGGTCTCACACTCGAACTTAAAAAGGCACAATATATTCGGTTTTGCACATCTGGGTGTACTACACCAATGATAAAAGTCACATATGGCGAGGAAATAATAAATACTGTGTAAACTTCAAAATTCTTAGGTACCCATATCGATAAGAATTTAAATTGTAAAAAGCAGATTTGGGAACTCCTAAACCAACTTAGTTTAGTCACATTTGCACTTATTATCATTGCAACTCTTGGGAAGAGACAAATCCGTAATATGGCGTATATTTATTGCCTCATGAAGTTTGTTATAAATAATCTACTACAGTTCATAAGGAACAATGACGTATATAATTACAACACCAGAAGGAAAAATAACCTTCATTGTCCAACGTTAAGGCTGATTTTGGCACAAAAAGGTTTGCTACCTATCCAGTGATACAAAATGTTTAACAGACAGCAAAGTAAAATTTGAAAAACAGATTGAGAAAGTTTCTCCATGACAAGTCCTTCTGTTCCGTAGAAGACTTTCTATTACTCTAATGTGTGAAAGGTTGCAGGTGGGAATTACTTTTCTCTTTTTGTAAAACAAATGTAACCAAACGTACAGATTAATTTGTAAAGTGAATGTAAAATGACTTATTCCACATCATTACGACCTATCGTGAAAAATGACCCATGGAACATGTAGGTAACTAACTAACCACGCTCAGTAAGATCTTCGGGATTTGATGAAGATCGTTTAAATGCGTTAATCCATGATTATCTACGTCAGTGTACTCGAGAATCGCCAAATGGGATGGACTGTGATCATTCCACCATTGTGTGCTGTTTTCATGCAATGAGGACTGTTAAAAAATTGTGTGTATGGAGTAGCCATATGCGCTACTCTGCTTATTCATAATCAGTTGGCCTGTGAACAGCACCTACCATTCCTATCGTGTATCATTATTAGTAACGAGAAATGATATCTTTATGCTAACGTAAGAAAAAGAAAACTACGGTTGAGCCTAAACAAAGCAGCAACTCCTTGTACAAAGACCTGCGCGAATCCGCACAGTCGGGGAATCAAAAACACTCCGGTGTTGACAGACTGTTGTGAATAGTGAATGAGAATGTATTATTGGTAACTGTTTATTAAACTTATGGAAAAACGCTACGAGCTGATGCACCAACCTTGTGATAAGATCCGGAGAGGGTGATTTAAAATAGAGTTCAAGTTTTTAAATAACTGTAGCTTATAAATTCTTTGTAGTAGAGCCACCATGTCCATAAGACGACAAAAAATTTCTCGAGAGCATGTACTTCTAAGACAACTTGTCCCAGCTGTTAGCTGTTATAACAAAGAGCTTATTTAGTAATTAAATCAGCTGAAGATAACCGTGACAGCTGAACTGTCTGAGTTGGGGGAACTTTAAATTCCTGCCCCTTACTGGTTTTCCACTTGCGTTGCTAAGTGATGAGCGTGTCTGGTTGCTATGGAGGACACAGGTTCTGTTCTCGGTACTTCCAGGAATTTTTTCTTGTTTGGAGGACCGGAATGGTGTGCAGACAGTCTCTTGATGCCAACTGAGGAACTACTTGAGGGAGAAGTAACGGCTCCATAATCAAGAAAGCCGATAACCGCCGGCAGAGCGGTGGGTAGCCCCTTGTCCCTTCGCACCGCATCCAGCGACACCACTTGCAGAGGATGACACGGCGGACTGATAGTCCCGATTGGTCCGGATGAGCCAGACCACAGAGATTTGCTTTTTTGGCATGACTGGTCAGTGATTATTTCTCTGTACCGTAAGAGCACCCATGTCCAAGAAAGCCGGCACATGAGCTCAGCGTGTTGGGTCAGAGGGCTGGCTGGTCTCTATAATAAAAAAATAATAAAAAGACTCAGTGAAGGGATCAACAAAGAACTTGGACGGATATCATGTGATTAATAATCAGTACTTGCGACCAATGACTTCCCGCATAAGAAGTCACCCTTATTCTGCCTATGGCTTTCTCATGAGGGCGGAACAACGGACAGAGGTTCAGGGCACTCTCTTGTTCTAGGGGTGTAAAACTGTCCGTAGAGGCGAAGGAAACAGCAGTGATCAACGCCATGAGGATGCAGAAGGCAATGGAAACCACTGCATTGAAGACACGTAACGTGTATGCACAGACATGTTGCCTGTAATTGCCGTGCGTAGTGGCCGCTCAGTTTGAGGCGCAATGTCACGGACCGCGCTGTAAATCCCGCGGGAGGTTCGAGTCCTCCCTCGGGAATGGGTGTGTGTGTGTGTTGCTCTTATAAAAAGAATGGCTCTGAGCACTATGGAACTTAACGTCTGAGGTCATCAGTCCCCTAGAACTTAGAACTACTTAAACCTAACTAACATAAGCACATCACACACATCCATGCCCGAGGCAGGATTCGAACCTGCGACCGTAGCGGTCGCGCGGCTCCAGACTGTAGCGAATAGAACCGCTCGGCCACTCCGGCCGCCTGCTCGTATCCTTAGTTAGTTAAAGTTAGTGTAAGTAGTGTGTAAGAACAGGGACCGATGTCCTCAGCAGTTTGATCCCCTAGGAACTCACACACACATTTGGCCTGTATTTGAAAACGTGTCATAATGACCTTTCCATTGGCAAAAGATTCCGGAATAATCATGCATCCGGATCTCCGGGAGGGGGCTGCCAATGGGGTTGTTACAATGAGAAAAAGACTGAACAATCAACGGAAGGATAAGGTTCCACGAATCTGGACGTGGAATGTCAGAAGTTTGAACGTGGCAGAAAAACTAGAAAATCTGAAAAGGGAACTGCAGAGGCTCAGTCTAGGTATAGTAGGAGTCAGTGATGTAAAAGGGGAAGAAGACAAGAATTTCTAGTCAGATGAGTATAGGGTAATATAAACAGCAGCAGCAAAGGGTATAACGGGAGTAGGATTCGTTACCAACATGAAGGTAGGGTGTAGAGGTTGTTACTATTAACAGTTCAGTGATATGGTTGTTCTTATCAGAATCGACAACAAACCAACAACGACAACAGTTGTTAAGATACAAATGCCGACGTCGCAAGCTCAAGATTAAGAGACAGGGGAAGCATATGAGGACACGGAGAGGGTAAGAGTACGTTAAGGGAGATGAGAATATAATGGTAATGGTGAATTGGAAGTAGTTGAAGATAAGGTAACAGGAGAAAACGGGATTGGAACAATGAATGTGAGAGGAGAAAGACTAATTGAGTTCTGTAGTAAATTTCTGCTAGTAATAAAGAGTAATCTCTTCAAGAATCACAAGCGGAGGAGGTATACTTGGAAAAGGCCGGGTGATACGGAAACTTTTTAGTTAAATTACATCATGATCAGACAGATGTTCCGAAATAAGATATTGAATCGTAAGGCTCACCCAGGATAAGATATAGTCTCAGATCACAATGTAGTAGTAATAAAGAGTAGGCTGAAGTTGAAGATATTAATCCGGAAGAATCAATACGCAAAGAAGTGGGATACGGAAGTAGTGAGGAATGTCGGGATACGCTTGAAGTTCCCTAAGGGCGTAGATATAGCAATAACAAATTGCTCAGTAGGCAGTACAGTTGAAGAGGAATGGACGTCTCTAAAAGGGGGCATCACAGAAGTTCGAAAGAAAAACTTAGGTACAAAGAAGGTAACTGCGAGGGAAACCGTGGGTAACAGAAGAAATACTTCAGTTGATCGATAAAAGAAGGAAGTACAAAAATGTTGGGGGAAACTCAGGAATACAGAAATACAAGTTGCTGAGGAGTGGATTAAATAGAAAGTGTTGGGACGCTAAGACGAAATGGCTTCATGAATATTGTGAAGAAATCGAAAAAGAAATGATTGTCGGAAGGACAGCCTCAGCATACGGTAACATTAAAAGCAACGGTGGTAGCATTAAGAGTGCAACGGGAATTCCACTGCTAAATGAAGAAGAGAGAGTGGATAGGTGGAAAGAACACATTGAAAGCCTCCATGGGGAAGAAGATTTGTCTGATGTGGCAGACGAAGAAACAGGAGTCAGTTTAAAAGAGATAGGGGATTCAGTCTTAGATTCAGAATTTAAAAGGTGAAACATAAATCTCTCTCCCTCTCCACCTGGTCTAACCCTGCTCAAGTGTGTAGTGTCATCAAGTGGTAACCCCTGACGGCCTGTCTCCACGAAGCTCTGCCCTAGGAATTATGACTTGCTTGCTCTCAGTCTGGTCTATCCACCGCAATGGTGCGCGTGCTCTATGTCTTCGACCGTCAGTTTCTCCCTCTACGATTTATCTTCCCATTGCCACTTTCCTTCTGTCAACGTGACCAAAATATTTCGACTGGTTTTGTTTGAAAAAACTCAACGCTCTCTTTCTGATGCCGAGCTGCCTCAGGACATGTTCTTTACTTCGAGTTGCTTTCCGTCTTATTCGAAGTAATCCTCTACAGCATCCATTTCCAGCACAATTCCGTGACGAACCGCCCGCGTTACCGTCCAAGATTCTTCCGCATAGATCGCGGTAGCTAAGATTAGAGTTGGGACGATTGTGAAATTTGTCTTGACAGTTACGGAGGTATCCTTCCAGACCCGAGCAAGTTTTGCTGTAAAATTTATCGCAATCGAAATGCGCCTACAGATCTTAGGCCCGAAATCTCTATTCCCTGTTTCCTTCGGCCGATTTCCCCATGAAGGTTTCCCGCTGATGTTCGTCTGTTGCAATCACTGCTAGAATGTCACATGTATTCATGAGGTTATTCGTTTTTCTGCGCCTACAGCTGTTCCGTCGTACGACTCTTCGAGAACCTTCCTCGTAATATCCTCATTGTATGCACTGAACAATAGTGTAGAGAAAATTCAATCTCCTCTCACGCCGGTATTAGTAGTAAAGATATCAGAAAAGGTGTTACTGATTAACACTGTGTTCGAAAAGTCAAGAAGTGAAAAATACACTCCTGGAAATTGAAATAAGAACACCGTGAATTCATTGTCCCAGGAAGGAGAAACTTAATTGACACATTCCTGGGGTCAGATACATCACATGATCACACTGACAGAACCACAGGCACATAGACGCAGGCAACAGAGCATGCACAATGTCGGCACTAGTACAGTGTATATCCATCTTTCGCAGCAATGCAGGCTGCTATTCTCCCATGGAGACGATCGTAGAGATGCTGGATGTAGTCCTGTGGAACGGCTTGCCATGCCATTTCCACCTGGCGCCTCAGTTGGACCAGCGTTCGTGCTGGACGTGCAGACCGCGTGAGACGACGCTTCATCCAGTCCCAAACATGCTCAATGGGGGACAGATCCGGAGATCTTGCTGGCCAGGGTAGTTGACTTACACCTTCTAGAGCACGTTGGGTGGCACGGGATACATGCGGACGTGCATTGTCCTGTTGGAACAGCAAGTTCCCTTGCCGTTCTAGGAATGGTAGAACGATGGGTTCGATGACGGTTTGGATGTACCGTGCACTATTCAGTGTCCCCTCGACGATCACCAGTGGTGTACGGCCAGTGTAGGAGATCGCTCCCCACACCATGATGCCGGGTGTTGGCCCTGTGTGCCTCGGTCGTATGCAGTCCTGATTGTGGCGCTCACCTGCACGGCGCCAAACACGCATACGACCATCATTGGCACCAAGGCAGAAGCGACTCTCATCGCTGAAGACGACACGTCTCCATTCGTCCCTCCATTCACGCCTGTCGCGACACCACTGGAGGCGGGCTGCACGATGTTGGGGCGTGAGCGGAAGACGGCCTAACGGTGTGCGGGACCGTAGCCCAGCTTCATGGAGACGGTTGCGAATGGTCCTCGCCGATACCCCAGGAGCAACAGTGTCCCTAATTTGCTGGGAAGTGGCGGTGCGGTCCCCTACGGCACTGCGTAGGATCCTACGGTCTTGGCGTGCATCCGTGCGTCGCTGCGGTCCAGTCCCAGGTCGACGGGCACGTGCACCTTCCGCCGACCACTGGCGACAACATCGATGTACTGTGGAGACCTCACGCCCCACGTGTTGAGCAATTCGGCGGTACGTCCACCCGGCCTCCCGCATGCCCACTATACGCCCTCGCTCAAAGTCCGTCAACTGCACATACGGTTCACGTCCACGCTGTCGCGGCATGCTACCAGTGTTAAAGACTGCGATGGAGCTCCGTATGCCACGGCAAACTGGCTGACACTGACGGCGGCGGTGCACAAATGCTGCGCAGCTAGCGCCATTCGACGGCCAACACCGCGGTTCCTGGTGTGTCCGCTGTGCCGTGCGTGTGATCATTGCTTGTACAGCCCTCTCGCAGTGTCCGGAGCAAGTATGGTGGGTCTGACACACCGGTGTCAATGTGTTCTTTTTTCCATTTCCAGGAGTGTATAAATCTATGAAATCACTTTTCACAGACACTACCAATCACAAAAGGTTTTGACTATTTAAATTATTTAACGAAGCAACATGATTTGAGGCCATGTCTAATAATTAGTTCAGACCAGACACTGAACATCAATTCACACGAAAACCAACAACCATAGACATTTAAACAGAGCACAAAAATTCCCACTTAGGGGAGACAAGGATGAACACAGTTAGCTACATTTCACATAACAATGGCTATCACTAATAAAGATGAAATAGATGTACTTTCACAATATGTAACAAACAGAAAAGTAAACAAAACGATGCGGCCACCACCCACAACATACAAAACCTTACGCACCGTATTTAACCAAAGAAAGTTTTACAATTATTTTAGACAAAATAACCAAGCTATTTAAAAAACACATATATCAGTTAAATTTTGCCATCACCAACAACTTAAGGAAGAAACCGTTGCATGACATCTTACAACCAGCTGAGGAACAGAGCAGGTCAGGACTATATAAATTAACTTGTAGTCATTACAACAAATGCTTCGTTGGTCGAACGGGAAGAAATTTTAGTGCCCGTTTTAAACAATACTTTGAGTATTTCAGAATTGATAGAAGTGAAAAATCAGCTACAGCGAAACATATAGACTAAAAAAAAACACAGTGTTGTAATATACAATGATCTTAAAATGCTGTGCACTTTAGAGGAGAGCTGGAAAATGAACATCTTGGAGGAAATGGAAACATATCCATGCCCAAAATTGGAAAAACGAGATCCTAAACGATATTACAGACTTCAAGAACTCAAATCCCTACTCCATATTCAATTAATTACTATTAAAATAGTAAATAGCTAAAAATTCAAACATTTGGTTCCTTGTTGCAGTAGTGCTTTTTAATTCCTTGAAATAATTTTTATATTCTCATTTTCAACATCTAACCGTCGCAGTTTCTCTTATTGTCACGTATTTCGTCGATGAGCGTAAGCGATTTGAGATCTGGCAGCAAGTTGTGCGGAAGAGATTACAAGAGCTGACAACAACAGTATCGACATATCAATAGTCAAATCTATATAAGCCTTGTTTTGATCGCCATCTTGTTTCTAGTGCACAGTAGGTTATGATTTGTTTCAAGTTTATGAACAGTGGTTAACAACGCCCAAGGGGATTTATCAATGGAGGTACCTGAACAAACCACAAGAAGAATGCCATTTCATATGAACGAAATGAATAATTACATCTTACAACAAATTATAAAAAAAGCTTGTGAGAACGGCAAACCAACAAACGAAGTAATATTTCCTCACAGCAGTTTATCATTGTCTTTCTACACACTATGACCACAGCACATGCCAGGACTGTACAGAACAACTTTAACATCTGTTGTACTTTTGTTAAATGTTTTAGTATTGCCATTATAGCTTGAAGATGAGGTTTATACCTCTAAACACGTTGCTTCATTACATAATTGAATTATTCAACTGGTTTTGTGATTTTTAGCGATCTCTGGGGACCTTTTCATATGTGACGTTCCCAGCGTATCAACAGATCAAATTCTTGTCGGGTCTTCAGCCGAATCAAAACTGACATCTGAACACAATATTTCCGCAGTCCACCTCGCCGCCATCATCAGATGAGAAAAGCAAAGCTGCTCTCGCCGATAACTGATGCAAACATTGAACAATTGAATCTTTATACGTAGCGCGAATAGAAACGCTCATGCGCTAAGGTAATGCGCAAGCAACGTTTAAGCGCTTGCGGATTACCTTAGCGCATACTCTTTTGTATTTCCGCTGCATATAAACGTTCCGTCGTTCCCGGTTTGAATCAGTTATTGGTGACAGCAGCTTTGCTTTTCTCATCTGATGATAGCGGCCAGATGTACCACGGAAACATTGTGTGCGGATGTCAGTTTTATCCGGCTGAAGATTTGAAGATCCGACAAGAATTTGAAACTTTTCATATTTTTGAAACGGCCATGGTCGAATGTTCGATTATCATTGAATGTGGTTTTAAAAATGTAAGATACAGCTCCATCTTTCCCAACTAAATTTATTTTACACTGCGGGGAGCAGCTGCATAGTAAAATAAAAGGGTACGATTAACGTAGAATACAAGGAGAAGATACAATCTTAGGCCATTATTACTGTCTACTCGTGATATATTTTACTTGCTAAATTAGTCTCAAAACTGAATGCTGCTTACTCATACGTGATCAAGACTAAGTGTGTACAATATCCCTATAAATACTGACGAACGTTTCCAATAGTAAGTTTCACCCCACAGTGATATTTGCAGCGTTTTGAAACTTCCTGGTACGTTAAAACTATTTCCCACATCAGAACACGAACCCAGAACCTTGATTTAATTGTGAAACCGACTGTGCTATCTAGGCTCAGATTCTGACGCACCCCCACAGCCTGATATTTGCCAGTACCTCTCTCCTTCCTTCTAAACTTCTAGGAAATTCTCCTGCACACCAAGCAGAATTATTAACACTTGAAGAAAGGATACTGCGGGGCAACGGCTTGGTCAAAGGTTAGCCGTTATCCAAAATGTTTGCCTCACTCAACAGTGGAGTATTTGCTGTTTTGAAACAGGCTGGGAGATTAAAACGCTATATTAGATCGAAACTAGATCTCTGAACCTTTTCTTGTCACGATGAATCGTCTTACCAAATTAGCCCCTAACGCTCTCAATGCCTTCATTTCCGCAGTACCTGACTGATCTGTCGTGAGCCACACCACAGAAGGAGCACACTATTCAAAACTAGAAATACTTTGCCAAATAGGAGCCTTGTGTGCTCCTGTATGCAAGGCAAAGCACCAAGTGCAGACCGTTTGTTAGACCGCGTGCAGAGTTCTCTGTTTAACTAGCAGCAGCTTCTAGCAGGCTGCTTTGATACTGCGTCCGCATCGGCGCCCATGGCGCAACTGCGTTGCTTGTTCGTGAAACAGAGCGTGTTATTCATTCGAGTCTACCGAGCGTGGCTTCAGAGGCGCGCACGGATTTCGCCTCAGGCGTTAATTGCAACCATGCAGCAATTTGTAACCAGCGGTGCGTCTGCACGGTCTGCAGTACGACTCGTCTGCAACGAGGTCAGAGACAGCAGTCTACTTTGCTACTGGTCACACCAGGTTTGACATACAACTTACAAGGGTACCGCAGCCTATGTGCAGACCGGAAACGTGTACAACCGGATGTGCAAGATATTCAAATACCGAAAGAATAAATACAAAATGTCTTTTGGAAGGTGACACAGTGAAAAGCAAGAAGACTCTTGAATTATGGCGTACTAGCCGTTTGTAGTTGGTAGCACTGGACAGAGGAGACCACGAAGTACATAGTTTTGTATCCGTGAATCTCCGGGCACATCATATTTGTTACTCAGAAATTTTTACGAGCTTAAATATATTTTGGAAGCTGCACGGAGGAAATTGCGGTATCATTTTACATTGTCATGTTAGAGGATAGTGGAGGGCCACCCTGGAAGCACACAATACGGTTTTCGGCGAGGCTGGTCTCCTCGGAGAAGGGAGCTGACTGTACGGGAAGATGCCAGCATGTTACGGTGTTCATTTCGTTTCAGTAGCTACTGTCTAGCTTTCCCACAAGTGATTGCCGACCACTCCAAATTAACTTATGATTTATTCGAGCAACCTACAGGGACGATACCTGCAGCGACGCATATGCACGTACACGTCATATACATATACAAAATATTTATTACTATCTACACATAATTCCCATAGTCCAAGCTAACACGCGGACCAATGGCTGATGATGTCTACCTCCACATCTACATATATACTCCGCTAGCCACAAAGCGGTGTGTGGCGGAGGGCACAATTCGCGCCAAAGTCCTATTTCCCCCATCCCTCTGTTCCACTCGCGGATCGCGCAAGGGAAAAACGACTGTCTGAACGTCTCAGTACGCGCTCTAATTTCCCTTATCTTTGAATGGTGATCATTGCGCGACTTGAAAGTTGGTGGTAATAATATATACTCTACAACCTCGGCGAAGATCGGATTTCGGAATTTAGTGAGCAGCCCCTTCCCTTTAGCGCGTCGTCTATCTGGAAGTGTGTCCCACTTGAAACTTTAATGAGATTTGTAACGCTCTCGCGATGGCTAAATGTGCCAGTTACGAATCTTGACGCTCTTTTTTGAATATTCTTAATCTCTTGAATCAGACCCAACTGGTAAGGGTCCCATACAGACGAACAATAAGACTGGACAAACTAACGTATTGTAAGCAACTTCCTTTGTTGAAGGATTGCATCGCTTCAGGATTCTACCAATAAACCACAAGCTAGAGTTCCCCTTGTCCGTTACTTGTGTGATCTGATCATTTCATTTGAGATCATTTCGAATAGTCACACCCAGATACTTGACGGATATTACCGATTGCAATGACGGGGCATTTATTTTGTACTCGTACATTAATGTGGATTTTTAGCCTTGTTATACGCAGTAGGTTACCCCTACTAATATTGAGAGATAACAGCCAGTCATTACGCCACGAATTTATTCTAATGTAAATGACAAATGCTTTTCAGCAACCCCTTGACACCCCTCCGATTTCCTCATGCTTCCCTGCTGAAGACGCTTAGGATTACTTCGCAAGTCGTCTACGCAAAGGTACATTTTTAAAATTCTTATTAAAGATTGGTGCCATCGAATTCGTCACTTTACTCACGTATATGTTAATGTTGCAAGCGTCCCCCTGCCCCCCCCCCTCCCAATACCAACGGTTGTTACACCACAAAAGGGCGCGACACTGGAGGGCTTACGATGTATAGGTATCCTTTGCTGCTTCGAGTTACTTTCAAATTTCGTCGAGTTTATTATGATTGCTTCCTATTTATTACACCTGAATACGAGAGCGAAAACTGCAACCACGTTGAATGGTGATCAAACTCCATATTATCCTTAGAGAAGGGTTGGAATGTCGGGAGGGGACAACAGCGTAAATGTTGAGAAGAAGCCATACTGTTGCTCAACACACTGCGAACTATTGTTTTCGAGCGAGAAATTTCTGATAATCAACACCCCAAGGGCAGGAGTGGTTTCATGGACGACTTTCATGTCTCACCCTAAGGCCTTCCAGTGTCCATACTGCATGGCGCTGTGTCTGAAATGTTTCCCACGGCCACCTGTAAGAAAATTGTGTGCTTTCAGCGCTGGGAGTCGCGGTTCTGACCTCCATGTGGGCAACAGAGGTTGTCACGATCTTCCAATCGTGTGACACTTCCACCGCTGCGGCGGGAGAATTTTGGTGAGATCTGGTGCCAGTGTGACGTCATTAACCACTCCACACCTCACATGAAGTTCTGAGCTCTAGCATTCTTTTCGCACGTATCGATATCTTACTGCTTGAAGCGTCACCGTGTCCGGGAGTGACGTCGCAAGACGCCACGCTTTTGCACCATTAGAGACGAATGTTGTTAACACCTTTGAGTCAAATTTCAAACTTCTGCGTCGCAGTGGTATACAATTACTGAGATTCAATAAAGGAACAGTTTGGCACAGTTTATAGTGTTTGTCATTTTAACTGCGACACCATGAAGAATAGCATACGAAGTGTATAAGAAGAGTAATGACACAGATTTTTTATCTACCTGAGTTTTTACTTTTTTTAAACAATATTATCGTCCCCTTTAAGGAAGTTACCTTCGGCAGCTATACACCGGCGGAGTCATTGTTCCCTTTCTTGGTAGCAGCGCTGACAGGGTTCAACGGTCACATTCTTTCCCACGATCTCAACAGTCTTAGGATGACTGTCCTTTTAAGACATTTTTCAATATCAGAAAAAGAAAAACGTCGCAAGGACGCACACCAGGTGAACAGAGGCGCTGTGAAACAAAAATAATGTCCTTGAGTCAAAAATTCCGTAACGGAAGTAGCCTTGTGACTCGGGGCGTTCCCATACTGTAGCATCCACTTGCCTGTAACGTCCGGTCTCACTCAGTTCACCCATTTTTCTTTGCCTTTCAAGTACATGCTTTAATAACACATTTGGTTGACTTTGTTCTGGAGGAATAAATTCCTTACGCACGATACCCCTACCGTTAAATAGGCAAATAAGCGTTGTTTTGATCTCTCCTTGAGCGCCATTCATCTTCGAAGTGTTCTGGGCCTTCGAAAAATGATTTGAGCCAACGCAAAACTTGTGCTCTGAATCATGAATGTTCCCCAAACGTCTATTGCAACTTTTCAGAGATCACACTCACGGATCCCCTAAGTTTAGCGCCGAACCTGTTAGCGTAAGGTCTGCTGTTCCATTGTCGTAACACACGTCAAAAACACGACTTCACTGATGACGCTCTCAAAAATCACGAGATGGCTGTACGGACCTAAAACTCGAACTGAGAGTCTGGAAGGGACGAGCACATCGGTCTAGAGAAGTATAGCAACACAGCGTTACCAGATCGCTCACAATGTTGTCAACCTCATTACTTTCCAGAAGAGCGCTTGCCCGCGAAAGGTAATGTTCCCGAGTTCGAGTCTCGGTTCGGCACATAGTTTTAATCTGCCAGAAAGTTTCTCATTACTTTCGTCACACGCTATGCATAAAAAATGTTACATACTGTACATATAAGTATAGCAATGAGAATACGTTTATGATTATATGTGTAGGCGATTTGGATGTACACAAAGTGTGACATAAGAACACAGAACTTCCACTTCGGGTAGCAACAACGGCTCTAGTGAGAGTGCGTATCAACTGGGCTTGGCTGATAGATACAGCATGTCTTTCCATGCCTCTCCAACTCTATGCCAGTGTGAAGAAGTCGTCTTGGCTGGTGGGTTGTGGCGTGCCAATCTCTTGGAAACTCTCCACCATGTGTTTTTAATCCAAGGAAGGTCTGTAGGACGTACTGGCCTAGGTAACAGTTGAAGACCCACTGTAATCAGGCAAGTTAGTACAGCGCTGGCTACATGCTGTCTTGTGTTATCTTCTTTTAAGGTGATATCACAGATACCTGCAAGATAGAGCCCCATAGCATCCCCAACCGTTCAGGCTAGGAAGTAGCCTTGTGAGACGAGACGAATACTTCCTGGTCACGGTTGTTCTCTGCAGAACGTCCACACCTAGCTACATCCACAGGGACGCTGTACACGGAGAGGACTTGGTGCCACACCTGTGTCCAGTGTTCTTGGGGCAACACCACTGTTAGCGCAAATATCTGCTGCTGCGTTACGGGAAACTCCAGAAATGGTCGCTGTGCCGATGGTTTGTAGTGCCCCAGACGTCTTCATACTGACTGAGTGGATTCTCTTCTTGCTGCCCCCTTTCCAGTCTCAAGGTTCGTGACGTAGGGGACCGAGGGAGCAGTATGTATTAAACGTCGGGCGCTATTCGCGTAGAGCTTTTGATATCCAATATGACATTGAATACGGCCGTACGAAACCCATTGATTCCATATTCTTATGAAATTCATAGGATCGCAACCAGTGTGACGTGCAAAATAGAGAAACGATAAGCCGCAGTCTCAATAGAGCGCGGTCCTGCTACAGTCGAATTCAGATACGTACTGGTCTATATTCTATTTCTTCCACTAGGTAGGCGACAGTCAAGCTGCTATTCCATTGCTGTCCAGGACGTCTCCAGACACGTCTTTGCTTGCTATCGGGGCTAAATTCGAAGCGAAACTCCTCACTGAAGACTACTGTACTCAATTCAATGAGATTCCAGGTCGAAGTGCCTGGAAACGCCCCAGCGGTACAACGACGATATTGTACTCTCCGTTTTGTTGCCCTTCGTGGCAAACCACGCTGGGCCTACATTTCAGTAAGATAATGCCCACTCTCACACGGCGAGAGTTTCTGCCGCTTGTCTTCATGCTTACAAAGTCAAAGTCTGTTTTGGACAGTAAGGTCTTCTAACTTCTGCCCAGTTGACAAAGTTTGCAGCAGTATGGACAGTGCCCCCAACCACCTCGAGATTTTGAGGTTCTGCCGTAAAAATTGGACATAATTTAACACGATATCTCTCAGAAGGAGCCAACAACACTGTCAATCAAATCGAAACCGAATAACTGCTAGGCATAAGGGCCAGAGGTGGACCAATGCGTTACTGATTTGCTCAGCTCTTTCTCCAGAATTAATGATAAAATTTTTCTGAAATTTTGATCATTTATTTGTCTTTGTATGTACAGTCGTGGACAAAACGAGCGAGACCCCTCGCCTTCTCGTTATGCTGATCTGCACAGCTTTAAAGTCTGCTACACAGCGTAACAGGCAAGGTGACGAAGTGCTACCAACATACTATCCACAGGCGTGAAAGTGAAAAACTATCCGAAATTTATCAGACTGTTTTCAATCATGTGTAAGACTATATTAATGCTGATCAGTGTGTCAACCACAACACCTAAATATAAGATATAAATGAAAGAAGAAACGCTAATTAGTACGAACTGTAATAATAAAAATGAATTACAGCTTACCGAGATAACATAACTGTTTTAGTAAGACAAGGTACCCCAGATCGTTACGAATTAGCAAAATATTAAGCGCATTCGTTCGCGAAATGGTCTGTGTCAACGTTCAGACCAGTCATACTTGATTATCGTTGCTGACCTACCACGAAAGTGTGCAAATTTAGTAATGCGTGAAGATTCATAACAAAATTCAGTTAAAAATCATTCAGTGCCACACTTAAGTCAATTCAATTATTGACAGAAGCGGAAAAAGTAGACAGTAACAAGTGTGAAATTCTACAAGAGTTTCATATCGACATCCACAGGGCGCCGGTACAGAATAAAGGTGGCAATAAAACGTATTGGGGGCGCGAGAATTTCTTAAAATTCCTTTACTGATGGTCTATCTGCCTGTATCGAGATTGGAACCGAAAACAAACCAGACCTCTCTTGCAGTAGCAAACACCTTTCACTACGCTAGCAGACAACCCAGGCGAACAGACTTCTATTATTACCACAGACATGAATAAGCCCGCAATTTCGCAATGAAAATGGCAAAATGATCTGCAGTTTTTGTTACATAGAGCTTTCTTGACTCAAAAACATGAATTGTCTACCTTTCTGTCACCACTTATGTGACAATCATTCGGGTTGTTTATCGAAATAACAAAAAACTGTTATTAGCGAGTAAATTTAGTAGGAAAATTCTGCACCACCCCAGGAAATAAACGGCGACGTAGCTGCCAAACCTATTCTACAAGGTTTCGAATTCTCCATTAGGCGTGCCACAGCCACAAAACGTTCATTAGGCGAAGTTTTCCTTAAGGTAACTAGCAATGGGAATGCTCGCACATCTAAAACGAGATGGAATTAATAGTGGGATCTCAATTACCACGTGTATAGGCAAATGAATTCTATTTGCATTCCTGTAAACGTGATTTGGATGGAAAGCGTAGCTACGATTAATATGCTGATGTATCGACTGCAACTGGTACATTTCGAATAAAGAGTAGGGGAAATTATTATGCGGCCCACATCTTCAGTAACTGTGGTAGCTATTTTCGTTGTTAGGATTTCGTCAAGTAAATCGGTAAAAATGGAACCCTACTAGTCTCATTTTCTTGACCGTCTATCTGTCTACCAGACCCTTAAAACCCGTTTACCTCGAGTACAGGTGGGCATAATAAGCGGAAATGTATCGCACGTCCTGCGGTATACTGTCCCATGGTGGTGCAAAAAAGTAAGCTATGTCAACGCAATCTAATGATACGGCAGTTTATGCAAAGAAAATTTACGCTTAGGTCATCAGTCCCCTAGATCTAGAACTACTTCAACCTACCTAACACACATCCATGCCCGAGGAAGGATTCGCACTGACGGCGCAATGAGCCGCGCGGTCCGCGATATGGCGCCGTTGAAGGCACGGCTAACCCGCGCCGGCAAGCTGTTAATATCATCTGGTGTTACTAACAAGTTATTCACTCCTGGTGAATGATTTTCTGCGCAGTTCATTTAAGAAAGAATAACTAAAATATATTTGATGTTAGGGAAGAGGAAGGACGCCTAATTCATTTCCCCTTGTCTTTATTCATGTTAGATTCGCAATCTGAGCATACGTACTATCCGTAACCATACTTTAGATCCAAGTCATAGTCACAGATATTGCCAATACAACACATTGGCTTATACTTGAGGTATTTCGTTTCCCACGAAGTGGTGACAGACGATGGTGTGGCGTCTTCGAAGCGCGAGTTTCTCCAGTGCTAGGTATCTCAGACATCAGCTGAGCGAACTTGCATAGTATGTTGGTAGCACTTTGTCGCCTAGCCTGTTATGCTGTGTAGCAGACTTTAAAGCTGTGCGGATCAGCATAACGAAAAGGCGAGGGGTCTCGCTCGTTTTGTCCACGACTGTACATCACATCTACCGATTTCTGTCTCAATCGGATAATTCCTTCGTGGTGCGTCGCTTTATTATTTTAAACTTAGAGTGTATATGTATACAGAATGCACATACAGCTACTCCTAATTGGTTGGTGGAACGGCGCTGAAATGTTAATAATTTGCTATCCAAACATGTAGGGATGAAGTGCGTATCTTGCGACTTTGGCGTTTGTTGCAATTTTAATGGCCAGTTATTACTATAATGAAATCAGCTGATGAGATAGGAGATAAGAAATCCTCATATCTTAACGACCAGATGAAGTACAGCCGTTAGACTTAAATCCAAATAATAGTCTAATAACACACTTGGTGAATTTTCTTCATCCAACATCCTGACAATCTGCATTAATTATATCTTTTCTAGGCAAAAATTGCTCCACACAACTGTTCTTAGAGGCGGATATACGTAATTTATTTGGGGGAGGAACTCCTACAATCCGTTCATATCTTCCGTATCCAGAAGAATACAGAGATGGTTCCGGAAACTAGACGATATCCTTCTCCTATCCGAGTTACAGGGTTTCGATGTACACAGCACTTGAAACCATCATTTTTTCTTTCTCTACAACAATTTTAACTTGTCCTGTTCGCGAGGTAATTCCACTAACCTTTCTTGTATTTTGCTAAAGATGTTCCCTATAATTCTTCGACACCTTTCTGTTTCTAGTACCTTATTTTATGGCCATAAATAAAACATTAAACGAGCATATGTGTGTTACTTTGTAATTCTGACGGAATGTTACCTATCCCTTCTGCCTTATTTGATCTTGACTCTTCCAAAGCACTTTTAAATTTTGATTCTAATACCAGATCCCCTATCTCTTCTACATCGACTCCTGTGTATCATCAAGCTACCCACGTACATCACAGCTATATATTGTGCCACGTATAAGATACAGAAAAGTTGTGGAGAACGATTAACAAAGATTAGGGTTTACGGGATTCAAAGAACAAGGAGGGTATTACGGTTAATATATTCTTCTATTATCTCTGCCTCGACAATAATAATCCGTTTCCGTTATTACAACTAACCCTTGTTTAGCAATGTGGTGTTCTAAAAATGAGAAGTCATTTATTGAGCGCAAGACGTTGATGCTATTGTCTCAGTGAAACGAAACTATGTCGATATCAAGTAATGCGATTACGATTCTCCACATCAGACTGCAGTCAGTGATCCGGATACAAACTGGGGATCAGTTCTGAAAAGTATCCGAGAGACAAACCATATTTCGTAAACAAACAGCTAGAATATACTCCTGATGTTCTTGTTACTGTTTAGATTTCGACAGCAGGTGAGTACACGGAGCTACTTCAGATTTAAAAAGTACCTTACGAAAACTGAACTACGACCCGTCATAAAGCAACAGCACACTAAACGTTATAGTAACTTACTTCTTTAAGTGGATCCGATATGAAGAGAAAACATAATCCAATAATTTCGGATGTGGGAATTTTAATTGACGTAAATGATTGGTTGCGTGGGCAGAAGTCATAAATGATTATGATCTCTTCATTGAAACAAGCACAGTAAAATACTGTAAAATAATGGATATTATTCGATACACTCTCTATCTGCTGTATCAAGATAAAGTGGTTTTAATTTCCGGTTTTCTCGTTCAGATCCGGCGGCAGAAAACATGGAATACACAACGTGGAATGTGAGACTGAAAATTTCTGCTATTTTGGAGGCGTAGCTGCTCTGTCGGGTACTCGCTGACACCCGTGGTCTAGGGGTGGCGACTTTATTTTAGCAACCAAAACGTTCTTCGAACCAGGCCACAGCTCAAATTTTGAATAAAAATCATCACCACTGGCAGACGAAGTCTTTCGACATAAGAAATCACCCTCATTCTGCCAACGGACTTGTCAATGAGGGCAGAGAAGCAGACAGAAGTTCAGGGCATTAATTTGTCCTTGGGGTGGGAATAAGCGTTTAAAGGTGAAGGAATTAGCAGTGAGCAACGGCCTGAGGATGCAGAGAGCAATGAAAATCACTGCATTAAAGTCACATAACGTGTATCCATAGGACATGCAGCCTGCCATTGGAAAAGTGTCATTTTGATCTCTCCATTGGCAAAAGACTCCCGAATAGCACCCATTCGAATCCCCGGGGGAGGGGGGGGGGGGAAGGGAGGCACTGCCAAGGACGAGTTGACCATGATGTAAAGACTGAATAACCTACGAAACGATTGCGATGCGGGAGACGGGGCGTGGACTGTCGGAAGCTTGAACGTGTTGGGGAAGCTAGAGTGTCTGAAAATGGAAATGCAAAGCCTCGGTCTAGATGTAGTAGGGGTCATCGAAATGAAACGGAAAGAAATCAAGAGTTTCTGGGAACATGAGTATAGGGTAATATCAACGGCAGGACAAAGTGCCATAACGGGGGTACTATTCGTTATGAGTAGGAAGGGAGGGCAGAGAGTGTGTTACTGTGAACATTTAAGTGATAGGATTGTTCTCATCTGAACTGACAGCGAACCATACCAACAATGACAGTTCAGGTATACATACCGTCGCAAGCTGAAGACGAAGAGAGAGAGAAATTATACGAAGATACAGAAAGGCTACTTCAGTATGTAATCGGAGATGAAAATCTAATACTCATGGGGGACCGGAATACAGTTGCAGGGGAAGGATTAGAAGAAAATGTTACGGGAGAATATGGGCTTGGTACTATGAAAGTGAGAGTAGAAAGACTGATTGGGTTCTGCAATAAATTTCCGCTAGTGATACTGAATATTCTGTTCACGAATCACAAGAGGAGGAGGTATACTAGGAAAGCGCCGGGAGATACATAAATATTCCAGTCCGGTTACATCATGGCCAGACAGAGATTCCCAATTCAGATATTGAATTGTAAGGCGTATCCAGGAGCAGATACAGACCAGGACCACAATTTAGTACCCATGAATAGAAGGCTTAACTTTGAGAGACTAATTAGGAAGAATAAATGCGCAAAGAAATGCGATACGGAAGCACTAATAAATGAAGAGATAAGCCTAAAGTTCTCTGAGGCTATAAATACTGGACACAAAATAGCTCAGTAAGCAGTTCGGTTAAAGAGGAATGTGCGTCGCTAAAAGGAGCAATCACAGAAGTTGAAAAGAAAGAAACGTAGGTACAAAAAAAGTAACAGCGAAGTATCCATGGTTAACAGAAGAAATAGTACACTTGATCGCTGAAATAAGGAAGTACTTAGGAATACAAAAATATAAGGGGCATTCAAAAACAAACGAGCCGGAGGCATAATTACAGAAACCAGTACCTGTACGTTGGAAGTATTGACCCTGGCTGTTGAGACACTTGTCCTACTGTGACACAAGGCGATGACTGACTGTCTCATAAAATTCCCGAGGCTGCGATGTTAACCATTTCCGCAAGTACGTCTTCAATCGTGTCTCGTGTGTGTATGTGTGTGTGTGTGTGTGTGTGTGTGTGTGTGTGTGTGTGTGTCTGTAATCTTGCGCCTCCACCATCGTACAATGAAGTACTTCTTAGTCTCTGAACCACGTCAGTCCTACAACCTCTTTTTCTGCCCCTGCTTTCTGATACCACCCATCTGGTGTGACTCATCACTACGGAGGTGAGAATTCTTCAGTCAAAGCACTAGTTAGGAGACACGGCCTCTATACAGAAAATCATCGATCTCATCTCCCGGTATTCTCCGAGGTAAAAGGGACTTCTCAAAGTATTACTGGTGCACAATAAACAGTTGTGGTACGTTTACCAAAGATTCCATTGTCGCGACCTCGCTATGAGGAAAGAAAGCCCTGCCAAGCATTTGGGTTTACTATAAAACGTATGGCAGCATAGTGCACAGCTTGTCTGTTGGTTTGTTCTACATTAGAAAAACGCCATAAATAGTTGCAATTAGGAGCCGTTGGGATGATTATTTGAGGAATCTTCCACAATGTTAGCTGTCATGCTGTACTACTTTAATGGGGCTACTGGTTGACTCTCGGAAGCAGTTCCCTTATAACAGGAGTCTGTGCTCTTTCATACCCTCGTCCAGATACATCTCCTGTCGAGACATTGTTCCTACGAATTTGAGGTTGAAATGCAGTAACAATGTGGTCCAGCAACCATGAATTTGCAGCGCCACTGAATCATTTCGTGGCTTCAGTCACAAGCCGCTACCAACAGCTGATAACGCATAAATGTGTCAAAAACACCTTACACCATTTTCACAAAATCCTATATCCAATTAATTTCTAACGCTATAGCGTTTTAAAATGAGTGATAAAATCAAATATTTATTTCCAATTACGTCTATCTTGTCGATTAGAGAAGTTACGTCTTTTGCAAATCATTCTTTATGTTATTTCTAACAAAACCTGTTTCGCCTTCTCATACGAGGTTTTATCAGTGGTTTGCAACTGTATATTCTTTTCATGTATTCATTCACTTATCTGCTGACACTAGCTACATACAGCATAGTTTTCTAATTGACGACAGGTCACATTTAACATTTCACATTTCCCACTGGTTATATGCACAGAAATGTGCAAATGTAACCCACCATCGGTTGGAAACCTGTTAGTATACAGTGCTTTCAAAAGAATCACTGTTTATAAGAAAAGAATAGAAAATTGAAAAGCACCGATGATTTCTAGTGCGAGTAGATGAAGATTGTTTGATTAGGAAGAAACAAAAAAGAAAAAACGTTTGTTACAAAAGGCTATCAACGTGGAATACATAAGTGAAGTTGCAACTTAGAAAGAATTTCTGCAAATATTGACAATATACTTATGTTCAGTTTAAGTCAAATATTATCTTGTACAGTTGTCAGATCATTTATCGTATAATAGTTGGCTACTTAGTCAATGATGAGTAACAAAAAATAAAAGAACGCAATATTGTCATCGTGCAAAGTCTCTCAGAAACATAAAATCGCTTCTCTCTTTCCATAAAGTCCTACAGGAATACACCAAAAATATATGTACAGCGCCTCAGGTGCAAACCTTTTGACTGGATGATTACCAGTTGGTGAATTGAGGTGGTTCGACGTTTTACGAAAGAATCTAGTACCATGTAGAAGCTTCTCTCACATCTCCTACTGTCGTAAGCTCTGGCCCAATTAACATGACTGATGTATTTCAAGAACGAGTCTACGAAATCCGCAAAATATGCTGAGTGGATGTTTAGTCTTCGACAAGACGTTTTGGTCAATTGACCATCTTCAGTTGATTGATACTATGCCAGGTTAAAAGAAGATTCCTCGGCGCTTAGTGCGTAATTATTATCAGATGCATCATGTTATATAAGTTATGTATTTCTTGCCAGGGGACCTTCCTTTTATCTGATGTAATGGTATCCGTCACTTGACCGAAACTCGTTGTCAGTAAACCAATATTACACCAGATTTTGTCTGTTTCGTGAAACAGTTCTTTAAATACAGGCTGAATCATATATTTCTGCAAGAGGTAGTATTGGTCGAAACTATAAGAAAAGCTCCTGTAATGATATGTCTGAAACCAATGCCTGTTGATATATGGGTCAGTTTGTATATGTCCATCACTTTAGAGATGATTGCGGCACTCGGCTATTCGATACAGGATGTTAAATCAAACACCTTTCAGCCGCCTAGGCTGTATGGAAATTAGACGACTGAAAGGTGTTTGATTTGACATCCTTGGGTCAATTTGTCCTCTCATCTTCATGTATGTTATGCATAAGTAGACTCTAAAGGCAGTGGTTACCAAATATATTAACACGTCCTTCAGCCGTTCTTCGCAGCGATTTCACATACACCTGGCTCCATTCGGTTTGCGTCAGGTACATTGTTTCCAGTCAATTCTGTACGTTGCCGACGGTTTGGGCATACACCAATGCCTTTGAATATCTCTATAGCCAGCAGTCCAACGGCTTCAGGTACGGTGAACGGGGAGCCCATGCTACCGAACCTCTTCGACCAAACCATTTCCCTTGAAACGATGCGGTGAGGTTTTGTGTACTATACACAGAAAATGGCTGGTATCCCATCGCGCATAATCTGCAGTCGCTGCCTTTCTGCAGGAGTAACTTCTTCCAGCAGCCGAAGAATGCGTTGTAGCCACACGCAGTCCTGAAAATAGGGTCTACTTCTACGTAACAGACAGACGGGAATAAGGAGACATATTGATCCATATTCCAATCGCTCCTAGTTTCCCCACATATAATTAGTTAGACCAGTATTGCATGAAACAATATGTTAATGTTGTCTCATCGAATGACTTACGGCCTACAATTCGTGGAAATCTATATTTCATGCCTCACGACAGCAGAAAATTACTTAAGAAAAAACTTTACTCAAAATGTGAAAAAAGAATTCAATTTCATGAATCTACTGTTACGTTTCTGTTATTTACTATGAACTTGTCCTTTATTTCAGATTCACAGTCGCGGTCGTCTGGGTACAGTAAATGAATTTCCCGTTAGTGACTGATAATCCGTACACTCACGGGCGGATGTGACTTTCACAGAAATGTGTAAGGCCTTTTCGGCTGCCCTGTAATAAGACTTGGTTCAGCCTTAGTCGCTGACGACACTCTTACGTCTTAAGTCTTTTTACAGATTGTCTCCTGGGATCCACACAGGAGGTCCATTCTATTGGTTTTGATGTCGTTAAAATTTTCAGCCGGGATTAAGTTTTCTACCTGACTTACAAAAGTTAGATGCATTATCGTTGCATTAGTGTTATCTCAGATAGAATAGTTTGCTGCCTGCATGACCTTTTTTATGGCGATAAGCCAGTTAGAGGTAAGTCTGTATAAATTTTGCTCAGTTTGTCGATATTACTTTTGTAATTGGATAAATAAATGGTTTTGGAGAGAGTTATGTGCATAATATGGGATTAAATTTACTAGATGCTTGCATTAACACTAATTTCCAAACTAGATATAAAGAACAATAGATTACACTTAGTGAGGCGTATTTTACAACACTATGCCTCTTCACTATAGAACTAACTACTGAAGTGATCGTTGGTGTCGTAAATAATACTTTACGAACAGACGCAACACTACTGTACAGAGTTCGCCACAGTGTCTTAGACACCAGGACCACTATTTAGATGTTGCATGTTATTACATTTAGTATGAAGTTGAAGAATAATAGCTGTTACATGATGGACTGTTGCAGACTGCACGCTGAGTGGTTAAAAAGGTTGTAGATGTTATTCTCCTGTGACATCCACGTACGACAATAACAATTTTGTTCCTTTGTTAAGGTTCACTAAGGAAAGTGGCTCATTTAAGGTAACGAAGTGAAAGACGTCCGTCTACTGGTAGTTCAATGTGGAATGTGTAATAATTTCTGGGAATATTCGAAAAGGCCACCTCACGTTCAGTAAGAAGAGAAGCATATACCCAATGTGTTACCTGTTTTGCACGATTGTGGCACATGTTTATAAGTCACCAATGCTGCTATAGCACGACGTGATACTCCGAACTTTTTGAGAACTCGCGTAACAAAATTTACGATCCTACTGAATATGAGAGCGTCAGCCATTAAAGAGTAGCTTTAGCGCAACCAGCTGCAATGCCACATTAAAAGTTTTTCCGTTCATCGAGTCTCGTCGCATTCTTTACCGACCTTCCTGCAAAGACTTGTATCGCTAAAAGCACAAAAGTTGCTTCGAAAAATAACAATAATAGTTGTGGTAATTGTGATGATACAATCATAGTCTAATCGAGATGTGATAAGAAAAGGTGGTGAATTGATAAATGCGTACCGGTACTGAAAATTTATCACAGTGAAATCGTAACACTTACACTTCTTCATTGGTAGCCTGATCACGTTTGATGTGGTATATACAACATAAAAATATAGAACACGTAATACAGACTTGTACCAGGCATGTTTTCTGAATGCCAGTTAGAGATAAGCTGATTTTATTTTAATTAGTAATAGCAGAAAACACACCTCATTATCATCTTAAAAGAATGATCGTTCAGAAATAGCTTCTGACGCAAGCCATACGCGTTTAAAGACACATACGAATACGGGAGTTGTCAAATGGTTACGGCACCAGAAAGTGAAGCGTAATGTAATCTCTTGAAATTATCTTTGTCCCTGTAACAACGTAGACGCATTCTGCATAAGCTTCAAAAACTTTTCATATGACGATAAATGTATACAGCAGAAGGCAGATAGAGCCTAAAGTGACTCAATTACGATACATGGATGTATCGATACATAAATGTCTCTTCTATCACGACTCCTTATAAAACCTCTCCACAAATCTAACACTGCAATTTATATTGTTACTATTATTGATAAAATTTTCTCGAGGTTCTAGCTGCGTCCAATGAACTCTCGTCCTATTGCTCCTCAGTCATTGTCAAGTGGTGCCTGCCGTGTGGTTGTTACTGCCGTCATTATATAGCCATGCTGCAGACTTTGACGTCACTGGTGCTCAATCGGCCGCGCTTACTTCAGCCTTCCGATAGACAAGTCCCAAGCTGTGCTTAGGTAGTACATTATTTTTACAGTGAACGTGTAATGTTTTATTTAAACTATATAAATGTTAGAAATTTTAACGGAATGTAACCGCCGTCTTTACCGAAAGTGTCGTGAGAAGTTTTTATAAAGGAATCGATTCAGATAAAGTTTTCTGACGACATCCTCAAGAAAGACTGCGGTCTAGCGTTAAAAACAGCTTGGAATCCAGCTATCGAAAGAATGAAGAAGCATGGCAATGGACTCGTTTCTAGTAAGGTCATAGGAGGTAGCGTGACTACATAGGGCGTTTCAGAGTCTTTGCATAAAACCTCTAGGTCTGATAGGTCACGTCAAGGGGAACAACTATTTTTCGACACAAAATGTTCGCTAACGTCTCCCGATAACGCTAGACGTCTTTTTAATATTGGTTGTACCCGTGAGAGACTGGAGAGGGTAGGCAATCTGCAGGAAGCTTTTGGAATGTATGTTGCGTGCAATCCAGTCATCTGCTTTCCGAGAAAGGCGATAGACCGAGGAAACTTGAAGTTTGTAACTCCCTTCTAAAATATCTTTCTCAGCCTGGAGGCACTCATTGAAAATCAGTCTGTCAATGTTCTGTGGTAGGCAGTTCGCAGATGCAACTCCTGGTTAGTAGACTCTGATGGTTCGGTGTCTCGCAGGGGCATAACAGTAATAAAAAACAGGCGTCACAAGGAATCATCAGCTAACATTTGGTCTCTAACAAACTTTGTTCCCCATGACGTGATTCAGCACCACTGGAACCTTGACGCAGAGAGACTGAAACACCCTGCATGAGAATGACAGCATTAACCACATGACAGTCACCTCTTGATGCTGGCTGACGAGCGTCCAGTCGAAAGTTCGGGGATTTTTAACGACTTGACGCAAGTGGAGGCTTGAGAAGACTTTATCTGTTTCTATCGCTGTAAGACCATGCATGAGTATTTATTATTAGTAGCTAAACAAGTACTGTTTGGTGAAACATTATGAAAAAAGACAAGAGTCTAACGCATCATGTGCAAACTTGTGATACGGCACATCAGCCGACTGCGCTAACGCTTTTCTCGATGGCTGGTGCTCTTTGAGTGTTGTTCAAAATGCTCGTAAGTCTCTGAACCTTCTGTAAAGGCTAGAAAAGATTATCGTGTTAGAGTAGTAGAGGCAACATCTGATTAGATACTACAACCGCGGTAAGGACGAGCCAAATCGGTGTATGCTTCCCTTGGGGGATACAAGTGGAGACGCTAGTTCGTCCAGTGGCGAGGTAGTTCCGGTGGACCTGGGCGCGTTGCGTTCAGAATGTGACGAGACTCGCTGTTGCAGGACCAAGAGCAACCAGCGGTGGCTCAAGCTGCGCACCACGGTGCAGCTGTCGAGCGCCATCTCCACCTCCGCGCAGAAGAAGCCGCCGCTGAAGCGCGAGGACTCCTTCCTGAAGCGCTTCTCCACCCGCCAGATCCCAGAGACGCAGGTGAGTACGCCTCGCCCGCTGCCAGCGCCGCACAATCCTCGGCTCGCTCGCCTGACAACAGGTTTCGATCTCTTCATGTAAAGTCGTTGGCTTGAGTGAGCTGTTCTTTTGTTCTACAACCAACACCTTAATTGATTACGTTAATTATTGTTGATTTTTCCGCCAGCTGCGAGTAGAACTCGCGCTCTTAGCGTTGCGCACAAACATACACTACTGGCCATTAAAATCACTGAACCGAGAAGAAATGCAGATGATAAACTGGTATTCATTGGACAAATATATTATACTAGACCTGACATGTGATTACATTTTCACGCAGTTTGGGTGCATAGATCCTGAGAAATCAGTACCAAGAACAACCACCTCTGGCCGTAATTACGGCATTGATACGTCCGGGCATTGAGTCAAACAGAGCTTGGATGGCGTGTACAGGTACAGCTGCCCATGCAGCTTCAACACGATACCACAGTTCATCAAGAGTAGTTACTGGCGTATTGTGACGAGCCAGTTGCTCGGCCACCATTGACCAGATATTTTCAATTGGTGACAGATCTGGAGAATGTGCTGGCCAGGGCAGCAATCGAACATTTTCTGTATCCAAAAAGGCCCGCAAAAGACCTGCAACACGCGGTCGTGCATTATCCTGCTGAAATGTAGGGTTTCGCAGGGATCTAATGAAGGGTAGAGCCACGGGTGGTAACACATCTGAAATGTAAAGTCCGCTGTTCAAAGTGCCGTCAATGCGAACAAGAGGTGACCGAGACGTGTAACCAATGGCACCCCTTACCATCACGCCAAGTGATACGCCAGTATGGCGATGACGAATACTCGCATTCAGTGTGCGTTCCCACGATGTCGCCAAAAACGGATGCGACCATCATGATGCTGTAAACACAACCTGAATTCATCCGAAAAAATGATATTTTGCCATTCGTGCAGCCAGGTTCGTCGTCGAGTACACCATCGCAGGCGCTCCTGTCTGTGATGCAGCGTCAAGGGTTACCGCAGACATGGTCTCCGAGCTGATAGTCCATGCTGCTGCAAACGTCGACGAACTGTTGGTGCAGATGGTTGTTGTCTTGCAAAGTCCACATCTGTTGACTCAGGGATCGAGACGTGGCTGCACGATCCGTTACAGCCATGCGTATAAGATGCCTGTCATCTCGACTGCTAGTGATACGAGGCCGTTGGGATCCAGCACGGCCCCTCCTGAACCCACCGATTCCATATTCTGCTAAAAGTCATTGGATCTCGAGCAACGTGAGCAGCAATGTCGCGATACGATAAACCGCAATCGCGATAGGCTACAATCCGACCTTTATCAAAGTCGGAAACGTGATGGTACGCGTTTTTCCTCCTTACACGAGGCATCACAACAACGTTTCACCAGGCAACGCCGGTCAACTGCTGTTTGTGTATGAGAAATCGGTTGGAAACTTTCTTCATGCCAGCACGTTGTAGGTGTCGCCACCGGCGCCAACCGTGTCTGAATGCTCTGAAAAGCTGATCATGTACATATCACAGCATCTTCTTCCTGTCGGTTAAATTTCGCGTCTGTAGCACATCTTCGTGGTGTAGCAAGTTTAATGGCCAGTAGTGTAATTATGTATACTGTCCATTCGTCCCTCCTGGGAATCGAGAAGCTTACAATCTTCCCTGCCTCCTTCCTACTTGCAATTATTGTCCACAATAAGCAAAGTCATTTGTGAAAACTTGAGAGGAGCGAGGATTACAATAATCTTTCTGGTTTACTTAGCTTGCATGTTGAGTTGGCCCAACTCGTCTTGTCTAGGGGCCCCGTCCTTGAAGCTGTATATGTCATATTTTATGTTGTCGCTGCTGGTTTGATCTCAATAAATTTGAAGATTGTTGTTGCAGAATTTTTATTTTTACGTAAATCTATTTTTTCACATTTTAGTATGTCATACAGTCTTCTGATTTTTCAAACTAACAAAGCCGAAATCACATTGTTCGTACAAAATACAAAAATATGTCCGATCACATCAGAGGCATGTGTACGACTCTCTCACTCTGCGGAAATAACCATGTTCCAAAGGGTTT
The DNA here is from genome assembly GCF_023898315.1 of Schistocerca nitens. Taxonomy (NCBI): domain Eukaryota; kingdom Metazoa; phylum Arthropoda; class Insecta; order Orthoptera; family Acrididae; genus Schistocerca; species Schistocerca nitens. Next base: position 241,057,396 of record NC_064622.1, on the reverse strand, counting down.
GCAATTTTTCGTAACTAATGAATATCTACCAGTTTCTGTTACATTATTACTTTCAATTATTATTTCATAAATGAATCAAGAAAATAAACGTAGTAATCATCACAGTAATGCGTAATTAATCATAGAAATTTTAAGTGTGCCAATAGTTCGTAATTTCAAATATATCTAAAGAAATAATTTCAACTGTACATTCGGAACTAGCACTTATCGCTTATAGCCTCTAGACTAAAACATTCTATAAAGTAATTCGTTTTCATAAATTTTAGCGTGAGATATAACGTACCGTGTATAAAACTGTATGAAAGTTTTCAGAAAAGCAACTGAGATAATACTGACCTGTCCAAAATTCGAAAAATATTAATGGTGTCGACAACTACTGTTGAGGAAATGTAATGCTAGAGAAGGCTGTCCCGTCACAACCTCAATGATTTTTGCGTGTTATTGACATTGATGCTGACAAGAAATAGGTTCTACGATTTCCGGAACTTTCGATAGTGTTTTAATTTTCTGTTTAGTCGGATAACAAATGAGAAAAAGAAATACTTTTTGATGTGATATAATTATAAATTAACAATTTTCTGATTTTTTCCCCTCATTCTTCTGGGTAAGATTTGCTTCTTCAAAATTTCATAATTCTAGGAAGAAGAAAACTACCATCTACCTGTTGAGGAATGTGTTTGAGGGTAATTGAAATATGTGATATAGATGACCACGTCGTTTGATTGCATTGACTTTGAACCTGAACTTTTCCACATGGACCTTAGACCATGAACATTAATATGTGACATCACCGTAAACATCTTCCCATTCATGAAAAAAATGTGTCCTACCAACGAACGATCACACAATCGGTTAACAGGTGACAGATTTTTTTTTCGTGTGAGCTAATAACAGATCAACAGCTTTGATATTTTTCCTTTACTTGTACTGGGAAACCTTGCTTCTTAACAAATTCCATGATTCTTGGCCAACGAGAAAAACCATATACTCTACTAGTATCCAAATATGTGACGCAAATAGCTGTGTGTTTTGAATTCATTGACTTAGAAATTTACATTGATTGCACAGCTAAGAGACCATAGACCTTAGCTTGTGACATAAATTTCAACTTGATATGTTTACGCGTTTCTGAGAAAAAGGCGTCTTAATAGGCGTGTTGACACGGAGTCAGATATAAAAAGAAGTGTAATATAAACATAATTTAATAATTTAGGATTTTTCCATGGCTTGTACTTCTAATCCTGTTTTCTTGTCAAATTTCATGTCTCTAAGGCAACGGGAAATACCCTATAGGTTTCGATGAGTGAGGATCAAAGTTTCAAGATATGTGACACAAACAGCTATATCCTCTACATCTACATCTACATTTATACTCCGCAAGCCACCCAACGGTGTCTGGCGGAGGGCACTTTACGTGCCACTGTCATTACCTCCCTCTCCCGTTCCAGTCGCGTATGGTTCGCGGGAAGAACGACTGTCTGAAAGCCTCCGTGCGCGCTCTAATCTCTCTAATTTTACATTCGTGATCTCCTCGGGAGGTATAAGTAGGGGGAAGCAATATATTCGATACCTCATCCAGAAACGCACCCTCTCGAAACCTGGCGAGCAAGCTACACCGCGATGCAGAGCGGCTCTCTTGCAGAGTCTGCCACTTGAGTTTATTAAACATCTCCGTAACGCTATCACGGTTACCAAATAACCCTGTGACGAAACGCGCCGCTCTTCTTTGGATCTTCTCTATCTCCTCCGTCAACCCGATCTGGTACGGATCCCACACTGATGAGCAATACTCAAGTATAGGTCGAACGAGTGTTTTGTAAGCCACCTCTTTTTTGATGGACTACATTTTCTAAGCACTCTCCCAATGAATCTCAACCTGGTACCCGCCTTACCAACAATTAATTTTATATGATCATTCCACTTCAAATCGTTCCGCACGCATACTCCCAGATATTTTACAGAAGTAACTGCTACCAGCGTTTGTTCCGCTATCATATAATCATACAATAAAGGATCCTTCTTTCTATGTATTCGCAATACATTACATTTGTCTATGTTAAGGGACAGTTGCCACTCCCTGCACCAAGTGCCTATCCGCTGCAGATCTTCCTGCATTTCGCTACAATTTTCTAATGCTGCAACTTCTCTGTATACTACAGCATCATCCGCGAAAAGCTGCATGGAACTTCCGACACTATCTACTAGGTCATTTATATATATTGTGAAAAGCAATGGTCCCATAACACTCCCCTGTGGCACGCCAGAGGTTACTTTAACGTCTGTAGACGTCTCTCCATTGATAACAACATGCTGTGTTCTGTTTGCTAAAAACTCTTCAATCCAGCCACACAGCTGCTCTGATATTCCGTAGGCTCTTACTTTGTTTATCAGGCGACAGTGCGGAACTGTATCGAACGCCTTCCGGAAGTCAAGAAAAATAGCATCTACCTGGGAGCCTGTATCTAATATTTTCTGGGTCTCATGAACAAATAACGCGAGTTGGGTCTCACACGATCGCTGTTTCCGGAATCCATGTTGATTCCTACATAGTAGATTCTGGGTTTCCAAAAACGACATGATACTCGAGCAAAAAACATGTTCTAAAATTCTACAGCAGATCGACGTCAGAGATATAGGTCTATAGTTTTGCGCATCTGCTCGACAACCCTTCTTGAAGACTGGGACTACCTGTGCTCTTTTCCAATCATTTGGAACCCTCCGTTCCTCTAGAGACTTGCGGTACACGGTTGTTAGAAGGGGGGCAAGTTGTTTCGCGTACTCTGTGTAGAATCGAATTGGTATCCCGTCAGGTCCAGTGGACTTTCCTCTGTTCAGTGATTCCAGTTGCTTTTCTATTCCTTGGACACTTATTTCGATGTCAGACATTTTTTCGTTTGTGCGAGGATTTAGAGAAGGAACTGCAGTGCGGTCTTCCTCTGTGAAACAGCTTTGGAAAAAGGTGTTTAGTATTTCAGCTTTACGCGTGTCATCCTCTGTTTCAATGCCATCATCATCCCGGAGTGTCTGGATATGCTGTTTCGAGCCACTTACTGATTTAACGTAAGACCAGAACTTCCTAGGATTTTCTGTAAAGTCGGTACATAAAATTTTACTTTCGAATTCACTGGACGCTTCTCGCATAGCCCTCCTTACGCTAACTTTGACATCGTTTAGCTTCTGTTTGTCTGAGAGGTTTTGGCTGCGTTTAAACTTGGAGTGAAGCTCTCTTTGCTTTCGCAGTAGTTTCCTAACTTCGTTGTTGTACCACGGTGGGTTTTTCCCGTCCCTCACAGTTTTACTTGGCACGTGCCTGTCTAAAACGCATTTTACAATTGCCTTGAACTTTTTCCATAAACACTCAACATTGTCAGTGTCGGAACAGAAATTTTCGTTTTGATCTGTTAGGTAGTCTGAAATCTGCCTTCTATTACTCTCGCTAAACAGATAAACCTTCCTCCCTTTTTTTATATTCCTATTAACTTCCATATTCAGGGATGCTGCAACGGCCTTATGATCACTGATTCCCTGTTCTGCACTTACAGAGTCGAAAAGTTCGGGTCTGTTTGTTATCAGTAGGTCCAAGATGTTATCTCCACGATTCGGTTCTCTGTTTAATTGATCGAGGTAATTTTCGGATAGTGCACTCAGTATAATGTCACTCGATGCTCTGTCCCTACCACCCGTCCTAAACATCTGAGTGTCCCAGTCTATATCTGGTAAATTGAAATCTCCACCTAAGACTATAACATGCTGAGGAAATTTATGTGAAATGTATTCCAAATTTTCTCTCAGTTGTTCTGCCACTAACGCTGCTGAGTCGGGAGGTCGGTAAAAGGAGCCAATTATTAACCTAGCTCGGTTGTTGAGTGTAACCTCCACCCATAATAATTCACAGGAACTATCCACTTCTACTTCACTACAGGATAAACTACTACTAACAGTTATGCCTAACGTTATGCCTAGAATATTTAGTAAGCACCGCAGTTTAAATGTGTTGAGTTTACGTTCTTGTTTAGCGCACAATCTCTGTGTCTCAACACCACACAAGAGAATACTCAGACTGCATTGACTTAGAAGCTTATGTTTATTACACCGGCAAGGGACTACAGACCTTCTTGTGGGATATAAATGTCAACCTGATACAGCTACACTTTCCTGAGAAAATGGGGTTTTAACAGGCAGACGGACAGACAGACAGTCAGAACACAAGTGACAATTTTTTTCTTCGTCTGATATAATTACAAATTAAGAAGTTTTAGACTTTTTCTTTAGTTGTACTGCGAAATCCTTCTTATTGCCAAATTTCGTGATTCTAGGCCAACAGAAAGTGCCGTAAAGACTACGACGAGTCAGCCTGAGAGTATCAAAATATGAGTGATAAATAGCCGTACCTTTTGACTACATTGACTTAGAAGCGTCAATGTTTTACGCAGACAAGGGGATATAGACCTCAGAATGTGACATAAGTTTCAGCTTGATACGTTTCAACACCAGAACAGGCGGGCGGAGAGCAAAGTGATCGTACGAGGGTACCGCTTTTACGGTTGAAGTACGGAAGCCTAAAAGTGCTTTTCACTAGATACGTTGGACTTTAATTTATGAAGTATCTTTTGTGGTCTTTTTTGAAATTCGATACACATAATATGTCTCCACATTTTGGTATTTATTGGTTAACAACAGTATTTCTTTATAGCAATGGCGAACAATTGATTTACGCTGTTTAAGCCACTTGTTTATATATTCTGAAGTCCACTGCCTTTATCTTTGTTGTAACGGGAGATGAGGTCCAAAACCTTATCACATATTCACTTAACGCAATTTTTCGTATTTTTTACCCGTTTTTTACGCTACATTTGTGTTTTTTGTAAGAGAAAGTAAATTCAAAGGAGACGAAAAATTGCGAATACTGAAAGGCAACGAAGTTGTTAACCTTATATTCCGCTAACAAAGAAGCAAAAGGTACTGGATTTCAGAATATGTAAGAAGACGTAAAAACACCGTACGTAAGTCGAAGGTCGATGTTATCAAAAAAATATGCTGTTTTTATCGTTTCGATACCAAAATACAGAGGAATGTTATGTATATTTCCAAACTCACCATATACGATGCTTTATTAATGAAAGCGAATCGTCTCTTGCGAAAAATACTTTCTAACTGAAGTTAGCTTAAGACGGAAAAACCATTAAAATTTATAATAGCTGTTGTTCAAGCTGGCCAGGCAAAAACCATAGCCGCGCAGAGTGGCTTCGTAGTTAGAGGCGCCATGTCACTGACTGCTCGGCCCCTCCCGCCGGAGGCTCGAGTCCTCCCTCGGGAATGGTTGTGTGTGTTGTTCTTAGCATAGGTTAGTTTAAGTTAGTTTAAGTGGTGTGTAAGTCTAGGGACCGATGACCTCTGCAGCTTGGTCCCTTAAGAACTCACAAACATTAGAATTTTTAAGAAAAACCGTATTACTTATCTTCATTATTCGTGCAGACTTTCACGGCAAATTTTTGATTACTCAGTGACTTGTATTTTACGGGCCCTACGCTTTGTTTCAGATGATCTTGAGCATCTAGTGAAAAAGAGCTATCTAAACTGAAATATCTCCTATCATTGATAAAGACAATCGCAGATCTCCTTAGCAGGGTTCTATGATGACAGGCTATTGAGCAAATCAATCAAATTATTGTGGGTATGTGAATGCATTGCCATTGTGTGAAATTGTCCAACGTTTCGGCCCCTGTAGCAAATGTCATTCCAATTGTTAGCAAAAACATCCCGAGGAAGGCTATTTTCAATGGTGGCCGAAAAGTCGGAGAATTTTACACATTGAGAGAACGGTCACATGCCCAGAAGAATTTTATTGATTGTGACAACAACAATGGAAGCCTGCGCTTGTATTGACAAACTACTTAAACCAACGAGAAAGCTGCCCGAATGCTTCGACACAGCTAAGAAACTAGGCATGCCTCTTGCCTCAGCAGGAGTATATAAAATTCCTTGCACATGCAGTAAAGTGTACACATCACCAATGGGCTACGCTTCCTAACGGAAGATCCTAATGGCGTCCCGCAGGAACTTCCGTTAGCGATTCAGGAATCTAATGAGAGAGTCTACTTGGCTCCCACAGGTGGGGAAAGTGTGTACCATCCCGTAGGAGGCGGTCGTCTGCACACTCGTTTCACAGCTGAGTTTTTGATCCAGGCTCCGCCGTGGAACTTGTTGCCGTCCTTGATGAGTTTCCTCTTTCTGCTGCGGTCTTCGGCGAGCTCCTCCCATTGTCGCAGTCAATATTAAATGAGTTCATATCGCGCTGGGCGCAGTCTGTAAAAAGCAATGCAGGTCTTCCAGGCGGCCTCTTAGCAAGTGCTCTAATACTGTGCGCCGTGGAAGACGGCACTGGCCCATACGATGTAAGTTCCCAACTAGCGCAACGACGTTCCTTGAGAGTGGCAGTGACACTCAGTAGCTTCGCAGTATTCAGAATTCTCTCATTTATCATTTGATGCCTTCACGTTATGCATAGAATATTTAGTAAGCACCGCAGTTTAAACGTGTTGAGTTTACATTCTTGTTTAGCGCACAATCTCTGTGTCTCAACACCACACAAGAGAACACTCAGCATGCGTGCCTGATAGACGACTATTTTTGTGGTCTCCATATGATGTTTTTCGACCCACGCTGTTGCATTGGGAGCTTCCAGAAAGTATTCGACGCTTTGTACTTTGGAACTACAAAGACGAGCATGAAGATCAGACTTGAAGAACGCAATAGCAGTTGTCGTCTGGGCAACATGAATAAATCGGCACCAGCAAATCAGGGAATCACAAAATTCCTTTCTTCTGTACGCTGGTCTCTTCAGGTTCCAGTCATTACAATGCTAGAATGTACAGAGAGGCCACACAGATTCGAAAGCACAAAAACAACTTTAACAGGAAGAAAGAACGATTGAAATTAGACAGATTGTGGCCTTAGTGCTAAGTAAAGGAAACTACAAGGTTCGTAACCTGTTGGCGCGACTCCGCAATGTTATGCAGCCGTTTGACGGTGTCACTAACTAATCGTTGGGTGGTTACGTATAAACAATTTGATTTTATGAGCTTCTTTAAATTCGCAATTCCTAGCCTCCGATGATGTCTCCAGTGATAGGAGTAAACGTTACTCACAGAAATATGACCATAAAACAAAAAGCACGAAGAACGTTATTTAGTTATCTTGCACATAACTAGTTTTACCTCCTTCTTGGTTATCAAGCCACATTACAATAAAAATTGTAATGCTTACAGCATACTATAATCGACACAGCTTTGTGGAGCAATACGTTGCTCACAGAGATAAGCCCATAAAATTAAAAGTACCAAGAACCTTATTTCATCATTTGGCTCATAGCTAGTTTTACCTACTTCGGCGTTATGAAGCCACATTATAATTGAAATTCTAATGCTTGGAGCATACTGTAATCGACATACCTGTGTGAAGGAAAATCAATATGTAGTTACGTAATATTCACCGTGAATCTTGTATGTTGTTTCTAAGGCCTACATGAATTATAGTGTATTTCATACCTGTGGTTCTTATTTTTGAAACAAATAATTTCTCTTCAGTCCCTTTACTGTTCTAGGATACTAGCACAATACGCTTGAAATACCCAAGATCAATCAAACAAATGGTCCTCCATTTCGTAAAGTTATAGTGATTATTACACTTTAAATGTGAACATTTAACTGCTTGCTGCTGGTCTGGGTGGTGGTGCGAAGAGGCATCTAAGTACCGGTTTTCGTTAGTCGGCTTTCTATACGCTCTGTGACCTAGAGTGTTATCAGATCTTCTGTATACCAACACATCTAGGAAAGGGAGACCGACCTCACTCTCAACCTATTACGATGGCCCACCAATGGTAGCCGTAAGAATATTACCCAATACTACCGCTTCTCCTGCACTAACGCGGGATAACTCCCCTTTATAAGAGAACGCGGCACTCGTGTCTGACAGTGTTCTAGCTGTAGTGGACACCGGAACATCCTGAGGAAGATCGCGGCAGAGGGGTCGAAACGTCGATTATTTTAGAGGAAATATAAGGCGGCCTAATAACCCAGAAGATTTTAACTTAATTGACAACGGCATGCAGATTTACATGTGGGACATATTACGGTGAAGTAATGAAACACGTCCTCATGCACGAACGATCATCCAACACTTGTCACACGCGCTGGTGGCGGAATGAAACGTCCTTACAGACCTAGTGGCTAGTGTGAGCGCACGCCGCACAACAGGGATTGTCACCCTTCTTGAGATCACACACCCTATTAATAACTATGTCTCGGCTTTCTCCAACGGACCACCGTGATTTGTGTTAACTTCAATATAACTATTTTCATTGACTAAAAGTGGCATTTATGTTCGTCCCATTGCGTATTTCTGTCAGTTACCTTCTTTACTGCACTGTAGCAATTATGTCCACATAAGATCCCACTTTCATTGAGCTATGTTACTTGGGAGTGACACATCATGCGAAATATAGTTCTGTCCTTAAGTTTTTCACAGCAGTGAACATTTTACCTAAGCTAATTAGTTTTTAACTCACACATTTAGGTCCTACAACAAAGTTGATGATTGGCTAATTTTGATAGGCACAATTTGGAGCCACTTAGTTTAAGATCTCTGATCTCACAATATTAAGAGCCACACATATTAATATGACGATGGCATGGTATCTGAAAACTAGCTAGTTATATAACAACTAGTGTAGAATATTATACAGTCGTCCTGAGTTTTTCATTCGTATTGTTGCATGTGCCGTATTGGCTGTGGCGACAGTGTGTGTTCGCACTGTTACTATTAGGAAGGGGCTACGATGGGTTAAGTTGCTTGATTGCGTGCCCCGGGAGAAGCCCTTCGTGACCGAGGCTAACCAGATGAAAGGATTCCGCAGGGCGCCAGCGCTGAGTAGTATCCGGTGTGGCGGAGCCGAGTGGTATTTTAGGGCGCGCAGTTCAACGAGTCTTGCTCCGATGGCTGGTTCTGCGTGTGGAGAAAATCTGAACTGCATCCCGGAAATATACTGGCCACTGTGTGACGCGATGGCGGAGGCGGCGACGTTTTACGGTTCCATGTCGGTAAGCTGCCTGGCGTACCTAATATTTATTGACTGTACTTACGATGATATTTGCTCTTGCCAAGGATGAACTCGAAACCGGGAGATACCAGACTTCTTCAGTTTACTTCAGGTGGACATTTATTAAGTATTTCTGATGAACAAGTTATTTCGAAACTAAATGATTGTGACGGCAAGCGTATTCAATACGATCTTCTGGCTTGCAAGGTTCAACCAGCAGGCAGCAATGCAAAAAGAAACGAGTACCTCCCGGCGTATAAAATATTCAGACAATTTATGGGAATGGAGTCAGGTGGGGTCTTCGACAACCACCGATGTGTCATTTTGAAGGTCTTCAAAGACGTCACAGGACTGCATTCTCATACATTATTTCAACATTGCAGAAGCTTGCCCGTGTCTTGAATCGCATCACTACCGATGACGAAGCTCACTGTGTAGAGAGAAGAGGTCATCTCTGCACATTGGTCCCGCAGTGTAGCCTCAGGCTTACCATCGGCAGTCACCTAAGGTAATGAGGTAGTACCGTCAATGTTAGGTTCTCTAGACTTCATTTTCATTGTTCTAAGCCATGTCATGGATGTCCCGTATAAGCATGCTTTTCAGGAAGCTTCTACAAGAGAGCTGCACTCTGTACATTTGTTGTGGGATTGGGTTATCCACATCTGATGTAATAGCAACGCACTCTTGAGAGGATACACTGTACTAACTTAGAAAATCTCCAGTCAGCAACGTTAGCTGAAGTCAGCAGCTGCTTGAGAAAACAGCCAACGAAATTCACACGGAAGTCGACTGAAGTGCGTATTCTAACCATCCGCCACTGTAGCTGAGTGGTCTGCGCCTCTGACTGGTATGTGGAGAACCTGTATTCAGTTCTCTATACTTCTGGGGATTTTTCCTCGGTGAGTGGATAGGAACGGATTGCGCTCAGTCTCGGTAGGCTACAAGGTCTGGAAAGCTGACAGTGACCGGAAGGTTGTGTGATTGCCCCTTAGCCATTTATACCGAATCCAAACGATGCCATCTGGCCGACGATGCCATCAGCAACGCGTGGTACTTTGAGCCTGATCGTCGAAAATACTTTTTTCTTCTCAGTTCCAACGGGGAGTAACGAAACTTACTACAGTGTCACTTGTAAAAAAATTTAACCCGTGTAAAACTTTTCTAAACTGATACAAAACAAAATCAATTCACTGCTTGGATAAAGTAAATATGTAAACCTTCGTATGAGATGATGCCCAGCAGTGCTCTTTGTTGTTTAAATTGTACATTCACATTACGAGTAATGTGGCTATCCCCTATGTTGCCCGCCCGGTTGGCCGTGCGGTGTAACGCACGGCTTTCACGGCGGGAAGGAGCACCTGGTCCCCGGCACGCATCCGCCCGGCGGATTTGTGTCGAGGTCCGGTGAGCCGGCCAGTCTGTGGATGGTTTTTAGGCGGTTTTCCATCTGCCTCGGCAAATGCGGGCGGGCTGGTTCCCCTTATTCCGCCTCAGTTACAGTATGTCGCCGATTGCTGCGCAAACAAGTTCTCCACGTACGAGTACACCACCATTACTCTACCACCCAAGCATAGGGGTTACACTTGTGTGGTGTGAAACGTTCCCTGGGGGGTCTACCGGGGGCCGAACCGCACAATAACCCAGGGTTTAATGTGGGGTGGCGGAGGGGTGAAGTGCACTGCGGTAGTCGTCGTAGGGTTGCGGACGACTGCGGCTGCGGCGGGGACGGATCCTCTCCGTCGTTTCTAGGTCCCTGGTTAACATAACATAACATCCCCTATGTTCGACGTCAACGTGCAAGAACCACTCACAGCCGATAAGTGGGAGCACTAGCCGTGGAGGAAATTTGAAAACTATCAGGGGGGGGGGGGATATGGACCATAGTGCAGTCGTTGTCGTAATTTGGAACAGAGCGATATATCTGACGTTCAGATGGACATGATCGTAGGCCTTCGGGCCAAAGATGGAAGAATTTGGGAAGCGTTTCCGGAACGGCTAACTTTGTAAACCGCGTGCCTCAGTGGTTAAAATATACTATGCATGGCAAACCCGCTCTATCACAAACCGGCCCTGGGGCAACTACTGTGCACTTCAGGTCATAGATGACAGGGGTGAACAACGGCTGCGGAGATGTGTACGGGCGAACAGACGTGCAACTTTTGAGCAGCTGACCGACCAGACGAACCAAGGGGCTACCAACAGTGTCTCCTCAACGACCATTCAGCTAACGCTGCTGCGTATGGGCATCAGCAGCAGGCGCTTTGTTCATGCACCCATGCTTACTCCTGTGCATTGGCGACGAAGGCTGATACTTACCCGTGGGCACCACAGCTGGAGGTCCACTAAGTGCCGTCAGGTGGCCTTTTCAGATGAATCACGTTTTATGCTCTATCGGGCGGATGGCCGTTGGCAGTTTAATTTTCTTCAGCACGATTGTATCTACCACCAGAACAATGCAACAGCTCGAAGCGTACGTGTGTGGTTCCAAGAGTACCGGGCTAAGTCTACTTTTCACCTCTGCCCATCAACCTATCTTGATTTAAACCCAATCGAGAATCTGAGGGACCACCTAAATCGGCCTTTTCGTGCAGTGCAGCTAGCCATGACAATGGAGTTGGGTAGGTGGCACTGCAGACGCAAGCGCTTCCAGTGTGGTCGAACGCGGTTGAAGGACGAAGAACGAAGCGGAAGGTTATGTCTCCGTGGAGGATAAGGAATCTCGAGAGAACTGAGTGCTCTGGTGCTATCACAAAGCATGCGATAGTGGAAAAAGTGGAAGTCAGTTTCGAACTACTTTTCAATGTTTTGCACTGCATTTTGAATATGACGCTGGGTCCCGCCCCAGCTCATTCCCATTCAGAAATCCCAACCAATCGAGAAATCAGTGGAAATTTTGCAGCTTCTTTAGACCAATCTTCATGGTCTAGCCATCTCATCAATATGGACATCTGCAGGGTGTAACACTATGGCCTTGAAACAAAGGAATGACGCAAGCCGTGGAAACATGTGGATTCACAACCATTCAAAAAGGTGACAACCCAAAATCATCAAGGAAGGAGACTGTCAATGTTTTCTGAGGTTGCCATGATGAGGAAATACATAGCAAGGCCGAACTAACAATAAACGCTTCTGAAACAAAACAAAAAATCTCTCTATAAGACGTGAGCAACATGACATTAGCATATATGAAAATATTGTTGAGGAGTGTCAAAAGGTTAAAGATTTGTGAGGTATAAGGTTCAATCAAGATTCCAGTAAATAAGGTACAGAATACCACATGTAGATCTTTGGAGAGATAAAATTGAGAAAAAAAACAAATAACGGCTATCTACATGAATAATAGAATGCATTTGTTTATAAGGAGCAAAATCCTAAGAAACGACAATACAAGATAAAAAGAAGGATAGGACCCGTGCAAATGGAGAGAAAATTCCAAACACAGCAGTCAGGAAGCGACTGAAAACACTCGCGTACATCACTGTAGACGTGGAAGAACGGAGTTGAAATGGTATGGCGATGTGATGACATTATGGGATAAATAGGATATATTTGGCAAACTTCGAAGAAGAGAAACATATGAAGACCCTGTGCAGAATATAAAAATCAAGTGTATCTGATATGTAATGAAGAAATTTGAAAGAAGATTCGTACAAGGATATACGGCGAGGAACAGCCTCATTAACTGTAAACTACTCGCAAAAAAATTGTGAAGTGATAACAAATAGCCACCCGCTATGGCCGGAACCACGCGACTGCTACGGTCGCAGGTTCGAATCCTGCCTCGGGTATGGATGTGTGTGATGTCCTTAGGTTAGTTAGGTTTACGTAGTTCTACGTCTAGGGGACTGATGACCTCAGATGTTAAATCCCAAAGTGCTTAGAGCCATATTTGATAAAAGACAACGCTTGTAACAGGCATAACCATTACAGGAGCATATTCCCAAAATCTTCTGACGAGGGTACAGGAGACTATCGTGATGAATTGTTGCGTGAAGCTAAACGAGGGTACAGTAGGCTCAAAAGATGAAGTGTTTCAAGAAGCTACCAGATGATGCGAGAGGCTGTCAAGATAGTGTTGAGGGGAGGTATCCAGAGATACAGGGGGCTGTCAAGGTGGTCGTGAGAAGTTATCCGTGGGTGCAGCAAGCTGTGAAAATGAAATGTTATGGGAAGCTGTCAGAGGATATAGGAAGCTGTCAAGATGAATAGTCACAGAAGGCTGTCAAGATGTGATGTCCTGGCTAGGCGTCCGTGTGTACAAGGAGGTTCTCAAGACGGTGTTGTGGAGGGCTGCCTAAAGATACACAAGCATATCAAGAGAAGCATTATGGGAACTTGTCTGATGGACTGCATTTGATGCACAACACCCTAACCGAATCTGCATAGGACACAGTGACGTACGCTGTTTCTTTGGCCTACAGAATTTTGCCTCATGGCTACACTCATGACACCCAGTGATTTCTTTCTCTTAGAAGAAGAAACCATATTATGTCAGGCATTTCCAAATGATGATGACGTTGTATTCCAGGTGGAATGTTTCCTTAATAGCCAAAATGAGGACTTCTACAACCATGGTGTTCGATGAGTCATCCATCACCGCGAAAATGTGTTGTATATAGAGGAGCACTAACAGCTTCATAAAGTTTAATGGTTGAGGCTGGATTGTTTGAAGGTAGTAATTAAAATTTTATGGCTACCCATCATGTGTGTCATGTATGGGAATGAAATTAGCTGTTTTAGACAGTACAAGTACGGAATAGCTCCCTCAGGTGCTGCATATGACTCGAGCCGTTGAAAAGCACGCATTAGGAACGTCGTGGACTGGCCGTGGAGCTCATCTGCCAGGGAAATTGCCTCGAATAGCAGAGGAGAGGTTAGCAGAGGCTGCGGGGCTGATGAGAGACGATTCGCAGATTCAATCAGGCGCGCCGGCGGCCGCGCCACTCGGCAGGTCGATACGGCGGAGTCGGCCGGCTGCTTGTTGACACAGCGGCGGCTGCAGCTGCCTCGAGCGACCACAATAACACGTGCGCCCCACGTGACCGTCTGCCGAACAGCCAGCCCGTGTTAATTTGTCGGTCGCTCATTCGGGGATGATCGGCTCCCAGCGTCAAGCGTTGCGATTCCGGCTCTTAGTGGAATCACGTCCCTACAGGTCTCGTCTTGCAGTTATCACGTCCTTAATGACGTATGTAGCAATTCTCGTGTTCACTGTTGATAAGGAATGTTGCCGGTTATTATGTTATACCTCCTACGTCTACATATACAGGGTTGGGGGTTATTTTGGCGGAAGAGACCAGACAGCGAGGTCATCGGTCTCATCGGATTAGGGAAGGAAGTCGGCCGTGCCCTTTGAAAGGAACCATCCCAGCATTTGCCTGGAGCGATTTAGGGAAATCACGGAAAACCTAAATCAGGATGGCCGGACGCGGGATTGAACCGTCGTCCTTCCGAATGCGAGTCCAGTGTGGTACCACTGCGCCACCTCGCTCGGTCATATACAGGGTGGTCCATTGATTGTGACAGGGCTAAATGTTTCAGAAATAAGCGTCAAACGAAAAAACTAGAATAAACGAAACTTGTCTAGCTTGAAGGGGGAAACCAGATGGCGCTATTGCTGGCCCGCTAGATGGCGCTGCCATATGTCAAACGGATATCATCTGCGTTTTTTTTAAAAAATAGGAACCCCCCTATTTTATTACATATTCGTGTAGAACGAAAAAAAATGATTGTTTTAGTTGGACCACTTTTGTGCTTTGTGATAGATGGCGCTGTAATAGTCACAAACATATGGCACACAATTTTAGACGAACAGTTAGTAACAGCTACCTTTTTTTAATTAAAATACTGAGCATAGGTACGTTTGAACATTTCATTTCGGTTGTTCCAATGTGGTGCATGTACCTTTGTGAACTTATCATTTCTGAGAACGCATGTTCTTACACCGTGATTACCTGTAAATATCACATTAATGCAATAAATGCTCAAAATTATGTCCGTGAACCTCAATCCATTTGGCAATACGTGTAACGGCATTCCTCTCAACAGCGAGTAGTTCGCCTTCCGTAATGTTCGCACAAGCACTGACAATGCGCTCACGCATGTTGTCAGGCGTTGTCGGTGGATCACGATAGAAAATATCCTTCAACTTTCCCCACAGAAAGAAATCTGGGGACGTCAGATCCGGTGAACGTGCGGGCCATGCTATGGTGCTTCGACGACCAATCCACGTGTCATGAAATATGCTATTCAATACCGCTTCAACCGCACTCGAGCTATGTGCCGGACATCCATCATGTTGGAAGTACATCGCCATTCTGTCATGCAGTGAAACATTTTGTAGTAACATCGGTAAAAAATTACGTAGAAAATCGGCATGCATTGCACCATTTAGATTGCCACCGATAAAACAGGGGCCAATTATCCTTCCTCCCATATTGCAGCACCATACACTAACTCGCTAAGGTCGTTGATGTTCCACTTGTCGCAGTCATTGTGGATTTTCCGTTGCCCAATATTGCATATTATGCCGGTTTACGTTACCGCTGTTGGTGAACGACGCTTTGTCGCTGAATAGAACGCGTGCATAAAATCAATCATCGTCCAGTAATTTCTCTTGTGCCCAGCGGCAGAACTGTACACGACGTTCAGAGTCGGCGTCAAGCAATTCCTGGTGCATAGAAACATGGTACGGTTGCAATCGATGTTGATGTAGCATTCTCAACACCGACGTTTTTGAGATTCCCGATTCTTGCGCAATTTGTCTCCTACTGATGTGCGGATCAGCCGCGACAGCAGCTAAAACACGTACTTGGGCATCATCATTTGTTGCAGGTCGTGGTTGACATATCACAATTGGCTGAAAACTTCCTCTTTGCTTAAATAACGTAATTATCCGGCGTACGGTCCGGACACATGAATGATGTCGTCCACGATACCGAGCAGAATACATAGCACACGCCCGCTAGGCGTTTTGATCACAATAACCATACATCAACACGATATCGACCTTTTCCGAAATTGGTAAAATGACCATTTTAACACGGGTAATGTAACACGAAGCAAATACCGTCCTCACTGGCGGAATGTTACGTGATACCACGTACCTATGTTTGTGACTATTACAGTGCCATCTATCACAAATCGAAAAAAGTGGTCCAAGTAAAACATTCATATTTCTTTACGTACTACACGAATATGTAATAAAATAGAGGGGTTCCTATTTAAAAAAACGCAGTTGATATCCGTTTGACCTATGGCAGCGCCATCTAGCGGGCCAACCATAGCACCAACTGGTTTCCCCCTTCAAGCTATACGAGTTTCCATCTTTAATATACTTTTTTCGTTTGATGCTAATTTCGTGAGATATTTGGCCTGGTCACTATTAATGGACCACCCTGTATATCTTCATGACTAATCTGCACTTCACAAGTAAGTCTTTGGAAAAGTGTTCATAGAACCACATTCAAACTATGTCTCGACCGTTCCATCCTAAATATGTCCGTGCGAGCTCTCGCTTCTCAACTTTTATAACGGAAGTCATTATATAAGTGGTAGCAAAATATTTTCACGTTGAGGGGATAAAGCTGGTCAACGATATTTCATGAAAATATTTCGCCACAATGAAACACGCCTTTGTTTTCATGTGTGCCACCACAACTCACTTATCATATCAATCACAGTCTCTCCCCCTTTCGCGATAATCGAAAACGTGCAACTCTTACTTGTATTTTTTTTTATTTTTCTTCCTATCTAGTGAGGATCTCATATCTCGCAGTAACACTTCACAAGTGGACGGACAAGCCTGTTGTAAGATGTTTCATCTTCCAAATTCTCTACCTAAGACCAATTTATCCATAATATTTTTATGCTATCATTGCAACTGACGTTGTTCATAATCGTATTCTCTAGGTATTTAGTTGAATCGACAACCTTTACGTTTGGTTATTTATTGAGTAACAAAAATGTTACCAAATTATTGTGGCACTCACGTACATAACGTCACACTTTACATTGTTTGAGGTCAGCTTCCACTTTTCACGCCAAGGACATATCTTCTAAGCAGCTCATTTTGATACTCTCGAGGCTATGGTAGATAGTGAAAGGCAGCGTAGCCAGCAAAGAATCTAACAGTGTAAGAGGGCTGCTCAGTTTGTCTCTTAAATAGTTTGTATTAATTGAAAACAGCTGAGGGCCTATACCATTTCATTGCGAAACCCCAAATAAATCTTACGTTTCATCACACACTTCCAGTCAGATACTACTACTGTGACATTTCTGACAGAAAATACGAATTCAGTCGTACGACTAAGACGATACTCAACGATTACGTTGAGGACAAGGAAGCAGAACAGAACATTTATAATATCCCCCATGAGATAAGTGAAGTTTTCCAGTTTTCACTACTCTTTGTCGTCGTAATACATTCATCATTCTTTGTTGTAAAACTCTTTTCAGTCGTCTAGTTAGACAATTTCTATTTGAAGGCATTTCCATTATTTTATGCCTACTTGTACTCGATTTAATAAATAGATTCATTTTAGCTTCTTCGCTGCTTCAATTGCCACTTGTTACAATTTCCATCTTTAATATACTTTCACAAAATAACTTTCCACCAACGACTGAGACCAACCATATGCATGTCGCTAAACATACTACTTATTAAGAAAAACTGCATTTGACGAGTTTTCAAAGGCCACATTGATACATCACAAGTAATATAGGTTGTATACGGACTTTTGTGACTGTTATAAAAGTCTTATTTTGAGCAAACGCATTTCTCTTTATTTCAAAGCATATTGGTATAACAGTCCGTTCTTTCTTTTGTTTTCTTTTTTTTCACGAATCTATTATTCAAGTTCGAAAACAGGTCTCATGAGTTACATTACTACTATTAAGCAGTATTAAATTACAGTTCTCATCCACATGATTGATACATGTAATATATTACAGCGTAATAGTACTTACATAAAATTTGAAAACTGTTTACCGTCTTGAGAAACTGATTTTTAAAGAAACCGTATTGTTACACTGACTAGTGAAGATGTTTTGAAGTAAAGGAAAAGGCTTATGTTCTAAATATGACTTTCATTACAGTCGCAAAAGACTGTGTATGACCTATATTAATTGTAGGTCTGCAACTGCCCGTATAAGGTAATTTAACTAGTTTCTCGGTAACAAATAAGTACCGTAAATAGCGTGTAACTTCATTGTTTTAATACAGATTTCAGAAAAACAGCGTAACTTTATATCAGAAACTTGCCTATATACATTTGTTTATAGGCCTAATTCTCGTAACGTTTTTGGAGAATCAAAGTTAAAGTACCTCGTTTAATTGTCCTTTTTTTCATTCAATCGAGTGAAATATATAATAAATAGCGTATACCTTCATTGTTTTAATACAGATCTCAGTAAAACAGCGGAATTTTAAATCAGAAACTTGCTTTTATACATTTGTGAATAGGCTTAATTCTTGTAACGTCTTTTTTGATTTTCGGTAATTTAATTGATTTATTCTAGCTAAAGTATTATTCTTGCCATGAGTGAGAAGTGCCTGACTTGCCGTAGAATTGTTAGTTCCGGGGTTTGGTGTGATGGATGTAGTAGTTTTTTTCACTGGGGGGATTGCAGTGGCGTGGGTGTTGGGAAAGTGGATCAGGCTCATCAGTGGTTATGTAGGATTTGCAGCAGAGATAGGAAGATAGTGGAACAGGAGGGGAAAATTGCTGCCCTTCAGGCTGAGCTAGATCAGGCTAGGGAAGATCTGGACAGGTTAAGGAGGGAGAAGGGCAAAGAGAGGTGGGAAGTGGCAACAGGTAGCAGAAGGAACAGGCCTAGAACTAAGTCGGACAGTTTTGTGGTGAATGTCAAAAATCAGTTTGACCTGTTGCTTCAGTTAGAAACTGATGAGCCTCAAGCAGAGGTAGGTGTAGACAGGACACAACAAACTTTCAATAGGAAATTGAAAAAGAATGTAGGAAAGTCATCGAAAAGGAAGAAAGTTTTGTTGTTAGGCAGTTCTCATGCCAGAGGTGTAGGCCAACTTCTGCAGGAGGAATTAGGACCAGAATACCAGGTCACAAATTTTTTCAAACCAAGTGCTAGTCTGGATCAGGTGACAGAGGGTTTAGGTTCACTCTGTAAAGGATTTATCAGGGAAGACACCGTGGTTATTGTGGGAGGGCCAGGGAACAGCATCAACAGAGATCCTGGGTACAGTATAGAGTGTGACCTGGTAAAGATTGCGTCGGCATCGAGACACACCAACGTTGAGTTTGTATCTGTCCTGAGACGCCATGACCAGCCTCATTTGAACTCTTCTGTTGGGAGAGTTAATTTGGAGTTGGAACGGCTGCTTGGGTCGGGTGCGGGGGCTCATATTGGTGTGGTTCCTGTTGATTATCTCAGTAGGTGGGACTATACTAGGCACGGCCTACATCTCAACAGGAAAGGGAAGGGGAAACTGGCTGGGGTAATAGCAGGAAATTTAAGGGGGGGAGGCACTGCCATGAATGGTAAAATACCAGTGGTTACAGGTGTTGGAGCAGCACCTTTTTTAGGATAGGTAAGACAGAAAGATGTCAAGTTCTACGAGAGGTCAGGATTGAAACAAATCTTCAGTTTAGGAAAGAAATTAAACAGCACAATTCTAGCACATTGGATCACCAATCACAGCTATCAATTATAAATTTTCACCAATCACCAGAAATTTTATCTCCACCAAGTTGTATCTCAGTCCTAGGTAATTGCATTGATGAATTAAAGTCACCCAACCCAGTTGACATAATCTGCCTCTCTGAACACCGCGTGACCACTGGTATAGGAACTAGGCCTAAGCACAATGAGAAACTCAGACAGGAGAGTACTGCAAATGTTAGAATAAGGAAAGGTTCTCATAAAAGTATAATTAAAAATAATGTAAGTATATTTCATCAAAATATTGGGAGTTTAAAGAATAAAGTAGATGAGCTTCTAGTTTGTTTAGAAGATTTAGAAGCTGAGAATGAAATAGATATACTATGCCTGTCTGAGCATCACATTGTTACTGATATGGATAAGGTAAATGTAAGTGGATATAAGCTCTCTGCACATGTAATGAGAGAAAATATGGAGAAAGGAGGAGTTGCAATATATGTCAAAAGTTATCATTGTGCAAAAAGTATAGAAACAAAAAAGTTTTGTGTAGAGAAACATATAGAAGCATATGCCTGTGAGCTTAAATTAAATAAAGGCACATTTATAATTGTAACTGTATATAGGTCCCCATCAGGAAATTTTCATCTATTTCTGAAAAATTTGGACTCCTTGTTGTGCTATCTGTCAGAAAGGGGGAAGCAAATTATTATTTGTGGGGACTTCAATGTAGATTCTCTGAAAGAGGGTAATAGGAAGAATGACCTTGAAGTATTACTCGGTTCTTTCAATTTGACACCCGTTATTGATTTTCCTACTCGGGTGGTAAAGGATAGCAGCTCACTGATAGATAACTTCTTTATAGACCAAGATAAGTTTAACCAGATAAATGCTCAGCCTGTTGAGAATGGTCTTTCTGATCATGGTGCACAGCTAGTTACAATATATGACATAGCTCCATTCAGCAATACTAAACAGTCCTCCAAAGTAGTACGTCCAGTCAACGATTTAACAATTGCAAATTTCAGGGAAAGCCTACAGCAGTTAGACTGGGATGAGGTGTACCGTGAACCAGATGCCAATTTAAAATATAATTTATTTCATGACATTTTTGTAAATGCATTTGAAAACTGCTTCCCCAAGAAAATAGTTAAATATACTCGTAAGAAACCTTGTAACAAGCCATGGCTTACTAAGGGTATAAAAATATCTTGTAACCGGAAAAGGGAAATGTATCTGACAGCAAGAAAGAGTAGTGACCCAGAAACTATCAAAAATTATAAAAACTACTGTGTTATAT
This sequence comes from Schistocerca nitens, assembly GCF_023898315.1. Classification (NCBI taxonomy): domain Eukaryota; kingdom Metazoa; phylum Arthropoda; class Insecta; order Orthoptera; family Acrididae; genus Schistocerca; species Schistocerca nitens. Next base: position 241,036,367 of record NC_064622.1, on the reverse strand, counting down.
TAAGAAAAGTTATTAAAAAATCCAGGAGTGTGTCTATCATGTCTGAAATCAGCAACTCTGATAATAAAATTAAAACAATTTGGAATATTATTAAAAGAGAAACAGGTCAACCAAGAGCAGAGGAAGACAGTATTACCATCAAATTGAATGAAAACTTTATGAACAAAAAGTCAGAAGTGGAAAATATTTTTAATAATCATTTTCTAAATGTTGTGGATATAGTAGGATCCAGGTGTTCATTAGTAGATGCTAGGCTGTTAATGGAAGAGGCCATACCTATGCAATTTGATACAATTGAAATCTCACCCACTTCTCCCTCTGAAATTAGGAAAATAATAAACTTGCTTAAAAGCAAAAACTCACATGGAATTGATGGCATTTCCAGCAAAATACTAAAAGCTTGTTCTCAACAGATAAGTAAGATTCTCAGCCACCTGTGTAATAGCTCTCTGGAACAGGGCATTTTCCCTGATAGGCTGAAATATGCTATTGTTATACCTTTGCATAAAAAGGGGGATAGATCTGATGCCAACAATTACCGTCCAATCTCCCTTCTAACAGCTTTATCCAAAATTTTTGAGAAAGTAATGTATTCAAGAGTAGCTTCACATATCTGTAAAAATGAAGTACTAACAAAATGTCAGTTTGGTTTCCAGAAAGGTTTTTCAACAGAAAATGCCATATATGCTTTCACCAGTCAAATTTTGAATGATCTGAATAACCGAACACCACCCATTGGGATTTTTTGTGATCTCTCAAAGGCTTTTGATTGTGTAAATCATGAAATTCTGCTAGACAAGCTCAAGTATTGTGGCATGAGTGGGGCAGTGCACAAATGGTTTAATTCGTACCTAACTGGAAGAGTGCACAAAGTAGAAATAAGTAGTTCTCGTAACATGCAAAGATCAGCACATTCCTCAAACTGGGGAACTATCAAGAATGGGGTTCCACAAGGGTCAGTCTTGGGTCCTTTGTTGTTCTTATTATATATTAATGACTTGCCATTCTATATTCATGAAGAGGCAAAGTTAGTTCTCTTTGCTGATGATACAAGTATAGTAATCACACCTGACAAACAAGAATTAACTGATGAAATTGTCAATACTGTCTTTCAGAAAATTACTAAGTGGTTCCTTGTAAACGGACTCTCACTGAATTTTGATAAGACACAGTACGTACAGTTCCGTACAGTGAATGGTATGACGCCATTAATAAATATAGACCTTAATCAGAAGCATATAGCTAAGGTAGAATATTGCAAATTTTTAGGTGTGTCCATTGATGAGAGATTAAATTGGAAGAAACACATTGATGATCTGCTGAAACGTTTGAGTTCAGCTACTTATGCAATAAGGGTCATTGCAAATTTTGGTGATAAACATCTTAGTAAATTAGCTTACTACGCCTATTTTCACTCATTGCTTTCATATGGCATCATATTTTGGGGTAATTCATCACTGAGGAATAAAGTATTTATTGCACAAAAGCGTGTAATCAGAATAATAGCTGGAGTCCACCCAAGATCATCCTGCAGACATTTATTTAAGGATCTAGGGATATTCACAGTAGCTTCTCAGTATATATACTCGCTTATGAAATTTGTCATTAACAACCAAACCCAATTCAAAAGTAATAGCAGTGTGCATAACTACAATACTAGGAGAAAGGATGATCTTCACTATTCAAGATTAAATCTAACTTTGGCACAGAAAGGGGTGAATTATACTGGCACTAAAGTCTTTGGTCACTTACCAAATAGTATCAAAAGTCTGACAGATAACCAACAAGTATTTAAGAAGAAATTAAAAGAATTTCTGAATGACAACTCCTTCTACTCCACAGAGGAATTTTTAGATATAAATTAAGAAAAAAAAACAAAAAAATATAAAAAAAATTAAAAAATAAAAAATAAAGTAAAACAAAAAACACAATAAAATAAAGTTGTTATATTAACTTAAGTATGTTGTTAAATTAACCTAATTATGTCATGTATTGGAAAATTCGACTCGTTCCACATCATTACGAAATATCGTATTCATGATCCATGGAACTAGTATTAATCTAATCTAATCTAATCTAATCTAAAGACGACGTGTTTACTCACGATTCATTGAATGACTTACGTCAGAATTATTTTCTAGACAGAATTTTTAAACATCAACTACAACGAAATTGTTCACGGGTACGAAATTTGGAACGCGTCCACGTTGCCATCATGAGGTACCTGATGGAGACGTTGTCTGTTCCTGAGGGTATTTTCGTTCCGTCGTCAACTACAAGAAAATGGTTTTTTTTTTCACCATACGCATTTTGTTTCGTTGTGGTAAAACAACGTAAGTGGCCTGTAATTGAAGATATTTACAGTTTCTGCTTGCCAAAATATTGTGCCCGTCGGACACCGGGTGCCTACTGTTCATATGTGAAATATTTCGTCATGAATCGCACCAAAAAAGGTTGAATAATCACCACCAAAACTAGCTTATTAGTGTAACGTATTTCAGATACGATTTGAACCTTTGCCTACTAGTAAAAAGTGTGAGATAAGTTTAGAATATCGTTGACTTTAGTGGTACCAATACAAAGAATTTTTTGAAAATAAGTGTAGTTTTAATTACATTATTTATTCTTAAATTTGACTCCATGTGTAAACTGGTTAGTTGGTGAAAGAAGGAACAGCAGTCGGTCGCAACTTGTGTCCATTTTAACAGATACAGATTTGGGTCACTGAGTGACCAACTTCAGTGCTAGAGGTGATACAAGAACCAATCAGAATACAATCGGATAAATGTTAACACCATATATATTAACACAAAAGTGCAATTGTATTAATTTCACATATAAGTGGATAGTACATACCGTAAGTTATCTTGTATAGTTACTCTCGGACTATACACTTCCAGACTTCAATTTTCATTGAGGACACTGTTTACAGTTATCTCGCAACTGGCTTCAGCGTAGACCTACGCTATACATGACTGTGACACCCTCTAAACATACATCATGTTTAGCTGGTTATCTATATCATTACAAGGATATGGCTTTTGTCGAAATAACCCACATAAGGTAACCTGTGGTCTAGGGAGCCTGCACGGTAGCTCATCGTGATCGGTCAGAGGTTTCCTCGCTCCCTGTAATAAAAAACTGAGTAAAAGAATCAACGATAAACTTGAACGAATGTCTTGTGACAGACCAGACACAACGAATAATACAGAACAAAATGAAAAAAAAGGGGGTAGCGTCTTTGATTCATTATCAAAACGTCTTCGGTGCCGTGTTCGAATCCCGCCGCTACTTAAATTTTGATTAATAATCAGCATTGGTGGCCGAAGAATTCCGGCATAATAAGTCATGCCCATCGTTCTGCCAAAGGTCAAAGAGGCCAGAGGAGCGGACAGAGGTTCAGGGCACTCTCTTGTACTACGGGTGGGAAAAGGTATACTTGGAAAAGGCCGGGTGATAGGGGAAGATTTCAGTAAGTTTACATATTGGTCAGACGGAGATTCCGAAATCAGATACTGGATTGTAAGGCACACCCAGGAGCAAATATCGACTCAGATCGCAACAAAGTAGTGATGAAGAGTAGGCAAAAGTTTAAGACATTAGTCAGGAAGAATCAGTATGCAAAGAAGGGGGATACACTTGAGGTTCTCTAAGGCTATAGATATAGCAATACGGAATAGCTCAGCAGGCAGTACAGTTAAAGAGGATTGGACATCTCTAAAAACGGCCAGCACTGAAATTGGGAAGGAAAACACAGGTACAAAGAAAGTAACTTCGAGGAAACCATGGGTAACAGAAGAAACACATCAACTGATCGATGAAAGAAGGGGTCCGCAGCTCGTGGTCGTGCGATAGCGTTCTCGCTTCCCACGCCCGGATTCTCGGGTTCGATTCCCGGCGGGGTCAGGGATTTCCTCTGCCTCGTGATGACTGGGTGTTGTGTGCTGTCCTTAGGTTAGTTAGGTTTAAGCAGTTCTAAGTTCTAGGGGACTGACGACCAAAGATGTTAAGTCCCATAGTGCTCAGAGCCATTTGAACCATTTTTTTTATGAAAGAAGGAAGTACAAAAATGTTCAAGGAAACTCAAGAATACAGAAATACAAGTCGCAGAGGAACGAAATAAATAGGAAGTGCAGGGAAGCTAAGACGAAATGGCTGCGGGAAGAATGTGATGACATCGAAAAAAAAATTAATGTCAGAAGCACATACTCAGCATAGAGGAAACTCAAAACAACCTTCAGTGACATTAAAAGGAAGAGTATAACGTTAAGAGTGCAACGGGAATTCTACTGTTAAATGCAGAGGAGAGAGCGAATAGGCGCAATGAATACATTGAAAGCCTCTCTGAAGAGGGAGATTTGTCTGATGTGATGGAAGAAGGAACATGAGTCGATTTAGAAGAGATAGGGGATCCAGTATTAAAAATAGAATTTAAAAGAATTTTGGATGATTTAAGATTAAATAAAGCAGAAGGGATACAAAACATTCCACCAGAATTTCTGAAGTCATTGGGAGAAGAGCAACAAAACGACTATTAACGTTGGTGTGTAGAATGTATGAGTCTGGTGACATACCATCTGACTTCCGGTAAAACATCATCCACACAATTCCGAGGACGTCAAGAGCTGACACGTGCGAGAATTATCGCACAATCAGCTTAACGGCTCACTTTCACAAAACGTAAACGATTTAGGCAGCGCGCACGGGGGGGGGGGGGGGGGGGGTGCAGTCCTAAGGAGGCACGAATGTTGCGTTTTCTAAGTTTACGTGGCATTCACAGTGACGTCTCATGGGGAGCTGCAATCTGTCATACCATCTTTTCCACCCTGAATCAGTCTATCTATTATTGAAAACCCTTAAGAAAATGGTTCAAACGGTTCTGAGCACTATAGGACTTAACATCTGAGGTGATCAGTCCCTTGGAACTTAGAACTACTTAAACCTAACTAACCTAAGGACATCACACACATCCATGCCCGAGGCTGGATTCGAACTTGCGACCGTAGCGGTCGCGCGGTTCCAGACTGAAGCGCCTAGAACCGCTCAGCCACAGCGGGCGGCAAAACCCTTTAGAAATTCCTACAGCCGCTCCTGAGATTATCTTCACATGTATAGACCCTGGTAACAATAGGTTTCTTGAGGCTCAATGGGCTAGTGTAGGCCTTTCAATTATGCACTGCTTGATGCCCGTACTGGATAACATTGACTTGATCCACGAAGACTCGCGGGGATCATAAAATGTACCAACCCCTTAACGGCAAAACGACAATAAGTCGAACATCCGCGACAATGGTGTCACGAAGTGGCTGCAGAACTGCCGCCACTACGGGTAGCGATGAGGAGCAAACGGAATTCTCGATCGCATACGGCGATATCCGCTGCTCACAGCTAGATGGCAATAATACCATTCATCATACTTTATCCAATTTGCACGAAATATTTACAAACTATATACACGAACCTTCGTCGTAAATCAGTCTTTCTGTTATCGAAAACCGTTCAAAATCCCTGCAGTATTTCCTCAGATTACCCTGAATATACAGAGACTAGCTATCAGGGAACTTCCGTCCATATTTCGAGAGATATAGAAGACGTTACTTGTACGTACTTGGTATGATTGTGATGGAATCATAATCATCTGCATGTAATACACAACACGCCTGTTCGACGTTTGCTGCATGCCACATTCACGCTGTTGCTATTTTAATAGCCAGCATTGTTTACTCCTTCACCTAATGTACATTGTATTCTGTAAACAGGGACTCTTGTGGATTAGAATTTCATGCAGATTTACCATCATTTTTGCTGTAGGTTAATAAATGTGAATGATCCTTGTAAGCGGGCGGAAAGTATAACCCAAGGTATAAAATGACACAAAGTCTATTTAAGTCAAGAGAAAACAAATTTCCTTCTTGGAAATGAGTCTTGAAACAGCCTTAAAGAAAATAAACTCTTCTGATTTAACACAAAATAATACTCCAGGCGGAATGTCTGGTAAGGGAGCAAGTGTTCTGGTCTAAACCCCAGCAATATCAACGTATTTTCTGTAACGTCACAAAAACGAAAATTAAAAAAAAATAAATAAATTTCGTTACAACATAATTTTTAAATAGCTATTGATGTATGAGTGGGGTTCATAACTTGAAAATGTGTTCTTAGCACCATCTTAGCCACAGCGACGCAGTTGTATACGAAGAGGAGACATACTTAATGAGCAACATAGTTTTCTTAGGAATTATACATTTTGCTAATAGTCGTTGACTTCTGTTCACAACATACTTTTTTGAGACGTATAGAGTAGTAAGAAGGGTATTGAACCTCAAAATATGAATATTACATTCACTACTAAAACTTAAATTTTTGGGTGAATTTTTTCTGAAAAATTTAAAACAAATTCGGAATCCGATATAAGATATCATTAAAGAGAATAGCTATGTTTTCAAAATTTTGAAACATTAATTAATGGTTAGATTACGGTATATTCAGAAGATGGTATAAACACAGAACAGCACTTCAGGTTGAAGATCTGGTAATGGAACAAATACCGTTCTAAACGTTTTTGGCACACCTCATGTAGTAACAAAGCCCGATTAAAAATTCTTGACCCAGTTAGAGCAGAAAGTAAAATCCGGAAGGTACCAGTAAGAGTCAATGTTCACAACGAGGAAACGTCTAAATCTGGCGAGGCCACATTAAAGGCAAACTCTACAATATTACAAGCCTGCTGGTCAGTCGTTACATGGGCACCACGTCTTCTTCGGGGTGGATGTGTGCAAGACCCGGGAAGAGAAGGCTGGCTAGCACAATGGTGACAGTGTAGTGGCGGCTGCGGAGTGGGCTATCTATTCAATGTGTAATAATTCGGCGCCTTGCACAGGACGTGAAGAGACTGCTCAGGGCCCACGCGCAACCCTAAATACAGACTTTGGCGCCGCGATGTGTCCAGTCTTACTTCCTGTCTCTTTGCCGGCGTAGGAAAGAGTTCTGTGGGGCGATTTAACTCTGTTGGCTTATTCAATCGCCGTCTGGTGGCCGTGTATAGCACGGCAGCCGTCGAATAACGTCCTGCTTACAAGGCAACCTCCCCATCGCACCCCCCTCAGATTTAGTTATAAGTTGGCACAGTAGATAGGCCTTGAAAAACTGAACACAGATCAATCGAGAAAACAGGAAGAAGTTGTGAGGAACTATGAAAAAAATAAGCAAAATATGCAAACTGAGTAGTCCATGTTCAACTTAGGCAACATTAAGGACATTATGAGCTCAGGAGCGCCGTGGTCCCGTGGTTAGCGTGAGCAGCTGCGGACCGAGAGGTCCTCGGTTCAAGTCTTCCCTCGAGTGAAAAGTTTGCTTTCTTTATTTTCGCAAAGTTATGATCTGTCCGTTCGTTCATTGACGTCTCTGTTCACTGTAATAAGTTTCGTGTCTCCTCCACAGGAAAACACGTCCGATATATTCTATACGACACTGGTGACGGCATGTGCGTCACATGACAGGAATATGTTGTCGACCCATCTAACTTGTACACTTGGCGAATGAGTAAAAAGATTCTTCTACCTTGCCTGATTTAGGTTTTCTTGTGAATGTGATAATCACTCCCAAAAAAGTGATGAAAACATACGAGTTTGTCACATAAACTGAAAATAAAAAATTAAACTTTTCGCTCGAGGGAAGACTTGAACCAAGGACCTCTCTTTCCGCAGTTGCTCACGCTAACCACAGGACCACGGCGTTCCTGAGCTCACAGTATCCTTGATGTTGCCTATCTTACGCATGGACTACACAGTTTGTATATTTTGCTTATTTTTTTCATAGTTCCACACAACTTGTTCCTGTTTTCTCGATTGATCTGTGTTCAGATTTTCAAGGCCTATCCGCTGTGCCAATTTATAACTAAATCTGAGGGGGGTGCGATGGGGAAGTTCCGTTGTTAGTAGCCGGCTGCACGTGTAACTTGGATGTAATGAGGGTTGCAAGCGTGACAGGCGTACGCCAATGTTATTACGAATTGAATTACGAACGGTTCGAAATATTACTGGTGAAATATCTGTAATAGCAATCTCTATCTTCAATACTGCTGGAAAGTCTGTTGATGCTTGAATGCTTGTTAATAAACCACTTAGCGAAATAAGCAGTCAAATAAAATATATTTATTCAATTACGTGGTAGCCTATGCTACAATGCAGTAAAGTTTTTCACGATTTTCGTAGGACTTTTCTTGAGTCATATGTCTTCTGAATGGTTACATGCGGCCCACCACAAGTTACTCTCCCGTACCGAACTTTTTATCTCAGAATGGAAGAGGCACCGTACGCCCTCTATTATTTGCTAGATGTTTTCCAATCTCTGTATCCTCTACATCGACCACTACAGGTTTCTGCCATTTTCCCACAGTACATGTTTCACTAGCACACAATGCAGTGCTCCAAACGTACATTCGCAGAAATTTATTTCTCAGATTAATGTGTATGCTTGATACTAGTAGATTTCTTTTGCCCAGAAATATTCTTTTGCCTGTGCTAGTCTCCTTTTAATGTCCACCTTGGTCTGTCCGTCGTTGGTTATTTTGCTGCTTAGGTAGAAGGATTCCTAAGCTTCATCTACTTCGTGATCAACAATTCTGATGGTACGTTTCTCGATGTTTTCGTTTCTTCTACATCTTATTACTTTCGTGTTTCTTCGATTTACGCCCAGTCTATACTCTCTATACTCATTAGACGGTTCATTCAGTTCAACGCATCCTGTAATTTTCCTTCTGATTCACTGAGGGTAGCAATCTCATCAGTGGATTTATCATTTCTATACCTCCTTTTTGAATTTTAATCCAAATCCTCAATCTTTCCTTTATTTCCAACATTTGTTTTTTCGATATGTACACTGAAGACCGTAAGTGTCTGGCACAGTTGATAGCTCGGTTACTGCTGCTACATTTTTGAACGTAGTGTTATAGTTGGCGCACGAGCGATGGGACACAGCATATTCGAAGTATGGATAAAGTGGAGATTTTCCCGTGCCACCATTTCACGAGCAACATCCCGCTCTTCCAGAATTGCTACAGAGTGGCTCCAGGAACACTCTTCTGAATTTAAACACTTCCGCTAGCCGCCAAACTCCCCAGACATGAACATTATTGAGCATATCTCGGATGTCCTGCAACGTGGTGTTCGGAAGAGATTTTCAGCCCCTCGGAAATTACGGGTTTATGGACAGCCTTGCAGGATTCATGGTGTCAGTTCACCACCGGCAATGGAGGGTGAAGCTTTGACAATGCCAGCCACTCGTGCTGGCGAAACGTCAGAAAAATCATTAGATGAACGTCGGCCGAAGAACCCGAGACAGAAGCCAATAGGCAGTTTGTCAACAAGTGGCCACGAAAGCCTTAACAATTTTGTATGCGTAGATGATGTTCTTTTCCCTAAAGTTTAATGTTATATCGCCAGTCTCATATGTTCTAGGTATGAAAGTGAATATAGACGTTTTTAGTTACTCCCCCCCCCCCCCCCCCCGCCCCCACATGACTTTAGAAATTGCTCTTCGTATTTCTTTCACCCCTGAGAGACTTTTGCCTTATATGATCTTAGGTCTTCCTAAGCACTTAAATTCCGATTCTAGAACTATTACTGTGTCCCTATCTCTGCCCTATCGACTCATGTTTCTTTTTCTGTCCTTCCTTCCTGGAGGCCTTCAGTGTACTATTTCGATCCATCCGCTCTCTCCTCCGCATTTAACAGTGGGGTTCCTGCGCCCTTCCTTTTAATATCACCAAAGGTTGTTCTAATCTTTCTGTATGCTGTCCTTCCGACATACATTTCTCTTTCGATTTCTTCACATTTTTCATGCATCCATTTCGCCTCTGCCTCACTGCACTTCCTATTTGTTTCACTCCTAAGTGAATGGTTTCTTTTTGTTCCTAAATTTCCCGTAGAAACTTTTACTCCCTGCTGTTGTCGATAAAACTATGTTTTCTTCGCAGTTATCTTCCTTGTAATAACGTTTTTCTTCCTTCTCTCAGTGACTGCAATTTTTAGAGATGTCCATTCTTCTTCAGCTGAACTGCCTGCTGAGCTATTATTGCAGTATCTATAATCTCAGAGAGCACCAGGCGTACTTCTTCATTCCTTTTTTTTTCATTTTCCACGTCTTTGCGCCTTGATCATTCCTGACTAGTCTCTTCAACTTCGGCCTGCTCTTCATCATTACTAAATTGTGATTTGTGTGTACATCTGCACCTGGGCGTGTCGTACTATCCAGTATTTGATTTCGGAATCCCTGCCTGACCATGTTCTAATCCAACTGAAATCTTCCCATGTTATCCGGCCTTCTCCAAGTACACCTCTTCCTCTTGGGAGTCTTGAACGGAGTATTCGCTATTATTAGCTGAAATTTATTGCAGAACTGAAATCGTCTTTTTCGTCTCTCATTACTGCTATGCCTTCCTCTGGAACCGCAATTCAGTCCTCTGTGAATATTACATTTTCATCTCCTTTTACATAATGAATTACTTTCAGCATCCCCATATAGTCTCTCTTTCTCTTCATCTTCGGCTTACTACGGTGGCATGTATCTCTGAAGTATTATTGTCGGTGTTGGTTTGTTGTCGATTCTGATGAGAACAGCGCTGTTACTGAACGGTTCACAGTAACTCACTTTTTCGCCTACCTCACTACCCATAAAGAATACTACTCTCGGTATAGCGTTTTCTGCTGCTGTTGATAATATTCTATACTTATCCGACCATAAATCCTTGTCTTCTTTCCATATAACTTCACTGACCCACACTATATCTAGACTGAGTTTTAACATTTTTCTTTTAAGATTTTCTAGCTTGCATAACACGTTTCTTCTGACACTCCACATTTTCTCATTCTTACTCTCTCTCTTGGAAGCCATTTCCGGAGGTCCGACTGGTGGACTAGTCCGGAAGCTTTTGCTAATGCAGACATTCCCATGACACTACTTTCAGCTACAGGCCACATGTCATGTGGATACACATTATTGGTCTTAAATTCAGTGGTTCATTGCCTTCTGCATCCTCATGCCGTTGACTATTACTTATTCTTCCGTCCTTTGGTGTCAGTTTCCAACCCCCAAGGGCCAGAGAGTGCCCTAAACTTCCGTCCTCTCTTCCGCCCTGTTTGAAAAGAGCGTTGGCAGAACGAGAGTGACTCCTTATGCCGAAAGTCTTCGCCTGCTATTGCCGATGATTTTTATTCCAAATTAAAGCAGTGGCGGGTTAGAACCCGGGGCCTAGGACGTTTTCATTACTAATGAAATCCCTTATCCATAAATCACCGGTGCTCTAATTCATTGAACCGCACATAATAAATGGTCAGTCTTTAGGTACTAAATGCAAACCTCAAAGCTGTAATCAAAACCGAGCGGTCGGAATATCACCCTGTTTGGCAATGTGTTTAATTCTAAGAACTGACTGACTCGAAAGATGAACTCTAGTAATCGTTAGCATGGAATTTGAGTATTATGTATAATAATTTATAGCTAATGAATGAAAACTAGTACTGAATACATGCATATGATATAATGTTCGTTTGGATTCCTACAATGACTTTGGAAGTATAACGCTTCAGCCTGAAACCGCGCGACCGCTACGGTCGCAGGTTTGAATCCTGCCTCGGGCATGGATGTGTGTGATGTCCATAGGTTAGTTAGCTTAAAGTTGTTCTATGTTCTAGGGGACTGATGACCTGAGATGTTAAGTCCCATAGTGCTCAGAGCCATTTGAGCCATTTTTGGAAGTATACCGTGATGATACAGGGTGTAGAGCAAGGTGATTCAGTGGTAAGACACTGGACCAGAATTTCGGAAGATGGAACTAAGAAGTCCTCATGGCTATCTAGCAAGATTTTCATTGGTATGCCAAAACCGTTTAGACCAAAAGTGTGAATTGTTTGTTAACTAGTACCCGGTCTATAATGATGATATGAAGTCTGAATTCAGTAGGAAACCTAAAACACCTGAAAAGAGAAACGAGAAGGGTCAGTCTAGATGTACTAGCGGTCAATCAAGTGAAATGGAAAGGAGACAGTGATTTCTGGTCCGACGAACGTAAGATAATATAAATAGCATTATAAATTAGTATAGCGGGGGAAGGAGTCGTTATGAATAGGAAATTATGGGAGTGAGTGAACTATTGTGAATAGACCAATGATAGCTTAGTCCTCATTGAATTCGATAACAAGTCAATGGCCAAAACGATAAATGAGGTATACCTGTCGATCTCCCAAGCAGCATATGAAGAGATAGAGAAAGTGTATGTCGATACTGAACGAGTACTTCAGTACAAAAAGGAGATGAAAATCTAACATGTGGGAGTGAAATGCGATTGCAGGGGAAAGCCTAGAGGAAATGATTACGGCAAAGTATGGGCTCTGTAGCAGGAATGAGATACAAGAAACACCAACTGAATTCTGCAATACATGTCAGCTATAATAGCAAATAATATCTTCAAGAATCAGAAGAGGAGTAAGTACACTTGGAGAAGGGCGGGTGGTATGGGAAGATTTCTGTTAGATTACATCATGGTCAGATAGAGATTCCGAATCAGATACTGGATTGTAAGGTGCATCACGGAGCAGGTACATGCTCAGATCACAACTTAGTAATGATGAAATTTGAGAGACTAGTCAGAAACTATCATGGCGCAAAGAAGAGGAATACCGAATAACTAACGAATTAAGAGGTACGCTTGATGTTCTCTGAGGCTACAGATTCTGCGATAAAGAATATCTCAGTAGGCAATTCGTTTGAAGAGTAGCTGACATCTCCAAAAAGGGTAGTCACAGTGCAAAGAAGAGAACTGCGAAATAACTGTGAGAAACAGATGGCATACTTCGATTCATCGACGAAAGAAGGAATATCAGAATGTTCAGGGGAAGACAGGAACTCAAATTAAAAGCAAGGATGTTAAGAGTAAGAGTACAGCGTGAATTCCAGTGTTAAACGCAAAAAGAATTGATAAGCGAAACGAGCACACTAAAGGCCACTACGAGGAGAGGACTAATCTCATGACGAGATATAAGAAGAAATTGGAATCTATGTGAATGACATAGCGGATCCAGTATTGGAGCCTCAATTTTAAAGATGTCTGACTGACTTGAGGTCAAGTAAGGCAGAAGGGATACATAATATTCCATACAAATTTTTGAATTTATTGAAGGACGTGGCAAGCAAACGACTATTAAATTTAGTGTGTAGAATCTATAAGACTGGCGATGTATCATTATACTTTCTGAGAATCTTCGTCCATAGAATTCCTTAGATATCTAGGGTAGGTAAGTGAGAAAATTATGGCACTCCCAGTTTGACAGCTCATCCATGGAGCTGCTGACAACAATAATGGACAGGAGAACGGAAAATAAAATTTAGAATCTCTTAGAGGACCAGGAAAGGCAAAAGGCATCACAGAGGCAGTACTCATGTTGCGCTTGATAATGGAAGCAAAGCTGAATAAAAATCAAGATGTTCGTAATTCTAATCAAAATGGAATGAGCTGTTTTATATACAGGGTGGTCCCGAATTCATGGTACAAACTTTAATGGTAGGTACAGGACATTGTAACAAGGATTTATTGTATAGGAATGTATAGTCGCAGGTGACGCGGTGAGGCGTAAACAGGGGAAAGAGAAATGGAGTGATCGGTTGGTGTCACTGCCGGTAGAGGGCAGTAGATGAACATGATGTATCGCAGTAGGGACAAGCGCCATTCACAATTGTGCTGCCGTAGACGATGGGTGACTTTACGTATGCAGAAAAAGCAGACATGCATTACATGTACGGCCGTGCAAATGGTAACGCCAGAGCTGCGTTACGAATGTATCGCGCGGAGTATCCTAATCGACGAATGCCGGATCATAGAATTTTTCAACGGTTACATCGTCAACTTTGTGAAACAGGTACGTTCGACGTCAACAGACATGACGCTGGTCGATTAAGAGCTGTACGCACTCCAAGACTGGAAGAACGCATCTTGAACATAGTGGCTGATAGACCCGAGTCAAGCACAAGAACTGTTGCGCGTGACGTACATGTGAGTCATCAGACTGTATGCAGAGTGTTAAATGAAAATCGCTTACACCCCTTCCATTTTCAAAAAGTACAAGCATTGAATCCGGCAGATTATCCTCTTCGCGTGAACTTCTGCCAGTGGTTGTTGCAGCAATGTGCGTTGCAGCCGGATTTCGTAGGTCATGTGCTATTTACAGATGAAGCGACATTTTCACGCGAGGGTGTCTTTAATGCGCACAATTCCCATGTGTGGGCAACAGATAATCCACATGCAACGCGTCCACATGCGTATCAACAACGTTTCGGTATTAATGTGTGGGCTGGTATTGTGAACGACTTTTTGATTGGGCCATACTTACTACCCACGCGACTCTGTGGCGAAAGCTATCTTATTTTTCTGCAAGAAGTGTTACCAGAACTGCTGCAAGATGTTCCGCTCGCCATTCGTAACCGCATGTGGTTTCAGCACGATGGAGCGCCAGCACACTTCAGCACTGCTGTACGGAATTACCTGAATGCCACGTTTGGTGCTAGATGGATTGGGCGTGGTGGACCAGTCCCTTGGCCACCCCGATCTCCTGATTTCTCTTGCCTCGATTACTTTTTATGGGGACATCTTAAGAGCCTTGTTTATGAGACTCCAGTTGACTCAGATGAGGATCTCGTTGCTCGCATATCTGTAGCTGCTGCAGGTGTGCGTGAAATACCAGGCATCTTTGAACGTGTACGCCAATCGCTGCACCGACGCTGTCAAGCATGTATCGCTCATGGTGGACGCAATTTTGAACACTTACTGTAAACATGACACTTGTCAACAACGATTTCAATAAAATCTTTCGTTTTCCTTTCGGCCGTTATTTCCCCTGTTTACGCCTCACCGCGTCACCTGGGACTATACATTCCTATACAATATATCCTTGTTACAATGTCCTGCACCTACCATTAAAGTTTGTACCATGAATTCGGGACCACCCTGTATATATATATATATATATATATATATATATATATATATATATATATATATATATATATACTCCTGGAAATGGAAAAAAGAACACATTGACACCGGTGTGTCAGACCCACCATACTTGCTCCGGACACTGCGAGAGGGCTGTACAAGCAATGATCACACGCACGGCACAGCGGACACACCAGGAACCGCGGTGTTGGCCGTCGAATGGCGCTAGCTGCGCAGCATTTGTGCACCGCCGCCGTCAGTGTCAGCCAGTTTGCCGTGGCATACGGAGCTCTATCGCAGTCTTTAACACTGGTAGCATGCCGCGACAGCGTGGACGTGAACCGTATGTGCAGTTGACGGACTTTGAGCGAGGGCGTATAGTGGGCATGCGGGAGGCCGGGTGGACGTACCGCCGAATTGCTCAACACGTGGGGCGTGAGGTGTCCACAGTACATCGATGTTGTCGCCAGTGGTCGGCGGAAGGTGCACGTGCCCGTCGACCTGGGACCGGACCGCAGCGACGCACGGATGCACGCCAAGACCGTAGGATCCTACGCAGTGCCGTAGGGGACCGCACCGCCACTTCCCAGCAAATTAGGGACACTGTTGCTCCTGGGGTATCGGCAAGGACCATTCGCAACCGTCTCCATGAAGCTGGGCTACGGTCCCGCACACCGTTAGGCCGTCTTCCGCTCACGCCCCAACATCGTGCAGCCCGCCTCCAGTGGTGTCGCGACAGGCGTGAATGGAGGGACGAATGGAGACGTGTCGTCTTCAGCGATGAGAGTCGCTTCTGCCTTGGTGCCAATGATGGTCGTGTGCGTGTTTGGCGCCGTGCAGGTGAGCGCCACAATCAGCACTGCATACGACCGAGGCACACAGGGCCAACACCCGGCATCATGGTGTGGGGAGCGATCTCCTACACTGGCCGTACACCACTGGTGATCGTCGAGGGGACACTGAATAGTGCACGGTACATCCAAACCGTCATCGAACCCATCGTTCTACCATTCCTAGCCCGGCAAGGGGACTTGCTGTTCCAACAGGACAATGCACGTCCGCATGTATCCCGTGCCACCCAACGTGCTCTAGAAGGTGTAAGTCAACTACCCTGGCCAGCAAGATCTCCGGATCTGTCCCCCATTGAGCATGTTTGGGACTGGATGAAGCGTCGTCTCACGCGGTCTGCACGTCCAGCACGAACGCTGGTCCAACTGAGGCGCCAGGTGGAAATGGCATGGCAAGCCGTTCCACAGGACTACATCCAGCATCTCTACGATCGTCTCCATGGGAGAATAGCAGCCTGCATTGCTGCGAAAGGTGGATATACACTGTACTAGTGCCGACATTGTGCACGCTCTGTTGCCTGTGTCTATGTGCCTGTGGTTCTGTCAGTGTGATCATGTGATGTATCTGACCCCAGGAATGTGTCAATAAAGTTTCCCCTTCCTGGGACAATGAATTCACGGTGTTCTTATTTCAATTTACAGGAGTGTATATTACACACACACACACACACACACACACACACATATATATATATATATATATATATATATATATATATATATATATATATTCAGCCACTCTGCAGAATTATATATATCACACGCACACTATATATATTTTGTGTGTGTGATGTATATATAATTCTGTAGATTGGCTGAGTGTATAAAGGGTGCTAATACATATATGTGTGTGTGTGTGTGTGTGTGAGAGAGAGAGAGAGAGAGAGAGAGAGAGAGAGAGAGAGAGAGAGTGTGTGTGTGTATGGGTTTGTGTGTGTTTTGGACTTCGTTGCAGTTCAGCAGTCGTCAGAGATCTGCGAATGAACCAAAGTAGCCAACTAGCTGCAGCAAACGGTGATTACACTCAGCCTTTCACCATCGCTTCGACGGATGTAGACCCGTCTGCGCTAAAAGCACTTATAATCTGAATACAAATTAATGGCAACTACAAACTCGGAAACGTATATGTCAAAATTACTCGTCATACAGAGACTATATCCCCACAAATCGTTGGTGATATCACATGTGTCGTAAAACGTAACTAAAAGAATGAAAACTAGTAGTTACTAAAATTTGACATTGAAAAAACACAAATTAATGAAGCTATCTGACATTTGTCCAAATAAAATTTGCTGTCAGCGCACGTGGTAGTACATATAACAGAATATATGGACCCCTATGACCAGGAATTGTCAAGTAAGAATAATTAAATACCAGAAACACAACCAATCAAATAAAACGTCGCATGATATTATGAGCCGCACGCCGACTGATAGGAAAGGGAAAGCGTGGCACCTGCGCCGAGATCGAACGACGCTTGCGGCTTAAACGGCCAGTAAACGGAAATGCATTGAAGGGGGGGGGGAGGGGGGGCGGTAAGAAATAAAGAAAGTTAAGTGGTGCTGTTGTAAAGTAAAATATGTTATCTTACATTAAAAACCTCATAAAATCACAAGTACGTTATCGTAGGAACAGTAACAAAGTTAATGCGTGAACTCTCTGTGATGGTTGTCGATGCGATATGTATTTCACTGCTCTGTTTTACCTGATATCCAGTGATGACGGTCGTTGAGTGAAACCGGTATATAGCTCAAATAAAACAGATGACAATTAAAATGCATTTTCTTTAAACGATCTCGTTGTCGACGAGTTGTTAGACCCTTGTCTTCCTTCCTTCAGTTACGATGAGGAGAGACCGACGTAGGTGCAATTCACGTGAATAATATCCTTCCATTTGGTATACCAACGAACACTGATCTAATTTTTGTCAGAATTCTCATGCCAGTTTAGGTAATTTTCAAATATTTCATCTTCATTTTACAGAATCGATAAACAAGCAGCTAAATACTAAACACAAAATAAACAGAATGTACCTGAATTGCGGATAAGTGGTGTTAAATACCTGTAACATTCAGCGGAGGATGTGGTGTGTCATCAGAAAGGCGAAACAGTCATAGAAACAAGTGTCAAGTAAACGACGTGTTGAGATTCGGCAATGCAAGCAGGATAACGCAGGAACGAAAAGAAGAAAAGGAGCTTCGAGGGAATCGGACATTCGAGATCTTATCTTTCGTTAGTACGATCCAGCCCCGCTACCATTCCACCGATAGCAATCCGACTCACGACTAGCAGTTTGCTTTTACAATGGCGATCCCTCCTATAGTCTCGATTTTTTGGCGGTGCTATCGCGCCGTTGTTCAGTATGGCCGTGAAAGCGTTGAAGGCATGGGTAACGAGAGGAACAGCTGAGAGAAACAACGAGCTACTTACTTCACGGATTGTTAGTCTCTCTTTGGCTACCGAGAGTACTACGAAAAGACCAATCACAGATACACAAGTAATTCTTAAACTACTATCTTAGAAATGCATCCTATTTCTACAAATGTGCGTGGTGTTTTGGGTACAAGCAAATATTTTTATTCATGAGTGAGGTCAGTTTACTGAACAACATTACATCAGCATTTACTTCATTTTTAGATAATTAACGCAGGGAGAAACGTAATGGAATGAAAATAAATAAATAAAAGCTTGAAAATGGAAATTTTTCTAATAGATGGCACCGTAAGCGTCAGAATATGCATACCAACAGTCGCGCGACGTACGGCTGTCCCTCAGTTTGCGTCCAAAACGCCCAACATGTCTGTCCCCGTGAGAGATCACGCGCACCTGCGAACGGTGACTGTGGACCAGTAGCCCTGCAGAAGTTGCGGATACTCAGGGATATAGAAAAGGCATTGTTCCGATGTCTTATAAGGATCCGGAGAAAATGATTACAAAATTCCAAAAGACTGATTCTTCTGAAATGCAGTGTGGCAGAGGGAGCAAAGTAGTTGAGGACCGACTGTTGTAGATGTGGCCACAGAATTGCAGGAGGGCTCGAGCGGTGGTGCGCAAACATACAGTCCTCTGTTGATTGCCCGAACGCTGGATATCCCTGCGAGCACGGTGCATAAAATCCTAAGACACATTCTGTATTTGTATCCACGCAAAATCATCCATGTCCAAGAGTTACTTCCCGCAGTCCTACAGGCAAGACGAACGTTCTCTCTAGAATTTCTTGCTCTCATGGAAGTGGACAATGAATGGTCATGGAACATTATGTGAACAGACAAACCCATTTCCATCTCCAAGTACATGTCAGTTTGCAGAATATGGGCAACGTAAAATCCGCACGCACATCAACTTTATTCTGCAAAAGTGTCGGTGTGGTGCAGCTTGACGCCGCCATTTGTCGTAGGGCCGTATTGTTTGGAGGAAGTGACTCCTGCGGGTCGCGTTACCTGTACCGTCATAGGTAAACGCTATGAGAGTTTTTGCGAACCAACTTGATTCCAATCCTTCAACAGCGTGGATGTGCGGGTAGAATAATTTTTATGAAAGATGGCACTCCTACGCACATTGCACAGCCTGTGAAGCGGCTACTGCAGAGGCATTTCGGAAATGCTACAATTATCTCTACAGCCTGGCTGTCCTGAGCACGTGTTCGTAACCCATGTGATTCCTGGCTCCGAGGTTGGGAGAAAGATAATGTGTTCAGTGGTGCAATTATGAACGTAGCTGAATTGAAGGCATGCATTGCCCAACGCATTCTGAACGTTACCACAGAGACATTCCGATCTGTTGTGGGACTTGATGTTTCTCGATTTCAGATTGTGGCCGGAACAGCGTATTGAATATGGCTTGCACCAGTCTCACGACAATTAGAAACCGATGTCTTTTTGCTTTTTATGCCGTTCGTGGCCCAGGGACGATAAAAATGGCATTTTTTATGTGGACTTTGGCCTCAAGACAATTATAAACCGATTTTTCCCTTCCGATTTGGTAAGAATTGTACCACAAATGTTGACTGTGACTTGTGGAGTCACGCATAATGAACAGGACTTACGGTGTAATGTGCCACTCAAGTCATAGCGATCGTATTGCGATTCATTAGTAGCCGGCCTCCTTTACATTAAGATTGCGCCATCTAATGGTAAAATTTTCGTAATATTGCTTTTCTTTCTATGACGTTTCCTCCTGTGTTAATAATGTTCTGTTTAAATTTGACGTCATTCTGAGCGGTTCTTCTCTTTCTACAACATCCTGAAACTGGAACTTTAAATATGGACACCCTGCATATACATAGTATACTGTACAAGCCACCCCGTAATGGATAGCAGAAGTGTGATATCAGTATTATAGACCCCGCCCAAGCCATATGTCTCTGCTGGTCCATTGCGCGCCCCGGACAGCGGCTGGTGAAATATTTATCAAAGAAGATCGGCATTCCAGTAACTCATCTTCAGGCCCCATTTGCACTTCGTGTATAAACTCAGATGTATCGATATTGACATACATGAGCCATCAGTGTCTGGATTCGTGAATTCAGCAACAAAATCATAGACGAGCCTAAAATTATCCCAAGCCGTATGTGTTCTATTCGCGAATGTTGCGTTGAAAGAACATCTGTCTTCAAGCCACGATGAGAGCCCTAATCTCTCTGCTTATCCTGCGGCCCCATCGCAAGCAGTTTGTAGCAGCGTGTGCTCTCGTAATTTTCCCAGTAAACTTCTCAGTGGGTTCCGTCTGCCGTTGCCGTTATGAAAATAACCAATGTGTGCCGCTCTTCTTTGTACCATCTAAATGTCCTCTATAAATCTCAGTCGGTAGGGATCCCATAGTGATCAGTGATACTTCTGAATTAGTCGAACGAAATTTTTTAAGCCACATCTTACGTGATTGAATTTTAGTCCTACAGGACACATTCCTAAGTCTTTTCTTACACAATACTTCCACTTCAAATCACTCCAACAGCGACTTCTACGAATTGTCAGAGCTTGCAGGTCAGTCACTATGTAATAGTTCTCCCCGCCCTATTTATACCCATTATATTACACAATTAGTAATTACGTCGGTAGATACAAAAAAATTAATTCTAAAACTTGCCACCTTTGATACCAAACGAAAATCAGCTCACTAGAAAAAAGTTACCTGTAAAACAGAGTAAACTCAGCTTTAAAAAGGTACTCTCTGTGCTTGTCGGAACATCAAATAAATCATATGTTCCTATTTATGGGTCACTTTTTTACTACCTCTTTTAAAAGAACGTTCAATGTAGACTCAAAGGAATCAAATGTCTCGAGGTATGAAAGAATCTGATCATGCACTGGGAACAACAAGCAAAAATGTGGATTCAGGCATTTAACATTTTGCTGCAATGTGTTCAGTTCTAGGATACACTTTAGCATCAAGGTTGATAGGCCTCAGAGTACTTAATACACATAAAAGTGATTATATCACTTCTAGCAAGGCAAAGACTAACATAACTACTAACAGAGTAACCAGAATACATCCCCACCCCACCCCCACCCCCTCGCCAACGACGATTTATTTTTAAATGAGATATATACACTGGTGGTAAAAATTAAAGCAACAAACTGCCGTTTCCCCGTCCTGTGTCTAATTCACGATATAATCATACCAACTGTCAGCAGATGTCGTTACGATCGTGGTCTGCACGGAAGATAGCATTCTAATCAACGGACAACCACGCCAGCTATGACGTCAGGGCGCCAATCAAGCGGGATAGTGTTTGCCGGGTGGTCAAACATCCACAATCGTAGAGTACACAGTCACAGACGGTGCAGTATGGCACAGAGAAGACGTCTGTTGTGGAGGGCTATAGGAATAACCGAAGCAGGAGAGTCGCAAACTGATGCGGGCCGTTGCCTTAATGTGAATCGTTCTGTTGTTTCTCGGACCGTCCGACTTTATAGAGACCGAAACTGTACCCAGCAGACCAGGACAAGGCTGACCACGTGTGACGTCACAGAAAGTGTACCGTTATTTGGCTGAAAGGGCACGACGGTACCGCCTTAGTAATACACTGCAACTGGTATATGACCGCGCAGCATCCAATGGACGTGTTGTATCGAGGCAGACGGTGTGCAGAAGGCTTCAGCAAACTAGTCTTTCTTGTTGGACACTTGCTGTCTACCTCTGGCGTGCCTTCACTGAAGAGAATGTCTAGGGTAGAGCTCTCAACATGCCACTTCGACGGTCTAACGGTGGGCACATTTTATTTATTTATTTATTTATTTATTTTTATTTTTATTTAATTTAATTTTTTTTTCCACCGACGAGTCCCGATTTGGTCTGTAGAATGAATCTCGACGGATTCGCATGTGGAGGTCACATGGAACACGATTTTCAAACCCAGACATTGTGGAAAGAGACCGACATCGATGAGGATCCCTAATGGTGTGGGCGTGGATTATGTTGGCCACTTGGACACCTATTAATGAAACTGTACGGGTGGATCTACATCTACATTTATACTCCGCAAGCCACCCAACGGTGTGTGGCGGAGTGCACTTTACGTGCCACTGTCATTACCTCCCTTTCCTGTTCCAGTCGCGTATGGTTCGCGGGAAGAACGACTGTCTGAAAGCCTCCGTGCGTGCTCTAATCTCTCTAATTTTACATTCGTGATCTCCTCGGGAGGTATAAGTATTGGGAAGCAATATATTCGATACCTCATCCAGAAAAGCACCCTCTCGAAACCTGGCGAGCAAGCTACACCGCGATGCAGAGCGCCTCTCTTGCAGAGTTTGCCACTTGAGTTTATTAAACATCTCCGTAACGCTATCACGGTTACCAAATATCCCTGTGACGAAACGCGCCGCTCTTCTTTGGATCTTCTCTATCTCCTCCGTCAACCCGATCTGGTACGGATCCCACACTGATGAGCAATACTCAATATAGGTCGAACGAGTGTTTTGTAAGCCACCTCCTTTGTTGATGGACTACATTTTCTAAGCACTCTCCCAATGAATCTCAACCTGGTACCCGGCTTACCAACAATTAATTTTATATGATCATTCCACTTCAAATCGTTCCGCACGCATATTCCCAGATATTTTACAGAAGTAACTGCTACCAGTGTTTGTTCCGCTATCATATAATCATACAATAAAGTATCCTTCTCTCTATGTATTCGCAATACATTACATTTGTCTATGTTAAGGGACAGTTGCCACTCCCTGCACCAAGTGCCTATCCGCTGCAGATCTTCCTGCATTTCGCTACAATTTTCTAATGCTGCAACTTCTCTGTATACTACAGCATCATCCGCGAAAAGCCGCAAGGAACTTCCGACACTATCTACTAGGTCATTTATATATATTGTGAAAAGCAATGGTCCCATAACACTCCCCTGTGGCACGCCAGAGGTTACTTTAACGTCTGTAGACGTCTCTCCATTGATAACAACATGCTGTGTTCTGTTTGCTAAAAACTCTTCAATCCAGCCACACAGCTGCTCTGATATTCCGTAGGCTCTTACTTTGTTTATCAGGCGACAGTACGGAACTGTATCGAACGCCTTCCGGAAGTCAAGAAAAATAGCATCTACCTGGGAACCTGTATCTAATATTTTCTGGGTCTCATGAACAAATAAAGCGAGGTGTGGATCAGAAAGATTTAAGTGCTGTCAGGTACACTGAGGTGATTTGGAATCTCATGCGCGGTTATTGAGAGGCCTGTGGGCCCACACTTCGTCTTTCTGGACAATAATGCTCGATCTTGTAAAGCAAAGGTGGTTTATGTTTGTTTGGAAACGGAAGATATTGTACGCTTGACTTGACCTGCTTGCTCTCTCGATTGGAATCCCACAGAGCATGTCTAAGTAAGAAGGGCTAGGACGACGGGTTGCGTCACGTCAGCATCTACCAACCACTCTTCAAGACTTGCGACCAGCTCCCCAGGAATAACGGGCGCACCATACTGAACACATTAACTAGTTGTCACAATATGTGCAAATCCGTCAAGTTGGATAAAAACTGAGAACAGTTTTGTATACCATTATGTATGTTGTTGTTGATTACGTTCTGCATTCTTTATATTGTTTCTACTTTACTGTCACTAGCTTATACTGTTTTGAGGCAAAGTAAACGCAACCTTGCCAATTTTCCGTTTATTGCTTCCATTATGGACAGCAGTGTACATATACTCTGTTCTCATTTCTAGAAGGTACGGCGCCAGGTACAACATCTCACCAATATCCTGATATATATTGCCAGAATCCATGTGGTAGACAGTTCTTCTAGGTCCAATCGCGACGCGATGAGCTACTTGACTAGTAGCGGCTGCCGAAAATGAGTTGCACATTGTTGCCAGCTGGCTTTCGTCGTTAACTAGAATTCTAGGCGAAGATTCCGGTATTAAGACCCGCCGATTGACTCTCCTGTCGACTTTTACTGTCCGACCACTACAGTCCACATAAACATCCAGCAGGCGCAAAATGCCGAGCAACGTTTTATGTCCGCCTACGTGGCAGGCGCTGCAAAGCAGGGCGCAAAGTTTTCGTTCTTTCTAGTCAACAAGAACAGCGTTAATCGCATGTCGTCTCGCCGCTTAACGCCTACTTCCAGGCAACCAAGCTGACACTGTTCTACCGCACGGAGCATCTGTGCCTCCTGGGATACCGCACTTTTTCATCTCAAATGCGCTGGTGTGCAAAACGTAAAGACGAAAATAACTTTCACACAATGTGTCATTGCAAAGTATCGTACCTCTTTGAACCTTCGACCAAGTATGAATAGAACTGCTACAGAGTTTACCAGAAGCTATCTGAAAGAAATATAAAATAACACGAGTAGAAATAGCACCTTTATTCAGAGACGACAATTACACCAAAGTCCCTGCGATTTGGGATTGCGTCCTCGACATTACAAAATGGGAGGTATAGTTCTTAGTAGGGTGTGTGACCAACAAGGATGGCAATTGATGCTCTGCAACCTGCTCCCATGTTGGCCAGAAGGTGGGTGAGTTCTTGATGCGGTTTTTACGTGCCCGTATACGGCGAGAGGTTGGAACACGTGATGCACCCTGGAGCACTGGTGTACACAATCGTTGTAAGCGCCTAGATTCTGTGGTGTGGGGAAGCATAATGTTGCATCAACATACTGACCTACAAATCTTTGAACGCAGTACATTCACTGGTCAGCGTTACTGTGACAATAATTACTTCCGCCCTGACTTAATTTTTGTGGATGACAATGCGCAATCGCATCAAATGGCGTAGGTGGAAGGGCTCTAGGAGCAACAGGATATTCGGCGAATAGACGGGCCTGCCCGTTAAATACCGTCGAGCACGTGAGGGCTTAATGGATGATTTTAGAGAGACGAATGGCAGCTTGTCGACATGGACCAGTGACCATCCAGCAGTTGTCAGGGGAATGGAACACCCTAGCACAAGAACTCTTTGCCAACCTTGTGACCAGCATACGTGCACGCTGCAGAGCACACTTTGCTGGCCATGGACCTTCATACATCGTTTTAGAAACCTCTTTCCGCCCTATTTAATATTTAGGACTATCATGAATCGGGGTGACTACGTTAAAGTAATTGTTTCTGAATAGAAAGTGTCTTTTGTGTTCGTCTCGTTGTGTATTTATTTCAAATACATTCATATACTGTAACAGTTCTATCTGTGGCCCAAGTTTCATCGAGCTACACTATGTGATCAAAAATAACCGGACACCCAAAAAAACAGACGTTTTTCATATTAGGTGCATTATTCTGTCGCCTACTGCCAGGTACTGCATATCAGAGACCTCAGCAGTCATTAGACATCGTGAAAGAGCAGAATGGGGCGCTCCGACGAACTCACGGACTTCGAAATTGGTTAGGTTATGGGGTGTCACTTGTGTCATACGTCTATACGATAGATTTCCACACTCCTAAACATCCTTAGGTGCGCTGTTTCTGATGTGATAGTGAAGTTGAAGCGTGAATCGACAGGCCGACCTCGTCTGTTGACTGACAGAGAACGCCGACTGTTGATGGGGATCGTAATGTGCAATAGGCAGATATCTATCCAGACCAACACACTGAAATTCGAGACTGCATTAGGATCCACTGCAAGTACTATGAAAGTTCAGCGGGAGGGGAGAAAACTTGGATTTTATGGTCGAGCGGCTGCTGATAAGCCACATATCACGCCGGTAAATGCCAAACGACGTCTCGCTTTGTATAAGGAGCGTAAAGATTGGACTATTGAATAGTGTAAAAACGTTGTGTGGAGTGACGAATCACGGTACACAATGTGGCGATCCGATGGCAGGGTGTGGGTATGGTGAATGCCAGGTGAACGTCATCTGCCACCGTGTAGTGTAAACAGTAAAATTCGGAGTCAGTGGTGTTATGGTGTGGTCGGTTTTTTCATGGAGGGGCCTTCCTCCCCTTGATGTTTTGCGTGGAACTATCACAGGAAAGGCCTACACTGATGTTTTAAGAACAGTCTTGTTTCCCACTGTTGAAGAGCAATTGGGGATAGCGATTGCACCTTTCAACACGATCGTGCACCTGTTCATAATGCACGACCTGTGGTGGGGGGACTACACGACAATTACATCCCTGTAATGGACTGGCCTGCACAGAATCCTGACCTGAATCCTATAGAACACCATTGGGATGATTTGGAACCCCGAATTTGTGTCAGGCCTCTCCGATCGACATCGATACCTTTCCTCAGTACAGAACTCGGTGAAGAATGGGCTGTCATTCCCCAAGAAACCTTCCAGCTCCTGGTTCAAGGTATGCCAGCGAAAGTGGAAGCTGTCATCAAGGCTAAGGTTGGGCAAGCATCATATTGAATTCCACCACTACCGTTGGAGGGCGCCACGAACTCATAAGTCATTTTCAGCCAAGTGTCCAGATGCTTTTCATAACATAGTGTATGTTGTTTGGCAGTGACACATCATGCTGAAGTTACTTTCGTTATTTGGTTTAGCATATCATTCTAATTTTTGACTCGTTAGGGCTATTTGTAATCTCTCTCAACCAAGACAAAAAAGAATCAAGGGTACATGAAGCAAAGACCAACGAAAGACGTGCGTCTCGAGACTAGAGATACTTCATAAATGGTTTTGACCGTTGCACGGGTTGACTTGCGTTCAGAGGAATCACTCTCTACGTAGAGCTGGCTTTTTTTAGGAGGAATTCTCCAATGAATATAAAATGTTTCCAGAATGAGATTTTCACTCTGCAGCGGAGTTTAATATAAAATGCGTTTGTGTTAAAACACACTAATGGCCTAATCGTTAGTAATGCACACATGATTTTCAGGAGAATAAAGCTATTCATATTATTAATTTATCTATATGGTCTTAATTTACCGAAAATACCGTCGAAACACTTCAAGAGCAACACTGCTGTATGGTCTTTCTCTTACCTCGGCGACGCAGGTTTTCCAGGACAGAGCCGTAATCATGACGTGTCGCTTGCCTCGACGGCTAGTTTGCATAGAGAGCGGTGTTAGTTTCCACGGAGAGAGGCGTAAAATGTCCAGGCGGCGCACCACTGAAACGACCGCAACAACTCCACAGAAATCCCCGCCTTCAATGTGTTTTTATTCCATAATATCTCGTCAGAGCCAAAAATGAGATAACACAGAATTTTGTGCTCAGAGCTCTACTATTCTGACGCAAAAATTCCATAATTAAATTAAAAGATAACAATGTAGACACTGTAAATCAGGTATTAATGGATTTTCGAAAACATATTGGTCTTTATTTCATGAGCCACTCGTCACTATTCACCTAGGTTAAAAGAGATTCCCAACGTCATTAACGAGTCAATAGTTATTAGAGAAACGTGGTCTGGTATCGCGTCCTTTATTCTTCAGTGTTCGGCGACATACATGGAAATCCCTGTCAATATAGCTGAACTAGGTATTGTTAACACATTTAGTGAAAATAAAGGATATGCTGTGAAAGAAGTTCTGGGTCTCCCATTCTTAATGGTCCCTGTTCTTTCATTTACATAATATATTTTATTCTTATTTCCCCATAACTTATCCTTACTTTCCTAAAACTTTCAAATATCTTCCAACTCTTTACATTATCAAACATTACTTCTAGGGTGATAGGTTCTATGAAGGAATCTTGAGCTTACTTAAATCTTCCTTACATTATGATATAAAAAGAAGCACCCCCTCTTCAGGCCACAAATGGCCCATTGGGACCATCCGACCGCCTTGTCATCCTCAGCTGAGGATGCGGATAGGAGGGTCGTGTGGTGAGGACACAGCTCTCCAGGTCGTTATTCTTTGACCGCAGCCGCTACTAGTCGGTCGAGTAGCTCCTCAATTGGCATCACGAGGCCATCCAAGTGCCGGCCACGCCCGACAGCGCTTAACTTAGGTGACCTGATGGGAACCGGTTTATCCAATGCGGCAAGGCCGTTACCCCATAATGATGTGCGATTACTTTTCCTAAAGCCAGACACCGTCATCTAGAAGATCCTCGATTTTCTATTCCAGTTCTCTGTGTGTTATTTATATCAGCAACATATGGATGCTAAGCTAATTGTCAGGAAATTCTCGCAGTTAACTACATTTCCTGGCTCCTAGACTGTGTGGATGATATTTTGCCAAACTGTTGATGGTTCTAGTCTCATAGATACTGAATACCAACTAGAATAATCGTTTGATTGCGCTTCTCCCAATGTTACACGAATTCTGAAGGGATTTTGTCCATCCTTTCTGCCTTTTTGGTGGTAACTGTTCGAACGTTAGGTCAAACGTTGTATCCCCTATGTCTTCCAAATCGATTTCCATGCCTTCTCTTATCACATGAAGCATACTCTTGTTCCACCTGTAGAGGCCTCAGTGTACTCTTCTGCGTTGAACAAAGGAATTCCTCTCGCATTCAGAATGTTGACATCTTTACTTTTAATTCATCGAAGGTTGTTGTTACTGTTCTAAATGCTGAATGTTTCCATCGGAGAACCATTTTAGATACCTTCATATATTTTCCTGCGGCCATTTGCCTCTGCTTTCCCGCACTGCCTTTTTTTTTATTTCAAACTGATATTGCTGTATTCCTGTCACATTAGCGCTTCATTCTTTCGGTCATGAACTGAAATATTTCTTCTGTTATCCTACGTTCTTTCGGAAGTTTATTCCTTGTACCTACATTTGTCGGTCCAACTTCCGCGACTGCAATTTTTAGAGATGTCCATTTATCTTCAAATGAACTGCCCGTTGTGATATTCATTATCGCCGTATCTAAAGCTGTAGAGAACTTAAAACGTACGTCATCAATCCTCAATACTTCAGTATCACGCTTCTGTTCACACTGATTCTATCTGAAAATTCTCTTACACTCCATCCTACTCTTCATAACTAAATTATGATCTGCGTCAGCATTCGCTCCATTGTAGGCCGTACTGTCCAGTAACTGATTCCAGAATATCCATCCGACCATGACGTAATCCATATGAAATCGTCTCGTGTCTCCAGGTCTTTTGAGTGTATACCTGCTTCTCCTGTGATTTCCTCACAATGGATCCCCTATTGCCAGCGGAAATATGTTACCCAACTCAAATATTCCCTCTCCTGTATCACTGCTATATCACTGCTACTATCAAGCTCATATTCACCCGTAACTGTCCTCAGTTCCTTCCCCTACTACAGATCTCCAGTCACGTATAATTATTACCTTTTTACGTCTCTTTACGTACTAAATTGATTTAATAGCCTATACTTCCTAATTGAATATTGAAGTAGCATGATGCAGGCACTTCCTTCAGTGACTCAGGATTACAACACGAGAACGTGCTTGCGAAACATGGGTGGGGCAAGTGTATATCACACCGAAAGAGGGGATAGTCGGAGCACTTGCTGCACTTTCGTTTCGCAGGTAAGTTGTTGAACCAGGCGCCGTCGCCGAACTTGTTGCCGTCCTGGTGGACATGAGTGAGTTCCACCCATTTGTCATAATCACTATTAAGTACATTCCTATGAGTTTGACATAATAAAACGCAAATCAGACCTTTTGACATCTGCTAACTGACTATATAGTGTGCGTCATGGAAAAAAAACGTGATCCGCACGATGTAAATGTCCCAGTCACAGCAGGCGAGTTCCTTAAGAGTGGTGGTGATACCATTTGTCACATTGTCCCACCACGTTATGTCTAGAACATTTCGGAAACACGGCAGAGGAATGGTGTTAAGTTTACGTTCATGTTTGACATATGGTGCTCAGCTCTCAGCATCAAACAGAAGGTCATTGAATTACACATTACGCATTAAATATCTACTTTCTCTATTTCTGTCTCTTTTGTTTGTGACGTCGGCACATATACATGAACAATCCCTGCTGGCGTTGCTTGGCTGTCGATTCTGAGGAGAATAATAACGTCTTCGAACTGATCACAGCCTCTCAACGTCTGCCCTAGTTTACTATTCATGATGAATCCTACTCTCTACACATTTTATGCTACTATTGATGTTAACATACAGTCGTCTGATCAGAAATCAATCTTCTATTCATCCCACTTCACTGAACCACACTGTATCAATATTAAGCCTCTGCAATTTCCCTTTGCAAATTTTACACCTTTCCTATCACGTTCAAACTTCTGACATTCCATTCTCCGACTCGTGGTATGTTTTCCTTTCCTTCATTATTCTCCTACCGGAGGCCTGAATGGAGGACTAGCCAGGATTATTTTAACCATAGAGAGACCATCAAGACAATTATTCAGTTACAGGACACAAATTCTGTGTCTCTAATGCAGTGGTTTTCATTGTCTTTTGCATTCCCACGTCATAGATGAATGTTGATTCTTCAGCCTTTTAGGGACAATTTTCCTTCCCAGTGGCAAATGGTTGCCTTGCACTTCTATCCACCCTCTTTGGCATATCCACTGGCAGAACGAGGGAAACTACTTACACCGGAATCTCTGGGCGCCATTGCTCAGGATTTAAGCAGTGACTATGGTAGAACCCGAGACCCAGAACGTTTTTGCTTCCTTGTTTAGGACGCCACCTTTGGATCAAACTGCCCGGTTATTCGAAAGAGTGGGTGAAAAATTAAGTGTGGTTTTGTCTGGAAGTCATCCCGATATCCAACGCAACTATTTTTGGAAATATTAAATTCGCTTGTGCGGTGGAAATCTGAGTCGCTCCCATTTTGAAAATCTCTAACTAGCGTGACATGTTGGTCATTACGTTCTCAAATAGGCCTACTAATCAATGTGGCATTCATGAAACACTCTCGCGACAGATATGAAATGAAATAAATAAATAATATCTTTCTGACAAGCCGTCATTGAGGAGTGGTCATAGAAAAAACCTTGTCGTACTCTGTCGAAATTTCCGAAATCGGCAAAATGTAGGAGACTCGCTGTATGCTTGCACCGACACAGCGAGACACAACAAGAACTAATTCTGGCACAACAAACACTGATCTTACAAAATTTTCTTTAGCATCCCAAGTTTACCAATTCTCTTAAATGTTCTTCACATGACTATAAATGTTTTATTCCAGTGGGAAATAGATAAGATTTCACCAGACACCCTTAACTAGACGAAGAAAAAAACAAGCTTTTTATGAGTTATGAGAGTTCCTGAAGCAACTAAAAACAAGTAATGATGGAAATGGTGGCCGGCGGTGAGGTACCTCATGAGGAGGAAGATGAGAGATCTCTGGCTGGATGTGAAGAGAAAGACATGGTTTATACGTGAATTTAGTTCTGCAGGGACTAATTCCAAGCTAATATCACCTCGAGAATCAGTAGCTATTTACTCGGCCACCTAGAGATTTGTGATAATTCTCGGGTATCCGAAAGGCTGAGGCTACTTCACAGAAACGCTGAAAGAGATGCTATACTGAAACTTCCTGGCAGATTAAAACTGTGTGCCCGACCAACACTCGAACTCGGGACCTTTGCCTTTCGCGGGCAGGTGCTCTACCAAAGCACGACTCACGCCCGGTACTCACAGCTTTACTTCTGCCAGTACCTCTTCTCCTACCTTCCAAACTTTACAGAAGCTCTCCTGCGAACCTTGCAGAAATAGCACTCCTGAAAGAAAGGATATTGCGGAGACATGGCTTAGCCATAGCCTGGGGGATGTTTCCAGAATGAGATTTTCACTCTGCAGCGGAGTGTGCGCTGATATGAAACTTCCTGGCAGATTAAAACTGTGTGCCCGACCGAGACTCGAACTCGGGACCTTTGCCTTTCGCGGGCAAGTGCTCAACCAAAGCACGACTCACGCCCGGTACTCACAGCTTTACTTCTGCCAGTACCTCGTCTCCTACCTTCCAAACTTTACAGAAGCTCTCCTGCGAACCTTGCAGAACTAGCACTCCTGAAAGAAAGGATATTGCGGAGACATTGCTTAGCCACAGCCTGGGGGATATTTCCAGAATGAGATTTTCACTCTGCAGCGGAGTGTGCGCTGATATGAAACTTTCTGGCACATTAAAACTGTGTGCCCGACCGAGACTCGAACTCGGGACCTTTGCATTTCGCGGGCAAGTGCTCTACCAAAGCACGACTCACGCCCGGTACTCAAAGCTTTACTTCAGCCAGTACCTCGTCTCCTACCTTCCAAACTTTACAGAAGCTCTCCTGCGAACCTTGCAGAACTAGCACTCCTGAAAGAAAGGATATTGCGGAGACATGGCTTAACCACAGCCTGAGGGATGTTTCCAGAATAAGATTTTCACTCTGCAGCGGAGTGTGCGCTGATATGAAACTTTCTGGCAGATTAAAACTGTGTGCCCGACCGAGACTCGAACTCGGGACCTTTGCATTTCGCGGGCAAGTGCTCTACCAAAGCACGACTCACGCCCGGTACTCAAAGCTTTACTTCAGCCAGTACCTCGTCTCCTACCTTCCAAACTTTACAGAAGCTCTCCTGCGAACCTTGCAGAACTAGCACTCCTGAAAGAAAGGATATTGCGGAGACATGGCTTAACCACAGCCTGAGGGATGTTTCCAGAATGAGATTTTCACTCTGCAGCGGAGTGTGCGCTGATATGAAACTTCCTGGCAGATTAAAACAGTCGGGCACACAGTTTTAATCTGCCAGGAAGTTTCATATCAGCGCAAACTCCGCTGCAGAGTGAAAATCTCATTCTGCAAACATCCCCCAGGCTGTGGCTAAGCCATGTCTCCACAATATCCTTTCTTTCAGGAGTGCTAGTTCTGCAAGGTTCGCAGGAGAGCTTCTGTAAAGTTTGGAAGGTAGGAGAAGAGGTACTGGCAGAAGTAAAGCTGTGAGTACCGGGCGTGAGTCGTGCTTTGGTAGAGCACTTGCTCGCGAAAGCTAAAGGTCCCGAGTTCGAGTCTCGGTCGGGCACACAGTTTTAATCTGCCAGGAAGTTTCATATCAGCGCACACTTCGCTGCAGAGTGAAAATCTCATTCTAGATGCTATACTGCCTATTCTGGTGTCGACGCCGTTCTCAGCATACTCTTCTTGACTTTCCAGGAACCGGTAATAAATCATAAGGAGATTCTGTAGCACTTTATAGAGACTTACTGAAATATAGTATCAGTCTCCTTATTTAGCATTTTAAACGTGGTACCCCGTCCGCTGTTGGCTGTCGTTTATCTATTCGAACGTACAAGACGGGCGCTCTGCGTCACGGTGTGGTCTACTATTAAAATTCTGAGTGTGTGAATTACTAGAAGAAAATAACAATTTATTTTGCTTCCTCCTAAGATTATGTCGTGAAAAGACCATCAAAAGAAAAGTGATTCGAGCTAACAACAACCCCGGACAATTCGCATCTAGAACAGGAATGGGGGCAAGCGACAGGGGTGGCAAAGTACACACCTCCACCCACCGTAGTGTGTCATATATAGTTGTACAGTTCCCTGAGGTTCCTTGCAAGATTTTCCTTGATGTCTTAAGATATGTCCTATGAAGCTGTCCCTTCATTCTAGTATTTACCATACGTACCTCACCTTGCAGAATCTGGAGAGACTTTATCTTTCCAGAATGAAATTTTCACTCTGCAGCGGAGTGTGAGCTTATATGAAATTTCCTGCCCGGACGAAGACTCGAGGGGAAGTGCTCTACCGACTTTTTTTGCGAGCAGTCGCATTACCATTCTTTTTCAATTTTTTTTAAATTTTTTATTTTGTTTTTAAGGAAGGTAGGAGAAACTGAAACCTTTATTACTCATAAAACCATTGTACGTCGTCATACATTGTAACTGTCCTTGAAGTAACCTCCCTGCCGTCCTACCATGCAGCATGAAATAACAAGTGGAGTCGCCTTCGGCACCCTTAAAAATATATTTATAGACATTAAAACAAAATGGAAAGAAATATTCCATTGCTAACTGTCCAAGTAGGTCGCATACTCGCGTAGTATTCCTTAGCTAAGCACTTTACTTGGTCGGTTTGCACAGCGGCAGTTCCGCCGCTCATCTTTGCGCACCCAGCACACCCCAAGTATATGGCGGGTCCGTAAAAACCGTTCCTAGGAAATTTGCATACCAGTCCATGTACTTTCGTAGCCGTAACAGTTTTGTGGGGCCATCTTGCAAGTATTACCAGTAATCAAGTACTTTCAGACGTGGGTCTCTATATATGTAATGGACCGTCATACCTGTGATCCACGCCACTGCGTTCGGCTTATGACGTGGAAAATACGTTTCCACTGGGAAAAAATATTGTGTCGGAAGATATTGCTGTATATATAGTGAGACGCATGAACGCCATTATCTTCCTTTTTACAGTCTAGACAGGCAACGCCCTGCCGCAGACCAGCCGGTGGTCGACCCTATCTAGCATTCCGCATTGCTGACACATGGGCGAACCCGTCAAATATATTGCATACATTTTTTGTCATTCGTTGGGTATTCCCGGTTGATCTGACTGTTGTAGGTAGGTGGGGGTGGTGTACCGTGCGCCACACCACGTGCCAATTAACGGCTGGATGTTTCCGTTCCACCCTGTTCCGGGCTATCTGTCGAGGAAGCAGAGGGTATGCATCCTCCGATGACGACTGTCGGGACATTGCTAAACGCTCTCGAACGTGTGTTCAACGATGAACGTGCGCACATACGTTAATTGGGGCGATATATGGCCGACACTGACCGGAGGAAGATGCGATGTTGCTACTAGTTCTTCGATGATCGTCCCCGTAAGAGAGTTATTCCCATTGTGCCACCGTTTTAGCATAGTACTATTAAACATGGCACGCGCCTACTCGTGCACGTTCAATAAACCAACGCCACCTTCTCGCTCTGGGAGAGTAAGCGTGTTGTAATGTACCTTAAAGAGTTGTCCGAAGCTTATATAGTACCGAAAAGCCGGCTGAATCCTCATAGCCATCGTGCGAGTCAGGGGGAGACGGTGTGTCAGGTGGCACACCGTGGGAGCGAGTGACACTCTCTGCAGCAGATCCATCGATCATAGGGAGTTTAGTCGTACTGACGTTCGGACTCTGAGAAACAGCAGTCGGTAGTTGCCAACAGCCCATCCCCCCCCCCCCCCTTTCTCCTTACGAAATGTGGTACCCAAACACCGGAGGGTTTGCACCACATGCATGAATTGTGATTTTCGGAAGTTGATTCCGCTTCCATCTGCCATCCCATACGTATGTAGCCAAACCAGAGGTTATCAAGTTTCCCCCTCATTCTAGACGAGGAACACAATGTCATCCACGTATGCTCTACATCTGAACGATAGACGCCGCAGAGAGATCCCGGTTAGACGGCGGCGAAGGTCTGCGAGGCACGGTTCGAAGGCAATCGCATATAGGAGGATCGACAAGGGGCAACCCTGGCGGACTGATATTAAGATCTTAAAATTGTTCTCCCTCCGTTGATCACCATCGCTGATCTGGCGCCGTGCAACTGCCGCATCACTGCAGTGGCCAAGAATGGCTAGACACTCATCCTATTCATCACCGCCGCGAGGTACACATGATCCACTCGATCAAAAGCATGATCGAAATCTGCAGCAACCAGTGCCTCCCCGAAGGCGGCACGCAACAGCGAGGGCGACGACTTCACGGTAGTCTCCCAAGGCTGTGTGGATATTACTGATGCTGCATAGACATGTCTGATCGGCATGTATTCGATCCGCCAGTGACGTTTTGATACGGCTGCTCAGTATGCGCATAAAGATCTTGTAGTCGCTATTAACGGGGGTCAAGGGGCGATAATCACAAGGTCTTCTGTAACCACGGGGATTGGGTATCGGGGACATGAGTCCTTCCGTGAATGTTATGAGAACCACTACTTCTTGCTGCAGAAGCTCATTAAACATTCATAACCTCATCGGTGTCATAATGGTCACAAAGGCACGCTAAAATTCTAAGGGTAATCCGTCTGGACCTGGGGCTTGTTGGAGGCACCTCGTGTAACCGCTTCCTCCAGCTCCACACACGTAATTTCAGATAACACATCCGCTTCGCCGTTCACAAGCGTCGCGTCTGAAATCTCTTCTAGGACGTTCCCCAGCTCTCTCTGGCCCTCCCCGTCGCTCGCATAGAATCTGCTAAAATGATCCGTGAACGCCTGCGCTATACCCTTTTGTGTTGAAAACCAACAGCCATCGCCGAGATCGATCTCATGAATTAACGTCCTTCGTCTTCTTCTTCTTTCCTTTATCACGTAATACATCGGGGGAACTTCGTTGGGCAGGTAATCCTGCGACCTCCCGCATATCATCCTAACCGCCATCCTTAGCGTCGAAAGTTGTACCAGGTTCGCCTTGAATTGGTGGACGGCCGTCTGGCGTTCTGGTGCAGGTGGTTGAGCGAACAGTTCCCGGAGGGCCTTAAAGTAACAGTAGGCGTGCGCTGCCATCGAGAAACCTCCTTCCCACAAAAGTCCTCCGTACACCTGGCTTCGAGCACTCGATCCACCACTGTAGGACGGAATCGTAAGAATTTTGTCGATGGTGCGAGCCATGCCACACGTCCTCCACCATACGTGGGCATTCTGCATCACGCAGGTGGGAGACGTTCATCTTCCAATAACTCCTCCGTCTCCGTACCTGCTGTCTAGCAAAATCAAACATACAATTATACGCCTAATGGTCTGTAAACTCGGTCGTTCAGATTTCCGCCTCCACCGACAACGCCCTTGAAACGTAGATCCGATCCAAACGGCTTGCGGGGAGGCTCGTAAAAAATTGTGTATCCTGGTTAGTTACGATACTACAGGTCCCATGTACCGACTAATTCCATGCCGTTGACCAGCTCCCAAAGTTCTTGGTTAGGAATATAGTTACGATGTTGGTAGTTCCTGTCGAACATACAATTAAAATCTCCGCCGAATGTGCAAGCATCGTATCGTCCCCAAACTAATCGGCGGAAAAATATGCTCTGTCCCTTCTCTTATGCGAGCCTGACGGTGCGTATATATTGATAAAACGTGTTGATCTATGGTTACGGCCGTATCACGGGCAGAAGTCAAACACTCGACTTCATCTGCTCGCATCCCTTCCTTCAATACTACCGCAGCGCCAGTGCCTCTCTCGTCACACGGGGAACAGTAAAATGGTTCAAATGGCTCTGAGCACTATGGGACTTAACTTCTGAGGTCATCAGTCCCCTAGAACTTAGAACTACTTAAACCTAACTAACCTAAGGACATCACACACATCCATGCCCGAGCAGGATTCGAACCTGAGACCGTAGCGGTCGCCCGGTGGGGAACAGTAAATATCGTAACAGTAAAAGTCCGAGGGGGTAAGCACCCGAACTTCCCGTAACAGCCTTTATCAAGTCACTGAGCAGCTTGATTTTTACCGACTTCCCAATGCTGTTTATATTAACAGACCATATCCGATAACCTTGTTGCACGGCTGTCAACGTAGATAGGACACCTTACGGTCGCTAATTTTTCCGTACACAAGCTTCTTTCTTTCCAACGTCCCCCGCCGTCCCCTCATATGGTCTGTCGCTATTCCGTGCACTCTTCCGATCTTACACCGGGAGAGTGTGTGGCAAAAGTTCGTCCAGCATCATCTGTTCCCCACGGGGGTGGGTCTTCCGATCAGTCCCCTAGCGCCCCATCGTTGATGTGCGTTGTAGGCTCCGTAGCCTCCTCAGCAGCCTGTTGCAGTCGTTCGAATTCTTCCGCTGTTTCTGGAGCATCGCCATCGGAAGGTCGTGTCGCCGTCCCACTGGCCATCCTTGCATCCATGATAGGCAGTCCATTTGTATCCATGGTCGTCTGCTCTTGCCCGATAAGGCCTCAGCATTGCCGGCTGGATTTGGTTGGTCATTCAGCACAGCGAGGCGCCGCCTCTTCCGGCGTTTTGGTGATAACTGTTTTCGTTGCCGAGCCTCAGAATCAGAATCAGAGGTTAACATCACCTCTGGAAGTTCGTGGTGGACGTCGGAATTGTTCACCGTCGTATTATCGACGTCTGTAAGTGCCTTACCTGAAGGGACCTCAAGCGGCGCCGAAGAGAGGGCGTCCTGCTGCAGGTGGTCCGGCGCAACGTCGTCCTTCCGTGAGTCGCCACGATCTTCCTCTGTCTGAACGTTTCGGTACCTTTCTATCGCGCGACCTACATCATCGCGTAATGCTGCGACATACGAGGTCATGGGGAGGGTAGCTGGATGCAGTGTGAGTGGTGATGTATCATCCCGTGGCAGCTGTAACCACCTTCGTTGAGTACACTCAGAACGTATGTGCCCCTCCGTCCCACAACCAGAACGAGTCCTTGGATGTCCGTCGTAGATTGCAATCGCCCTATGACCAGCGATGTACAAGTTGACGCAACATCTTTTCGGAGTTAGCTCCATATTTGTCTGACGCCGTTGAGGACAGGATACGTTTTGAAACTCGCCTATTTTTCTGCCACCTGGGATAGGACCGTTCCATATGGACGCAGGGAATCTTGTCAACAATTCTTCTTCTGGCAGTTCGAATGGAAGCTCAAAAATGCGGATCGTTCGTAGTCCCATCTTAACGTGTTCAAATGTAACCGCTACAACATTCCCGTCCGAATGACAGAAATGATGTCCTTGTCGGCGCCGTAGTGGTAGTTTGTCACATGCCACTTCATTGATGAGCTTGACGTAGACCATGCTGCTGACTGTTAATTAGAGTATTCCAACTACAACAACAGGTTAGATTTTTACCTCGTCCTGGCAATAACATTCTATCTCGTGAGCCTTGGATCGAGCATATTCGTTAACAAAACTAAATTTCAGTGTCGGTTTGTGGAACGACAAGGCCGTAAACACCTCTCGAGCACACGTGCGGCAGGGACTTAAACACCGACCTAACCGCTGCACCACTGTAGGCTAACTGTCGACTGAATTCGTCTCTTACCTTCCAAAGTTCACACAAGTCTTCTGCGAAACTTGCAGAACTAGTACCTCTTGGATGAAAGCATATAACGGGGACGTGGTTTTTCCACAGCCTGGAGGATGTTTCCAGTCCGTAAAGCACTTGGCCGTGAAAGGCAAAGATCCCGAGTTCAAATCTCGGTCCGGCACACAGTTTTAATACGCCAGGAAGTTTCATAACTTTATCTTTTATTGCCAGAATAGCTAATTTTTACCATCCTCCTGTAGTACCATATCTCAAGAGCTTCCATTCCGTTCTTTTATGGTTTTATCACTTGCACACCGTATAGACTCCGGAACCTTGTCGGAGTTGTTATTGCCGGCATCAGTAAATGAGCGCCTTTTCCTTGATGAAATATTTTCGGCATAAGCGCATCTACGTGGGCTGTGTGTCAGGGAAGCAAGTGGAAGTATCCTCTCTTAGACATAGTTGGTAATTTTCTAGAATGCTAACCACTTATGCAATCTCGTTTTGCATGCTATTTTATTCTCGAAAAGTAGGGTAATAAATTTGCAAACTGGTAAGTTTTGTTTAATGTTTTTGAGAGCGGTAAGGTAATTGCCCTTATGAAAACTCCCGCTATTGGACCCACACCTGTCAAAGACCTAATTAACACCTTGATGTAAGTTATTCTACACCAAATAAAGTACCTCACAGAAGTGAAATACTATGAGATGTAGTCGAATGTCAGTGTATTTTCGTACATTCTACACCATCGACGTTTACAAGAATTATTAGAGCTGCAATTCTCTGTGACAGGTAGAACTTGGTGTTTAGTGTTATTTTCAGGATATGTAAGGGGCTTCAACAGCGTTAAGTAATCACCGTAAAGGACACGGAAATGTCACGTACTCGTGTGATACAGCGTTATCAGGACGTGATAGAGACTGAAAGGCGTCTCATTGTAGGTCTTCATTGGTCCGGATGGTCGAATCGTATAATATCCAGGTGTTTAATATACAGGGAGATTCAGAAGTGACAGAGGCCCGATGTTTGTCTGCCTGGGAACACAAGGGAACGTGAGTGTAGGCGCACTCGTGTTCAAGGTTCCGTTTCACCAAGTCTGATCACAACAAAGGGGGATCACCTTATTGTGTACCAAGCACATACTAACCCCTTCACATCTGCGTCTCCCATTCGATAACAAGTAATGACTTCCTGCAACATTGTGTGTCATCGTATCCCACCAGTTGGAGAGTAGCAGCAGCTGTGCCGTGGAATTAGCGTTCCGTGTGTAAGCTGCCGTTAATACCGCAACACACATGGCTGCGTTTAGAGTGGTGTCGTGACCGAAAAGCTTGGATTGTTTATGAATGGTGTCGCATTGTGTTCTGCGATGAAAAGCGGTTCTCGATTCTGCTCTACCCTGCAAGACCGTCGTCGGCGAATGCGGTTCTCACCTGACGAGAGATCTCATTTGGGGATAATACAGAGGTGCTGCTCCTGGTATCGTGTATGACTTCACGCCGACGTTGGTAGTGACTGAGGGAATTCTAATGGAACAGCCGTAGTCACGGACATCCTGCGTCTTGACGTCATTCCCTGTGCAAAATTATCGTTGTGACATTTTTCAAGAAGATAGTTCTGGTCCACGCATCGCACGTGCGACTGTGAGCTGATGTTGAGGTACTCCAGTGGCGAACAAGATCCCTATACATGCCATCGGTAGAACATTTCTGGGACCAGCTAGAACACCATTTCCATCATAAGGCCAATATCAATGGTATCGAGAGCAAATTACCACAGTTGTGGGCCAGTCTGTCTCACGGGATAGTATCACTGCCACATGACAGTCGAATCAATAGAAGCATACACGCTAGAGGGGTTGCAACGTCATACTGGTAAGCGGTTTCATATTGCCAGATTCTTTACTCCACTTTGAAATCACTGAAATATCATAACTTACCTTCTCGACCCACGAAGTTTCATTTCGTTTCCTCCTTATCTTCTGGGTGCTTCTCATTTTTCTTTTTCTCGTGGAGTATTTTAACTAGTGATAATTCTACATCTATATATCTATGTATATACTCCGCTAGCCACCAAGCGGTGTGTGGCGGAGGGCACTATTCGCATCAAAATCATATTCCTCCCCTCCCCCCCCCCCCCGCCTTTGTTCCACTCGCGGGTCGCGCGAGGGAAAAACGACTGTGTGAACGCCTCCTTACGAGCTCTAATGTCCCTTACCTATGAATGGTTATTATAGCGCGATTTGAAAATTGGTGGTAATAATATATGCTCTCCATCCTCGGAGAAGATCGGATTTTGGAATTTAGTGAGCAGCCCCTTCCGTTTTGCGCGTCGTCTATCTGCAAGCGTGTCCCACTTCAAACTTTCTATGTGATTTGTAACGCTCTCGCGATAGCTGAATGTACCAATCTTGCCGCTCTTCTTTGGAACTTCTCAATCTCTCGAATCAGACCCAACTGATAAGGGTCCCATACAGACGAACAATAAGATTGGACGAACTGAAGTATTGTTAGCAATTTCCTTTGTTGAAGGACGGCACCGCTTCAGGATTCTACCAATAAACTGTAATATAGAGTTCGCCTTACCCGTTGCTTCTGCAACCTGATAGTTTCATTTGAGATCATTTCGAATTGTCACACCCAGATACTTGACGTATGTTACCGCTTCCAAAGATTGGGCATTTATTTTGTGCTCGTATATCAGTGGGGACTTTCGCTTTGTTATACGCAGTAGGTTACACTTACTAATACTGAGAAATAACTACCAGTCATTACACCACACACTTATTTTCTGCAGATCCTCATTGATTTGTTCACAACTTTCGTGTGATACTACTTTCCTGTAGACTACTGCATTATCGACAAACAGTCTAATGCCGCTGTCAATACCATCAACCAGATCGTTTATGTAAATCGTAAAAGATCAGCGGACCTATTACGCTGCCCTGGGGGACACCTGACGTTACGCTTGTTTCTGTTGAAGTCTCCCCATTCAGGACGACATACTGCTCTCTGCCTGTTAGAAAACTTTCTATCTAACCGCATATGTCATCCGATAGACCGTAAGCCCGCACTTTTTGGAGCAAGCGACAGTGCGGAACTGAGTCGAACGCCTTTCGAAAGTCGAGGAATATGGCATCAACATGGGAGCCGGTATCTAGAACCTGTTGTATATCATGCACGAAGAGGGCCAGCTGTGTGTCGCATGACACCACGCTGGTTTCTGCAGATGAAAGCCTGCAGTCTAGAAAAGTCATTATGTCTGAACACAAAACATGTTCTATGATTCTACAACAAATCAATGTCAGTGAAATTTGCCGGTAATTATGTGATCTGATTTTCTACCCTTTTTATAGATTGCTATTGCTGTAGCAGACCTGACAATGATGCTACAAGATAGAAATTTTCTAGTAAATACGACTTATAGAGACGAGCCTAGGCCCAATCTTAAAAAAGCTGAACGAAAAACTGGTGTGTGATTTTCATCGCCATTGACGCTATATCGCACGTGTGGGATACTGAGGTGCTAGCAGGAGAAACACAGCGGGAAATCTCAGACAGACGGGGCTGGAGCGTTTCTCGTGAGGGCTAAATTCCGCTCTGAAGTTGGAGGAACCGCAGCGTGAGCGGTCGTCTCGGTGCGGGTGACGGGCGGCCGTTTGGCTGGGACGTGGTGACGGGGTTGCGGAATAGCCTGGCAGCCGGACCTACATAAAAGATGATCGCGGAATTTCATCTCTGGCGACGGCCGGCCCAGATGCGTTAAACCGTGGCACACTCCGAGCCGGCCAAGGCGGCGACGCGGGAGGGTGGGTGGC
This sequence comes from Schistocerca nitens, assembly GCF_023898315.1. Taxonomy (NCBI): domain Eukaryota; kingdom Metazoa; phylum Arthropoda; class Insecta; order Orthoptera; family Acrididae; genus Schistocerca; species Schistocerca nitens. Next base: position 240,993,484 of record NC_064622.1, on the reverse strand, counting down.
GGCGTGGCCGCAGCGGGCTGTACGCTACAGTCTGCGCCCAGCGCCTGACAGAGCTGCTCACCTTAGGGTCTCAGGAACCAACTCATTCATTCATTCATTCAATTAGTCAGTCAGTCAGTCAGTCAGTCAGTCATCGTGTTCTGTAGTCTTAGGGCTGTGGAACTGTAATGGTATACATTATCACTCGATTTGTATACAAGGCCCCCGGAGTAGACAACATTCCATTAGAACTACTGACAGCCTTGGGAGAGCCAGTCCTGACAAAACTCTACCATCTGGTGAGCAAGATATATGAGACAGGCGAAATTCGCTCAGACTTCAAGAAGAATATAATAATTCCAATCCCAAAGAAAGCAGGAGTTGACAGATGTGAAAATTACCGAACTATCAGTTTAATAAGTCACAGCTGCAAAATACTAACCCAAATTCTTTACAGACGAATGGAAAAACTCATAGAAGCTGACCTCGAGGAAGATCGGATTCCGTAGAAATGTTGGAATACGTGAGGCAATACTGACCCTATGACTTATCTTAGAAGAAAGATTAAGGAAAGGCAAACCTACGTTTCTAGCATTTGTAGACTTAGAGAAAGCTTTTTACAATGTTGATTGGAATACTCTCTTTTAAATTCTGAAGGTGGCAGGGGTAAAATATACGGAGCGAAAGGCTATTTACAATTTCTACAGAAAGCAGATGGCAGTTATAAGAGTCGACGGACATGAAAGGGAAGTAGCGGTTGGGAAGGGAGTGAGACAGGGTTTTAGCCTCTCCCCGACGTTATTCAGTCTGTATATTGAGCAAGCAATAAAGGAAACCAGAGAAAAGTTCGGAGTATGTATTAAAATCCATGGAGAAGAAATAAAAACTTTGAGGTTCGCCGATGACATTGTAATTATGTCAGAGACAGCAAAGGACTTGGAAGAGCAGTTGAACGGAACGGACAGTGTCTTGAAAGGAGGGTATGAAATGAACATCAACAAAAGCAAAACAAGGATAATGGAATGTAGTCGGATTAAGTCGGGTGATGCTGAGGGAATTAGATTAGGAAATGAGACACTTAAAGTAGTAAAGGAGTTTTGCTATTTGGGGAGCAAAATAACTGATGATGGTCGAAGTAGAGAGGATATAAAATGTAGACTGGCAATGGCAAGGAAAGCGTTTCTTAAGAAGAAAAATATGTTAACATCTAGTATAGATTTAAACGTCAGGAAATCGTTTCTGAGAGTATTTGTATGGACAAGAAGAGACTAGAAGCTTTCGAAATGTGGTGCTACAGAAGAATGCTGAGGATTAGAAGGGTTGATCACATAACTAATGAGGAGGTATTGAATAGAATTGGGGAGGAGTTTGTGGCACAACTTGACTAGAAGAAGGGATTGGTTGGTAGGACATGTTCTGAGACATCGAGCGATCACCAATTTAGTATTGGAGGGTAAAAATCGTAGAGGGAGACCAAGAGATGAATACACTAAGCAGATTCAAAAGGATGTAGACTGCCGTAGGTACTGGGAGATGAAGAAGCTTGCACAGGATAGAGTAGCATGGGGAGCTGTATCAAACCAGTCTCAGGACTGAAGACCACAACAACAACAACAAACATTGTATACAGTATTAAGAATAAGTCATCACTGGTCTTCCTACTAATATTAATGCTTGTGCCACATGAGTCGACTGAGTTAGTGAGAGTCCTGCTCCTTTAAGACAAGTTATACTACACTGCTGTACAATCCTTGTAGACGAAAGTAACTTTCGCATGGTGTGTCACTACAAAGTAACATAGCTCTATGTGACTTGTACCAAGCATAGAAAGTGCTGCTACAGTGTAGTACATACGCAATGCGATGAATGGAAATGACAGTTTTGTTAAAAGACAATAACATTGAACTCACGGCGATTTGTGATGACACTCTGGACATTAAAAAGGGTGGGACACGGTTCTGAACAGAGTATCGGACTACCACGGGTTACAACGCGAACTCCGGAACGTGCTCCCATGTTGGCCAGAAAAGTAGCAAAGAGTTCTTGTGGTCGTGCGTTCCATTCCTCCATCAGAGCGGTCGACAACTGCTGCACAGTCGTTGGTGCATGTGGACGTGCTGCAGTTACTCTCCACATCGCAACCCATACGTGTTTGGTGGGATCACAGTCGAGGGAATGGACAGGCCAGTCCGTGTCCTTCCGACGAAGACAAGGTAAATATTCCAGAATACGAAACCAGAACAGCTGTTAGCATGAGTGACATAAAAGTAAATATCTTAGGTGTTGCGAAACAACTCAAATCACTTACGAAAGGCAATTCTTACGGCCCAGATGGTATACCAATCAGGTTCCTTTCAGAGTATGCAGACACTGTATCGCCTTCCCTAGCACTCATATACAACCGCTCACTTGACGTAAGGTCTGTTCCTAAAGACTAGAAAGTAGCACAGGTCACAACAATATTCGAGAAAGGAAATGGGAGTAACCTATTGACTTACAGATCCATATCACTGACCTCAATTTTCAGTTGGATCTGGGGCATATGCTGTACTGGAACATCATGAATCACCTTCAAGAAAATGGCTTATTCGTACATAGCCAACATGGATTCAGAAAATGTTCTTGTGCAACGCAGCTAGCTCTTTATTCCCATGAAGTAATGAGTGCTGTCGACAAGGGATCTCAGATCAATTCCATAATCCTACATTTCCAGAAGGCTTTTAATACCGTTGCTCACAAGCGACTATTAATCAAATTGCGTGCATATGGAGTATCGTGTTGGTTGTGTGACTGCATTCGTTATTTCCTCTCAGAGAGGTCACACTTCTTAGTGATAGACGGTAAATGGTTCAAATGGCTCTGAGCACTATGGGACTCAACTGCTGAGGTTATTAGTCCCCTAGAACTTAGAACTAGTTAAACCGAACTAACCTAAGGACATCACAAACATCCATGCCCGAGGCAGGATTCGAACCTGCGACCGTAGCGGTCTTGCGGTTCCAGACTGCAGCGCCTTTAACCGCACGGCCACTTCGGCCGGCTAGACGGTAAATCATCGAGTCATCGAGTAGAACACAAGTGATATCTGGCGTTCCGCAAGGTAGCGTCATAAGCCCTCTGCTGTTCCTCATTTACATAAATGACCTAGGTGATAATCTGAGCAGCCCCCTTAGATTGTCTTCCGTCTAGTAAAATCATTAGACAACCAATTCCAATTACAAAATGATCTAGAGAGAATTTCTGTATGGTGCGAAAAGTGGAAATTGGCTCTAAACGAAGAAAAGTGCGAGGTCATCAACGTAGGTACTGAAAGAAATCCGATAAATTTTGGATATACGATAAATCGCACAAATCTAAGGGCTGTCAATTCGACTAAATATCTAGGAATTACAATTACGATGAACTTAAATTGGAAAGACCACATCGATAATATTGTGCGGAAGGCGAAACAAAAATTGCCCTCTGTTGGCAGAACACTTAGAAGGGACAAACCCACTAAAGAGACAGCCTACATTACTTTTGTTCGTCCTCAGCTGGAATTTTGCTGCGCAGTATAGGATCCTTACCAGGTAGGATTGACGGAGATGATCGAAAAAGTGCAGATAAGGGCAGCTCGTTTCATGTTATCGCACAATAGGTGTGAGAGTGTCACTGATATGATACGCGAGTTGGCGTGGCAGGCGGTTTTCTTTCAGACGAGATATATTTACGAAATTTCAATCACCAACTTCCCCCCCCCCCCCCCCCCGAATGCGAAAATATTTTGTTGACACCCACCTACGTAGGCAGAAATGATCATCATCATAAAATAAGAGAAATCAGAGCTCGAACGAAAGATTTAGGGTTACTTTTTCCCACGCGCCATTCGATAGTGGAATAGTAGATAAGTATTATGAAAATGATTCAATGAACCCTCTGCCAGACACTAAGAGTGAATTGCAGGGTAACCATGTAGATGTAGATGTAGATCCAATAGCTTTTCTTCTTGCGCTGTTCGATGCACATTGTCATCCATAAAGAACCCTGACAAGTACATGTAGGATTCGTGCAACCGGCGTTCCGTACAAACTTAGCTATGCAAAGAGTCATCCATGTGGGGCAGCCACAACTGTACAAGTAATTTTGTAAAATGAATAAACTGCACAACAGTTGCTGAATCAGCAATCTTTAATTTCATACACAACCGCTTTCGAAGCAGTTAAAGCTCTATCATCTGGTGTAAATTGTAATAATGAAAACTGTGTGTTACAAGACAGTGGAAGGGGGTCCTGAAATTTTTTTTAAAAAAAAAATAAGGTGAGATAAAAAATTATTCAGAGAAAAATTTCTAAAACGAAAAACAGAAAAGATCACTACTTAGAGGAAATACGTTCCGTGTCAAAAGAACAAAAGGGGAACATAGAAAAGTCCGAAAAACAGACATTACAAACGAACACCGAAACTTACTTGAATATGAAATATGTAAGATGCAATAAACATGAATCACATATTGTATGGAATTACATAAATTCCATAAAAACGGCCCCTCGTACCGCTCTGCAGGGAACACAAGCGGGAAAACTAAGCATTAAGAGTCACCTGCCAGCCGTGGGCAACGAGCGCATACACGATTCATGATGCAGGCACAGTACGAAGCAGACATATGATTGGTGGATTGTCTAAAACGGAAAAGCGGGAAGTGACAGCAGTAAAGAGACAGAACAATCACGGCATTAGGGGGAAAGAGAACTTGTGCGCCTGAAAACAAAGAAAAGTGTTTCCTTGGATACACAACTTACCCTGCTTAAGTAATGTCATAATTAACTGAAATGTGTTGATGCAGGCCAGTGCATTGATTAATCTTAACAAGAGGATGCCGCAGATATATAATTTGAAAGCCAAATATTTTCGACTACGGCTACAGGCAACGAAATTGTATTGCAAAATACTGGGTTATTAGGACTAAAGGGCACCCTTTCACAGAGAACCAGTGTTAGCTGCAACTGTCACATGGAAGTGAAACTTGGTAGATACGCTAATGCGTTAAGGTGGAACCGATTTACTTTTCAAAAAACAGTTGCATATTTGGCCGCCATTTGGAGATCTGGCGCTGTGAATACAAGAAAGACGTATAGAAAAGTTTCCATATGTAATGGATTAGGAACGGGACGAGGGGAGAAAGGTCAAACATGTGAGAAAAGTATAATGTTGAATTTAAAATTACTAACCGCCTCTTACTCAGTTTGCTTAATACGAACACCGAAGACGTCCATGAGATGGTTCATCCGCTAAAGTTGCTCGCAGCAGTTCCAATGGAATCTGGGTGAAGTATCTCATTATACTTCCTTCAGATGAATTAAGAGACCGAACGTTTCCCTGGCAAACGCATTTTTTTAGATATATCCAGAGCCAAAAGTCGGATGCATTCAAATCAGATGATCCTGCAGTCCATGCACCTGGGAAACCTCTGGACATAACATGTTCATGGAAGGTTGCAAGAAGCAGATCTTTCACTGCGCGAGCAACATGAGGAGTTCCCTCTTCCTGCATGAAAACAGAGATATCCATAGAGCTGTGCTCTTCCAAAGCAGCAATCACATGCTGTATAAGGGTGCCTCAAAAACAGGCAGACGATATGGTACAGCTGAAAGGCCCTCTGGATTTATTCTTGTCAAAGAAAGCGGACCGAAAATAAAGATAGTTGTGAATCCACACCACACAGTCACATACGGCGAGTGCAATGGCACTTCGAGCACAACACGCGGTTTAAGAGTGCCTCAAATTCAGCAGTTCAGTGTATTGACTGCAGCCTTTAGTGTAAAATGTGCCTCGTCACTCCATAGAAAATTTGCCTGCCACATGTCATCAACTTCGATCTGTGGCAGAAACCGAAGAGCAAATTCAGATTGTTGCTGCAAATCGTGAAGTGCCAGTTTCTGCACCGTCTGCGTCTTGTACGGGCACCAGTGTAAAGTAGACCGTCAAACTTCATGTATCGTTGACCATGGAACTCACAATTTTCGTGAGACTGCACCAGCACTAGCACTACTCGGGACATGTGCTGCATAGCCAATACCTACAACCGCTATGGGACGTCTTTCCCTTCCAGGTGCCATATCAAGTTCACCCGTGTTTTATAATTTTGTTATCTTTCGCTTTAAGCCATTTAATGACATCGCGCCTCCCCTCAGACCTTTCACTATTTCAATGCAGCACTGTAATTTCTGCCTTTCACGTAAAACAGTTCGCTACTAGTGCACGGTCTCTCTTCTCGATAGCCACACAGTCCACGCACGTTATGGCTGGTCAAATGGCAGTTTGAATGTCATACCGTCATACAACCAGTGCACAGCGCCAAATTTGCAGCTGGTGCCCACAATTGGAAATAATTTTTGTTTCAGTTTAAATCTGTTCAGCCTTAACGCATTAGCGAATCTACCAAGTTTCGCTGCCATATGCTAATTAGAACCCAGACCAGACCTCCGTGAGTAGGTGCACTTTGATTACAACCACCCATTAATTAAAGCCTCCTCAATACTTTAATACAATAAAAGCAAACTTTGGCACATTGTAAATAACAAAAGCATCTTATACCAGGGACTTAATCGTGTATTCTAAGAGACAGACGGACCTGGTAGGTGGACTGTGAAGGGAGTGTTGCAGTACGAGTCATTTGCCCGGCGGGCAGCTCCCAGTACACGGCGAGGAGGCAAGCGGCACGTGTCTTTGGGCAGAGGCAGTGTTGCTCGAAGCCGAGTTTTATCAAAGCCGTTATCAGTATCACTACTTAAGTGTTAAAAGCGAAATCTCTATAACTGAATCTGACCAGGGAATGGCTTCATTGCTGCCATGAGGCCAGACCTCGGCCTGCGTGTGGCCGCACACAACCATTAAGGACGTTTGAAGCCATTTTCACTATTTTTGGACCGTGACTGTCTCAAGAAATATGTAAAGATATCTGACACCACATAGATCGACAAATCGATAGTCAAATCGAAACCAGCTGTTTTTCGAGCGCCATTTCTCCACTGTACTACAGAACTATTTGTGATCGTGTTTCAAAGTTACTGATATATTAGTGACACAGTCGTTTGATTCTAACCCCAACAATAGCTGGCCAATATGTGTTCAATAATATTGTAACAGGTGCTCAATTTGTGATGTATTTCGTCTACCTACATGTGAACTACGATAACAAGACGTGCAGAAGACAGGTAAACTTATGATACCACACAAATCGACAAATCGATAGTCAAATTGAAACCAGCTGTATTTCGACCGCCATCTTGTCCACTGCACTACATAACTGACTGTGATCGTGTTTCCAAGGTACTGCTATGTTAGTGACAATTTGTGAACAATGACCAGGAGAGCCACGGAAATGGAGGCAGACCAGCGCATCACAACGAGACTGCCACGCCAGAAGCAAAAGTGAGCGACCGTTACGAAACATTTTCGTGCAAACATCAATCCACCTTCCAAAGTGACATCACCTCTTACTAAGTTTTCTATTCCTCCACAGGAAGACCACGGAATTTACGAAAAGACTATATAACATCACTATGGCCTCATTGTAAAGTTGTTTTTGTAATACCATTTAGCATGAAGATGAGGTATTACCTCGAAACATGTCGCTAAATAAATAAGTAATACAATAGTTGACAACGATTGTGACGGGTAGCGGTATATTAAAAAAAACCTTTACATACATCAAGGACGTTATTCGAGAAAGCATTGCCATGCTTGACAAGTCGCTACTCGTCTGTTGTTGGCATCCTATACCTCGTGTCGACGTGTCCATTCATCAATTATCCCTTCGAAAAGTGCCTTTAAACCTGCAAACACCTAGTTTGTCTACAGCCTGATGACATGAATGTCGCCAACCAGGTTGCTAAGCGGTTCTAGGCGCGACTTCTAGCCTAGGGCATGGATGTGTGTGATGTCCTTAGGTTTTTTAGGTTTAAGTATTTTTAAATTCTAGGGGACTGGTGACCTCAGATGTTAAGTCCCATAGTGCTCAGAGCCATTTGAACCATTTGACATTGGTGTCATTCAGACACGCACTATCTGAGCAAAATATCTTGAGCCGGCCGAAGTGGCCGTGCGGTTAAAGGCGCTGCAGTCTGGAACCGCAAGACCGCTACGGTCGCAGGTTCGAATCCTGCCTCGGGCATGGATGTTTGTGATGTCCTTAGGTTAGTTAGGTTTAACTAGTTCTAAGTTCTAGGGGACTAATGACCTCCGAAGTTGAGTCCCATAGTGCTCAGAGCCATTTGAACCATTTGACATTGGTGTCATTCAGACACGCACTATCTGAGCAAAATATCTTGACACATTTTAGTCGACATTACTATGGATTGTGTTGACCCTCGGCATTTATCACGGCCGGAACTCTGCTGGGAACACTTTCAGTGAGGCTGCTGAGCGTGTGCGGAAGAATGGCAGGCGCTCCTTCCTCAAAAGCCTAAACCAGAGAATGTGGTGTTGTGGGACGCTGGATCTAAATCTACGTTCTAACTCATCCCAAAGGTGTTTCATTGGTTTCAAGTCAGGGCCACGGCATGGCCAGTTGATTCAGGAATTTACTGTCTACAAACCACTGCCTCAAAAGATGGTTCAAATGGCTCTGAGCACTATGGGACTCAACTGCTGTGGTTATCAGTCCCATAGAACTTAGAACTACTTAAACCTAACTAACCTAAGGACATCACACACATCCATGCCCGAGTCAGGATTCGAACCTGCGACCGTAGCAGTCCCACGGTTCCGGACTGCGCGCCTAGAACCGCGAGACCACCGCGGCCGGCACTGCCTCAAAGATGCTCGTTTGTTACAGAGTGCGTTGTCACACTGATACAAACGTCTACTCCAAACTGTTTCTCTATTATACGCAGAACAAAGTTTTGTGAAATTTATTCGTATCTTCCGCATTTGGCGTTTTATTAAATGTAATAAGGAGAGCACACCATAACCATGAAACACACCCTCATACTGTCACAATACCACTCCGTACGTCACTCTAAGCGCTACACACGGTGGCAGCTAATGTTCCCCAGTCATTCGTCAAACCCAAACGTTTCTATCAGACAGACTCGTTTAGAGTCATCATTGTCTTTCGGCGTCGTTCTCTACGTTACCTCATGCGTCACTGGCACTGACTACAGATATAATTGGCTTATGAGGAATTGCGCAACCCCTGTACCACATTCTTTTTAATTCGTAGGCACAGCTGTTGTGCCACTTGGACCGCGGCAGCACTTTGGCACTCTAATTCCTTCTGCTGAATTTATGTCATTTTTTACAACCAATCTCCGCAATGATCGACAAATCCCGTCCGTTACTACATGAGGTTGCCGGGTCTTGTTTTTAGCCGTGGTTGTACCTTCGTGCTTTTTGTTTACGATCACGTCCACAACTTGGGTGTCTTTAGAAGGATTTGTTACTCACAAGGGAAAGTCTCCATCGTACATCCCTAAGATTTAGTGGTAAGGTAGCCCAGTGGACAGCACGTCATGATCTGAACACGGATCAAGCCTGAAATCAGAAAGGTGTACTGCGCTGTGAAAAAAAAGAAGCAAAATAGAAACAGTGAACAAAGCAGTGCAACGTCGAGCGAATTTGAACTGCAACTGTGTCGTGGTAGGGTGGTGACAGTATTCAAATCCTCCTCGTGCTCTAGATTTTTTTTTTTTTTTTACGAAAGATATCTGAACGCCGCAAACACTGGCAACTGACCCTAAACAGTGAAAAGTGTGAGGTCATCCACATGAGTGCTAAAATGAATCCGTTAAACTTCGGTTACACGATAAATCAGTTTAATCTACAGGCTGTTAATTCGGCTACATGCCCAGTAGTTACAATTACGAACAATTTAAATTGGAAAGAACACATAGAACATGTTGCGGGAAGGCAATCCAAAGATTGCGTTTTATTGGCAGAACACTCAGAAAATGTAAGAGATCTACTAAGGAGACTGTCTTCACTACAATTGTCCGTCCGCTTTTGGAGGACTCCTGCGCGGTCTAGCATCCTTACCAGATACGATTAACGGAGGAAATCGAGAAAGTTCAACGAAGAGCATCACGTTTTCTTTTATCGCTAAATATGAGAGTGTCACAAACATGATACAGGATTTGGGATGGACACCATTAAAATAAAGCCGTTATTCGTTGCAGAACGTTCTCGCGAAAACACCATTAAGATAAAGTCGTTTTTCGATGCAGAATGTTCTCACGAAATTTCAGTCATAAACTTTCTTCTCCGAAAGCGAAAATATGTTGCTGATGCCGACCTACATAGGGAGAAACGATCATCATAATAAAATAAGGGAAATCAGAGCTCACACGGAAAGATATAGCTGTTCGTTTCTTTCTCGCGCTGTTCGAGACAGTAATGTAGAATAATTGTGAAGGTGATTCGATGAAGCCTCTGCCAGGCACTTAACTGTGATTTGCAGAGTATCCATGTAGCTGTAGATGCAGACAATTGCAATCTCTCCGTTCGATCATTGACGTGTGCGTTCACTGTATTCAAATTTGTATCTGTGTCATCGTGTAACGTCCGTTTGCAATAGTAACGTGTAAGGATAGAACCTCAACAGTACATACACAAGTACCACGTGTTATCGCTCTAGCGTTTCGTTTTGGAAATTATGATTGCTGAATTCCTTTGTTGTAACATAGTCCACATCTGTTTATTTGTTGTTTTCACTTCTGTGAGAGGTCTACGCGGCATCTCAAATCAGGCCGAGTTAGGCCCCGTTGGGAGTCCACGCAAGGACTACGCGTAACAGCAAAACTGGCAGTACGTGAAGAAGACGGATGGGTCGTCCGTGGAAATACTATGCAGAAAACTGAAACAAAAAAGGGGGAATAACCGGAAGCACACTATTAATCAATCGCGCCAAGAAAATCAGAGAGATCACACCACTTTCAATATCACTTTCTGCAGAGAAAATCATATCGACACGAGGTCAAACATACACTCCTGGAAATGGAAAAAAGAACACATTGACACCGGTGTGTCAGACCCACCATACTTGCTCCGGACACTGCGAGAGGGCTGTACAAGCAATGATCACACGCACGGCACAGCGGACACACCAGGAACCGCGGTGTTGGCCGTCGAATGGCGCTAGCTGCGCAGCATTTGTGCACCGCCGCCGTCAGTGTCAGCCAGTTTGCCGTGGCATACAGAGCTCCATTGCAGTCTTTAACACTGGTAGCATGCCGCGACAGCGTGGACGTGAACCGTATGTGCAGTTGACGGACTTTGAGCGAGGGCGTATAGTGGGCATGCGGGAGGCCGGGTGGACGTACCGCCGAATTGCTCAACACGTGGGGCGTGAGGTCTCCACAGTACATCGATGTTGTCGCCAGTGGTCGGCGGAAGGTGCACGTGCCCGTCGACCTGGGACCGGACCGCAGCGACGCTCGGATGCACGCCAAGACCGTAGGATCCTACGCAGTGCCGTAGGGGACCGCACCGCCACTTCCCAGCAAATTAGGGACACTGTTGCTCCTGGGGTATCGGCGAGGACGATTCGCAACCGTCTCCATGAAGCTGGGCTACGGTCCCGCACACCGTTAGGCCGTCTTCCGCTCACGCCCCAACATCGTGCAGCCCGCCTCCAGTGGTGTCGCGACAGGCGTGAATGGAGGGACGAATGGAGACGTGTCGTCTTCAGCGATGAGAGTCGCTTCTGCCGTGGTGCCAATGATGGTCGTATGCGTGTTTGGCGCCGTGCAGGTGAGCGCCACAATCAGGACTGCATACGACCGAGGCACACAGGGCCAACACCCGGCATCATGGTGTGGGGAGCGATCTCCTACACTGGCCGTACACCACTGGTGATCGTCGAGGGGACACTGAATAGTGCACGGTACATCCAAACCGTCATCGAACCCATCGTTCTACCATTCCTAGACCGGCAAGGGAACTTGCTGTTCCAACAGGACAATGCACGTCCGCATGTATCCCGTGCCACCCAACGTGCTCTAGAAGGTGTAAGTCAACTACCCTGGCCAGCAAGATCTCCGGATCTGTCCCCCATTGAGCATGTTTGGGACTGGATGAAGCGTCGTCTCACGCGGTCTGCACGTCCAACACGAACGCTGGTCCAACTGAGGCGCCAGGTGGAAATGGCATGGCAAGCCGTTCCACAGGACTACATCCAGCATCTTTACGATCGTCTCCATGGGAGAATAGCAGCCTGCATTGCTGCGAAAGGTGGATATACACTGTACTAGTGCCGACATTGTGCATGCTCTGTTGCCTGTGTCTATGTGCCTGTGGTTCTGTCAGTGTGATCATGTGATGTATCTGACCCCAGGAATGTGTCAATAAAGTTTCCCCTTCCTGGGACAATAAATTCACGGTGTTCTTATTTCAATTTCCAGGAGTGTATAACACGTACATGATACTAGTGGCACAGGGAACATTACATCAAACACAGTACTTCAATGTTATTCCAGTGGTTTCTAAGTTGACATTTAAATAGAAAGTAAGTTGTCTTACAACATAATTTTAATTTAGTTTTTCGAAATGTTATAATATTCAGTATCGATACTAATAATAATGGTAACAATAACTGCAAAGTAATCAGATACAGGAAGAGAAACAAAATGGTGCACGTAAGTTTTAAAACATCACTTGAATGCAAACATCTACATCTGCATCTACATTCATACTCCGCAATCCACCATACGGTGCGTGGCGGAGGGTACCTCGTACCACAACTAGCATCGTCTCTTCCTGTTCCACTCCCAAACAGAACGAAGGGAAAATAACTGCCAACATTCCTCTGTACGAGCCCTAATCTCTCTTATCTTATCTTTGTGATCTTTCCGCGAAATATAAGTTGGCGGCAATAAAATTGTACTGCAGTCAGCCTCAAATGCTGGTTCTCTAAATTTCCTCAGTAGCGAATCACGAAAAGAACGCCTCCTTTCTCACAGAGACTCCCACCCGATTTCCTGAAGCATTTCCGTAACACTCGCGAGATGATCAAACCTACCAGTAACAAATATAGCAGCCCGCCTCTGAATTGCTTCTATGTCCTCCCTCAATCCGACCTGATAGGGATCCCAAACGCTCGAGCAGTACTCAAGAATAGGTCGTATTAGTGTATTATAAGCGATCTGCTTTACAGATGGACCACATCTTCCCAAAATTCTACCAATGAATCAAAGACGACTATCCGCCTACCCCACAACTGCCATTGCATGCTTGTCCCACTTCATATGGCTCTGCAATGTTACACCCAAATATTTAATCGACGTGACTGTGTCAAGCGCTATACTACTAATGGAGTATTCAAACATTACGGGATTCTTTTTACTATTCATCTGCATTAATTTACATTTATCTATATTTAGAGTTAGCTGCCATCCTTATACCAATCACAAATCCTGTCCAAGTCATCTTGTATCCTCCTACAGTCACCAACGACGACACCTTCCCGTACACCACAGCATCATCGGCAGACAGCCGCACATTGCTATCCAACCTATCCAAAAGATCATTTATGTAGATAGAAAACAACAGCGGACCTACCACACTTCCCTGGGGCACTCCAGATGATACCCTCACCTCCGATGAACACTCACCATCGTGGACAAACAGTTTGTACGTGCGTTATTATATTAAAATATATCTAACTGTCATGCAAATAATACGGTACTTGTAGAAATTTTATTGCACAAGAAGTTATAGGATCGCGTTATTCATTAAATCAGCGTATCGTATTTTGTCAATGAGAGTGTATCATTGAGTTGTTTCATTACAACTTAAAACCCTGTCAATTGTCTTAAAGTAGGAATTGATGTTTCAGTTAAGCCATATGAGCGCATGAAGTTTTTGTCGACTCATTTCTCTTCTTCGGTTATTTCTGTTTAGTGAGATACGAGTTATAGTTTTTATACCTTAAACACGATTTTCTCGAAGAGTCTTGCACAGAAGCATTGAGCGGCTGGGCCGCGGTCATCTTCACAGCGGCTGCGCCCACCGCTTTGTGGCCTGCCGATGCTGGTCCGCTTCCGCCCCCGGCCCGGAAGCCCCCGGAGGCGGCCGGGAAATTGACACCGCGCGCTCCGCCCCGCTCCCTTATTGGATTTCGCTTCCGCCGCCGGTCACTCCTACAGGTGATGCGGCCCCTTGACTCTTGCCTTCCGCTCCCTGACGGTGTTTGGGGAAATAGGCAGAAACTCTGTGTCACGTTTCTCCCGTACAACCTCCAATGCCAGGACGCAATGCGCTCTGGATACTGTGAAGTGCCAAATGCTTGATACGTACCATAAAATAAAGATATTGGCCAAATGCGATTAGAAATTGCGGCCTGAGGTATCAGTTCAAACTTAATTATGTGTACAGATATTCATTATTTCCGGAAATGTCCGCCCCCGGTAGCAGAGTGGTCAGTGCGACAGAATGTCAATCCTAAGTGCCCGGCTGGGTACGAGATTTTTCTTCTCTGAGGGACTGGGTGTTATGTTGTTCTCATCATCATCATTTAATCCCCATCGACGCGCAAGTCGCCGAAGTGGCGTCAAATCGAAAGACTTGCACCCGGCGATCGGCCTACGCGACAGGAGGCCCTAGTCACACGACATTTCCGGAAATAAACAAACTTGACAGTTTGTGCCTGTTATCGATATCGATGTTGGCAAGATATCAGTCCCGGGAATTCAAAGGCTCTCGAGAATTTTTATTTTTCATTTGCAAGTCGGATAACAAATGTCCAAGACTACTACTTCGCGAGATACAATTTTAAATTAATAATTATCGGATATTTCCCTTTACTTGCTTCTGGCCAAATTTCGTGATTGTAGGTTACCGGGAAGAATCCCATAGGTTTTTATGAGTAAGTTTTCGAGTTTCAAAATATGTGACATATGTGGCCGTATCTTTAGACTGCGTTGACTTAGATACTTAGTTGTTTTACACCATTAAAGAACCATAGACTTTAGTGTATGACATAAATTTCAAAGCGATACGTTTGCCCGTTCCTGAAACGAAGGTGTCTTGAGGGGGGTAGGACGTCAAACGGGCCGACTTGGAGCAGGAGAGGCACCACAGGACATTTTAATTTCCCCTGTCTATATTTTTATAAGTAAATTCATAAAACTTTGTCAGCATGACCAGGAAGGAATCAGGATTCACACTCGTGGCAGAGGAAGTTCAAAAACATAACAAAATTATTTTTTTACTTGTAAAATTTCATCATTTTTTCACTTACTATTGGCTGCATTTGTTGCTATAAGTACACTTTTCTTCATAAGTAAGAGAGACTGTTCGATGTATTTTGCGCACCATACGAACCATACTTACAGGTGTCTGAAACTCTAGAATCTACTTAATTTATGAAAAAATGAATGAGCTGTTACGTTTTAAACTTTATGTTTAGAAAAAATCAAATTATCTCAATTTTTACCACAGTTTTTAATAGATTTGGAAAATTCTAGAGTTTCATACACCTGTAAGTATGGTTTGTATGCTGTGCAAAATTCATCACTCTTACTTGTGAAGAAAAATGTACCTACAGCAACAAATGCAGCCAACAGTAAGTGAAAAAATGATGAAATTTCATATCTAAAAATAATTTATTTTGTTATGTTTTTGCACTTCCACTGCTATGAGTGTGAATCCTGAATCCTTCCTGGTCATGCTGACAAAGTTTTATGAATTCATTTTTAAAAGTATAGACAGTAGAAAATAAAATGTCCTGTGGTGCCTCTCCTGCTTCAAGTCGGCCCGTTTGACGTCCTACCCCCCCCCCCTCCCCCTTAAGACGGACAGACAGACAATCGGATATCAAATGACAAAATAATTCTCTCTTCCCATAATATAATTAAAAATAACAACTGTCGGACTTTTCCCACACTTTTACAACGAAACCTTGCTGCTTGCGCAATTTCATGATTGTAGGTCAACGTGAAGTACCTAAGTAGAGTACCTAGTAGAGTAAGTCTGCGACATCTAAATACGTACTTGTGACATAAACAGCCGTGTCTTTTCTTGCATTCACTTAGAGACAACGTCCATCAGTTCATGAGAAAAGGGGAACATAAGAGTGGAATAGAGAGACGGACAAACACATGGGTCTGTAAGGGTTCCATTTTTTAGCGACTGAGATATGGAACCCTAAACAAATGATGAAATAAATCTCATTTGCAACACAGCTGAACAAAAACAGCGGATCCAAAAAGGAAAAGGATATTTTACTGTTGGTGGTTGCAATACTTTGCAGCACCGTTAGATCAGAAAAAGTCAACGTGGACGGTGATCCCCAACCGCCGGCCGCTGGTGGCCGAGCGGTTCTGGCGCTACAAAAAATGGTTCAAATGGCTCTGAGCACTATGCGACTTAACTTCTGAGGTCATCAGTCGCCTAGAACTTAGAACTAATTAAACCTAACTAACCTAAGGACATCACACAACACCCAGTTATCGCGAGAACCGCACGGCCACTCCGGCCGGCTTTGGCGCTACAGTCTGGAACCGCGCGACCGCTACGGTCGCAGGTTCGAATCCTGCCTCGGGCATGGATGTGTGTGATGTCCTTAGGTTAGTTAGGTTTAAGTAGTTCTAAGTTCTAGGGGACTTATGACCTCAGCAGTTGAGTCCCATAGTGCTCAGAGCCATTTGAACCATTTTTTTGATCCCCAACCAGTAGAATTCGAGACAGCGACTTACTTTATCACCGACCACACAAGTCACATGACTGCCATACGCAACTTTTCCTTAATCGGCTACTCTGTAGAGATGCATGCCAGTAACTTGCACCAGAGATTCAGTACACCTCATTATAATCGAAGCAGTTTTACTTGTCTAGTGCCCTAGCTGTGACCATCCATAGAACAAAGCCATTCGCAAACGCATTCTCTGCTGCTGCCGTTGCCCCTTGAGTAAAGTACACTCCATTATGCCCAGAATTAAATGACCTGTTGCTTTTAAAATGCTGAAACACTTCCTTCCGTCACCCTCATAAAGGTTCTCAAAAATTTAACTCATATGGCCAGATTTTCCCTTTGTCAAATAGTAATGTAAATGCTCCCACCTTTTTCCCATTTACGCTTCTTGCTCTTCTCATTTCCCAACTAGTTAAGCCACTTTTTGTTCATAATACTGCGTTTTATCACGTCCCTATTTCTCTTCCTCCTCTACCTATCCACTCTTCTCCATTACAGCTGGCCTCCATAGTGTAGAACTACTTACCCGTAACTTGTCTCTGTTCTCGTTCTCATGAACGAACTGTTTATTTTGTTTTCTGAGTCTGTTCTAGTTATTAAATATTCTGCCACAATGCATTTTAGATGAACTTGTAACATGCTTATAGAAATGGCTTTAATGCTAAACAAATAGTAATGGGTACATCAATCCGTCGCAATGATGTTTATTACATATCTAGGTTTCAGTTCAGTGTGAACTCAACATCCTACATGAATAGTGCAATTGGGACTACATGCATTTAAACTGTTTTTAATGTGTTAACTGACATTTAATGTCCTAAAGATGGCCACGCAGTGACCGAAATCTAGATATGCAATAAACATCACTGCGACTGATTGCTGTACCCCCATACTACTTGAAATGAATTACGTCGCTGGCCACAACTGTTTCCCTATGGAATGAAACCTGGTAATGTTAAACATTTAGAATGATTAATTAGATCTAAGGGAGGTTCTGATGGCACTATTCTTGCTTAATCGTGCCATTCTTCTTATCACGGGCCCTCTTTCCAAACTGCATCAGAGATTCAGTATCTGTCACCACATCGTAATCGAAATACAAGGACTCATTTATCTAGTACCTTGCTGTGTCCACCCATAAGACTCATTTCCATGGCGTAAACATACCTACCTGTAATCTGTCTCTATGGTTCTTCTCATCTGTTAAGCCTCCCAGGAACGTCACAACAATAAATATGCGATATCCAAGATTCCTCGAAATTTTGGCGCAGATATTCATTGGTGTCGCACTGGCGTCGAAATTTAAGCAGTATCTTGTCTGTGAGCTGAGACATGAATCAAACATAAATCAAATATACAGCATGTCCAAATGACAGTTTCCATTCACATAGTCTTACGCAAATGTGGTCCGAACAGGCATCATGATGACATCCCGGTCCGTACCATAACATGAGGCGAGATACGTTCCAACTGTTGCATGAGGGTTTTCCTTACATCACGGAAACACAATCCTCTTCTGCGATATGTGATTTGTCGTACATTCATCAGCAAAAAACACACGTAAAAAACGGGACTGGAAAATAGTGCCCACACAGCACGAAGGCTACAGCTAACTGCTCCATGTCATCGTGAGGTAACAGATTCGCAAACATTGGTCTCTATCTTCATATCTTTTTTAGAGTCTTTATACGTTTTTCTGTAACTCAATTGCACATTCATAAATGGATTTCATTGGAGACTGTTCAGCTGATTGAACGAAGACACACGCGTTACCTTTCGCATTTCCTTATGTCCACTAGACGTCTTGTCTTTGAAACTGGCTTATATAAACGTGTGTTTCTTCCAGTCGAAGTGGGCTGCTTTACGAGACAGTGCATCGAGTATATATTCATGCTTGATATTTTTGCTAGGTCGGAATTTCCTGTAAATTATGGACCGATTATTTGTAGCTGTGCCGCTTGCACCCGATAGCGTCCAAGATATGTTCCATCGAGTCCAGATTAGGCGAAATTGATGGCCAAGACCATTGTAGCATGATTATGGCCTTATGATGCGGACTGACACATCGGACCTGCCACAAATCCCCTTTTATCCCGCTTTCAAGAACGAGCAAGCGTCCGAACTCAGCATTCCGTGATGAAGCGTGTACGTTCAACTCCTTGTCGCCTACTCGTGGTTACTCAGTCCTTCAAGCATTTTCCACAGATGCTCACGATAATTGTACACGAACAACCGCCGCTTCGCCGCTTCCGAGATGCTCAGCCTGAAGCGCAGAGTAATAATAATGCGGCCCTTTGTCAAATTCGCTTATGTGAGCGGACTTCTCACTTTGATGTCATATACACGTGAGGCTAAATATGCTGACGAGGCAATAAGAAATTACGCATGTGGTATGTTTCCGCAACAGTGTTTCATCGTTGTAATTCCAAAGCAAATAATAGTCGCAAATAACGAAATAGGAAGGAAACTTCAGTTTTATCGTCCAGGCGACGTTGATGTCATCGAAACACCGAGGAAAAAATGATAAAGGGAATGGGCTTTATCCCTTTCAAGGAAACCACGCTCGCGTTTTCTGTGAGTGTTTTAGGGAAACCAAATCCCTCGCTGCTGCTGGAAAGGTATTGCGCTATGACTACTACTTTTATTTATTTATTGACTTACTGATTTTACCTGCCAAGATTATGGCCCCTCTTACACCTAACCAGGTAGTAAGCATTACATTTTGTATACTAAATGAACAATATCTTATTGTAAATACAGTTATTATAATAATGGTATTATCTACAAAAATGATTACTTGGAATTTGAGAAATGTCGGTTTTATTAACATTCAGTAATTACGTTCTTCCCAAAAGTGAGTAGTATCATCTGACAGAATTGAATGACAATAGAAGGGGAGATGAAGTTGACTGATCAGTGGAAGACCAAGAAAAATTGGGTCAAATTAGTAGATGAGGTGGGAAAAAGAAAACAGAAGCAGAAACTGATGCTAAAAGCATAGCTAGTATACAGTGTGACGTAGATACTAGTTTCCTGTTGGACGAAGAAATCAGCTGATATATGGTGAGAGGGAAGCTACTACGATGATAAAAGTTCAAACCTTTTTAGATATTAACACTCTAAGATGGGATGAAAGTTGTTAAAAATTAAAATATACTTATCAGGTGACCGGTTTCGATCGTCGTACCATCATCTTCAGACCACTAACCGTTTCAGAGAACAAGACCTGGGAGTAAACTAATTTAAGTAATGTAAGTAATTTAGCCGCGCTGGATGAGCCGAGCGGTCTAGGGCGCTGCAGTCCTGGACTGTGCGGCTGGTCCCGGCGGAAGTTCGAGTCCTCCCTCGGGCATAGGTATGTATTCTTAGGATAATTTAGGTTAAGTAGTGTGTAAGCTTAGGGACTCATGACCTTTGCAGTTAAGTCCCATAATATTTCACGAACATTTTTTTTTGTAAGTAATTTAAAGTACGGTTCTATAACAAGCCATGATGACGGCTGGAGAGAGTGTGGAGAGGAACAGCCCGCTATGTAACGCCGGTGAACACCGCCGGCTAACGCATGGCCTATTGCAATTAAGCAGCAAAGGCTCCCACCACCGTCTCCCGGATAACGCAATTTACAGTAAATAATTACAGAACTTGACATAATTACATTGTAGTTGTTATAGGTATAACAGAAAAAATACACATATGAGACGGTATATGAATTACGCAACGAAAAGAAATTTTAAACACTATATAGAATCGAAAGGAAGATACGTCCAGTAACATACCGTATTTCATCGTGGCCTGCCGTCTGTAGGAGGTTGCAATAGCTACACCTAGTCCAAAGACAGCTAACAGGACGTCATGTGGTTATTTAAGAGACGAAACGTGAATCGGTGCGAACTGGTACCGATGAGTGATGGTATGGAATCAGGGATAGCCTGACGCAGCTAAAATAGAGAGGAAAAGCGTCGCCATGATATACGATCGTACTCCGTTGCTAATAACAAAGTTAAGTTTAAGATGTGCATCAAACTACGTGATACTTCCTAAAATGAGAGTGAACTTGCGTAAGCTAAAATATAATCATTAACATGATAAGCAGAAGTGCAGATTATATACTCCCCTGTAAATTTAATAAAATACATGTAATGAAGCATACATGAGTATTTGACATAATATAATTATAAGAAGTGGCAATAACAGCTAAAAATGTGCGTCAAAATAAATGATGTATCGTAAAATAAAAGTGTAATGGCGTAACGTTATGAGCAGAGGTGCAAGATACATGTTACTCAGTCAGTTTAATAAAATACGTATAATAAAACATACATGAATATTTTGCATTTTACAGTTATAAGAAGTGGCAATGATAGAAATCACGAAGAGGTCATCAGTTATTTAGAAAACAAGAACTAAATTGATGTACTGTTTCTCATAGACTGACAGAGCACGTACAATAAAATTTACGTAAGCATTTGTGGGAATGTGTCACGACGGATCAGTATACAAAGGAGTCGGGTACGGAAGTACTGAGGAATGACGGGATACGCTTGAAGTTCTTTGAGGCTGTAGATAAAGCAATAAGTGTTTTTGCAATGGGTTGTGATTATCTGTGCTGTACTATCCCTACTGGTTGTAGCTTTCCGAATGCCTCCACCTCGGCACCATTTGGACACGTGCCGCATTTATTGCCTACACTCGCCACCAGTAAAGATGTGCCAGACGGGCAACACACAGGTATTCGACACTGCAGTACTGTTAACGTTTCAGGAGCCCCGTGTGCACATTACACTAACGTTCAGCGATAGGCACACAACAACTTCCCCCACTTGCCATTTGTGAAGCTGAACACGAAATCCTTTCGACTTCCGGCACCTTCTCCGCCAAGTCGTCTTCTCGGATATCCGCAGCGAAAGCTCTCTGTTTGTTTTCCGAAGTGAGGTTACTCTTGCGGAGGTGAAACTTGGGACAGTTCTCCTAAGCTGCAAGAACAACAGAGTCTCCGCCGCGCCGTGGAAATCGTCTGCCCTCTTAGCTCTCTTTACACAGCCAGTTTTCGTTTTACTAGCTGCACAAATTCCAGTAAGAAACGCACAAAATTATGAGAAGTTTGTCGTATGGTGTGAATAGAATTTTGTCAATCATTAGTCTTTATAATTTGGCCATTTTGGACCATTTTTGAGTATTCATTTATTAGCGATGTAAGTTTCGGTGTCGTAATCGTCATCTCCTCTTCTTAGAGGCGCTTCAGTTCTGATTGGGTATGCAATTACTTGGAATTCTAAGTGCTGCAAGTGCAGTCAGAACATTGGCTCATTAGCCAAAGATTTGGAAGCTTAGAGAGAAGTTGTAGGACGCACAAAATGTATGTTAGAATTATTAAACCCATCAAGTTTCAGGCTAGATTGGAGAAGTGCCCTCATACTTGTAGTGTCCGAAACGTAGTAAGAACGCTAGCTAGATGTGGTAGCGAAATTCAATCTACAGAAGTTTTCATGTAAATTTTTCTGAGCTCACAAACTTCATTTTATATTAAAGTTGTTAAGTAGAGCCGAAATAAGTTAAGGTTCTTTTACTTTAAAAGTAACAAAATTTTAACTTTCATCATATGTAACCTGATGGCGTGTATCCAACTCATTTTGTTTCGATTCACTGAAAATTCAAACAGCTGGCCTCTTAAGAACGCTGGAAGTTCCCCAAAAAATTAAGTCAATTTATGATAAAAAAATTTTGTGAAATATCTGTTTACATAGAAATATAGTCCTTTAAGGACTGTGAATCATATCGTACGTCTCACGAGTTTTTGAACATTACTTACCTCATTTTACATGAACAGTTCATTCGGATTTTAATCGAGTGTAATGAGAACAGTGTTTCTCAAGAAAAGTGTTTGCGGGTATATTTAGAACACATGCTCAACTTTTCGTTTGTGGGATTTCTTGAACCAATGGATCGAGATGGACAATTTAACTATGGTTTTGGAATCAATTTCGGGAAAACTGGCGATCAGGTCTCTGTCCACATCGTTAGGGTTTTATTACATCGTCTAAATTCTTTCTAAAGATTAGCTTCACAGGAAGCATATAAAATTTCTCTCGTCGATATGCTTTATCTGACCTACTGCTCTTGTGACTACACTGTCGACGAGTTGTTATACTATTATATTTTCCCCTCCACACACTTGGCTGTTTGCGTAATATTCAAGCTCATCACAAATGTGTTGAGGAATCATCATTTTAATAAAGGAAATTACGAATACGCTGTCTAGATTAGTCCCGTCACAAACAAATCATGCATATATGTAGACTGCAGAAGGGATTTTGCTTTCAGACGGGAGGGAGTACTTTAACTTAGAAGACCGTTTAATGCAGTCAATACTATACATAGCATGAAATAGGGGCTAGGAATAAACGAAGTGCCAACTGAGGCAGTTAGTAGTTAAGAAGATAGATTCGTATCGTGGAAGTACAGGTTTCAAATAAGTTTTCAGTCATGCTGATTAATTTTTCTGTGGATTCCATAAATCGCATAAGTCGCATGTCCAGAAGTTTCCTTTGAAAAGAGCAACGTTGACTTCCTTCCTCCTACTTGAAACATTCGGGTTTCTTCTATGCCTGTAATAACGTAATGATTGGTCGATGTACCCAAATCTTCCGTCTTCCTTTCATTAAAAACTGCGAAGGTGATAGAGCTGAACAGTAAAAGAAAGCAAAATAGAGATTTTCTTGATGTAACAGTTGCAGAAGAACGATACATTGAGCAAGTTTGAACAAACGTAAATCGTTTGTCGGCATCTTTCCTGCCTTTCTCTCGACAGTTTCCTTCTGGATCTGCTTTCTCCGTCATTGACTTTTTGTTTTGTTTTGTGAAATCAAAGAATACTTCTTCGTTAGTAAAATCCTTTTCTTCTGAAATAAAGCGTCTTCGTTAAAATTTATTTAGATCTTCCTTCGTAAAATGGAATGTCTAAATTTCATGTCTCATAAGTGTGACGATTCTTTCTTCATTAATTTAATTTTGAATCGCTCTTTTAAGGAAATAACAACAATGAGTAAATAGAAAGTTTAGAGAGAAAGATTATGGATTTCCTAATTAAACACTTCTTTTTTTTAAAAAAAGTGATCTACTGTCTTTCATATTTTTACAATTACAATACCTTTTATGATTAGATTTTAAAGGTTTTACCTTTTCCAGAAAATAGAAAAAAAGTATTTCGTCTTATGTGTTCCTTGATTTACATTTCTATTTTTTTTATATTTGAAGAGAGGAAATGTTAAACTACCCAAGTGTAATTTTTCTAGAAAACGCGTTTCCAGTGTTGTTTGTTTTTTATATCCTGTTGCATGTTCTTAGACTTGTTCCATGTGCCAAACCACGTAGAAAATACTTCAGATATTCGTAACTATACGGTCCATGGTCTTTGTACCAAGCAGTGCTTTTCTTTAGAATTCCAAGTGGCATGGGTCATGCTTTCTTCCATTTGGTTGATGCCAAATTTCTGTGGTAAGGAGGCTGCATGTAAGCTTTTGTTTGTATCGATAAATAATCTTTCTAATGGAAAAAAATTTTGTTTCAAAAGTAGTAAACTAGAACCGGAGAACTGTGTCTGGAAAACGTTGTGAACAGCCGTTCCTCCTTGAACAGCACAGTGACTTCTACAGTAAACTCCGTAACATCTGGTCCCAGGAATGTGATGTACAATAAACAGAAGTCAGTAGTCAAAGAATTTTCCGGGAATTTTACTTTGGTTTTCCTCCTGCAAAAAATTTAAAATGTGGTTTTTGATGGTTACAGTTCTACCAGTCAAAACTTGCTGCTCTATTTGTGTTCTTGTATTATCACAAATAAAACATATTTCCTCAGTATTAATGGCACTTGAAACAAAAACTTTCGTGTTGGTACTTAAAAGCAATCAGAGCTCTAGCACGTCACAGAGAAATTTCTTAGTAAATTTTTTATTTTCTAACTTTTCTCGCCTTTCTTGCAGTGCTGAAGCGAGATGCACAAATCTGTGGTATCCGAATGTCTCCTCAATTTTTTTCATACGAAAAAGTTACGTAAAAACAGCGACACTTAGTTTTTTTTATTGTACTGACAAATGTGAGATTTATTACACAGAGCGTCTGACATTTACACTCCTTATCTTACGAATATCAATTCTCGACCATGATAAGATGATTATTAAGTAATATTTAAACATTATTTTGTATCTCTCACGCTTCTACATAGTACGATTCTTTTCCACAGTGTTCTCCATGCTTAAAAGGCAATATCATGACTAACTCGTCATCGCCCAGCCCAAACCCTTAAGGATACATACTTGAAGTTTGGAGAGGGTGTGAGCCTTATACTGTAGGCATCGTTTAAGAAGAGATTGTCCGAAATTCCACTCCTAAGAGGATGAAACACGGGATGAAAGACTTTTTGGAAGTATGTCTCTATTAAGGAAATTTTGAAGCTAGAACTAAAAAAAGTGGTATTTGGTTTTTCAGTCAGAAAATAAAAATTACCTGTTTCAGCATTTCTGAAAATTCAACTACTAATGGGGCAATATGAGGGGCATGATGGGAATTAATATGCACATGCATGGATTCATTTAGCGACGAAGCCACTTTCATTAGGATGGGTTCGTCAATAAGCAAAATTTTTGCATTTGGGGGACTGAGAATCCACAGTTCGCGATAGAGAAGACTCTTCACCCTCAACTGGTAACTGTGTGGTATGCAATGTCCAGTCGCGGAATAATCGGCATCGATTGGTCACCATTTCCTCCGGATTTGAACATAATGTGAGTCCTTTCTGTGGGGCTATATAAAAGACAAGGTGCACAGAAATAACCTCAAAACTATTGCTGAGCTGAAAAGAGCCATTCAGGAGGTCATCTACAGCATCGATGTTCCGACACTTTAGCGGGTCATGCAGAATTTCGCTACTTGTCTGCGCCACATCATCACCAATGATGGCAGCCATATCGAACATGTTATAACCTAAATCCGAATACATGGAGCGACGTTTATTGGTTGAATGAAGTAGTTTGTTAGTAATTTACTTTTTTTCGTATAGTTCAATAATTGTTACCCTGTACATTTAGATCCCACTAATATCACCAACTTACATCTTAACAGATTGGTTCTATTGTTTCCTTTCGCTCCATAGACATGAAAGTCATTTTGTTATACCCACGTCGTTTGTTCATATTAATTCAGAAGCGTGATTTTGCAGTAAGGCCTTATATTCTGCCTGGACATCTGGATTCAAACTACTCTTCCTTTTTTTGAGTAGCTCTTCAGTCTGGAAGGTAACCTTAATATCCTTTCTTTTCAAACATAACAACAGACTGGAATTGTAGTTATTGCTCCAATGTAGTATATTCAGATGAAGATATACATTTAAATAAATTCTGAGTTTCGAAGTCTGTTTAACCATCTACATCTACATACATACTTCGCAAACCACCATAGGGTGAGTGGCGGAGGGTACGTTGTAACACTACTTGTCATTTCTGTTTCTGTTCCACTCGCTATCACGGAAAGGGAAAAGCGGCTATCTATTTGCTTTCGTGCCAGCCCTAATTTATTTTCCCCCAAGTTCCTGATCCTTTGGCGAAATTTACATCGGTAACAGTAGGATTGTTCTACAATCAGCTGCACATGCCCGTTCTCTAAATTTTCTCAATAGCGTTCCTCGAAAAGAACGTTTCCTTCCCTCCAGGGATTCCCACTTGAGTTTCCGAAGCATCTAGCATGTTGATAGAACCTAACGTTAGCAAATCTACAGCCCGCCTCTGAATTGCCTCGATATCTTCCTTCAATCCGACCTAATGAGAATCGCAAATACTAAAGCACAGAAGAAGTAATTAAGAATGGGACGCACCAGTGTTCTGCGTGCGCTCTCCTTTACAAATGAATCACGCTTTCCTAAAACTACCCCAATAAACTGAAGTCGAAATTCGCCTGCCCCCACTAAAATCCTCACATGCTCGTTCCTTTTCACATCGCTTTGCGAACTTACTCCTAGATATTTAATCGACGTGTCTGCGTCACGTAGCACAATGTTGATGCTGTGTTCAAAATTATCGCGTTAGTTTTCCTTCTCAGCTGCGTTAACTTAGGTTTTTTCGTAATTAGAGCTAACTAACTGCCATTCATCAGACGAATTACAAATTTTATCTAATTCATCTTGTATCCTGGTACAGTTATCCTGTAGACAACAACATCATCAGCAAAGAGACGCAGATTGCTGCTCATCCTGTCCATTACACACACACACACACATATATATATATATATATATATATATATATATATATGTATATATATATATATATATGTGTGTGTGTGTGTGTGTGTGTGTGTGTGTGTGTGTGTGTGTGTGTGTGTGTGTGTGTGTGTGTGCCTATCACGCTTCGTTGAGGTACTCCCGACGATACCCTTGTTTACGAAACTCCTTCGCCATAGAAGACGAAGTAAATATTGAACAACTGCCAAGACGAGAAACATAGAAGTAGATATCCTCGGTGTAACAAAGCAGCTTAAATCAATTAATAAAGGCAAGGCCTCCGGTCCAGAAAGTATACCAGTGAGGTTCCTCTCAGAGTATGCTGATGAAATTGCTCCATATTTAGCAATTATATAGAGCCACTCGGTCACGGAAAAATACGTACCTAAGGACTAGAAAATTGCTCAAGTCACATCAATACCCAGAAATGGAAGTAGGAGTAATCCGCTGACTTATAGGCCTATATCACTAACGTCGATTTGCAGCAGGGTTTTAGAACATATACTGTATTCGAACATTGTGAAGTACCTCGAAGAAAACGATTTATTGACATATAGTCAGCACGGATTCAGAAAATATCGTTCTTGTGAAACACAACTCACTCTTTCCACTCATGAAGTAATAAGTTCTATCGACAGGGGATGTCAAACTGATTGCATATTTTTAGATTTCCAGAAGGCTTTCGACACCGTTCCTCACAAGCGTCTTCTAATCAAACTGCGTACCTACGGAGTATCGCCTCAATTGTGCGACTGGATTCGTGATTTCCTGTCACAAAGGTCACAGTTCGTAGTAATAGACGGAAAGTCATCGAGTAAAGCAGAAGTAATATCCGGCGTTCCTCAAGGAAGTGTTACAGGCTCTCTAATGTTCCTGATCTATATTAACGACATAGGAAACAATCCGAGTAGCCGTCTTAGATTGTTTGCAGATGAGGGTGTCATTTACCGTCTTGTAAAGTCATCAGATGATCAAAACTAGTTGCAAAATGATTTAGATAAGATATCTGTATGGTGCGAAAAGTGGCAATTGACCATGAATAAAGAAAAGTGTGAAGTTATTGACATGAGTACTAAACGAAATATGCTAATTTTCGATTACGCGATAAGTCACACAAATCTGAGGGCTGCAAATTGAACTAAATACTTAGGGATTACAATTACAAATAACCTAAATTGGAACGATCGGATAGATAATATTGTGGGTAGAGCAAACCAAAGACTGCGATTCATTGGCAGAACACTTAGAAGGTGAAACAGGTCTACCAAAGAGACTGCTTACACTACGCTTGTCCGCCCTGTTCTGGAGTACTGACGGATAACGGATGACATCGAAAAAGTACAATGAAGGGCAGCTTGTCGTGTATTATCGCGAAATAGGGGCGATAGTGTCACAGATATCACACGTGAATTGGAGTGGCAATCATTAAAACAAAGGCGTTTTTATTTGCGACGGGATCTTCTCATGAAATTTCAATCACCAGTTTTCTCCTCAGATTGCGAAAACATTCTGTTGGCACCCACCTACATCAGGAGAAATGATCATCACGATAAACTAAGAGAAATCAGGGCTCGCACGGAAAAATTTAAGTGCTCGTTTTTCCCGAGTGCCATTCGAGAGTGGAACGTTAGAGAGACAGCATGAAGGTGGTTCATTGAAGCCTCTGCCAGGCACTTTATTGTGAATAGCAGAGTAATCAGGTAGATGTAGATATAGATGTCTATGATGAACCCTCGTCTTCGAAGACAACATACTGGGTCGTATAACTGAAGATGTCTTCATGTCATTTACATATCTAGGGACCTATTGCTCATACTCTTATCTTCGTTAACAGCCTGCACTGGGGCATCTTGTGAAACGCTTCTCGGAGATCTAAGAATCTGGAATCTGCGTGTTGCCCTTCGTTCATAGTTCTCAGGATATTATGTCAGCAAAGAGTGACGCTGATTTGTAGACAGGAGCTTTTCCGTCTCAATGAACTTATTATATTCCAGCTGCGAATATGTTCAAGTATTCTGCAGCAAAACGATGTGAAGATTATTGGTCTGTAATTTTGCAGGTCAGTTTTTGTACCTTCCTTATACACGTAAGTCACGTGCGCTTTTTGCAGTCGTCTGGGTCTTTTGCCCTGGGCAAGAGAATTTCAGGCAAAATGAAGGGGCAAATATCGTACTCTTTGTAAAATCGAATTAGTATTTCATCTAGGCCTGGTGTCATATATTTTCAACTCCTTCATTTGCTGCCTACACTACGGATATCTATTACTATGTCCTCCATACACAAGTCTGTATGACGGTGAAACGACGGTATGTCTGCACGATCTTCCGTCAACGATTTCTTAAAAGTGAAATTTAAAACTTCATCCGTCCTTTTGCTATCTTCCTTTGCCACACCAAGCTGGTCAACAAGTTACTGAAAAGAAGCCTTCGACTCGCTTAGCGATTTAACGAAGGACCAGAACTTTCCCGGGTTCTCGGGAATATCTCTTAGGTATAACGCTGGTAGATATGTACTTCGAGCATGGATCTTTTGACGGACGCACGAATCTGTACTAAATTTTGCCTGTCGTCATTTGTACGTTCTCCTTTGAATCCAGAGTGCAACACTCTTTACTTCCTCAGCAGCTACCGAGTTTTGTTATTTAACCTCCGTGGGTCCTTATAGAACTTAATCCATTTACTCATCACATACTTCTCCAGAGCGCAATTTACAACCCGTTAAAACTTTCCAGATAATTCCACTACTTGAATCATAGTGGAACTGAGTGATCGTCATTCATTGTCTAAGTGGGACCAACTGATTCTCTGCTCTTTCTACCAAAACCTCTCGTAGGCTTCTTGACTGATTTGTTAATTCTAGCAAGCATCGTTGCTATGATGACTTCATGATCACTAATCCCTGTCGCTATACTGACACTCGATAAGGTCTCGCGCTTTTGCAGTTTCAAAAGCTAAAATATTTCCATGCAGTATCGGCTGCCGTACTAGCTGCTCAAGCAGTTTCTAGAAAACGAATTAAAAGTTAATTCGCAAGCTGCCTGTCCGTGCCCTTGCAATGGATCCATAGCCGTCCCTGTCTAAACTCTGGAGGGTAAAGTAACCTCCTCAAACAAACGTTGCTTGGTTTGGGCACTTCCATGCTACTCATTATGGATTTTCTTTGAATGACTCTAAAACGGTCACGGTACAATCGGGTGGCCAGTAAGACATCCAACTATTTACTTGATTTCACCTTGCTACACTCATCCAGATAATTTGACAGTAACACTCAAAATCGATCTGATTAGAGATAATATTTTTGTCAACTACAATGAACATCCCCCTCTTACAGCGCATTATCTGTCTTACTGATATACTTTCCAAGACACGCTAAACACTTTGTATCATACCTTTCTATGCCGTGTTTCAGCCAAAATTGTTGCACTCCTTTAAAGATACGCGTTAACCTGCAGTTTTCACTCTAATTCTACACTCAAGCCTCCTTAGGATGCGTGGCTGGGGGTACTTTGTGAACCACTGTCCTTTCTCTCCTTTCTTGATCCAGTTGCGAATTGTTCGCGGGAACGAGGATTGCTGGTAAACCACCGTGTTTGCTCGAATCTCTCTAACGTAACGTTCATGGCCTCTTCCCGAGATACACTATTCTTCTAGGAACATACGTTCTCGGCATTTTAGCGGCAAACCAGACCTTGATACGTAAAGCCTTTCTTGCAGCGTCTGATACTGCAATTGCTGAACCTCACCGTCACGTATCCGCGCTTGCAAAGTACACCTGTAAGAAACGCGCTGATATTCTTCGGATTTTCTCTTTGTTCTCTTTGAGTCCTATCTGGTACCCAACCGAGAATGACGGTAGAACGAGGGTTTTGCAAGCCGCTTCCTCTTTGGATGGACTACACATCCCGAGGCGTCCTCCAATGAATGTCAGTCTAGCACCAGCATTACCTGCCATAAGTTTTATGTGATCGTTCCAATGTAGATATCCAATTGTATATTATATTGATGTGATTCTACTAGTGATTGTTCTGCACTCGTCTAATCATTCAGTAATGAATAATGGGTATTTCTGACTATTTTTGCGGTAGTAGAGCCACTATAGGGATGACAATAAGTTTTACTTGAAATACGAGCTGTAACGGTCGTCAGCGTTAATAACCTTCGAGAATGGACGTGGTAAGTTGATATTAGTCAAGAATGCCTTTGAGGCAACAAAGACGTCATTCTCAACACCTCATAGAGTTTGAACGAAGTCTCGTAATATGGCTATGGAAAGTTGAATGCTCCTTCTGCGATATTGCAGAAAGAAGTGGCTGCAATGCAGCCGCTGTATATGATTGATGGAAGCGGTGGTGGCCTGAAGACCGGGATCCGGACAGCCACGTGATCCTTTTTTTTTATATCACTCTTCTGACTGGTTTGATGTGACCGGCCGCGAATTCCTCTCTTGTGCCAACCTCTTCATCTCAGAGTAGCACTTGCAACCTACATCCTTAAATATTTGCTGGACGTATTCCGGTCTGAGTGTTTCTCTAGTTTTTGCAATCTATAACTCGCTCTAGTACCACGGAAATCCCTTCCTGATGTCTTAATAGCTGTCCCTATCATCCTGTCCCATCTCCTTGTCAGTGTTTTCCACATATTCCTTTCCTCTCCGATTCTGCGCCGAACATCCTCATTTCTGAACCTATCAGTCCACCTATTTTTCAGCATTCGTCTGTAGCACCACATCTCCAATTCTTCGATTCTCTTCCGTTCCGGTTTACCCACAGTCCATGTTTCACGACCATACAAAGTTGTGCTCCAAACGTACATTCTCAGAATTTCTTTTCCTTTGAACTAAGGCCTATTTTTTAATAATAACAGACTTCCCTTCGCCATAAATGACCTTTTTGCCAGTGCTAGCCTGCCTTTAATTTCCTCCTTGCTCTGTCCGTCGGTGGTTATTTTGCTGTCTACGTAGTAGAATTCTTTAACATCACCAACTTCGTGACCATCAATCCTGATGTTAAGTATCTCGCTTTTCTCATTTCTACTACTTCTCGTTACCTCCGTCTTTCTTCGATTTACTCTCACAAGGGAACCTCCCTATCGCACCCCCCTCAGATTTAGTTATAAGTTGGCACACTGGATAGGCCTTGAAAAACTGAAAACAGATCAATTGAGAAAACAAGAAGAAGTTGTGTGGAACTGTGAAAAAATAAGCAAAATATACAAACTGAGTAGTTCATGGGAAGACAGGCAACGTCAAGGACACTGGGAACGCAGGAGCGCCGTGGTCTCGTGGTAACGTGAGCAGCTGCGGTACGAAAGGTCCTTGGTTCAAATCTTCCATCGAGTGAAAAGTTTGATTTTTTAATTTTCAGTTTATGTGACAAACTCTTATGTACTCATCACTTTTTTGGGAGTGATTATCACATCCACAAGAAAACCTAAATCGGGCAAGGTAGAAGAATCTTTTTACCCCTTCGCCAAGTGTACAAGTTAGGTGGGTCGACAACATATTCCTGTCATGTGACGCACATGCCGTCACCAGTGTCGTATAGAATATATCAGATGTGTTTTCCTGTGGAGGAATCGGTTGACCTATGACCTTGCGATCAAATGTTTTCGGTTCCCATTGGAAAGGCACGTCCTTTCGTCTACTAATCGCACGGTTTTGCGATGCGGTCGCAAAACACAGACACTAAACTTATTACAGTGAACAAAGACGTCAATGAACGAACGGACAGATAATAACTATGCAAAAATAAAGAAAATAAAATTTTCACGCGACGGACGACTTGAACCAAGGACCTCTCGTTCAGCAGCTGCTCACGCTACCACGAGACCACGACGCTCCTGAGCTCACTTTGTCCATGATGTTGCCTATGTATCCCGTGGACTTCTCAGTTTGAATATTTTGCTTATTTTTTCACAGTTCCACACAACTTCTTCCTGTTTTCTCAATTGATCTGTGTTCAGTTTATCAAGGCCTATCCACTGTGCCAACTTATAACTAAATCTGAGGGGGCTGCGATGGGGAGGTTCCCTTGTCAGTACGTATTTTGTACTCATTAGACTGTTCATTCCATTCAACATATTATGTAATTCTTCTTCACTTTCACACAGGATAGCAATGTCATCAGCAAATAGTATCACTGATATCCTTTGAACTTGAATTTTAATACCACTTCTTAACCTTTCTTTTATTTCCATCGTTGCTTCTTTGCTGTACACATTGAACAGTACGAGTGAAAGACTATACCCCTTTCTTATACCCTTTATAATCCGATCACTTCGTTCTTGATCGTTAACTCTCATTATTCCCCCTTGCGTCTTGTACAAATTGTACGTTACGCGGCTCTCGTCATAGCTTACCTCTATTTTTCTCAAAATTTCGAACATCTTGCACCATTTTACATTGTCGAACGCTTTTTCAGGTCGACATATCCTATGAAAATGTCTTGATTTTTCTGTAGTCTTCTTTCCACTATCAGCTACAAAGTCAGTACTGCCTCTCTGGTGCTTTTATCTTTCCAAAGCAAAACTGATCGTAATCAACACGTCCTAAATTTTCTTTCCAATTCTTCTATACATTATTCCTGTAAGCAGCTTAGATGTATGAGCTGTAATGCCGATTGTGCAATAACTCTGGCTCTTATCTGCTCTTGCAATCTTCGGAATTGTGTGGATAATATTCTTCCAAAAGTCGGATGGTATGCCGCCAGGCTCATACATTCAGCACACCAACGTGAATA
This sequence comes from Schistocerca nitens, assembly GCF_023898315.1. Lineage (NCBI taxonomy): Eukaryota > Metazoa > Arthropoda > Insecta > Orthoptera > Acrididae > Schistocerca > Schistocerca nitens. Next base: position 240,959,834 of record NC_064622.1, on the reverse strand, counting down.
GTCATTTTGATGCCATATCTCCCAATGATATTAGAAATTCTGATCCTATCCATCCCTTCTGCCTTATTCGATCTTCAGTCTTAGAAAGATCTCAAATGCTGGATCCCTCATCTCTTCTAAATCGACTCCTGTATCTTCTTCTATCACATAAAGTTTCCCCCTCAAAGAGGATTTCGATTTCTTCCATCCGCTCTCTCCTCTGCATTTAAAAATGGAATTCACGTTACACTCTCATTGTTACCACCCTTGCTTTTAATGGCACCAAAGGTTGTTTGACTTTCCTATATGCTTAGTCAGTCCTTCCGACAATCATTTCTTTTTCAATTTCTTCACATTTTTCACACAGTCATTTCGTCTCAGCTTCCGTGCACTTTCTGTTTATTTTATTCCTCAGCGAGGTGTACTTCTGTATTCCTGAAACTCACTGAATAATTTTTTACCTTCTCCTTTCGTCGATTAACTGAATGATATCTTCGGTTACCCATGGTTTCTTCGCAGTTACCTTCTGTGTACCCATGTTTTTGTGTCTAACTTCTGTGATTGCCCGTTTTTAGAGATTTCCAGTCCTCTTCAAGTGTATTGGCTACTAATCTATTTCTTATTGCTGTATTTACAGCCTTAGAGAACATCAAATGTATCCCGTCATTACTTAATTCATTTGTGTCTCACTTCTCTCCTGACTAATTTCTTAAAATTCATCGTACTGCTCATCACATTGTGATCTGAGTCTATATCTGGTTCTGGATAAGCCTTAGAATCCAGTATGTGATTTCGCCATTTATGTTTGACGATGATGTAATGTAACTGAAATCTTCCCTTATCACCTGGTCTTTTTCCACCTGTGATTTTTGAACAGGTTATTCACTATTACTGAGATTTATTAGAGGACTAGCTTTTCTCCTCTCTAATTCCTTGTCCCAAGCCCATATTCTCCTCTAACTGTTTCTTCTAATCCCTCCACTATAACTACATTCCCCACGACGATTAGATTTTCTTCTATCTTTAAGTACTGTTTTACCCTTTCAGTATCCTTATATGCTTTCTCATCTCTCCATCTTCAGCTGGCGACGTTGGCACGTATACCTGAAGTATCGTTGTCGGTGTTGGTTTGCTGTCGCTTCTGATAAGAGTAACCCTATCACTAAACCGTTCACAGTAAAACACCCTCTGCCCTACCTTCCTATTCATAACGAATCTTACTCCCGTTATACCATTTTCAGCTGCTTTTGATATTACCCTACAGACCAGAAATCCTTGTCTTCTATCCATTTCACTTCACAGCACCTACTATATCGAGACTGAGCCTCCTCATTTCCCTTTTCAGATTTTCTAGCTTCCCTACGTCGTTCAAGCTTCTGACATTCCACGCCCAGACTCATAGAACGTTATCCTTTCGGTGGTTATTCAATGTTTTTTTCATGTTCATCTCGCTCTTGCCAGTCCCCTCCCGGAGATCCGAATGTGGTACTATTGCGGAATCTTTTGCAACGGAGAGATCATTATGACGCTTTTTCAGTTACAGGCCACAAGTCTTGTGGATGCTCGATACGTGTCTTCAATTCAGTGATTTCCATTGCCATCTGGATCCTCATGCCTCCTCTAGGAGGAGTTCCTCTCTGCAAGGACAAGAGAGAGCCCTGAACCTCTGTCCACTCCTCTGCCCTCTTTGACAAGGCCGTTGGCAGAATGGGGTGACTTCTTATGCCGGAAGTCTTCGACATGCATTTCAGAGCTCATATTTACTACAAATGTTTTGCTAATCTCTGTACAAGAACTGTGTCTCTAAAGTTTAAGGAACCGGCCCCTAACGTTTGGCGGTGTTTGTGATACCACTGTAAACGCTAATGATTCCTTCAGAGCATTCGCTTTTGGTACCTATTGCTATCGCATATGCTGGTTTCCATGTAGTATTTAATTGAAGTAGACCAAAGCTTTTCTCCTCTGTATCCTACAGTACGCTTCGAATGCGTATAATACCAAAGGAAATGTGCGTGTAATCTCAAATGTTTCAGTTTGTCACTCTTTTCGTTCGAAATTAGAATCAGACAGATACTAATTGGTAATGAACATATTATGTTATTTTTAATACGTTTCATTTATTCTACTGCATTATCTGTACGAGGTACTAACTGCTTTTGATGCTAAAATGTTTCCACAATCTCACGTATTCTAGACATCACCCTATGGATTAAACAGTGTGAGCTGGACCTGGCACAGACCGAAGATAGATACTTCTAATAGGACTTTTATCGGTTCATGCATGATCTATTCCATTAACAATTCCAAACAGAGTCGCGATATGTGAATAATGAGTTAGAGGGTAGTCTGTCGTCCGGTTTACTGGCTGTTTTTGTGTGGACAGCACGTGTTCTGTTAGCTGTCGCGTGCGCAAACTGATCGCTGCCAATAATGCAGATCTCACGGGCAACCCAGTAATTTACTTGGCTTTCAGCAGCACTTGGCGATTCCAGAAAATCACGCTGTAGCTAACTGGATCGATAAACAGAGCGTCAGTAATCACATTATTCCTGAAAGAGCGTGAAGCTGTTATGCACTCTATGCTAAGGTGGAGAGAGTGATGCACATTATTCAGGTTTATTTTGTTTGGTGTATACTGGCAAACTAAATAACAAATCATTATCTGTCTGCCATCTGTAGAACAAGACAACTTTAGCATTTTCATACGAAGTATTTCGATAAATTGATGTTATGAGGACGCTACTCTTTAACTGTTTTGTCGTCATCCGTCTGTCGACTGGTTTCACTTGACTCCCATACTCCTTTGTCCCTCGCCGCAGTTCTAATAGCCATAGTACTTTTCATTGCTTAGCACAGAAAATTTCTTAAAACCTATGAAACGTAGCCGGCCTGTGGTGGTTATCTGGGGAGGGGAGGACTGCACCAGGGAAACTGAACATTATTCACCATGACAACACATTTTATTTTTCTCAGGTGTGGCTGTAACCAAAAAAAATATTCTGTAGTATAGCAGCAGATACAAACTGATCACGCTATCATCCCTATGCTTGACCGATAGCGCCTCTGAGGAATCTACTCAAACTCTGGGCGCGATACAGTACGTGCTGATCACTTAACGCCAACACCACATGCTTCTGAAGTATATACGGAGGTGTCTTAAGGAACAGATCTCAGATCTTAAAAAGAAACGAACAGACACAGGTCGTACCAGCCAATTAGTAATCACCTCAAGCACAAGCTAAATTCCTTTAGAAATGAAGAGACCCAAACAGTTTACGCACAAGGAAAGTTTCATTACGAGTACGCAGAGGACACCAGTCATGGGATTGCGATATCCACTTATACAGACGTCGGCATTATAGCGTGCACAAAGTATAAAAGGGCAGAGCATCTGCACTCAGGTAATTAACATCAAAATGTTTCTGACGTGGTTGTGGCTGCTCGACGGGAATTAATAAATTTTGAACGCGGAATGGTAGTTGGAGATAGAAGCATGGACCATTAAATTTCGGAATTTGTTAGGGAACTCAATATTCAGAGATCCACGGTGTCAAGAGGGCCCCGAGAATACCAAATTCCAGGCACTTCATCCCATCACGGATAATGCAGTGGCCGACGGCCTTCACACAACGACCGAGATCGGCTGTGTTAGCGTAGAGTTATCGGTACTAACAGACAAGCAACACTGCATGAAATAACCGACTACAGTGTGGCGAAATCTCCCGTTTAGGGGCTATGGCAGTAGACGAGCGACGAGAGTGCCTTTGCTAACAGCACGACAGCACCTGCGGCGCCTCTCCCGTGCTCATGGCTTTGTCAGATGAGCTCCGATTTCAGTTGGTAGGAGCTGATGGTACAGTTCAAGCGTAGCGCAAATCCCACGATACCACGAACCCAAGTATTTATCAAAGGTATTCGCCAAAAGCCGTGCAATTGAGAAGTTATTTTATTTTGTTTTCGCTACCAGTTTCGGCAGTTCATGGTGCCATCTTCAGGTCTCATAGGCACCTCTCTAAATTAATCGACACTGGCATGCTGGGGCCATATGTTTCTGGATTTCGTGAATTCTCAAGTGCCTCCTTCGAAGTCTAGACTGCAGTCACGTCTTCGAAACAAGCACTTGGCATTTCACGACATCCAGAAACATATGTCCCCAACATGCCAGTATCGATTATTTCTGAGAGGTGCATATGGGGCCTGAAGAGGGCATAATGAATTTCCGAAACTGGTAGCGAAAATAAAACAAAATAACTTCTCAATTGTACTGCTGTTTGGCGAATTTCTTTGTTAAACACCGGACCACCCGCTGTTCCACGTGTACAATGGATCAACAGAGAATAGACCTATGTTGTTAAGAAGGCATGGAGCAAGCTGGTGCAAGCTCCATAATTGTGTGGGCTGTGTTTACATCTAATGGACTGAGTCCTTTGGTCCAAGTGAACCATCTGAGACCATCTGCCGCCATTCATGAACTCCATGTTCTCAAACAATGATATGTGATGTGGTTCGAAACAGGTCAGAGAGGTAGTTAGATGTCAAATGACATCAGCCGATAGGACGTAACCATTCCCACCATGACTACTTAGTTGCATATCTACCTATGAAACATATTTTCAAACAGGTAAGTTTATGTACATGGGTTCCTCTTCAAAATGTATGTACTGACTCCCGTACACAAGTCATAGACGTTTGTAAGGAGACTTTCCGAACAACCTGTTGAATGGGCTCAGGCTGTGTGTCCACTGACAAAACGACGACCTCATGATCGGCTGCTAGGGAAGGCGGCTGAATCCGTTCCGTCGACCCCATGCCGCCCGACCCTGCCACGTCCTCTCGTCGTGCCTGACCAGCCTGCCTGCCCCCTGCTAACGGCGAACCCCGGACCTCAGAGCAGCAGGACGATGCGACACACTCGCACGAACTCTCGTTCCCCACTCGGTTCTATCAGCAACTGACCCGCTTTACCGCGTGGCCTTCCGCTAAGAGGCCTCACTGGCGAATGCGCGCCTCCTGGCGGTGGAAGCCGCCGACGCTATGGATGAAAAGAACATACCGCAGGCTATCGATTCTCACGGAACGGAGCAAACTAATCCTTTCTTCCGTTAATAGTCTTCTCTGATTATCTGCTCACCTTAGTAGTTTACACTTGTACTTCATCGATCCATCGGACTGTTAACACCAATACCCCACATAAAGTGTCAATCCATACAGTTCTGTGGTTGAGACTTACCGTTCTGTGGTTGAGACTTACAGTTTTAATAACTTCTTAATGACATCGTCTAGGGTCTTAACATAAAAATGGTGTGGGAGGAATGCTTTTTTAACCTCTGTGACTCTGCTTCCCATCCCCTCAACCATTGAGAATATCGAGTAAAAATCTCTCGGTGTACATGCCGCGTCAATTCAGGATAAAACTTCAAGCTTTCGACCACTACCTCCATGGTCGTCGTCAGGGATAAAACTGACTGTCGTGAACTAGCGAGGTTCCCACTTTTATATGCAAAGGACGGCTTCTGATTGGCTGGAATACGTCAGCGATATGGCGCGTAGTGAAGTGGTGCCCTCTACTTCCATAGATGTAGTTGCTATCCCGCGTTGCTTGCAGCGCCATCCCTTGAATCAGGAGGTAAAGTGAGAGAAGTTTTTCTCTGCGATTTTGCTTTATCCAGTGCACTCTTCCAAGTGTTGCTAAGTGCATAGCCGTTGTCTCTATTAAAGTTATTATCGCTAAGTCTAATTTCGAGTGCTTCCCGGATCACAGAGTCCCAGTAATTCGATGCGTGGGCTATTACTCTGGTTTCTTCAAATAAAATCTTATGCTTGTTAAGCAGGCTATGTTCAGCCACCGCAGATTTTTCCAAATACCTGTATTTCAGGTGGCGTTGGCGCTCGATGCAGCGGTCGGCAACGGTTCTTACAGACTGGCTCACGTAATTCTTGCCGCATTCGCAAGGAATAGTATAAATTCCCGGCACTCTTAAGCCGAGACTATCTTTGACTGGTCTCAACATTTCCTTAATTTTCCTAGGTGGTCGGAAAACTGGTTTTATTCCTTGCCTCTTCAGGACTCTGGCTATCTTGCTCGTTGTAGCACCGCAAAAAGGAAGCCGCGCTATGTATTGGTCCTCTTCTTGTATGTGGCCGGCATCGTGTCTTACTTTCTTGGACAATACTGATTTAATTTCACCGGCAGAATAACCATTCCTCTTGAAAACAGTTGTCAAATGGTTAATCTCGGGACCGAGGTGGTCCTTGTCGGAAACAGTCCGGGCTCTGTGTACTAAAGTATTCAGCATAGCTCTCTTCTGAGACGGATGATGGAAGCTATGGCTATGCAGATATAAGTCTGTATGGGTTGGATTCCTGTACACAGAATGGCCCAGTCGTCCATCCGGCTTTCGCTCTACCAACACGTCTAAAAAAGGTAACTTCCCTTCCTTGAGAATATCGTTTAATCTTCTCTCACACTGAAATGACAAAAGTCGTGGGATAGGGATTTGCATATAATACATATCAGGTATAAGCGGAGCTGTCATTTCTACTCAGTTGTTATATGCGAAAATATTTTCGACGTGATTATAGTCACACGACGGGAATTAAAAGGCTTCCAACGCGGGACAGTAGTTGCAACTACGCGCAGGAAACATTTTATTTCGGATATCGTTAGGGAGTTCAATAAACCGCAACGACAGTGTCAAGAGTGCCGAGAATATCAAATTTCATGCACTGTCTCTCACCACAGACAACGCAATGGCCGACGGCTCTTACTTAAAGACCGAGAGCAGCGGCTTTTGAGTTGAGTTGTCATGCTAACAGGCAAGCAACACTGATATAAAAGCAGAAGTTACTGTGAGACGTACGACGGACGTATCCGTTAGTACGAAACGGCGAATTTTGGCATTAATGGGCTATGGCAGACGACAGACTCGCGTACCGATGCTATCAGCACGACATCGCCCGCAACACCTTTCCTGCGCTCGTGACCATATCGGTTGGACCCTAGACGACTGGAAAATCATGGCCTGGTCAGATGAGTCCCGATTTCATCTGGTAAGAGCCAACGTAAGGGTTCGATTGTGGTGCAGACCCGACGAAGCAATAGACCGTGGTTGTCAACAATACACTGTGCAAGCTAGTGGTGGCTCCTTAATAGTGTGGTCTGCGTTTACTTGGAACGGGCTGCATCCCCGGCTACGTTCGGGTACTAGGAGACCATCTGCAGCTCTTCATGGACTTCATGTTCCCAAATGACGATGGAATTTTTATGAGTGACAATGAATGCTTCATGTCACAGGGCCACAACTGTTCGTGATTATTTTGAAGAACCTTCCGGACAACTCAAGTGAGTGATTTGGCTAGCCAGGTCCCCTGACATGAATCCCATCGAACAGTTATGCGACCTAATTGAGAGGTCACTTCTTCCACAAATACTGCACTGGTAACAGTTTCGCAGTTACGAAAGGTTATAGAGGCAGCATGGTTCAATATTTCTTATTTCTGCATGGGAGTCCCAACGTCTTGTTGAGTCCATTACACATCCACATAGTGCACTACGCAGGACAAAAGGATGTCCGACACGATATTACGAGGTAGCCTAGGGCTTTTATAACCTGAGTGCACTTGCTTACTTACTACGATTGCCACTCGAGTCGAAGGACTGAGCAGGGTTTGGTAGCGGCTGAAACATATGGCTGCTATTCACGAAGACCGCGGTTCAGTTACCCGTGAGTCTTCCAGGTTTAATCGAATGATGGAATGATTCATTTTAAAGTCATTTACAGTACTTCGCCAATCTGAAATTTTGCTCAATAAGTAACGAACTCCGCATCGACTGCAAATAAATATTAATCTTCATTTTTTCGCCGAATAGAAAGTGATCCCTTTCCTTATCAACGAGCCTCCCGACATTTCTTCCTGTATATATTTTCCACTTCATTTATGTCCAGCTTTGCAATGACTTTTCTAGGTTCTCATACCACCTTTATCTTCATCCTAGTTTTCCCAATCCATGTTTCTTTCCGATAAGTCTCTCATAACCGTCTTTAGTAGATAGAAAAACACTTTCATTTCTGCTGATGTATTTTCCGTAGTTTCGCTGTTCAGTAAGTCACTATTATTCCTTTTACGCTTATAAATAAAATAATATTTTTACATGAGTCTCAGCATTGCAATTCAACATCTTGTTACCGTGTTTGACAACAATTATCCAGTTTCAACGAAAATACCGCAGACCAAATACACAACCAGGTAGCGTCGCAAAGTGAAATACAATCGCTTGTCCAGGGTAACAAAACATCGGTCTCTTAACTGGCACGAAAGCAACTTTTGTAGCTTGTTATCTGATACGTGAATGAAATGAATACCATTCCTAGAAGACTATATTTAATGTGGAGCATAATCCATAAAAATGGTCCAAATGACTCTGAGCACTATAGGACTCAACATCTGAGGTCATCAGTCCCCTAGACTTAGAACTACTTACACCTATGGACATCACACACATCCATGCCCGAGGCAGAATTCGAACCTGCGACCGTAGCAGCAGCGCGGTTCCAGACTGAAGCGCCCAGAACCGATCGGCCACAGCCACCGGCAGCATAATGCATAGTCTGCTGTGAAGCAGAGTGAGTGTTGAACGACGCAAAGGATTGTGAAATATCGGAACTTTATTACATTTATATTGAGGTCCTCGAAATAGTGGTAATCGACCATTCAATATGTTCAAAAGCCATTTTTGTTTTCCTTTCTGAGGTATTATTCGTTAAAGTTGGTAGCCTTTAAGCCTCGAATATCTTTCTTTCGTCCCCGTACAGCACATTTTCAGCGAGCTATTCTGGATCTCATAACTTTCTCTTATAGCGGGGAAATAAAGAAAACGTATTTCTACAGTAACCATGAAAGCTAAAACATAAAGATTCAGAAAATATTTTCAGAGTAGCAGATTTTTAGAAAACGAAGGGTGTAATAATGCCTAACAGGTAACTAGCTCTGATTCTTCAATGTCTCTCTCATAATTATTGACGGAATAGTTCAGGGGTGATCGATCGGATATCAGTGCCCAACGGTCACAACATTTCGGCAAATGAACATGTTACCTTCGTCGCTGCTCTATTTGCTTTTGTGCTAGAAATATACAGATTGTACACTGCAGCAATAGTCTTGAAAAAATAATAGATACAATGAAATATTTCTGGTTAGCCATTACCGTCTATTTAAATGCGAACATTTTAGGTTAGGCTCTACCGTGACTGTTATTGACAACAAGTTTACTGTTATCAGTCACTGTTTATTTATCTCCATGACGCCTTTCAAAGGTTTAAACGTCCATTAGATGGATTTACATTCGTAAGTAGGACACTGTGTGTGTGTGAGGGGGGGAGGGGAGGGGGGGAGGGGGGGGGGTGCGTACGTGTGTGCGTGTCATGTCACGATTTTCGGCGGAACTTATGGCACTGTCTAGAGGAGAGACAATACACTGTTTCAGAACATAATTTTGGGTTTTTTGACAAAAGAACTGAACGTATATCTGCGGGTAAAAATAAGTAAATAAAATAAATGACCTTGGTCTCAGATTCCATTCACTGTCGCAACACATCACATGTACACTGTCATATTTTGTAAACAAATATGGAGTCTGGTAACTATTTGGTGCAATAGTCATATAGTAAAAGAGAAACCTTATCACAAAGTACAAAGAATATACTCCTTAATCACATTATTACAGAATACGTTTTAAGGAAATTTGGACGTCTTTGTTTTGAGGTATTAAATACATGCGTTGGAATACATATTTCAGGTGCTATACACATCCGATTTTCTCAAGTTTATGCTTAAATTTCATACTCGTTTACATAGTCAGTTTACATGTTTCAAACGTTAATTACAATAATTATGTGAGCTACAATGGTAAAATTATACATATGTAAAAATTTTGGTTGGGATTTGCAGATAGGAATGAAAGACTGGTGGCAGAGGGAGAGGAAGAGAAATAGAAAGGGAGAGAGAGGGTGAAAGGAGTGATTGGATGAGAGCAAACTTTCCAAAGCATTGGGATCTTAAGATTATATCTGTTACATGTAATAACTACCCAACGGCTCCCGGAATACATCGGTTAATACTTTAATATGCAGACAGAAGTACAATTCGTGTCATTAGTTGATGTACATATACTTTCAAGCTGAAAGGGGGTACAAGCTGTTGGTGCGATGGTATATTTGTAAATGAGGTCAATCCCTTGCACGTGTGGGAGAGTCATGGTAACATAACTTAATATTTATGGTAAATATTAAGGTGCATTTGTGTGTGTGTGTGTGTGTGTGTGTGTGTGTGTGTGTGTGTGGATTGCCAATTTCATAACGTCGGCAGTTGCTGAAAACACAGATGAAACTATTGTAAATATCGTCATTTTTGTCATTTAGGATGGATTCAGGTTTTTTCTTTGGTGTTTGTATATTTGGAGTGTTTCAAGGATGTCATCTTTTTTGCCTTAAGGCTGGATATGTAGGATTTCATTTGTTGACATTACATATTCCACCACGTTATGAGTACTGTATGTTACTCAGAAGAGAATAATTTGTCGGTTTCTATAACCCGTATTTATGACTCCCGTCTTTCGCATTAAGTTTATTTACCCACTGTTTTCGTCTTTCTTCATTTTTAGGAAATACTAGCGTCATCGATTTTTATAGTCAATAGTGGAACAGCCTGTAAATGCTCCACAGTGTCCACAAAAACTACGTGATCCGTCACATAACTACGTAAGCGTCCGCGGCCGGCGTCATGATGATCAAAATTCTTCTGTGTGTTGCATTTCGTCATTGTATGAAATACTTTCGTTATAACCTTAAAGCCAACGTTTCGACTGTGTTAGGAGGATGAGATTAGTGTTTAACGTCCCGTCGACAACGAGGTCATTAGAGACGGAGCACAAGCTCAGATTAGGGAAGGATGGAGAAGAAAATCAGCCGTGCCCTTTCATAGGAACCATCCTGCCATTTGCCTGAAGTGATCTAGGGAAAACACGGAAAACCTAAATCAGGATGGCCGGACGCGGGATTGAACCGTCGTCCTCCCGACTGTATTACAACGGATTTTCTGATGACAAGAATGGTTTTGGTGGAGGAGATGTGGCTTTGTTAAAGATTATCGATGTCAATACGTCACACTTTTAAACTTTATTGGCCCTAGATTATAATAGGCTAGTCAGAACTAGGAGGAGGGTGAGAAGGAAACTATTCGTGGGCTAGCCGGTTTGTCTGTGATTGGCGACAGTCTGAAAATCAGCGCTTGGATTCTGGTGGGCCCGTTTTCTTCCAGGTAACATCGGAAATTCGCTGACTGTTTCCCTGTAGCTGTTTGTTCAGGCCGTCGCGCCCGTGCCCGGCGAGACTTCCACCCGCGACCGATCGCGAACCGGGATAGCCCGCAGCCAGGACACCGGGAGCATGTAGGCGTCATCTGTATTGATGTCGTCAGGCTGCTTGATAACTTCAATCACCTCTCGAATTTTTCGTTGGCCCGTCCAGACTCTTTCGCCAGCACACGGACTTCTTGCAACAACATAGGATGTCCACAGTCAGGCTGATGTTCCACTATTTCCGATTGTCATGCTGCGCTAATCGCATTTAGCGTTCATGTTTTGTTACTTGTATGCTAACTGGTTCCCAGGCCGGCCGGTGTGGCCGAGCGACTCTAGGCGCTTCAGTCTGGAACCGCGCAACCGCAACGGTCGCAGGTTCGAACCCTGTCTCGTGCATGGATGTGCGTGATGTCCTTAGGTTTGTTAGGCTTAAGTAGTTCTAACTTCTAGAGGACTGATGACCTCAGATGTTAAGTCCCATAGTGCTCAGAGCCATTTGATCCATTTAAACTGGTTCCCTGTCTTCCCTATATAGGTAGCTACGTTCTCACAGCTTAGTTCATTGACTCCTGCAGTATTTAGTTATTTAGACTGTCGACTTCATCCTTCGCAGAACGTATCATGTTGTGAATTCTATGGGTGCTGCGAAAAGTCGGTTTGAAACCTCGGCGGCGGCGGCGGATATCGCCTAGCCGTTTACTGCTGCCTTTCACGTATGGTAAGTGCACTAGCAGAAACTTCTGTTCCTTGCTTTCTACTCTTGTTTTCTTTCGTTTGGCCTTGGTCGTCTTTCTTACAAAGTTGTCGTCACAACTGTTGGCACAAAACGTGTGGTGTAGCTCTCTCAATTCTTCTTAGTTTTTTCTATCATCACTCATCTGGTAGGCACGAGAAGCCATTGTGTGCGAAAATGAATACTTCTGAGCCGGACAATGGTGGCTCTTCGTGAATGGGTAACGTTTTGCTTGGGTTGCCTACGGGCACAGTGGCACAGTTTGTGTCACAGTGATCCATCAGCTAGTATCGAACGCGATCTACACTTCGTGAAACAGAGCTAGAGTTTACATACACAAACACAACCCCCCCCCCCCCCCATCAGCAACAGAGTCATGAATAAGGAACAGAAGTCGTCGGAACTCCCGCGACAATTTTTATTTTCATAACCTTCACGCAATATGTGATATATTTCTCGCAACACACGCGAAGAACACAAGATGGCATAACGTTTTGGATTACGAACAAGGTGCTAAAGTTATTCTTTCTGTGTCTAAAAATAGCTGTAAGGTGTCCAGTGAACGTGAGTACATGTCAGTCTACGTAACAAACTTGTACACACTGAAACTCTACACACAACATTACCGCAGCCTCAACTGCATAACGCCGACAGACGTAAGTTCACGTTTCTGTGTTTAATAACAGCCACGCATACAGTTGCAGACAACATGATGCAAGCAGAGAAAAACGGCAACGAAAGTCGCAGAAAATGTGACGGAAACAGTGACAACAATCGTAAAACCATGCTGTGACGTATTGCAAATAAGATATTATGAAATTATTCACAGAAATCTATTTGGAACCAAGCAACACAGAATTGTGACGAAGTTTTACAATGTTTTACGACTATGCTATTTCTGCATGATATTTTTCGCTGAAACTAGTTTGGGAATAAATAAATAAATAAAAGAAATGTTTTGCATCAAGACAGACGCACTGCCCCATACTGTTTTTTTTAAATATGGTAGCGGTTTAAAGCACCACTCGCCGGATCCAACTCAGACCATTTCGTGCTCACGATGGTGTTTACGCTGCTTTAAACCTCTAACGTGTGCCGCCAGGGCAATGAATATCTGAGCAGGCTCAAGCCTGGCGAGCGGAACTAGTCAAATAAATGAAATGCAATGCTACCTCTGGCGGTTTTATTTGTGCATTAATTACCATGTTCGCTGTGTCCCTTGCAGGCAATACCTGCGTTTGCTAACGTTTCTACGTTTTTCAGACCACAAGAGCGAATTATCCGTTATTGTACGTTCGCTAACTTGATAATCAACGTTGTCATGTTGAATTATCGGGTTTCTGACGGTTATTCTCCTCTTTCTTGCTCTATATTTCAACTGCGTGACTCAATACTGTCCTCTTCTCAGGTGCTGTCTGTAATCTGTCACTACCAGACAGCACCTGAAGAAGACAGTGACTCACGCAGTTGAAATATCGTGCAAGAAACAGGCGAATAACCGTCAGAAACCCGAATGGTCAACATGACAAAGCTTCGCCACTAGAGCCTTAACCGGCCGGATTGGCCGAGCGGTTCTAGGCGCTTCAGTCTGGAACCGCGCGACCGCTATGGTCGCAGGTTCGAATCCTGCCTCGGGCATGGATGTGTGTGATGTCCTTAGGTTAGTTAGGTTTAAGTAGTTCTACGTTCTAGGAGACTGATGACATCAGATGTTAAGTCCTATAGTACTCAGAGCCATTTGAACCATTTTTGAACTAGAGCCTGAAGAGTTACGTGATAATCATCGTAGAATACATTAAAAACCCCTCAGTTAACAGAGCAGGAAGAATCGATTCAGTGACACTATCAGCTGTCGTCTGACGTAGAACATTCACTTCCTCCTGTTACTGAACGTTTCCTCGTTAGGTGGTCACTAGTATATAAGATTTTTTTGGCGGAACTGCGGTTAAGTGACTAATTTTAGTGTCACATGAAGGAATGCGAACTAAAGACCACCATTAGCAGTTTGCGCCATTTTCTGCAGTTTCTGTTGTTGCTAGAAATGAGGTTGTGTTTTGTATAGCACTTGTAGATAATTCCTACACATTTAAGTGTTGCATAAAATATTAAAACTACTTGGAATATATTGTTAACTAGCGAACCCAGTAATAAGTTGCTGAATATGTATGGGAATTGCATACAAATCCTAAATTCCTTGACACCTTTCTCTGCCCATCTTCTCATCCAACCGCCCTCTCAGTACATCTCCTCCTCCCCCCCCCCCCTTAAATTGCTGTACATAATAACCTCCTGCCCATTCTCTCTGTCCATTGTTCCTCCAACCTGTCTCTGCCAATCTCATCTCTCCCCCCCCCCCCCTCCCCTCTCTGTCCGCATGATGTTGAGTAGAGTATCGTGTGAAAATTTGAAGTAAGTCCGCCAAGATCTTCTCGATATTTTCGAGGCCGGCCTTGGTGGCAGAGTGGTTCTAGGCGCTACAGTCTGGAACCGCGCGACCGCTATGGTCGCAGGTTCGAATCCCGCCTCCGGCATGGATGTGTGTGATGGCCTTAGGATAGTTAGGTTTAAGTAGTTCTAAGTTCTAGGGGACTGATGACCTCAGAAGTTAAGTCCCATAGTGCTCAGAGCCATTTGAACCATTTGATATTTTCGATAACAACGTTTCCCCTTTATACACTCCTGGAAATTGAAATAAGAACACCGTGAATTCATTGTCCCAGGAAGGGGAAACTTTATTGACACATTCCTGGGGTCAGATACATCACATGATCACACTGACAGAACCACAGCACATAGACACAGGCAACAGAGCATGCACAATGTCGGCACTAGTACAGTGTATATCCACCTTTCGCAGCAATGCCGGCTGCTATTCTCCCATGGAGACGATCGTAGAGATGCTGGATGTAGTCCTGTGGAACGGCTTGCCATGCCATTTCCACCTGGCGCCTCAGCTGGACCAGCGTTCGTGCTGGACGTGCAGACCGCGTGAGACGACGCTTCATCCAGTCCCAAACATGCTCAATGGGGGACAGATCCGGAGATCTTGCTGGCCAGGGTAGTTGACTTACACCTTCTAGAGCACGTTGGGTGGCACGGGATACATGCGGACGTGCATTGTCCTGTTGGAACAGCAAGTTCCCTTGCCGGTCTAGGAATGGTAGAACGATGGGTTCGATGACGGTTTGGATGTACCGTGCACTATTCAGTGTCCCCTCGACGATCACCAGTGGTGTACGGCCAGTGTAGAAGATCGCTCCCCACACCATGATGCCGGGTGTTGGCCCTGTGTGCCTCGGTCGTATGCAGTCCTGATTGTGGCGCTCACCTGCACGGCGCCAAACACGCATACGACCATCATTGGCACCAAGGCAGAAGCGACTCTCATCGCTGAAGACGACACGTCTCCATTCGTCCCTCCATTCACGCCTGTCGCGACACCACTGGAGGCGGGCTGCACGATGTTGGGGCGTGAGCGGAAGACGGCCTAACGGTGTGCGGGACCGTAGCCCAGCTTCATGGAGACGGTTGCGAATGGTCCTCGCCGATACCCCAGGAGCAACAGTGTCCCTAATTTGCTGGGAAGTGGCGGTGCGGTCCCCTACGGCACTGCGTAGGATCCTACGGTCTTGGCGTGCATCCGTGCGTCGCTGCGGTCCGGTCCCAGGTCGACGGGCACGTGCACCTTCCGCCGACCATTGGCGACAACATCGATGTACTGTGGAGACCTCACGCCCCACGTGTTGAGCAATTCGGCGGAACGTCCACCCGGCCTCCCGCATGCCCACTATACGCCCTCGCTCAAAGTCCGTCAACTGCACATACGGTTCACGTCCACGCTGTCGCGGCATGCTACCAGTGTTAAAGACTGCGATGGAGCTCCGTATGCCACGGCAAACTGGCTGACACTGACGGCGGCGGTGCACAAATGCTGCGCAGCTAGCGCCATTCGACGGCCAACACCGCGGTTCCTGGTGTGTCCGCTGTGCCGTGCGTGTGATCATTGCTTGTACAGCCCTCTCGCAGTGTCCGGAGCAAGTATGGTGGGTCTGACACACCGGTGTCAATGTGTTCTTTTTTCCATTTCCAGGAATGTACTTAAACCTAACTAACCTAAGGACATCACACACATCCATGCCCGAGGCAGGATACGAACCTGCGACCGTAGCAGCCGCGTGGTTCCGGACTGACGTGCCTAGAACCGCTCGGCTACCGCGGCCGGCTAACACTCATTCATATGTGCTTTCTGAAATAGTCAAAAATAAATGGCTATTGGTAAAAAGCATCAGTAAGTCATAATCCCTTTCCTGCAACAGGAACGATTGCACCCAAATTTGGTACACGGTTTAGATAAGATCTGGAGAGAACAAACACCAAACTCTGATTTTATCCATACTGGATGAGAGGTCGTGGTTGTGAATGTCAATGTTAGAAAATATATCGGCTCAACCACTTGTTTATAGTGTAAAACACTAAGATTGACGTGTTTCGGAAGTCAAGCTTCCATCATCAGAATAATAAAAAGTAAAAGAACCTGTTAAAACTCGCTAAAATGGAACATGCACCAGGCACAATAAAATTGATAATAAAATTTAAACATCGTGGCTACTTCCCTTGTTGCAGCCGTGTCTTCCAAGGCGCATCTCCACATAGTCGTCAAAATATAAATAACTCTAAAATTATGTCGCCTATGGTGTTCAACATCTAACCACATGATTCTCTCCCCTATCGTCGTAAACCGCCCGTGCGTCTTCGCTCATACCATACACCACGTAGCCAAACACGACACTGAAACGCGAGTGAGCTCACGCGCAAGTAAACAAGGAAGTCACAGAGATGTCTATAGAGACAGATAACGTATACATGTTCCAAGGACCTCATGAAATGATGGTATCCTGCCAAGTGCTAGAAATGTAGTTACAAAAAGAAACCAGGGAAATGTTTAAATAAGTTATTTGTATCACCAGTTATCTGTTCATTCAGTGTGTTCTGATTATCCATGCTATGTATCGTAATTTCCAGCTGTTCTAGTAGACCCAGCTTTTTACCTTTGTCCTGTCTATGTAAAATAACGAGGTTCTGATCTATTCCCAACATGGGGTGTCCCGTTTCCCAAATATGCGCGGCTATAGCTGAATTTTTAAAATTATTAAGCCGGAAAGCTTCGCTATGTTCTTTGTAACGTACTTTAAAGGACCTACCAGTTTGGCCTACATCGTGAAACAACTAGACAGCGCTAACGGATATCACCAAAACGTTGTCAATAAGTTAATACGACAGAAACAGCACGCGAATGCAAGAAAGAATACCGCAAATAATATTATGAGAGTCACAATACCATACTTCGGTGATATTTCGCAAAAAGTGGCTAACATTTTCAAACCTTTTAAAGTTGATACCGCTTTTCAGACCAATAATACGCTGTGTTTTAAACTAAGAAATAATTTAAAGCAGGAAAGCTATAAATATGAGAGAGCTGGGGTGTATAAAATGCGATGCTTTCCGGCTTAATAATTTCGAAACATTAACACCAAACACCTTTTGGGGTGGGGATGATAACTTGGAGAGAGAAACAGGAAGGAGGACATGGACACAGATAGGGGGAAGCAGGAGATGGAAAGAGCGAGAAAGGGGGGGGGGTGCAAGAGGAGATTGACACCGCGAGGGGGAAATGCACAGGAAAGGGGGGGGGGGCGCGTGATGTGGAGAGAGATAGGCTGAGACGAAAGCACAGAGAGAGGGAAGAGATGGAGGTGTATAGGGTGAGGGGGAGGAGGAAATAGAAGTAGAGGAGGAGATAGAGAGAAGGGAGGACGTGGAGATCTACAGTGGGGGGGGGGGGGGGGGAAAGAAATCGATATCACGTCTGGGTTGGAGGAGGTGTACAGAGAGAGAGAGAGAGGATGGAGGAGATGGACAGAGAGAGGGAAGGAGGAGATGAACTAGTATAAGACTGGAATAAAATACATAACAGGCCATTTTCTAAAAAATAAATAACTGTTTAACACAGGTAAAACCACGGGGCGAAGCTGGAAGCTGGTACAGTCATAATTACGTCATCCATTCCCTTCTGTCCACGATCCATTCTGTTAGTATGAAAGGTTTCAGCATGAAAAGTCTACGTTTTAATGCAGTATTAAAAAGCTGGTAACACACATGTCAGAAACTTCATGTTTGAGACACAC
Organism: Schistocerca nitens; assembly: GCF_023898315.1. NCBI lineage: Eukaryota > Metazoa > Arthropoda > Insecta > Orthoptera > Acrididae > Schistocerca > Schistocerca nitens. Next base: position 240,941,578 of record NC_064622.1, on the reverse strand, counting down.
TAGAAGCTATGTTACGAAAAATTTACTTAGAGTACCAGACCCAGTTCTGCCTGTTTACACTCTTCTATAGATTTCCTTCACTGCCCTTCAGTTGTGGTAGGCAGCACATTCGTCACTAAACAGTTCTATCAGTAATAACTTTTTCGACTTTGAAAACTGATACTGCATACTTCAATTCGAAGCCCAAGTAGAGTTTCTTGTACTTCGTGAGGACAACTCAATGCCTGGTGCCATTTTGTCGAAAGGTTGGTCCCATGTATTCAGTATTATGAGAAAAGATCTGAACAATGCCTATTCTATTCGCTGCAGTTTGCTGGTATGAAAGTATAAATGTTGGTTCTCCACTATGGTAGGCATGGAAGCAAAAGCGAATGAAGTTGGAGCAAAAATTATCGTGTGCTTTCGCTAACACCAAATTCAACGTTAACAAATAGGAAGTAATAAGTAACAGTGTAAATATTCAAAGGTGATCACTAAGTTCAACTAGGCGAGCTGATGACAAAAACCATGTTCGAAACTAGTAGTGTCAACTAGTAAGGCGAGTCTCACTAGCAGTCTCATTGTTCCAGATGTATGTCGCTGGCCATTTGCCCCATTGAACCTCGTGTCTGCGAGCATGCGTCATGCAGTGATTCTGAAGGCTGAGAAGACCGGCTCTAGACATCATTTCCGATGAACCATTGAACACGGTGAATAAGGAAAACACAACTCACTGAAATCCACATCTATAGAGACGAGGTCACATACTCGCCATATGCCGGTTAGATCGCGAGCTAGCAGTGAAAAACAGCTCCTGCACAAACGCTACCCTTAAGCCGAGTTCTCCTAGATGAAGGAATATTGCGTCACGCGGGCAGGAAAGGGTGTTTTGCGTCTATTGGGACACGAAACATAAAAAGGTTGCTCATTTGTGTTTTCCAATAAAATGAAACGGCAAGCGTATTCATTTCGCAGTCCAGTCTGGTAAGAGCATCCAAACAACGCATTGGTACTTATTTTTAACGATATCTGAAGTAAGATACACTTGTGAGGATCTTACAACTGTACTAATTTTATGAAATTTATTCGCAATTGCAGAACCTTTCTGTCATTAGCTGCAGTAGATATAAAGAAATTACCTATTTGTGACACATGGAAATCCCAGTTTTGCTCACATTTTCATGTGCCACCAGCAGGTAATATTTTCATACCTAATGTAACTATTGTCAGAAAGATTCCACAACTGCGTACATATTTCACAAAAAGGATTGTTACATTACCCAACAAGCTAATATAGGGTGCCTCAGCTGCCCCTACCACTGGGTTTTATGTGGCCTGAAACTACTTCAAATACCATGTGCAAGAGTGCAACGTTTTTCGTATTCTCTCGCTCGCTATGTGCAAGAAAAATTCCATGGGGCATTTTTGTAGGAGATTTAATGTAGTTAAAATTTTCACTAGGATATGTTTTCACTGGAGGCCATGGTTTCCGAGTTAACTAAGAAAAATCCATTTGAAGGTTATTTTGCTAGGTTTTTCTTGAATACTTCCAAAACTATGGCCTTTAGCGAAAAGGCATCCCAGTACAAAATTGAACTACATTAACAGAACATGAAAATCTTGTACGGGGTATTTGAAGGCATTGCAGGTCGCCTAAAATCAAGCGGTAGGAGCAGCTGAATTAGCATGTGTGCTGTAAAGTACAGACGGCTTGCACGAGTGAAAATAAAAGTAAACTCCTGGTTTTGCCAATTGCTGAAAGTATGATGGACGATGAAGAAGAGTGTTATTTGCTCCACCCCGTGGGCCCACAAGAAGTGTCAGCAGTATTTCTTTGACACTGTGCTAATAACAGTTGATCTTCCTCTGCACTAAAACACCTTTGTAATTTTTTAGTAAAATTTGTATTAATTTTGCACACAAACTCTATCTGACATGCAACAACTGCTTCACTACAAATCAGCGTACAACACGTTAGACTCGTCCAGAACTGTTTCGCCAGCAACATCTGGCGATAAAGCGCTGGCGTATTAAGCAGTGCGCTCTTACGGTATATACCTTCACTGTTTTGTCACTGTCGAGAGCAAGACCGACTACGTCGGTTGCATTATGTATCACGTGGCGCGGAATTCGTGCTCCTAGGAAAACCAGGCTTTATTTAGATAGTGTTCTGGGCAAAGCGCGCAGCCAACACAGCGCACCGCGGTTCCGCTGACGTGGCGGCTGGCCCGTAGGGCGTCGTGACCGGCGCAGCGTCCGCTATCTGACGCTACATTCCGGCGCGAATAGCTACCCGTTTCCGGGGACCATACAACTGGAGGGTTTGGCCTGGCTGACAGATGCTAAAACTTATCTCGTCCATACCAAGACGTGGTGGGAATAAGGAAAAGAGAGGACCGCTTGACTCTCTCCAGTGACGCCACCCCCAAAAACATGCACACAAGACACAACACACCACACACACACACACACACACACACACGCACACGCACACGCACCCACGCACCCACGCACCCACGCACGCGCGCACACACACACAGAGAACGATTTTTTGTGGACGAAATTCTCAGCAGCGTGCTACAACTTTTCGTCATTAGTCTTCTGACTGGCTTGATGCAACCCGCCAAGGAAGCCATGTCCTGCACCTACGAGTCGGTCTCAGATCTAGTATGCAAATTATACGCTGAAGTCTTAACTCATGTTCTGTACCCTCACCCTACTAATTTATAGTTTCTTTCCACGTGCTTCTGTCCTCGACTTTACTGCGAAAAACCTCCAAATTTCTTATGTTATTAGTCCACCTGCTTTCAAGTTTCCATCTAACGCACTACATCTCAGCGCTTCGACTCTTTTCTTCCGGTTTTCTCGCAATCTACTATTTGATAATAGTAGGCTTTTTTCGCTTGAATTCCCCTCTTTTCCTGTGATATTCACCCGACATTTATTATTTTGCTTTCAAGGTAACAGATTTCCGTCAATTCATCTACCACGTGTTTAGAAGATAAGAACAACAAGTCAGTAACACACAGTAGTTATGACAGTACTGAAAAGTTTTCATTGTGTTCGATTCAGAATTCCAGTGTGGCGCATAACATTACAACTGACAAAGAACTTGATTCCTTTATTTTGTCTTATGTGTCAGGCGTGACGCAACGATGGCTATTATTCTTTTTGGCTTCTATTTCGTACAGCCTTTGCAGACTGTATTGAATAGTACTCAACAATCAGTTTCGTTCTGTAAACAAAAAGATTAAATCCGTATCAATATGCGTTTGGAACTGCTCAATTCGTATGTAATGAGGCAGTGTCCATGTGAGTTCCAGTTGCTTTTCGATAGTTATTGAGATGATGTAACGTTATCAGGCTGATAACGTACCACGGACGCCCCATTGAGGGACTGACTCTCTGCACGATAATGCTGCAACAAATTGCAGCGTATGTGCGCCTGAGAACACCCTTAGAGTGATGAAATTAGCTAGTTCCTCATGTGGCCTGCCATTAATGTAGTGAACGAATTTCAGGTTTTCCGCATGATGGGAATCTGTTTTATGTACTGAGTAAAACTACATTTCTTTAAACTTTTGAACTTAATAATCTTATTTAAGTGAACGACGTATACTAACTACAAAACAGCACTTCGATAAAATCTTCTAGATTTCCAAGCCGCGTCAATTCCAACAGTGGAATTGATGCAGCTTGGAAACCGATAATGTTTTATCTAGTCATGATGCCGCGAAAGACTCCAAGGACACAAAATTACACTTCATTGCAACATTTGTAGTGAATATCCATTAAAAGAATAGCTATGGCAAATACAGGGTGAAACTGAAGCATAATGAAGTTGATTTTATTTCTACAAATAGTTCTTATTTGGGTCACGCTAGACTGATTACAGTTACATGTGGCACAGTGTTTTCTGAAATAACATCTTTCCAGTACAAGCTGAAAATTAAAAGGAAATGATGTTACTTGCATTGTATTAATAATTATATCAAGGCAACTTTCGTGGGTAATATTAATCTGAGACAATGAAAAAAATACTAAGTCAACCATGACAAGAGTACGTTGTTATCTGCCATTATCATCATAGTGAGTTGACATACTGCTGACAGCAAGTGGCTTCCTACAGTTCCCAACAAGTATCAGGTGTTGCATGCCTGGGGCTCTAGCCTTATGTGGAGTGGACCTCTAGCTTTAACATGAATGACTCTGACAGTCATAACTTGTACCGACAGCCACCCTAGTGTTCTGCAAAATTCACTCTCGGCATGTACTTACGTTTGAGTGACGAGCTAATATCAAGGATTATAGTCCAGCATCATTTTTGTGTTGCGTTAACGTGGGAAAAGGAGGAACTGCAACATACGTAAAAGTTAATACAAATTAAAAAATATTGTAAAAAACAGATCTTGTGCAGATAAGAACCTAGAAGCATCTGCTTGTGAGTTCTTACTGCAGAATAGTTTCCTGACGGCTAGTTATGAGAAATGTACATCAAGCTACATGTCAGCAGGAAGAAACAATTAATAGTTTGAGGAGGTTTTCGAAGAAGTTTTATTAAAGATATGAAAAGGAAAATATTTGGGTTTTTCAATCTATAATAATTTCAACAGTCAGTTTTCAAACCCCTATACAATAAAAGAGTAGGTCCCTCATTGAAAGCATTTTATTGGAAATGCTCCAACTGAAATTATTAATATGTACCCATCTATTAATGGACTATCTGATCGTGATGCACAATTAAAGGAAACAAACAATATAGTACATTAAAGCCCTGAGGCAAACTAATACAAAGTAGAACGGCTTATTAATGCGAACAGAATACAGTATTTCAAGAGTTAGGGGAAGAGGTGGTATGAGATGAGATATACATTGAAAGACATGCTGATTTCATGTTCATTTTATTCCAGTGTAGATTTGTGACTATAACTGAAAGCTGTTGTCCTACAAAGTTATCCAGAGTAAAGTAGAATGCCATGTAAAACTAACGGAATTAAAATTTCATGTAAATTGAAGAGGGAAATTTATATAAAGGTTATAATAAGTAAAAATTCGACATAACTGGGAAACTACAATAGAATCTGTAATATTTAAGGGAAGCTGTAAAATATCAAAAATTAAGTATGTTTCTTCAGCTGTTAGTAACGTAAATAATAAGGTAAAACAACATGGGATATTATTCAATGGCAGCCATTCAGTGCACATCATAACAATTATATTAACTAAGTGATGTGACTGATAATTCACAAGTTCAGACTACTCTTGACAATCGCTTTCCATACATAGCAGCAAAACTATCATCAAATGGTTTAGTTGTAAAGAAGAGAGTATATTAAAAAAGTCAGTCCACAAAACTTTAAGCAACTCGAAGTAGCACCAACATCCTTCACTAAATCAAAAGAATTCTAAACATTCTAAGAAACAAAAGCTTACGTGGTACTGATGGAATTTCAAACAGAATTCGGAAATGCTTTTCTAACTTAATAAATAATTTCATTAGTGACATATGTGATGTATCACTGGCTCAGGTAATTTTTACATACAGATTAAAATATGCAATTGTTAAACGTAGTTATGTGAAACATGACAAGAAAGACTAAAATCATTATTGTTCAGTTTCTTACTGACACTTTATTCCAAAATACTGGGAAAAGTAATGTACTCGACAGTAGCCTCACACTGAAGTAGATACAATTTACTTTGCATTTCATAGTTTTCATTCCAAAAGGGTAGCTCGACTGAGAATTCTAGTTATACGTTCACCCACTAAATACACGAGTCTTAAGTAATAAATTACACCGATCGCGAAATGGTATTTTTTGTGATCTTTCCAAGACGTTTCATAGTATAGATCATGTGATACTCTTAGAAAAACTCAAGTTTTTGGCTTTACACACAACTGGGGTGAATCATCAATAACAAACAGAATGAAAAAAGCTGTACTGAATAATTCAAAATGTTGAAAGGGAAGGGAGAAACCGCAAAAGGAGTCTCACACGGTCCAATTTTGGTTTCACTCCTGCTCCTTGTGTAGGTTAGGTACAAGCAGAATTTTTACTTTTTTCGGACAGTGCTGGTGTTATAATAAATGCAACAGATGAAGGGAGAATGCAACTGAAGGGATCGTTAACGACATTTTTCGACAATTATTATGTCATTCTCTGGAAATTGACTCAAATTTCAATGAAACACATTATATTTAGTTCCATACATCAAACAGCATCATACCAACACCTGATGTAGCACATGAAAGAGTCAGTAAATGAGGTAGAATGGTCCAAATTTTAGAATGCACATCTTGATGAAAACTTGGACTGAAAAAAATCTTACTGTTACTAGTATTGAAAGGAAATGAATCTATCTCCTGACACATTTTGCTTATTTTCACTCAGTTTCTGGCGTAACTCATCACTTAGAATAATAGCACTGATTGCACAAAAGCAAGCAGTAACAAAAAATGTGATGTTCGCCATTGTTCGTCATGTAGGTAACAGGAATTTCACCTGAACAGTTCCAGTATGTATATTCGCTAGTAAAATTCGCCATAGATAATCCATCGGAATTTAAGGAGGAGATTGATGTCCGTAACTGAAACACAAGAGGAGAAAATAATATTTATTACTCATTGTTAAGTCTTTTCTGTGGCCCAGAAAGGTGTTCAGTGAGCAGCAACAAAAACTCTTGATCATTTACCTAATAACTTAAGAGTTCTGACAGGTAGAAAAGCCAATTTTAAATATAATCTAAAATCATTAGTTCTGGACAACGTGTTCTATTCCATCGAGGAATTTCTGTTCGAAACTGGCAGGCTGTAAAAAAAGTAAAAAGTTACTTCTTAAGTGTTGTTGCATGACTACATGAGTATGCAATTAGGACTAATAACAGTGTGTTCATTAATGTTAACACTAATCATGTTTATATATCTTGTAAACTGAGTGGTTTCATGTTATTTCGAGAATGGAATCGTTCAAACAAGTTTGTTCCTTGAAACAAGTAACTAACTATTCTTTTTATTTGCTTCCACAACTGAATTGTTAGCAACTATTGGAGGTTTTTCATAACGCCCTGTTCCCACAGAAAACGAAAAGCACAGTCATCTAAGATGTTACTCTGTAAAACCATTGCATCCTTGAATAATTTCGAGAATCGAGCCGTAAACCTTGTCAGATCGCATGACCAGGTATGTCCATGGAACTGTTATCTTTGTTGTCTTTCACCCTGCGTGCTTGGGCCTGCACTGCCGACACATGCTGTACAACAGCGCTTCAGGTCCCAGTAGTATTTTTCCTAGAGGAACACATTTTCCTGCATTGAGGCAACATTTCGCAGAGACACGTTACAATGAGTTCAGAGAACAGTTAGAAGTGAATCAGTTCCTTTTCTTGCATGCTCACCTAGCTTAAATCTATCCGATATCTTTCTTATTGTATAAAATGCTGAAACTGAAACATCCCTTCTGCAGGTTTTGCAAGATGAAGGGATCACAAATTTAGCATTGGAGGGCAGCGTGGAGGGTAAAAATCGTAGAGGGAGACCAAGAGATGAATACACTAAGCTGATTCAGAAGGATGTGGGTTGCAGTAAGTACTGGGAGATGAAAACGCTTGCACAGGATAGGGTAGCATGGAGAGCTGCATCAAACCAGTCTCAGGACTGAAGACCACAACAACAGCAACATGAAACTGTATACAAAATGTCATCTGTATTCAAGAAAGATAGATATTCTCTAGTGGTGCCAGTGTAGAACTTGTTACATCAATTGAAAACTTATTGGATTTCAAGTTGGCGCTATGTTCGATCACCCAGTGAGCTAAATTGTTTTTGCCAGCTCCATTTCAGAGTGGAGATGAGGCATCCAGTCGTATATGATGCATCACTGGCTCAGGGAATTAAATATGCAGTCGTTAAATGGCCGTACATATTTAGAATATCCGTAGATTTTCCAAAATACAATTAGATGTCGGGAGGAATTGTTTCTTCCGACCTAGAAAAATTCGGCAAACGATTATAGTATATAACAATCTTCTCACTGTCAGGAACAGAAATACTTCAGCTTACTGGAGTACGTTACTGCACAACTAAGGCTAATGACTCAGTTTAAGACACGTGGTAGAGATGCGCGAAGTACACCATGGGATGAAATGTGGACCATGTGTATTCTGGCAGTATCTCCTCCTCCCACGCACCACCGCTCCCTGGACTGTACAGAAGCCAATCACACACACCCGTCTCACCAGACACTGCCAGCGAACTGAACGTTAAGAAAGGAAACGCACCACTCGTTCCCAAATAATGTAGCCTCCATTGTGACCGAGCGGTTCTAGGCGCTTCAATCCAGAACCGCGCTGCTGCTACGGTCGCAGAATCGAATCCTGCCTCGGGCATGGATGTGTGTGATGTCCTTAGGTTAGTTTGGTTTACGCAGTTCTAAGTCTAGGGGAGTGATGACCTCAGATGTTAAGTCCCATAGTGCTTAGGGCCATTTGAACCTTTTGAACCAAATAATGTGAGAACCTCGAAATTCATATAGCAAAAATCTTCAGTACATGTGCTAACTGTAAGGTCTCAAAAATTCTATATTCTATGATCTATGAAAAAACAAAGCCTAAGGAATACCACAGGAATAACGGATGGACTTCTGCTTGCTCTAGCTCCCCCTTTTCTGCCCTATCAGTTACAAGCGACGAATTTTGGCTGCTTATTCCAATTATTTTCAAAGGCCTGGTAGAACCAGCGTGCGAAACTGAAAATATCAGAGCTCACGTCCCTCTCAGAAGGTAGTAGCCCCCATCACACTACGAACTGAGAGGTTGTTGAAACCCGAAGGAGACGATATGGAAATTTTGGCCAATACATGGAGTGTATATCGGAAAGATACTTCAGAGTCTCCAAGATAAAGAGTGTTTATAATGATAAGCAGAAGCATTAGATTTAGTGACGTCCAAACGTGACCCAGTTGCTTAAGTTATCGGTTGTAAGGGCAAATAGTCTTGTGAAGTACTACTAAACACTGTCTAACAACTGCTTCGAACATCTACTGCCACAGCGTACACAAGAAAGTAATATTCTATATATCTGCTTCACTACGAAGAGTCCCAATCTTTTGGAGTGTCACTATTTACAGTCGGATTAGTGACCATGATGATATTAGAGAACTCATGGTTACCAAATGCAAAAAGAACATAAAGAGAGCTAGGAGAGTATTTGTGTTTCGGTGAACTGATAGAGAGTCTCTATTTAAAGTAAAAACTGAGGGCCGGCCGGAGTGGCCGTGCGGTTCTAGGCGCTACAATCTGGAGGCGAGCGACCGCTCCGGTCGCAGGTTCGAATCCTGCCTCGGGCATGGACGTGTGTGATGTCCTTAGGTTAGTTAGGTTTAATTAGTTCTAAGTTCTCGGTGACTGATGACCTCAGAAGTTAAGTCGCATAGTGCTCAGAGCCGTTTGAACCATTAAAAAATGAGGGTGTTCATTTAACGTCCGGTAAACATACAGAAATCATCGTTAATGCAGAAAGATACATACAGAGACGTAATGCAGATAAAACGTGCAAGTAAAGTAATAAAAGACAGCGAATACCCACCCAACTTTACGAGATCTTCCAAAGAACGTTGCGAAAACAAAGACCACTACATTTTCGCTACAGGAGTCACTGCTGGCGAACAAAGTAAAGTTGATAACAAGTTGTTCATCCGTGAGAAGAGCATTGGGTTGAGTTCATACACAGTCAGTAAACGGATACAGTCTCTCGTAGACCTTTCTGATGCTGACGCTGATTACAGCAGACAGCGAACAAAAATATTAAATTCTGCATTTAGAATGTATTCAGGCATGAATACACTATCATAACAAATGATTGAACTCGGTTGGAAAAAGTAAGGAAGATTAGGGTTTAACGTCCCGTCGACAACGAGGTCACTAGAAACGGAGCATAAGTTCGAATGTTTCAAGGATGGGGAAGGAAATCGGCCACACCCATTCAAACGAGCCATCTCTGTATGTGCTTGAAGGGGATTAGGGAAAACACGGAAAACGTAGATTAGGATGGTTGAACCGTTGTCCTCCCGAAAGAAAGTACGCTGTGCTTACTACTGCGCCATCTCGCTTGTTTTTTAAGCTCCACACAAACTCGCAAACGATAACTGTCGACATTAACACACCCAGTAATCCAAAACAAGATCACATAAAGCGAACAAGGCACTAGACCCTCACGGAAGCCCGGTTAGACTTTAGACTGAATACAATCCACAACTACATTCTTTCGGTAGTCGCATTTACCGGGAATATCTTCCGCAGCCAATAGCTCCCTGTCACTGCAAAAGAGCGCATGTCCCATCCGTTTTCATAAAGAGTAAAACAGGATGGGCACAATCACAGATCTGTATGGCTGACAATTGTCTGTTGCAGCACCCTAGATGTAGAGCATATCCTAAGCCCAAATATTATGACGTTGCTGGGGGGAAACAAGCAACCACGAGTTCTGGGAAAAGACTCATATGAAATACAGCTAGCTTTGTTCATAAACGACATGCTGAAAAGAACAGATGTAACAGGTAGCTTCTGTCTTCCAAGATTTCCGAAAGGTGTTCGACACTGTAGTACGTCATCGAGTACTAACAAAGGCATGAGTGGCCCAAGAATATTTGATTAATATAACTGAATACGTTACTCTGACAGTAAATATTCCACAGAAGTTAAAATAACATTGAGCGAACCTCGAAGAAGCGTAGCAGAAGCTTAAATGTCGTCAATATTATTAACGAATTATTACATCAGATCAGCAGCACTACAAGATTCTTCACTGAAGATACTGTTATCAACAGGGAAGTATTGTTGTAGGCCGATAGGACGATTATGCTGAAAGACTTGGACAAAACTTCCACTTGGTATCATGAAAGGAAGCTTTCTTGAAATGTGGGTATACGTTACATAATGCCTAAAACAAAAAGGAAATAACCGTTTACAAGATAAGTGATCAACATGTTAAGCAAGTCACATCGTACAAGTGTTTCGGAGTATTACTAAAAGCGGTATGTAATAGGGCGATCACGTGAAATCAGTATTACGAAAGGGGAATGCAAGGTTTTGATTTGGAGTAATTGTTGTGGGAAATTACAGTAGGACGCGTATGTAAAAAAATCTAATACAAGATGGCAGTGATACCAAATCAAGAGCATTCTTCAATTGTTTTGAGCCATCAAACAGGCATACCAACAGATCTTAAACGAAAAGCGATAACCGCTGCTAGGATTGTAATAGATCGGTATAGCTGTTATAGAGATACTCGGGGCACTTAATTGGAAAGCCTTGAAAGAAAGGCAATTTATTTATTCGAAAGCCCTTTTAGTTAAACATATATAGAATCTATATTTAAGGAAAAGTGAGGTCATTATATTGTCAAAAATCATTTACCTTGAGTATGGTCATGACAATAAAATAAGAGACATTAGGACGCGTTTCCAGATAGATAGTTGTGTATCCGTCGCTGTAGGCGTGAATGGAAAAGGACGGGAAATCGATATTACTGGTGCTGTGTATCCATCGCCATGCGTGTGTCTTTCGGAGTGTGTATATATAGATATATATGTAGATGTTTCTGCAGGCATATTTCTTCTCTATTATTCCGTTGGCTCCACTTTCATACCTGAGTGACTGACGGTGCGTTATCTCAAGTCGTTTAGTCAGGCGACTTCCTGATCTCAGTAATAAAAAACTGACTAAGGTTTTCATTGAGATCGACGTGAAAGACAGGCTGCAGCGTCTACGTCACAGCACGTGACATTACAGGTCTTACGAGCTGCAGCCACCGTCCCCATCACTTAAGAAATGCTGCGCGCTAAAACGGACACTCACTCTCGATAATATATGACAAAGTCAAGGAACTTATTGGGTGCCATTTTGTTGGCATACTGATTTCACGCCTCGCTCCTGGCATAGCCGATCGTTCACGATGTATATCGAGGAAGCCGACTTGTGCGACGTCACAAGTTCGTTACGGGGCACTCTTTTCCCACGGGCCCAGGTTTTCCTCTATGGTCTTTGAGAAGGCGTCAGCCAGTTCTGCAGAGAACCGATCTCATAGAAGGAGAAATACGACGAAGACAGAGAGAAAGAGAGAGAGAGAGAGAGAGAGAGAGAGAGAGAGAGAGAGAGAGCAAAGAAAAGGGAAAGGAAAGAGGTCAGCGTGGCTGCTTACAATACGGAGGACATGGGTTCAATTCCTGGTGCTGAGAGGAAGTGGGTGCACTCAACCTCGTGGTGCCATTTGAAGAGGTACTTGAGCAAGCAGTAGCGGCCGCAGGTCACGGGAACTGACAACTGACAACTGACCACTCCTCCGCCAAATCCATTCCATCGACGGGGAATAACACGGTGGTCGATCCATGCCGATGGGTCCACCAGAGTCTACTGTTTTAGTATCCATTGCCCATTACGGTTTGAAAATTTGTTGGTGCTGAATTTCCTACTTCCACTCTTCCATTTCTTTGGCAAAGGTTTTTCGCAGACTCCTTTGTTGTATATTATCCCCAATAACTTTTCATTTTTTGCTTAATTATGACAATTCTCCTGATGGATTATATTCGAGATTTCTTTCGTTTCCTTTTTTTTTTTTTCAACTTTTCCTCGAGTGAATATTTAACTTCTGTGCGTGGTCTGCACAGATTTAATTTCAAAAACGTAGTTACCGACAAATACATTTCTTGGTGTAAATTTTGTTATTTGTTCAAAACGCACTTTCCGTTCCACTTCATGATTTTTTCGAGTTTGAGCTTTTTGTTACAATTTCTCTACCCTTAAAAATTCAAACTGTAATTTTATTCGTGACAAATTCAAACTATTCCTTAAGAATTTTGAAAGTTCCGCTAAACACGAAAGACAGTAACAGGAAAACTTAATATAGTGTCGAACGGGATGCAGTTTTGTTCCCCATGTCACGAAACAACTTCTCAAAGCGCCTCCATTTGACTAGCGCAGCCGGCCGAAGTGGCCGTGCGGTTAAAGGCGCTGCAGTCTGAAACCGCAAGACCGCAACGGTCGCAGGTTCGAATCCTGCCTCGGGCATGGTTGTTTGTGATGTCCTTAGGTTAGTTCGGTTTAACTAGTTCTAAGTTCTAGGGGACTAATGCCCTCAGCAGTTGAGTCCCATAGTGCTCAGAGCCATTTGAACCATTTTTTTGACTAGCGCAGGTGACGAACTGTATGATTCGAAAATGCTCCCTTTACGTGCACATCACGAACAACCATGAGAAATTGCGAAACATCGACGTCGAACAGAGATTATTGCCACTGTTGCACACAGTTTAATCAGCAGTTTCTGAGCGCTATCGATAGTTCAGGAATCGACAGGCAGCCACGTGAAAGAATAAACTAAAGTACCAGAAGCAGAAATTAACTGCGACTCGTGATGGTATAGGTGCCTCACAATTAGTGTGAATTACAACTAGTGACATTTTATCAATTACCCCATAATACTTACAAATATGTAACTACGGGAATTCTTTTAGAGTCAGAATCTCTCATTCGAATTACAGTGCTGAATAATCATCAGCTACTGGAGAGTGTTTTTCAGAAATTTTGAGCTACACATTACGATTACCACATTGAACGCCAGTTTACGGAGCTTCATCTCACATACGTGTCCGAGGTATATTACAGGCCACCGCCGTAATACAGTTTAGCTGATAACCTATTCACCTGATGGGGATGTTATAGCCGGTTATACCTTGTTATCACGCTGTATAGTAACGTATGACCATCCACATGTTTTCGATGCCTCTGTCCCTCCTTCGCTTCCTTTGTCAACCCTAGTGACGAACTTTTCTTTGCATAAATAATCATTCCAAATATGAATTGAGAGATATAAGATGTTAGTAAAATCACTAGGTGAACAATATTAATTTTCCACTTCCCTGACCGTAATATTATCAAACTGCGCTTTTAGCTACTACTCGAAGTAATTGTGGTTCTTTAGGTAACAAATATGGCTACCTGTCAAGACAGCGTTCGATATCAAATCATGTAAACGTATTTTGCAGATACACAGATCCAAGTGTGATAGTTGTTCATTCTGACACAGCCCGAATAACAATACTCTCCTGATTTAACAATTTCATATCCATAAATTCTTAAGAGCTATTGGAGTTAAGATCATCCATGTACTGCAGAACATGACTGGCAAAAATGATTTTCTGTCAGGATTTATCTTATACCTAGGCGATACTGGTGTCCGGGTTAGTATCTTACACTGTCACTATAACTGGAATAGAGCTCCCTTCTTACAAATTCGCGAAAAATCATTTATCTTGAGCAGTGATATACATTGTTGACGGAGCTATGTATTCCTCCTGCTGGCTCAATAGGCCCACAAAGCGACACATATGTGAAAATCTCTGTTTTACATGATACCGATCTGCGCCTCGTTCCCATTTGCTGACGATGCTCCTCCACCTCCATCCTAAGAATGTAAATAGCTGAGCAAATTTCTCACACTTGTGTGTTTTTGCAGTATTATTAATTAATATTATTATTAATAATAATTTTTAAAAGCGTATGTACTCCCCAAGCATTGTAGTTCTGGATATTTTCCCCAATCTTACTCCACTCAGGTCTTTATAAAGTGATTTTATTTTGCCACAAATGTTTTGTTTCAATAGAAAATGAAATCTAACATTGGGACAGTTACTGCTGCGTCATGACCTCCGTACTTTCATCCGATGTTTCCAACATTTCGCTGTCCACTGGGGTTAAACTGAGCTACAGCGGGACAGTCGAGATGCGATATAGTACCTGCGTATACGTCAAATCAGCAACACGGCTGGAAAGCGTTTTCCTGGGTAACACTTGGTCACGTAGAATTTAGAAATAAGTTCTGTTCTCGACTGAAAATAATACACCAATTCTTGTAGACCCGTTGGAGAGTCGTGTGGCGGACTTCATTCAAGGTTTGGTCACGGGCACGAAACTCCTTTCTGCCATTCGGTCACCTCTCCAAGTCATCCCATGTTACTGTGATAATTCCACATACCGGTCTGGCACTTACACTATGTGATCAAAACTATCCGGACACCTGGCTGAAAATTACTTACAAGTTTGTGGCGCCCTCCATCGGTAATGCTGGAATTCAGTACGGTGTTGGCCCAGCCTTAGCCTTGATGACAGCTTCCGCTCTCGCAGGCATACGTTCAGTCAGGTGCTGGAAGGTGTCTTGGGGAATGGCAGCCCATTCTTCACGGAGTGCTGCACTGAGGAGAGGTATCGATGTCGGTTGTCAGGTCTGTCACAAAGCGGCATTCCAAAACACCCCAAAGGTGTTCTGTCGGATTCAGGTCAGGGTCTGTGCAGGCCAGTCCATTACAGGGATGTTATTGTAATCACCCCGCCACAGGCCGTGCACTGTGAACAGGTGCTCGGTCGTGTTGAAAGATGCAGTCGCCATCCTCGAATTGCTTTCAACAGTGGGAAGCAAGAAGGTGCTTAAAACATCAGTGTAGGCCTGTGCTGTGATACTGCCACGCAAAACAACAAGGAGTGCAAGGCTCTTCCATGAAAAACATTACCACACCATAACACCACCGCCTCCGAATTTTACTGTTGACACTACGCACGCTGGCAGATGATGCTCACCGGGAATTCGCATACGCACACTCTGCCAGCAGATTGCTACATTGTGTACCGTGGTTCGTCACTCCACACAACGTTTTTCCACTGTTCAATCGTCTAATGTTTACGCTTCTTACACCAAGCGAGCCGTCTTTTGGCAATTACCGGCGTGATGTGTGGCTTATTAGCAGCCGCTCGACCATAAAATCCAAGTTTTCTTACCTCTCGCTTAACTGTCATAGTACTTGCAGTGGATCCTAATGCAGTTTGGAATTCCTGTGTGATTGTCTGGATAGATGTCTGCCTATTACAAATTACGACCCTCTTCAACTGTCGGCAGTCTCTGTCAGTCAACACACGAGATCGGCCTTTACGCTTTTGTGTTGTACGTGTACCTTCACGTTTCTACTTCACTATCGCATCGGAAACAGTGGACCTAGAGTTGTCTAGGAGTGTGGTAATCTCGCGTACAGACGTATGTCATAAGTGACATCCAATCGCCTGACCCCGTTGGAAGTCCGAGTTCCGCGGAGCGCCCCATTCTGCTCTCTCACGATGTCTAATGACTACTGAGGTCGCTGATATGTAGAACCTGGCAGCAGGTGGCAGCCCAATACACCTAATGCGAAAAACGTATGTTTTTTGGGGTACCCGGATACTTTTTATCACGTAGTGTATACACCAGTTCAGTGCCATGACTTACGACAGCTGTGGAGGTTTACGAAAATTCATCGTACCGTTTCAGCACCAACCACAGCGTACACGTTTAAGGGTATGACTCGTAGTTTGTATGGGAGCCTATTATACAACAGGAGAGCATAAAATATTTTGATAATTCTACTAAAGAGTAATGGAAGACAATATAGCTTATAATAAGTTCATTAGATCTGACGATCGAAGAAAGACGTGTGATAATGCAACACATTGAAATATGTTCGAAATGTCGGGAAAATAGGTGTAGAGGAAGGCGGCGAATATAGAATATATGTACAAGAGCAAAGATTGAAAAATTGTAATGGGAAACTAAGAACGAAGATCTTGGATTAGAATGGGTGTAAGACACAGGTATTTTACTAATTCTCTACTGTTTAATCCGTATATCGAAGAAGAAATCAGTGAAATGAAGGTACGGGAGTTGGGTTAAAGTTCAGCATGACAGGATATCAATGGTAGGAATCGCCGAAGATAGTACAATTCTCAGTGAAAGACAAGAAAAATTCTAGGATCCGTTGAGCAGAGAGAACAGTCCAACGAGCACGCACTGAGGATTTAAGGTGTAAACTGGAGAGTGACATATTTTGCTTGTGTCTTCATCTCTCGTAAGCGTAGGGTTGGCACGCCTATTAAGTGATTTGGCATTTTTAATTTAAGGAGTGGTCGGATAGCCATCCTGTCGCTAACCCGTTACCCTTCATGAAGAAATATGTGTACCCTTACTGGCTGCGGGTAGTGTTACTCACGTATAAATGAGCGAATTTTTTCTGAGGTAGAAGTTGGGTATCAGCCTAGCTGAACGTAGAAACCACCTACACCCCCCCACCCCCACCCCCCTTGCCGGCCGACACACTGGCTGCAAACGTTAATCAGCCGGGCGTATTCGATTCGATGTGAGGTCGGCGCACATCCCCATCTAGCAAGCGCTGCTTCAACGCGTACGACTATCGTTGCGGGTAAAAACGAGATTAACGGTAAGATTACTGAAACTAGAGGCCCGAAAGTTGATTAAATGGAGGAATTCTGTAGTTGTGGAAGCAAAATACCACGTGACGGACGAAGCGAGGAGAATATAAGAAGCAGACTAGCACATGTAAAGAGGACATCACTTGCTGAAAATATCAAACATCGGCCTTAGTCCGATGAAGAAATTTGAGAAAAAGTACATCAGGAGTACAGCATTGCATTCAGGTGAATCATGGACTAAAGGAAAACAGGAGAAGGTCTGATACTGCAGAAGAAAACTGAAAATTTAGTCGACGGATAAAATAAGAAACGAGTAAGTTCCGAAGAATCGGCGAGGAGAGGAACATCTGAGCATCACAAACAAGGAGAAAGAACTAGGTGACAGGGGAGCCTCTACGACATCTAACAATCATTAATCATTCCCATAGTACTTGAGGTAGCTGTAGGGGGTAAAATGTGCAAGGGAATGCAGAAGTTGGAATATATCTAAGAAATAATTCAGGACGTCGGCTGCAAGTGATGCTTTGAGATAAAGAGGATGGCACAGGAGAGGATTTCATGGCGGGCTGCATGAAACCAGAGATGTGAAGAAAATCCTATCTCGTCCCCCTGCATCCCCCCCCCCCCTCCGCCCAAAAAAAGATAAGAAAAGGAGATTTACACCAGGAGTCACCCAGTCAGATTTTCCACTGTGGGCGCTTCCGGAATGTCAGTGGCTGGTCCTCGGCTAGAGGTGTCGCATCTTTCTTGCAGGCCAGTGGGGCAGCGTGGCGGGTGCAGCGGAGCATAACTAAAGGGGTGACGCGGGCAGCGGCGCCATCGACCTCCGACCGGCCCCGCGCATCACCCTGATTGCGGGGCATACGTCTTCTCGCGCGCCCTCACAGGCGTTTTCCCTTCGTTCGTCAGGCCGGGAAACTGAGCAACGGCGAGAAAGTGGGGGGTTACAAGCTAACGCCTCGTCGTTGTCGAGGCCATTACACGCAGGGTCTGCTGGACGAGGGTGGGGGAAGATAAGGGCGAGGGGCCGTTGACCCACGCAATCACGTAGTACGTGCTACTAGACCCTCACTGCCTATAGTCCGCTACTTCTGAACACACGCTAATAGAACGCGGGTGTTGGGGACTGCTACTTTTTTGCACACACAGCAGCTCTGTGAACTGTCTGCATACGTCGTCAAAGAGCCACTGATCTGAAGATGGTCACTTACACGAGACCGTTTACCAGAATAAATTAATCGGTTCGCATGCGACAGTATGCGCTACCCAATATGTTCCAAAACGCCGCGAATGAAAATGGGATAGTTCTATGGTACATACCTCGCGTTCTCTTGGTGATAGAAAAGTAGGCTTCAGTGTTTCGGATACACCTAGGGCTAGGGATCATTTGCACACCCAACTTTAACTAACCTATAGTACTGAGTCGACGTCTCAGTTTTACCCACTTTCTACAGCTTATGTAAATGGAGCAAATTGGTTAGTTCTTTTTCGTTATACATTGAAGAGGCAAAGAATCTGGTACACCGGCATAATATCGTGTATGGCTCCCGCGAGCACGCATAAATGCCGCAACACGTTGTAGCACGGACTCGACTAATGTCTGAAGTAATGCTGGAGGGAACTGACACCATGAATCCTGCTGGGCTGTCCATAAATCTTTAAGAGTATGAGGGGGTGGAGATCCCTTCTGAAAAGCACGTTGCTAGCCATCCCAGATATACTCAATAATGTTCATGTCTCGGGAGTATGGTGGAAATGTTCCTGGAGCTACTGTGTAGTAATTCTAAACGTGTGGGGTCGTGCTGCAATTGCTCATGTCCGTCGGAATGCACAATGGACATGAAAGGATGCAGGTGATCAGACGTATGTGTCAGCTGTCAGAGTCATATCTAGACGTATCAGAGGTCCCATATCATTCCAGCTGCACATGCCCCATGCACTGCCTCCACCAGTTTCAACGATCCCTTGCTGAAATGCAGGGCACATGGATTCACGAGGTGGTCTCCATATCCGTACATGTCCATCCTCTCGATACAATTTGGAACGAGACTCCTCCGTCCAGGCAATATGTTTCCAGTCATCAACAGTCCAATGTCGGCGTTGATGGGCCCAGGCAAGACGTGTCGTGCAGCCATCAAGGGTACAAGAGTGGGCCTTCGGTTCCGGAAGCCAATATCGATGATGTTTCGTTGAATAGTTCGCACGCTAACCATTGTTGATGACCCAGCATTGAAATCTGCAGCACTTTGCTGTCACGATGAACGATTCTCTTCAGTCGTCGTTGGTCGCGTTCTAGCAGGATCTGTTTCCGGCCGCAGCGATGTAGGAGATTTGATGTTTTACTGGATTCCTGATATTCACGATACACTCGTGAAATGATCGTACGGGAAAATCGCTGATTCATCGCCACCTCGGAGATGCTTTGTCCCATCGTTCGTGTGCCGACTATAACACCACGTTCAAACACATTAAATCGATAACCTGCCATTGTCTCAGCATTAAATGATCTAACAACTACACGAGACTCTTGTTGTCTTATATGGGCTGCAGCGGCGTATTCTACCTGTTTATATATAACTGTATTACGCACGCCTATACAAGTTTCTTCTGCGCTTCAGTGTATGTGGTCTCAGATGCGCCTTAACTAACTTAGGAAGGCAACATTTAGTTCATGGGCGGTCCATGAGAAAATCCGAAAAACATGAGTTTTTCATACCAAGACAAGTACGTCCAGAAAATAGCTGAAAGTTTTACGATATATTCCTAAGATTCCGATCTCTAACAATCTTAAAAACCTTGTTGCTATCTTTAGCCGTTTCCGAGATACAGAGTTCCCAATTTACCGTATTTGTAGGTGTAAAATATTCCCGTGATATCCAATATGAGACGTAAACGTAGTTTATAAGGTGACATACCATGGATAAATATGGTGTGAAGTGTCTCTATTATCATCAAAAGGACTCTGGGAATACTATGTTGTACTACTGAAACACAAGAAAACCTTTTGAGCACGGGAAAATCCTATCTCTGGTGTAAATAACTTTTGCGCTAAATCAGAAACAATTTTTCCACTCCCTTGTAACTGAATGTTGTAGACTGTATGTCTATGCAGCACTTAATGCTAATTTATCCTGCACAAGCATCAACATCTCTGCATAGCTACTACAACCTACGGCCGTTTGAAACTGCTGCCTGAATTCAAGCCTCTACAATTATTACACGCCACATTCCTTTCCATTAAAGAAGTCGCTAGCGCTTGCTGCTCAAGTTATATCCCATTAATTGATCCCTTCTTTCAGTCACTTTTTGCCATAGTACCCTTATGTAGCATTAATTTTCAAATGCTTTTGACTAAATTGCCGGTGTGCATTTTCCAGCTGTACCCTTCATTTATTGTCATCTCCATCAAGTGGACGTGTTACGTTATCCTCCCTAACTGCACTGTGAGCTTAAGCAGGAGGGCAAAGCCAATTTTGTGTTACCTTTCATAACATCACATTAACGTGAACTGCACACTTAGATACATTTTTGAGCGGGTCTCGAGGTCAGGAAGCTGTTAAAGAAGGCTTATTGCTGTTCGTATCTACCTGACGAACAGAGATGCAAGACAGGCAAAAACAATAGTTAATATCCACCTGGTAGCTAAACAACATTTGCTTGTTACACTTCCTTTACTTGCTTCGGAGGTTCCATGTAGGTCTTTGCATATGGTACTGTTGTGCATACAGAAGTCGCAACGCTAGAAGTATGTAGAAAGATGGAGGAAGACTGGAATGTATTGGTAATTTGTACAGGGACTCGCAGGTGTCTCTCAATATAGACGGTCACATTCGCACACTTAGATATATTTTTGAGCGGGTCTCGAGGAGAGGAAGCTGTTAAAGAAGGCTTATTGCTATTCGTATCTTCCTAACGAACAGGCAAAAACGATCGTTAATATCCATCTGATAGCTAAACAACATTTGCTTGTTACACTTCTTTACGTAAGCGCACAACCAAAATTTTACTGATTCACAAGGTTCTTTTCGTATGAGTTACGTGCCTTGTTGTACTAGGGAAATGTGAGAACCAGTGGAAAAATGCTCCCATCGCAGCACAAAAAGAAATGATCATGTTCTAAAATAGTCTGACCTAAAACTGGGGTACCAGCTGCCTCATTCCACCTTTCTGAGCATCATTAAAAATGTTCGAAGGAATTATTCATCGGAGGAACGAACTGCTGTTTATCCGTCCTGAGTGTAATTGGCAGTTTAATCATAGAAACTGTCCACACATGTCCGTACGATAATGTTCTGCACGGAAGATGGCACTCCGGTCAGCGGGAAACCACACCAACGATGTTGTCAGGGCACCTATCAAACGGAGTAGTGTTTGTCGGTTAGTCCCACATCCACAATCGCTGTTTACACCGACGGTGCAATATGGCACAGAGAAAACGCCTGCCAAACTTATTGCAGTGGAGCATCATACGAAGAATGGTAGCAGGTCAGTCGGACACTCATGGGACCCGATGGCTTAACGTGGGTCGTTCTGTTGTTTCTCGGATGTGGTGACAGTTTATAGAGACCGAAACTGTCTCCTGCATACCAGGACATGGCCGACCACGTGTGACATCAGAAAGAGAGGATCGTAATTTATCTCTAAGGACATGACGGTATCCCCTTAATACTGCGCAGGAAACTGGCATTGGACTTCGCAGCAGCCACTGGACGTGTATCAAGGCAAACGGTGTAGAGAAGGTTTCGACGGAGTGGCCATTATTGTCGGAGATCTCCTGCATGTGTGCCTCTAACATGTTTTCACAGAAGGGAACTTCTAGAGTAGAATCGTCAACATGACACCTAGACGGTAGAACATTATGGAAAGAGACCGATATCGAGAAGCAACACTAATGTTGTGGCCAAGGATAATGTTGACCACCCTAACACATGTTCATGTAAGCATACAGGTGAACCGGAAAGGCTGAACTGCTGTCAGATATCGTGACGAGGTCTTGGGAAGTCATGTACGGTTGTTGCGATTTGCTGTGCGTCTAGACATCGTATTGAAAGACGACAGTGCTCGATCTCATACAGAACGAGTGGTTGATGTTTCCTTGGAAACGAAAGTATTTTTTTTGGAAACGGAAGATACTGCACGCATGGCGTGATCTGCTCGTTCTCCCGATTTGGATCACATAGAGCATGTCTGGGATGCACTAGGGAGAAGGGTTGCATCACGGCAACATCCACCAATCACTCTCGAAGACTTGCGAGCAGCTCCGCAGCAATAATTGCCGTTATTACCTGAACATGACGGTGATGACGTCATTCACAGCATGCGCCGTCGTTGACAGGCCTGTATTTCTGCCATAAGTGGTCATACCCCGCAGTGAACACATTAACCAGATGTCGGAATGTGTGTTCAGATATGTTAAGTTGGAAAACACGAAAAACATTTTAGTCTGCTGTTATGCATATTGCAGTTGTTTACGTTGTGTATTGTGTACATTGTTTTTACTTTGGTATCACCTGTCTATACTGTTTTGCCGCTAAATAATTGCAACCTTGCAAAATTTCCGTTTGTTGCTCTAACTTTGGAGACCGGTGTATTTCCGTACTGGTGTCAAAAGCCCTTCTGTTCTGCACCCAAAGCAACAGAAATCATCAACATTGCAGAGCGGGATTAGCCGAGCGGTCTCGGGCGCTGCAGTCATGGACTGTGCGGCTGGTCCCGGCGGAGGTTCGACTCCTCCCTCGGGCATGGGTGTGTGCGTTTGTCGTTAGGATAATTAGTTTAAGTAGCGTGTAAGCTTAGGGACTGATGACCTTAGCAGTTAAGTTCCATAAGATTTAACACAAATTTGAACATTTCATCAAAATTTAAAATCTGGCTGATAAGTGGTCGCGTAAGTTAACTAACTGATCATCAGTTATTTCAGATCGACATCTACATTTAATGAAGCTGAGTGTTGATTACAGTGATTCACACACAGATGGTGGCCACTAATAACATATATACACTGGAGCGCCAAAGAAAGTGGTGTAGGCATGCATATTCAAATACAGAGATATGTAAACAGACAGAAAATGTCGCTGCGGACGGCAACGCCTATATAAGACAACAAGTCTCTGCGCACCAGTTAGATCGGCTCTTGTTAGATAGGCTACTGCTGCTATAATGCCAGGTTATCAAGATTAAAGTGAGTTCGAACGTGATGTTATAGTAGGTGCACGAGCGATGGGACAAAGCATCTCCGAGGTAGCGATGAATTAGGGATTTTCCCGTACGACCATTTCGCGAGTGTACCCTATCAGGAATCCGGTAAAACATCATATCTCCGACATCGCTGCTGCTGGAAAAATATCCTGCAAGAACGGGACCAACGACGAGTGAAGAGAATCGCGCAACGTGACAGAAGTGCAGCCCTTTCGCGGATTTCTGGAGATTTCAATGCTGGGCTATCAACAAATGTCAGTGTGCGAACCGTCATCGGAGTCGAAAGCCCACTCATGTACTCTCGATGACTGCACAACACGAAGCTTTACGCCTCTCCATGGCCCATCATCACTGACATTGGACTGTTGATGACTGGAAGCATGTTGCCTGACCGGACGAGTCTTGTTTCAAATTGTCTCGAGCAGATGGACGTATACGGCTATGAAGACAACCTCATGAATCCATGGAACCTGCATGTCAGCAGGGGACTGCTCTTGTTGGTGGAGGCTGTATAATGGTGTGGAACGTGTGCAGTTGGAGTGGTATGGGACCCCTGATACGTCTAGATACGACTCTGACAGGTGACACGTACGTAAGCATCCTGTCTGATCACCTGCATCCGTTCATGTCCATTGTGCATTCCGAAGACTTGGGCAATTCCAGCAGGACAGTGCGACACTCCACATGTCCAGAACTGCTTCAGAGTGGCTCCAGGAACACTCTTGTCAGTTTAAACACTTTCGCTGGGCACCAAACTTGCCAGAAATGAACATTGTTGCTCATATCTGAGATGCCTTGCAACGGACTGTTCGGAAGAGATCTCCACCCTCTTCGTACTCTTACTAAATTCGTAAGAGTATTTATGGACAACCCTGCAGGATTCATGGTGTCCGTTGCCTCCAGCACTACATCAGATATACAGGGTGAGTCACCTAACGTTACCGCTGGATATATTTCGTAAACCACATCAAATACTGACGAACCGATTCCACAGACCGAACGTGAGGAAAGGGGCTAGTGTAATTGTTTAATACAAACCATTAAAAATGCACGGAAGTATGTTTTTTAACACAAACCTACATGTCCCTGCAGATGCTGCTCGCCGACCATGGCCCGTGTTTGTTACAACACGCAACTGAACGTCGGAGGATTCAAGCGTCAACTTTAGGTTACAATATCTCCGGATGTAATTAACTTTTTACAATGCAAAAAAACGGCACTGATTACGTATTTGTTATATGCTCAGATGTGCTAACAAAACTAACGGGGTTCCATTTAAAAAACCTAGGTTTGTGTTAAAAAACATACTTCCGTGCATTTTTTTATGGTTTGTATTAACCAATTACACTAGCCCCTCTCCTCACGTTCGGTCTGTGGAATCGTTTCGTCAGTATTTGATGTGGTTTACGAAATATATCCAGTGGTAATGTTAAGTGACTCACCCTGTATATAGACGTTGAAACAGGACAACCATTTATCACGACAGGCACAGGGATTGGCCTGTCCTTGAAGTGACATGTGACGTTTAAGTGACTTTAAATCACTAATTCTGCCAATTTTTTTCTTCAGCGTGGTGGTATATTTACAGAAATAATATTTAATATCAATTTGAAACGGAGGCGTTTCTTCCAGACTTAAGAACTGAGCGTATTTTTAGACTGACGTTCTCCTCGAAAGAGTCTTTAATTTTTTACAGAAATAACACTTTGCGCTAAATTAGAAACAATTTTTCTGCTCACTTGTAATTGAATTTTGTAAACTGTATGTCGATGCACCACTCAATGTTAGTTTATCCTGTACAAGCATCGACATCTCTGCCTAGCTACTTCCACCTACAACCGTTCGAAACAGCTTCCTGAATTCAAGCCTCTATTATTATTATTCGCCACATTTCTTTCCATTAAAAAAGTCCCTAGTATTTGATGCTCAGGATGTAGCCCACCAACTGATTCCTTGTTTCCATCACTTTGTGCCGTAGTCCTTTTCTGTGACACCAAATTTCAAACGCTTTTGAATAAGTTGCCGGTGTGCATTTTTCAGCTGTACTCTTCGTTTATTGTCATCTCCATCAAGTGGACGTGTTACGTTATCCTCCCTAACTGCACTGTGAGCTTAAACAGGAAGGCAAAGCCAATTTTGATTTACCTTTCATAACATCACATTTACGTGAACTGCACACTTAGGTACATTTTTGAGCGGGTCTCGAGGACAGGAAGCTGTTAAAGAAGGCTTATTGCTGTTCGTATCTACCTGACGAACAGAGATACAAGACAGGCAAAAACAATAGTTAATATCCACCTGGTAGCTAAACAACATTTGCTTGTTACACTTCCTTTACTTGCTTCCGGACGAGGGATCAGAATAAATGGGGACACCCTTTACATAAGCTAATGGATAGCTTCGGAGGTTCCATATAGTTCTTTGCGGATGGTACTGTTGTGTATACAGAAGTCGCAACACTAGAAGTATGTAGATAACTGGAGTAAGACTGAAACGTATCGATAATTTGTACAGGGGCTGGCAGGTGTCTCTCAGTACAAACGAAGGTCGCACTTTACACATAAATAGAAAGAAAAAAGTGTTTGTGAATGATTACAACATTACAAAGCGATCTCTGGAAAAAGTCACATCCGTGTAATGCGGGAGAAATTTTTTCATCGCTCCCTTATTTTAAATACGTGGCACAGGGAACAAAATTTGGCACGGAGACGTGCGTATAGATTCATTTGCAATGTGTCCACATCACCAAATCAGAAAACAAGCATTTTTGAAACGACAAAACAGTCTGTTTCCCATGGAGGGTTTTTCACATCATAGCCACCAACAGAACGTCCTCTTGCTCGGACGCGGCTTTGCATCCGTCGTAGAATACCATCGATGAGATCATCAAGCCATTCCTGGTCGAAATTTTCCCACATTTCATTGGTGATTATGCGCAAGTCGCTCAGAGTATACGGCCGTCGTCGACGTCCAAAACAAGCTTCTTCCGGTAGATCGCACACATATTTCATTACATTCTTATGCGGATAACAGGCAAACCATTCCATAATGGTGGTACTACCATGCTGAAGGAACGTATTTTCAGTAACAACACGATGAGCGCGCGACTTATCTTCCATCAAGATGAAATTGTCAGCAAAAGGTAAGCAGTGAGTTTGTCCTCGACAACTACGATACATGTATGCAGGCCCCGTGTAATGCCACACCAGGACATCACTGCCACACCACCTTGTGGCACCGGTGGAACACAGCGTAGGAGGCGTTCCGTATTACCGGGTTATACTGTCTGCGTCTATTAGGGAACTAAAAGATCCGAGTTTCGTCCCTAAACAACATCGGACGCGAAGCCTGAGGCGTCCGTTCTACATGACTTCTTGCCCGTCTGTAATGGATTCCATGGCATTCCATGGCATCGGGCTCAACATGGTAGTCGGGACTGGAGATTTGAATCGTGCAATCGTCCCCTAACAATCGGAAGCGATATATGACATTCTGCAACCTCTTCGAACGCCGAATTTGGTTCTGGAACACTGACATCATGGTTCCTTCCGTGCGCTGTCTCAGGCGTCATGCCGCGGTTCGCGCGGCTGCCCCCGATGAAGGTTCGAGTCCTCTTCTATTGGTTCTGTCTCATTCACTCTCTTCCTAGTACTGTTCTATCACTGCCAACTATCTTCTGCTCACTTTCTCTCACACCGCCATTGTCTCCTTTCCTTATTCTATGCCACAACCAATGTCTACTATCGTCGAGTGAGTATATTTCACTTTTCCGTCTCTTTTCCACTGCCATAGTCTCGCTCTCTCTCAGCATAAAGAAGCGCGAATATGTTCTCATGCCAAAATTCTTGGGAGATTTTTTAAAGGTGCAGAGGAAGGTATTATGAGGCAACTGGTATTCCATTTCTTGGTCCGACTGTACTAAACTGGAATATATTTGCCTCTGTTCTATTTCGACAAGAGCTGTTTCCGCTCGTTCCCTCCTTTTCCCTGGTACTTCACTCATATGAAAAGAGTTTTATGGATCAGTAGACTTGTGATAGTTCACTAATGTGGAACTGCAACAACGTACAGCTAATTCTACCCATCAGAGAGGATTTTACGTCCAAAAAATTTTTGCATGTGCTTCAGTACTACAACATCGGGTTCTCAGAACCCTTCTGAATAACGGAGACACTACATGGCATATTTCTCTGTGCTACGCTTCACACCAGGTATTACGTGTACATTCTACTTGTACAAGTAATGTAATTTTGAACATCTTGAAAACGGATAAAAAATTAAGAAGATTTTCAAGTTTATCTGAGATCGGCATCTTAGGCAAATATCGTACAAATTTCAGCCATTTGCTGTGCACAGCTGTCTTGGAATCCGTGTCTCGGTTCTGGACTCAAAAAAGCAAGTTTTTGCGGGGTTTCTGTATAAAGGATAAATATTTTTGAATAGGTAAGATGGCACTTGCAGATATATGCCTCAATATAACGATAAAATTCGAGGAATTTGCTACAGTTATTTATTAATTATTTATATTTCGCCTCACAATGGATATTACGTGCTATTGTAAGTGTAGGGTAACTTCGAATCTCTGTACAGATATCAAGAAAATTAAGTTTGTTCGAGATCGGCATCTTACGGATACATCGTAGGATTTTCAGTCATTTGCTTGTGATAGCCGCCTCGAAACCCGCAGCTCGATTTCGATTCTCAGATTCGAAGTTTTTCGTGTTCTCTCAGGAACTACCCATGACCTAAATGGTGCCTGCATAAGTGCCTTAAGACCCACCATAACCAAAATTATTCAGTGGATTTGGTCTGTGTGCCTAAGCTGTGGGAAGCGTATAATATTCAAACTTTGAACTGTAGTACAGTTACAGTAAGATGATACTTTTGTTTGGTATACAAATAGTCCAAGAGATATGCAAAACATTCGACTCTAATTTTCTTTTCGTGCAGCGTTTTGAGGCATATTAGGTAGCGCATGCTATCGCATGTCTATCTGGGAGATGCAAACCTTCTGTTGATATGTGTATCGAGGAGGATGCGTACGGAGCGATAAAAGAGAAAAGTTGTTTGACGGGGTGCAGATAAACGAGCACCCTGTGGATGAGGTGAGATGCCAAATTTCAGGGGAAACCCGCGCAGCGCTCCGCCCTTCCTCGACCTACTCCGTTGCTAGGCACGCGGGTTTTGCAGCTCGGGGCGCACTGCCGGTGCGCCGGCGCCGGCGCCTGCTCGGCAGCAGACGCGCCGCCTCGCGTCGGCCCGCCTGCCGGTGTCGCGCGGCGCTGATGGACGAGTGGGGAGCGCCCGGCATCCATCAGGCGCGCCTTTTTACGGCCTCCATCCTCCGGCTGCCGCCCGCACCTCGTGCCGAACGGCCGCCGCGCGTAATTGATTACCCCTCTTCCTCGGCACTGCAGGCACGCCCTGCCGTAATACACACACTGTAGCTGCATATGCTCTGCACGAGCTACTTCCACACACGTTTCCCCAACTCACGGCTTCGCCTTGGACCCACTGGGAAACGTTCAAGTGTTTCACGTTACAACATTTCGAAGTTCGCACTCTCCATCGTAAATCACTGAGAGTGAGTTCAGCTTACGTAGGTTGGCGTCACCGTGGTGGGCGTAACAGCCTCGATAAATTCAGAGAGTGAAATCATTCACACTAACCGTTTGTAGAAGTCCGTGATTGGGACGATGGCTGATCACTTTGAAATAAACAGCACTATAAATTCAGCCATAAATTTTAAACTCTTTATTACGCTACCAGTATCGATGTCATACTACGTCGTCATCAGGTCCCTTCACAAAAGTAGGCTGGATACCATCATGTTGTGTGAAGTTATTATCGGAGCTACAGTAATTCATGTCCCCGTGTCCTCAAATCTCTATTCAGAATGGTAAATGAATGAAAATCCGTTCCTGATTCTGAATGGAGATGTGCGGACACCGGTTATCTCACTGTGGGTCCTACACTGTCTACCCGCAACTGGGTTGTATCCAGCCTATTTTTGTCAAGGGACCTGCCGATAGGGTACTGTAGCATCAAAACCGGTACCGCTACAAAACAGGTGTACTGCTGTTCACTTATTTCCCTTAAAGCTGTTAGTTTATACCACCAATCAGTCTGGTTTTATAAAGAATCGGACTCCTATGTATAAGTCAGCTTTCAACGTCTGGTTGTTATTGAGCTAAGGTGTTAAAGAGTTTATGTTAATCACGAAAGCCAGAAATAGTTTCGAGAAAGTTTGAAACTATGCTTCAAGTTCTTACGAAGTCGCTAAGTGCTTTCATTATGCAACACTGGAATACACGAGGACTTTTTTGTCCAACCTCGCGAAATAAAAACCAAAAAGCACAGCGAAGATCTGGTGAAGCTTTGCGCAGACTTGTCAGCGACTGTAGTACACCCTTCTATCACGCCCCGACACAACTTTCAGTTCTCGGTGAACAGTGACCGCGTAAAAATGCCCAGCACAACAGTGTATCCTGCCAAATCTGAAGTGCCTTGCTGAGGTGTTTTACCTGATCTGATGCAGCCCACATAACTTAACTATCATGAGTTCCGTTCTTCAAAAAAATTCTTGGCCTCACATTACACGGACAACGAACATGCTGTGGCAGCGTTTTTGATAGAAAGTGTTTTATCATACAATGTACGGCCCGGAATTGTCTCCCTCTGATCTCGTCTCTTCCCTCATATAAACTGCTGTCTATGAGGACGGCATTTTGACACAGACAAAGAGCTGCAGCCCAGAGTAGGAAGTTGTTGGGAACCGCAGGCAGCAAAGTTGGTACTACACTATGACAAATGTCTAATCGGAGTGGTGGCTGTGTAGGGAAGTAGCTGGAAGGTGTAGAAGAATTGAACATAATTTTCACTGTCATTTTCATTTTTCGACCGATCGGAACACCGATGATAAGTCTGGGAAAATTTGCGCTCAACCCTTCTCACGGATCGCAGTGTTTGCGACGTCATACCTCCTGAACTATGCGTCGTACAATGATATAATTTTACATGCTCACATAGTGGTATATGTGGATACTGTCTGCTAACTGTGTTGCGAATAGAATCGACAGTAAAGAAGAAATAAATTAAGATGTCATGTCAGATGCTGAAATTTTACAGCATGAATAGAGAAAATTTAGTAACTGATAAACTTTTCTCTTTTCATCATTTTGTGGTGGGGATCAGTGACAAAAGTTCTTAAAAGTTTGAAATTATGTGTTAACTATGTCTGAAGTCACTAACAGTTCTCACTCACATATACTGCAGGAATAAAGTCTGGGTACTTCCACGCCGTTAATTACGTCTCCTCAAGACAAACAAACAGTTCCTAACTGTTACACTTGTCTTAATTTGTTAAACCTTTAACATAGGATTATACCTGTTAACGAGCAGATTATGACAGCATTCAAATTTTTTAGCTTCGTCAGTAACTACGCAAATTACTGAAAATCAAATTTTTGTGGCCCCTCACAAGCAATCTGCAACTGGTTATGGGTTCCGAATTCCAGGATAGTAACTTACTAAAAAGATGAGTACTTTAATAATCACTACTCTCCAGTTTAGATGGTTTACTCATTTTAAACTGCAGAGATGTATATACACATACGAGGGTCATTCCAAATGTTAAGAACATTTTTGTCTCCAGTCAGTTTCATTCAATATGTTGTTTTACACGGGGTATGGGTACACGACAGAATAATGTTGAGTTCATATATATTGTCTTCGACGGCTTAGATAACGCATTTTATACGGTAGGTTCTCGATAGATTTCTGAGGTGCTAAGATATAGTAGTATAAAATATTTTGAGAGAAGAGTGGTTTAGAGACTATGTAGGGAAGAGGTGGTTGTGATAAGATGGAGAGAATATTAAGAACAAGCTATTATTAACCAAGTTGTATGACAGGTCAGCTCATTCTTTTCTTTGTAGTTCAAAGCACAAATTTGATGGCAATAGATGAACTCAGAGGTGAAGTAGGAACTGTAGGAAGCATTGAAGTACATGGTAGACATGCATTTCAAATGGTTCACTGTACATAATACTTCAGCCTTTACAACAGATCGATAGAAGAAATGTTAACTGACATTAATATAACACTATTGATACACTCAAAATTCGATAGAAATATTTTGTTGTTTATACAAAAGAAATTGACAGCTGCTTTCAGTTGTTTCTGATGTGTTCACATACCCTGTCTGTAAGAGTCATAATGCTACCATTAAGTACACAGATGATATATTAATAAAGATCCCAGACATTATCGCACTATCTTATAAATTACTCATATGCTTTACTGAATCTTTAATCATTTTCAAAGAGCCCAAAATTATTGTATTTAAATTCCGACTGTTCGTTCATCAATTTGTTCGGCTCCTTTATCTTACTTATATATACTTCTCATTCTTCAAGAACGTATAACTTCGTACCTGCAGGTGCCACGTGTATAATTCTCATAGTGCTCTCAACACCACCCCCTTTATGTTTTGTGCTTCGAAAATCATTGCCAAAACTAGTCTTGTTGTATACGTTGCTATTTTTCTTGTTTCACTTCTAAAATTTCGACCTGTTTGACCTACACAAACATGATCAAATGTTCCACGTTATAATGTGTGCATAAGAGATACATAAAATAGTTTTCACTATTTAGAATTGTATGTCTTAGTTTAAAATTTAATCGGCATAGGGAAATTACCTCTCTGGGTTGTTAGAGACATATTTGTCAATAACACAGAGACGACCGTGTTTCACACAAACGCACCATTGGCATAGAAGATAGTTACGTACAGAACGCTACGTAGACTATACGTTAATTGTAATAAAGAATGGGAAAGAATAATTTCATGCAGTGCACATGAATGCTGTGCAGCATTGTCACAATATTCAATACACTTCAGAGAAAGGGTCCGAAAGGAAAACTAAATTCTTCGACTTAACGGTAACAAATGCAGAAAATAAGTCGAAATTTTCCATTTAGCCTAAACCAACACACTCAGATGCAACAATAAAGGATGATTCCACAACATAAAAAGATGTTTTTCTTTGCTAAGGTAGCTCACCTATATGTGCTTCCAATAGATGAAACAGAAATGCAACGGACGTTATGGAGCAGCCAATGGTTTAAAGAGTAATTTAGTTACAGAAATTCGCAAACAAATACAAAATAGGTAGAAACCCACGTAATGAATGGAAAAAGTTTCTTTCATTGAAATGTGATGGTCACGTTACGGAAAAATATGTGCACGCTTTGCTTAACGCTACAAAATAGTGTTTGGAAATGGTTGAAATGGCTCTGAGCACTATGGGACTTAACATATATGGTCATCAGTCCCCTAGAACTTAGAACTACTTAAACCTAACTAACCTAAGGACATCACACAACACCCAGCCATCACGAGGCAGAGAAAATCCCTGACCCCGCCGGGAATCGAACCCGGGAACCCGGGCGTGGGAAGCGAGAACGCTACCGCACGACCACGAGATGCGGGCAATAGTGTTTGGAATAGCAGATCAATTAAGGTTCGACCTAAGACATAAAATTTTAAAAACTGACGAAAAAGCTTATTAAGCATCTAGGGCGTAAAGTTTACAGTGTGGAACACGTGATCGGTGATCGTTTTTACATAGGCCAAGCTAGTCGGAAGTTTAGAACTGGAAACAAGGAACATCTCAGCGTAAGCAACAAAACTGCTTTTGACCATCACTTGTGAAACACAAAAAACATACAGCGCCTGTGGCTGAAAGTACTACGAAAATTTAATGCATGGCACCTAAAGGAACGACGTTGTATAAACTTCAAGAATGGGAAACATATAAACGGATGATAAAGGAGCCGCACGAACTGATAAACTAACAGTCCGGATTTAATACAATAATTTTCTTGCACTTTTTAAAAATTATTCAAGACTCCGCATTCAAATACAATAATTTTCATCCTCTTTTCAAAAGTAATTCAAAATTCAGTATTCAGTAAAGCAGTTTGCAGTGACATATCAGCTGTTTATAAAATAGTGTGATATTATTTGAGACCTTTATCGACACAGCATCTCTGTATTTAGTTGTAACATTATGATCTCTGAGAGACAGAGGATATGGACATATACCAAATAACTGAAGGCGACTGTCAGATTCTTATATGTATACAACTGAAAACGCCTGTCGAATTTTTAATGTATCAAGACAATGCTAATACAGAGAAGCAACTGAAATAAATGGCTGTAGCTCCGTCATAAGCTGCATTGAGAAGTATCTAATTTTTGTTTCTTGGTGGTGACTAGTTTCGGACGCCTGTGTCCATTTTCAAATAATACGTGCTGTAATTGTGACAAATAAAAGCGATAGTCCATGTACAGAAACTGGCCCTGCTGCAATCAAAGCGGTTTTTGTACTTGGACTATCGCTTTTATTTGTCACACAGCACGGATTGTTTGAGAATGGACACAGGTGTCCGAAACTAATAACAATCAATAAATAAAAAATTGATATTTCTCAATGCAACTTGTGACGGATCTACATCCATTTATTTCAATTGTAAGACAAGTTGCTGACTTATTGCCGGCCCGAGTGGCCGAGGGGTTCTAGGCGCTACAGTCTGGAGCCGCGCGACCGCTACGGTCGCAGGTTCGAATCCTGCCTTGGGCATGGATGTATGTGATGTCCTTAGGTTAGTTAGGTTTAAGTAGTTTTAAGTTCTAGGGGACTGATGACCTCAGAAGTTAAGTCCCATAGTGCTCAGAGCCATTTGAACCATTTTTTTGCTGACTTATTTTTCATATGCAGTCTGCTGCAGGTCCGTAAACAGTGAAATAACGTTTCTTACATTGATCTGGCGCAAAAACAAATTAATTAAGTGCAGTGAAACATTACAAATGGCGGTACGTCATAACAAATTTATCGCACTGCTGTAATATGTGCACACAGAATGTTTTAAAAACGTTGTATTCCATGTCTGGTTACGAAAATTGTAGCTCCTAAAGTCGACAATGGTTTGAGAAAGAACGAAAATGTTCGAAAGTCGTCACTATTTTTCTCTGCCTCGTGATGGCTGGGTGTTGTGTGATGTCCTTAGGTTAGTTAGGTTTAAGTAGTTCTAAGTTCTAGGGGACTGATGACCATAGATGTTAAGTCCCATAGTGCTCAGAGCCATTTGAACCATTCGTCACTATTAAAAACATTGCGGAAACCTTACCTAATGGATATCAAAAACCTTAGAGAAGAGCAGACTCAACTCCGTTGCTCAATGTTCACTTACAACTGGAGACCGTCGAATACTGCGACTACCTCGGAAGTAAAATTACATCAGACGGAAAAACAAAGACGGATATAGCAAGCCGAGTATACCATGGAAAGGACGTTTTTAAAATACGAGAGATACCTTTGCACACCCAGTAGCATACACAAATATCTCAGGAATGACCGCAGAAAGACGTTTATGAGAAGCAGACTGCTGCATGGGAATGAAGCATGGTCACTCAGAGAAACAGAAAATTACAAATTAATAGTCTTATAGATACGGCTCTACCATAGACTGATAAATACTCGTATTACTTGGGTAGACATGGTAGCAAATAAAAAGGTGCTCCACAGAGTGGAGAAGAGAACACTTGTCTTTGGAATCTTATCCAAAACAGAAGGGCCTATGGGTCATCCAGCTCATAAGACATTATGCTGCCATTAAAAATGCCATGAAGAGACGGTGGAAAGCTAGAGAGGAGGAATACGAGAGGTAGACAGACACTGGAGTAAATCTACCAGATCATGCTGGATAACAGGTGCGCCACCTACACAGCTCTAAAGAGGAAGACCGAATGCAGAAAAGCACTACGAGCTGCTGCTAACCTAGCCAACATGATGTTAGAAGATCTTGGTAGAAAAATGATATTTTAACAAATATTTTAATATCGTAGCTACTTTGTATGTACGAGGGTGTGCCGAGAATAATGCCACAGAATTTTTGTACTCTTAAATTGGTTTAAATAAAACCTAAGTCATTAACATTCAACACCTTTATTCATTATATCTACATATTTGCAGCCCTCTGCTGCTCGAGGGCTCTTAATTGTAGCGTGTAATATGGCAGTGTGTAATGTAACTACGTCGCTGCGAGAGAAATAGCGTGCTGTAATACTGTTTCGAACGATTGTCCGCACATTGGGCACCCTCTCCTTCAGTATTACGTTGCGAGACCGCAGACGAGCGCTACGATATCGGGAACACCTCGAGTTTACTGACATCGATCTTCCTCCATACAACCCCATCACAATGTCATACGTTTCCAACACTTAAAGAACACCTTCAGGGACTTCACTTTGAAGGTGATGAGCGGTGCAAGCCGAGGTGAAGTTGCGGCTCCATTAACAAAACCAAACATTCTACAGTGACGGTATCAATAGACTGATCTCCCGTTGGGAGAAATGTGTTCGTCGCCAGGATGACTAAGTTGAAAAATAAATATGTAAACATGCAGAAGAAAGACGTAGAAAGTTAGTAACGTTCGACTTGGTTAGAAAAGCTTTAAGAGTTTTCGCATACAAGACTCTGAGATATTTCTCTTCAGCACGTCCTCTCAATTGCCGTTTAAATTAACCCGTTTATCGTACCACTGCACAAGCTACCCTGTGTCATCAGCACAGGCACTTTTCGCCAAGTTGTTGAACCAAAAACTAGCGTCCTCTTTCAGTTTGTAGTCATTTTACTACTACTTTCCGCCCGAAAAAAGCTTCAATGTCATATATAAAAATGGTAATCACTCTTTGCCAAGTCCAAGCTATTAGGCGGAAGTTCCACGTAATCTGACGAGGTAATTCCTTCGTTGGTGCGGCAGAATGCGGGCGAGGTTTATCGTGAAGAAGCGCCGTGCAGCTGGGAAACATTCCTCATATTTGTTTTGAAGGGCGTGGCATAGTCGATGCAGATCGGACAGTAGACTGCTGCGTTTATGGTCACCCGTATAGGCATAAATAAGATGAGTAGGACGGCCAATCCATCCCAATACAGTACACCGTTTAGGCACTCAGAATTTTTTTGCCTTTCTTTTCTTTAAAAGCTAACATTTTAGGTTACGCTTCACCGTGACTGTTATTGATATTAAGTGGGACGACTAGTATACTGTTAAGAATGACTTTTTTTTTAATTTTGTTCGGATCCTGAAACCCAGATCTCGTCTTCAGTACCAGTGTGGTTGCACAAATCTTCGCCATCTTTGTCGTGCAGAGCGAGAAAAGTCAGTGCAGGTCGCACTCGTTTTTGTGTTCATCTGTCAAAAGTAGAGAAACGCGAATGGCATACACTATTCTATAGTTCAAATCACCACTAACGATTTGATAAAGTATATAAAACAAAACATTGCCGTAGGCTGTAACGAAACGTTCTTCCGATTAGGTAATTTCGACCATTAGGCATTTTAGAGCATCTGAGAAATGAATACGGAAGAGCGTCATACTGTCTGCATACATCTCCACACAACTTCATGTTTAAATAAAACACTCAACAACTCACAATAACATACTACATTACAGTGCAATATTTCTACTTACATGCTTGATGTTACATATCGTATATTGCAGTTATGAGATTCTTTTACTCTACACATATAAAACCGGACGTCATATTCCGTAGTCACATTGGGAGGAAATCGACATCAAGAACATAACAGTCTCACGTCACATTTAGTAACTGTATTGTTAGTACTGAAGCTTCACAACGAACAGCTGCTGTTGAGATATCATAATACACATGCATCCAAACATTGCACAACTATCGGTAGCCAATGTAAAAGACAACTTACATATATTTCTGTCGTGCCAGACATAGATGGTGTGTTTCACGTCATATGATCAACGACTAAATCCCATTTAAGAGCGTACAAACGGATGTAATAAAATAATTGATGGAGTAAATGAAAAGTAGTATAAGAAGTAAAAACAAATGTCACGAAATATTTAAAGCTGATCAATCTGTTAATTGTTGGCATGCCAGATTCAACGAATACATTATATCGGAGTTCATCTGTGCCTGAAGGCTACAGGTAGACACCCAGCAACCAACCTACTGTCATTTTGTATAGAAGAGTAATCAATAAAAGCAAAAATTTCATGTTATATCAAAAATATGTTATCACTGGCGAACGAGCAGAATCCTTTGAAAGAGGACAATTGATGAACACAAACGTATGTCTGCATGTCCGCCAGTGTTT
This sequence comes from Schistocerca nitens, assembly GCF_023898315.1. NCBI lineage: Eukaryota > Metazoa > Arthropoda > Insecta > Orthoptera > Acrididae > Schistocerca > Schistocerca nitens. The sequence goes on along the minus strand of NC_064622.1, from coordinate 240,903,923 downwards.
CACCAAAATGTCGGTGCCAGAATTGCACAGGTCACTGCGAACGTCATCTGTTTGTCCAGTGCCATTTTAACTACATGTACATTTTATGTCAAAGTGTCTCATCAAACTACTCCCTTTTTAATGTACATTTTAACTCCAATTGTTTCCCCCCTCTCATATGTGAACTTATTCCTTTATCCCTATATTTTATGTATGTACCGTTCTCCTGTGATATTTTATATGATCTCTTGGCTGAAGAGCGGCGACTCACTGGTACAGTCAAGTCTTCATACCTGTAAGACACTGTAATTGCGATTTTGTTAGTATCGTCAAATCAGACGTCTGATTCCTTGGTGAATAAACTTGTAATTTTTGAACACTGTTTTCCGTAAGTCGGTTTGAGCGACACATCAAACATGCGAAATTTCAAGAAAACACAAGCTCCGTTCATCAGTACAGATACGTCTATCCTGCTGTAAGATTTTCCTCAGTCCGTGACTTGAGTTCGTCAGTCGCAACTGAAGGTCGGCTTTTGGCTTTCAAGATCTTGGATATTCGTTAGTGCCCATTAAACACGAAGAACATTTTCATGCACTTCACTTATCTGTCTTCAAATTGCGATAGCTTGGAGTCTTTCAAGTTCCAGAAGCCGTATTACACTATGAGCTTCACACTTGGAGGCGTCTTTAATTTTCTCACACATCTGAAAACCGTATATTTAAACAGTAACCGACTGTTAGTATTCGCTTTTAGCGTCATATTAGGACATGGAGTGGTAACGTCTATGGTGGCGGGGATTTCTGGGACAATTACGTTACTCGACAGATCAAAGCGTTCTGTACTTATACAATGACTCTGGTATCATTATCGTAAGTAAAAGACAAAAATCACATGCCATGCACAGGTACACATTGCACTGTCGTCAGTGGACACAACCTCAGAATAAGTATCATATTTAAAACCCACGGGTTGAGATCAGATTGCATTTAAGCCAGATGTGATCACTAGGAAATGAACACGCCCTTTAAATTCGCTTGTACTGCTTAATGAAACACTCATTATTTATTGTTATACGTCTCTTAGATCACATTTACGACGAACGCTGTTATGTTGACCTGCCAACGGAAAACAGTTGGTTTACACTTCTTAAAAATATCTTTGTGTAACTACAAGCTGTCAATTTACAAGTTTGTATCTACTTGATTCCATGAGAAAATTTAGAGGGAGCTGATAAGGAAAAATGACTTTAAATTATTTGAGGAAATACAGCAAGCAGGTACCTTTTTATGTTCATTTTCACTTCATGGAGTATCCTTGATGCTTGTTCCTTCCTCACTGAAGTCATCTGTTTGTCGGTCGTCCTACAAATCTCTTTTCCATTCATTTATATCATGGAAAATAAGCTAAGTAACAAAATGTATTATACGGGTTATTTACAAATAACTTCATTCAAATAACTAGAACGTAAATATTTACTGTAGACTGCAAAACTGGGCTACGTCCACCGACAAGTGTTGTAACATTTCTGCCTCTAGTTATCAAGTTACTATTTTCCTGCTCAGTCTTGGCACAAATCACTGTAGAAGTGTTTGTGTATCTCAGGTATGTATTGCTCTCTGAAAGCACTTGTTTGCACCAGTAATCTCACTGAATCTGATCGTTTTTGAGACCTTCATCATGCCACCCTTTTTCCAACGCTCTTTTCACTCCCCATCCCTATCGTTCACCAAATGTGTTTCTTATCTGAATTATCCCAAGCTTGGTGGTTTCAATCCATAATGCAGAACTTATATGAAATTTATTTGTATTAATATCAGTATCTTGAAAGTATTAAGAAAGAGCTCCCTTTCATCTGAACAACTTTAAATGGTCATTTATTGCGAGCTGTTGTTACAGTGTTCATTACACCATCAGGAACAACCGGTTTCTTCACCTTTGTTCCTGCTTAATTTTCGAATTAAAACTTTTTCTGCTACTTCCCACTACTGAATTATTCACATTATTTTCATTATTCATTGTATTGTCAATGAATACATGCAAGAGGCGGACAAAAAATGGCAAGATCGCGCGGAATTGTACAATTTCTGTGTCCAATATATACGAGGCGTGTAATACATCCTACACATACCCCGCTTAGCAAGTGCACGTTGTAGTAGTTACCTCTCATGCCCTCTATTGGTCTTCATTACCCACCACTGGAGGTATCGTTTTTAGTGCGTAAAAGACCTGTCCACGTACCACCTAACGAAACGAAGAAGAAAACAGAATTTATGCAAACATGACGCTTCACCTCCTTAGCATGATGACTCTTCCGTTGACTGGTAGCTTAACTAGTCTGTCTCCCCATTCTGTTGATATGTTATTTTCATTTTATATATCTTTGCTCCATTATTTCTTATTTATACAGGATATAGTTTCCCCTCCTGTTTTAGTTTTGATCTCTGAGGCTACATACTTTAACTTTATTTAACAGTTTCATTTCAGTTAGATCTATTTTTGTTAGTATCGAAGATTTGCTTCCCTGTGTTATATTTTTAACTTCATATAATTTCTTGTCATGCTACCCAGCGTTCTATTTATTTGTCGTTTGAATTTAGTAGGACGTCATTTTCATATTCATAGTTAACATCGCAGCATAGAAGATGAAAATGTGACACTTGCTCTATTGATTGCTAAGCTAGTACTATTTTACAGCCTACTGGAAAGTTCTCTTTGAAGGCCATTAGTTTGGTGTTTTTCAACCATTTTCTTTCTTTTTTTTAGGTATTACTTCCTACACATTTGACTTTGGTGATTTATTGCAAACTGGAGGCTGGAGGTCGTATTCTGTTTTCTGAATTATTATTTGGTCATTGCCGGCCCATGTGGCCGAGCGGTTCTAGGCGCTTCAGTCTGGAACCGCACAACCGCTCCGGTCGTAGGTTCGAATCCTGCCTCGGGCATGGATGTGTGTGATGTCCTTAGGTTATTAGCTTTAAGTAGTTCTAAGTTCTAGGGGACTAATGACCTCAGACGTTAAGTCCCATACTGCCCAGAGCCATTCGGTTGTCTCTAAGGAACAAAGTATTTGTGTGTCTGTCCTTGGCCGGACTCGTTGTGTCACTTACGCTTTCACTGTCTAACAATGTCGTGTAACTAAATATTGAACATATTCATAGAAGTTGAAAGTCTACGTTCTAGTTACACTTCTCTGCTGACGCTTATTTGTCCTGCCTTCTCAGCAGTGGGTGCCAGCAATAATTCTTTGGTTTGTAGTGTAAGATCCCGGACAGTTTCTGTACGCTGGGCGCAGCTGCGTCTCGTGTCTACAACATAGTCTTGTAAACTCTATGGCAACGTTTGTTCATAGCTCTAAGCATGGCGACTGTTTCCTCTGACAGTTTTTGCGCTTCGCAGTGGAAAGCTGTTAAAAACGCTGGCAGGTGTCAGGGGTTTTCTTAAGTTGACTCGGCTTTCTTGTAAAGAATAAATCTATCAAAACTTCATGCAGGATGCGACATTTTTTCCACGCATCTCAGTGTTTATGGCGTCACATCTGTTGAAATATGTGCCGTGCAATATAATGTATTTGGGTAGGTACATTCAGCAGTATGTGTGGGTACTGGCTGTAAAATGTGTTGCGAATATAGTAGCAAAGAAGTAGTAAATTTAAATGTAATGCACAATGTGACATTTTTTCGCTCATATCACACATATGCTCAGTTTTCCGCTTATGTCATTGTTTATGACGCCATGTCTTCTGAACTATGGTAGGCAGATGGTTCTTATCCTGAGAGTTATTCTTGCCAAATAGTAAGAGATTTGTGCGTCATGTCTGGCTGAAAAGGTCTAATATATTAGACCTTTTAAGCCAAACATGACGCACATATCTCTTACTACTCTATGCCAGGACGCATTTCGGGTTGTCATTCATCTTCAGTTGAAGTAATATACTTATAAGTTCGCCAGAATAAAATATGTTCAGTACTTTATGGCTTTGTCTTCGGTCTTTTTTATGCATAGTACAAACACACTTATGTTCATAGAATTGCTGGTGTATCACAACATTCGCTCTGAGGTCGACTAATACGTTTGTGCTTTTCTTTTTGCCGAAAGTGGAGATTCAGTATTTAACGATATGTTTTAATAAAAAGTGTTCTGTTACAGGATATGTAACATTTCGTCATCTCTACAGCAGTATTCATGCGTTATCAGCGCTCCTCCATGTATGAGGGAAAGGTAGCCGCTTTCTGTACATTCATGCGGAATTTCTGGACTCGACGAAGAATGTTCGCAAATGCATTATTCATATGTTACGTCACCATCAGGCAAGTGCTGCACTGAGTGCCACACGAACGGGTAGCTGGGAGACACCACAGTGAGTGAATGAGTGTGACAGCCCTGCAAGTTACACAGTGAGAGGAACAGCTTGTGCTTCACATCATTTACTAGTATAGATATTCTGTTTTCTGTTCTGTTATTTGAGCAGATATAAGAGGAAGGCAGTTAGACGTTTACTGTTATACACTCATCAGTTAAGTGCAAAGAATGCGGGAACAAGGGGCCACCAATTCAACAGTTGCATACATACAACGAGGGACAACACGAATAGTTACCGGTTTCTTGAATGCAAGAGCAGTCTTGAAGAAGTTCAATTATCAGACATTCAAAGAAGCCCTACTTCTTGTGAGACCCCCCGAATACACAATCCACTCACATTAATGTGACCACCGCCTGTGTTCAAGGTCAACGAGCAATAGAGACTCACAGACGGCAGATGGCAACACTAGCAGTGGAGGGTATATAAAGCGGGGTGGAACGCGGAAACAGTGTAGTCGTTGTCCAAATGTGGAAACCGAGTGATGTCCAAAAGGGCATGATCACTGACTTTCGAGCCAATGGTGGGGAAGCATTTCCGAAACGGTCAGCCTCGTAAATCGTTCGCGTGCCGCCTTTGTTAACGTAAGTAGTGCATGGTAAAATGGCGCTAATCTAAGCTGGCGCCGAGGCAACTGACCGCCTGGATGAATCAAAGGGCTATCAACAGTGTCTCCTCAACGACCATTCAGTGAATAACGCTGCGTATGTGCCCCTGCAGCAGGTGCCTGGTTCATGCACACATGATGACTCCTGCTCATAGGCGACGAATGCTGGAAATTTCACGCCAATACCGAAACTGAGTGGCGACAACTGGTCTTTTCAGACGAATCGCGTCTTGTGCTCCATAGGGCAGATGGCCACTGGCGTGTTCGGTGTAAAACGTCCGAAAGAAAACACCCGTCATCCGTTACAGGGCAAGGAAAGTTTTCGTGTAATTCCCTGGCTGATACTATCATTGTTGAGGACACGATGTATCAACGCAATGCATCTATCCTTCAGGAGGAAGTCCATCCCTTCATGCAGTTTGGTTTTCCTCAGCAAACTGGCATCTACTACCAGGGTAAAGCAACATGTGACACAGCTCGCAGTGTGCGTGTGTGGTTCGAAGTGCACCAGGATGATTTTACCGTAGTCCACCAACCACCAACCTCCCAGGATTTAAACCCAATCAAGAATCTGTGGGAATACCTTAAAGGGCTGTTTGCACCACGGATCCTCAACCGGCAAAGCTATCGCAGCTGGCCACAGCGCTAGAGCGAGCCTGTCCCCACATCTCTGTCGGTACCTCTCAGAACCCCGCTGACTCTCTTCCTGCACGTCTCACAGTGGTCTACGTTGCAAAAGGTGGTTATTCTGGCTCTTGACAGGTGGTTACATTAATGTGACTGGACAGTGTACACTTCAAGGCCTGTCTTTCAGGGTAGGTATACTTTTTCTACAGACTCTTACTCATCTATTTTGTAGAGATCGAAAATTATGCAAGTAACTGCTGGCACAGACGTGAACAATTTGTAGAGACCTAGCGAACCGTGGTCGCTAAGTGTGCAGCATGAGAAGCTCGGAGTGCGGAATGTAGTTCAGTGGCACCACCCGAGAGGGTCAGTAAGACAGTGCAGGATGTGAATACAATAATTTTCAGGATTTACAGAACGCAAAATAAATTCTCCCTAGCGTTGATTGGCGGTGAGTGGAGCGGCGCGCTTGGCTGGAAGTTACTGGCTCGTACGACTCACGTTGCTTGGCGTGATCAGTGCAGGTGTCTTCATATGGGATGGCAGCCCGGAGGTCCATCCAGACGGGACGCTAAAAGCTTGAAGAACTGTGGCACCAAGGCACCCTCGTAGTCATCGTAGTTAGCACTCTGATCGGCACCAATCTGCCCGCAAGGAATGACGGTAGTCATGTGGAAGTATTTCATTGGTCAAGAAAGCCGTAGCTGCTAGCATGTACAGCCAGGGGGCAGCATGAATGCGCTTGTCTCAGAAGGTGTGAGTAAAGAGCTTGCGTGTCATCTTCGATTCATCCTCAGAGAATCGTTGGCCGAAAGCACTCCTCACGAGAGTGGCGGCAAGGATTGCAGAAACGGCTATCCGTGGAGGTGGAGTGCATCAGGCTGGCTGTTTCGCGTCTTGTAGTTGAAGTCATCAGATGAATGATTAGCGGTACGTCACAGCTTCGATGTGGATCCACTGTAACGAACAAGACTGTCATAACGACTGATCCTCTGCTTCAGAATTATTCTGAGTATTTATACTGGATAACTCGTTTCTATGACGTTACCGCGCTGTACGAATGAGCAAATTTAGCCTGTATTTCAAAGGTTACCAGTTCTCTATACTGCACTACAGTGTTCCAACTCTTGCTTTCAGACTTTCCATGTGGCACTTTCTGCGACGTCTGTATACTGTGCTGGCACTGATGTGACACTGTTACGTTGTCTTAGTTCGTCTTGCAAAAATGGAGCTGAACGCTATGGGACTTAACATCTGAGGTCATCAGACCCCTAGAACTCAGAACTACTTAAAGCTAACTAACCAAAAGACATCACACACATCCATGCCCGAGACAGGATTCGAACCTGCGACCGTAGCAGTCGCGCGGTTCCGGATTGAAGTGCCTAGAACCGCTCGGCCACCGCGGTCGGCGTTCTCGTTGCAGTGCTGTGAAAAGGCTGTTATTGTGTGGTTCTGCTGCTGAAGCACTGTGCATTCTCTGCTCGACGGTAGTGTAGTCTTCCACAGTCGTGTATCTCACTATTTTCAGATTTCTCTTCCTTTCCTGGATTGTAGTCCAGTTGATGAGACACTGCGTTCAGGCCTGTCTTAGCTCGGCTTTGCGATTGCAGGGGAAAAGCTTCAAAAAATTTTACTTTCATCCGAAATTTCAAGCTTTGGTGCAACTAAGCTGTATCATTCTACACGTGCTTCATTCGTGGACGAAACGAGCACTGACAAAATATTAGGAGTTAGTCAGGGATATTTTTATGACTTTTTTGGCATAAGAGACCTGTGATCTCCTGTGGCTCGGTACAGGCTAATTGCGTTCTGTTTGCTTTCGTCCCCTCTTTGCCTTTGTATCTGTACTGCGCTGAATACATTTGCACAGAAAATGTCGACAGTATGCGCAGTGTATCACGTTTGGAGACAGCATTGTTCATTCAGTCACGGTTCCTGCCATTAACAACAGTAATTCCTACTTTTAATCTTATACTTCATCTAGAATTAAGTAATGCAAGTTCTGTGCCGGGTTTGTATTATTGATATTGTTAGTTTTACGTTAAAAGTGCTATACAGCTATATGGACAGATTTAATGTCGAAGAGTCGGCCGATATGCCCTCGATGTCTGGGTTCGCTGAATGCAATGCAAGGGCGGCAGGATGACTCTACACTGAACTGTTCGTGCAGCGACGGCAAGCACAAGGTACTTCAGCATCTGAAGGCTGATGCATTACTGCATACTTTGTATTGTATTTTTTTATGAATGCATACTGCAGGTTTTTTTACATAGCGAATACGTTCTCATAGAAACAAGGGTAACTGAGGTAACAAACAAAATTAGCCTCAGTTTTATTGGTTATCATTCTGTAACAAGCCACCTGACCCTACGGGTACTTTATATTTAAATATCCCTCAGCAACCTCAGAAATTTTGTGGATGAAGTATTTGAATCTAACCAGTGAATGGTACTTTAAAAGGTGACTTAGCAAAGAGTATCGATTTGTATGCAGAGCTTCTTTATAATACTAGACAAACGAAAACGTTCCTCATCAGTAGGTATAGCTCCTGTTCCCGTAAACATTATCTCTTTATGCTGTGTAAGAGAAGACAGTAAACTGTCCTCGTGCGCCACCGTTTTCACTTAATGTAAAGCTTACCGTCTGATAATGTAGAATACAAAATTGAAACAGATCTTTCAAGAGAAAAATTAATAACATCTATCAATATCTGTTTATTATATTCATTGATTCTTCATAATTTAACCCATTAGCTGAGAAGGTATAGAGGAAATACAGTTTATATCTCCAGGGATAGTAACAAATTTATTACTAATCATTTATTCCTGCTACTCAATGTAAAAAAGAGAATAGTATTACGAAACGTAGATAATACAGCTATTTTCGCTATTAAAAAGTTACAATGAAAGCAAATGTCATTTACATAACTATACTTCTCGCCTTTAAAATTGCTACACAACGAAGATGACGTGTTACAGACGCGAAATTTAACCGCCAGGAAGATGATTCTGTGATATGCAAATGATTAGCATTTCAGAGCATTCACACAAGGTTGGCGCCGATGGCGCCACCTACAACGTGCTGACATGCAGAAAGTTTCCAACCGATTTCTCGTACACAAACAGCAGAGGCCCGGCGTTGCCTGGTGAAACGTTGTTGTGATGCCTCGTGTAAGGAGGAGAAATGCGTACCATCACGTTTCCGACTTTTATAAAGGTCGGAATGTAGCCTATCGCGATTGCGGTTTATCGTATCGCGACACTGCTGCTCGCGTTGGTCGAGATCCAATGACTATTAGCAGAATATGGAATCGGTGGGTTTAGGAGGGTAATAAGGAACGGACTGGATCCCAACGGCTTCGTATCACTAGCTGTCGAGATGACAGGCAGCTTATCCGCATGAGTGTAGCGGATCGTGCAGCCACGTCTCCATCCCTGAGTCAACAGATGAGGACGTTTGAAAGACAACAACCATCTGCACGAACAGTTCGACGACGTTTGCAGCAGTATGGACTATCAGCTCCGAGACCATGGCTGCGGTCACACTTGACGCTGCATCACAGACAGGAGCGTCAGCAACGGTGTACTCAACGACGAACCTGGGTGCACAAATGGCAAAAACGTCAGTTTTTCGGATAAATCCAGGTTCTGTTTACAGCATCGTGATGGTCGCATCCGTGTTTGGTGACATCGCGGTGAACTCACAATGGAAGCGTGTATTCGTCATCGCCATACTGGCATATCACCCGGCGTGATGGTATGGGGTGCCATTGGTTACACGTCTGGGTCACCTTTTGTTTGCATTGACGGCACTTTGAACAGTGGACGTCACATTTCAGATGTGTTACGACCCGTGGCTCTACCCTTCATTCGACCCCTGCGAAACCCTACATTTCAGCTGGATAATGCACGACCGCATGTTGCAGGCCCTGTACGGGCCTTTCCCGATACAGAAAATGTTCGACTGCTCCTCTGGCCAGCACATTTTCCAGTTCTCCCCCCAATTGAAAACGTCTGGTCAATGGTGGCCAAGTAACTCGCTCGTCACTACTCTTGGTACCGTGTTGAAGCTACATGGGCAGCTGTACCTGTACACGCCATCCAAGCTCTGTTTGACTCAATGCCCAGGCGTATCAAGGCCGTTATTACGGCCAGAGATGGTTGTTCTGGGTACTGATTTCTCAGGATCTATGCACACAAATTGCGAGAAAATGTAATCAAATGTCAGTTCTAGCATAATATATTTGTCCAAAGAATACCCGTTTATCATCTGCGTTTCTTCTTTGTGTAGCACTTTTAATGGCCAGTAGTGTGCTAAGAGGCCCTACTGCTGTTAATATACATACGGTGAGGTACAAAAGCCACGGTATAGCGATAAGGTTATATAATAGGTGTATCGTACACAAGGTGTAAAATGACAGTGCACTGGCGAAGCTATCTTTTGCACACAGCTGACTCATGTGAAAGGTTTCCTACGTGGTTATGGTCCCACGACAGGAGTAACAGACTTTGAACGCAGACAACGCAGATTGGTAGTCGGAGCTAGACACATGAGACATTCTGTCTCGTAAATCGTTTGTGTTGAGAATGTGACGAGATTACCAAACCAGGCAATACCTCTCACCTCCTAACGACCGAGAGTAGATGCGTTTGCGTAGTGTTGTCAGTGCTGACAGACAAGCAAGAAGGCGTGAAATAACCGCACAAATCAGTGTGGGACTTAAGACGAATGTATTCGTATAGACAGTGTGGTGAAATTTGGTGTCAATGGTTTACTACAGCATCTAACCAACGCAAGCGCCTTTACTAACATCCCGAGATCACCTGTAGCAAATCTCTTTGGACCGTGCCTTCATCAGTTGGATCCTCGACGCCTGTAAAACTGTGACATGGTCAGAAGAGTACCGATTTCAGTTGGTAAGAGCTGATGTAGGGTTCGAGTATGGCTCAGCCCCCATGAAGTCATAGACCCAACTTGCCAACAAAGCAACGTGCAAGTTGTTGAAGGCTCCGTTATGAGTAGGCCGTGTTTACAAGGGATGGGCTGCGTCCTCTAGTCCACCTGAACCGATCATTGACTAGAAATCGGTATGTTCGGTTAATTGGAGACCATTGGCAGCCATTCATTGACGTCATGTTCCCAAATAACAGCGAAATTATTCGAATTACAATGTGCCATGTCTTCGGACCACAGTTGTTCGAAATTGGTTCGAAGAATACTTTGGACAATTGGAGCGAATGATTTGGTCACCCAGATCGTCCTATAGGAATCCCACCGAACATTTGTGGGACACAATGGAGAGGCCAGTTCATCCACAAAACCCTGCACCGGCAATGTTTCACAGTTATGTACGAGTATAGGGACAATATTTCTGCAGGTCACTTTCAGCGACTAGTTGAGTTGATGCCACGCCGAGTTGCTGCGCTACACGTAAGCAACGTCTCCGCTGTAAAAAGCGAATCTCGTAATTGTTGTTACATCTTAGAATCCACACTTTTTTGATCACTTGCACCAACGCAATGTAAATTGTTGAGGAACTACTAAATTCAGTGGTCGCCGGCCTCAGCTGTCTTCTCTTCACCTGTAAAGTACGTTGTCTAGCAAGGACGGCAGCGTGCTGACGCGTGGTTGAATGTCCTGTGAAGTCTTCTTTAGCGTTCCTTGATACTGAGACTGCAGTATCGTCCAACATCCACCAAAATATGAATATTAACACCTCAGATGGCAAGCCCTTCCTAAATCGAAGGAGTGAACGCTGAATCTGGGACGAACGTACAGACGAGATGGTTAAATGAGTGTTACCTTCCGAAGACCAAATAAATAAGTAAGTATACTTGCGCTGTATAAGGGAAATGAGTTTGAAGACAATCATGTACAAAGGGGAAGGACATTAGATACAGATGAGATGGGAGATATGATAAGGCGAGAAGAATCTGAGAGAGCTATGAAACGCCCGTGTCAAAACAAGTCCACTGAAGTAGAAAACATTCCTTCAGAAAAAACGGAGAGCCAGCCTTGGCAAAACAATTTCATCTTACAAATAAAATATATGAAATGGACTAAATGTCGTCTAACTTCAAGAATAATGTAGTAATTCTTATTGCAAAAGAGCAGATACTGGTATATGCGAATATTACCTAAATACCAGTTTGATAAGCGATGTCTGTAAATGATTGGCACAAATTAATTACAGAAAAAAGGAAAACAGGTAGAAGACAACCTCGGGAACGTGCAGTTTGGTTTCCGGAGGAACGCAGGAACATGTGAGACCACATTGATCCTACCGTTAGACCATTTGTAGTTTTGGAGGAAGCTTTTCACAAATATGATTGTAATAGTCTTTCTGAATCTAAAGAACGCACAGTAAAACACATGCAGCGAAAATTTGTGTACACGTTATTCAGACGGCAGGCTGCAAGTATAAGAATAGAAGTGAATTTTATCCATAGTGGATGCTGTTGAACTCCGTGACTGTTCCTTTATAGGGTGCAGAAAAATATCCGCTACCAGTTACAATAAAAAGTTATTTATTTGCGACAAGACCGGTTTCGGGCTTGCGCCCATCCTCAGGTGTTTATACATTCATGTACATGTTTCTACTGTTGGAGATCACTGTATAAATAAAAAAAATATTTGCTGGTGACTACGCAGATACAAGTGGTAAGGCAGCATTTGACGAAAATATATCTGTACTTACTTAATGTAAGTACAGATATATTTTCGTCAAATGCTGCCTTACCAGTTGTATCTGTAGCAGATATTTTTCTACACCCTATAAGAGTGGAAGTGTTTGAGAAGCGTTGAAATAGTTGTGTCAGCTGTGTAAACAGAACAAGGAGTAACAGAAACCAAGGAGACATCTAGAATGAGAACTGCAGTTCAGCGAGAAGAAATTAAAATTCTGACTTTCTGCTATGACACTGTAATTCAGTCCTAAACGGCTAAGAACTTCCATCAACAGTTGAACGGAACGGATACTATCTTGGAAACAGATTTTAAGATGAATATCAATAAAATCAATTTCAATAAAATGAGCAGTTGAACGGAATGAGCAGTTGAACGGAATGGACAGTGTCTTGAAAGGTGGATATAAGATGAACATCAACAAAAGCAAAACGAAGATAATGGAATTTAGTCGAATTAAATCGGTGATGCTGAGGGTATTAGATCAGGAAATGAGAAGCTTAAAGTAGTAAAGGAGTTTTGCTATTTGGGGAGCAAAATAACTGATGATGGTCGAAGTAGAGAGGATATAAAATGTAGACTGGCAATGGCAAGGAATGCGCTTGTGAAGAAAAGAAATTTGTTAACATCGATTATAGATTTAAGTGTAAGGAAGTCGTTTCTGAGCCGGCCGAAGTGGCCGTGCGGTTAAAGGCGCTGCAGTCTGGAACCGCAAGACCGCTACGGTCGCAGGTTCGAATCCTGCCTCGGGCATGGATGTTTGTGATGTCCTTAGGTTAGTTAGGTTTAACTAGTTCTAAGTTCTAGGGGACTAATGACCTCAGTAGTTGAGTCCTATAGTGCTCAGAGCCATTTGAACCATTTTTGAAGTCGTGTCTGAAAGTATTTGTATGGAGTGTAGCCATGTATGGAAGTGAAACATGGACGATAAATAGTTTGGAGAAGAAGAGAATAGAAGCTTTCGAAATGTGGTGCTACAGAAGAATGCTGAAGAGTAGAAGGGTAGATCACATAACTAATGGGGAGTACTGAATAGAATTGGGGAGGAGTTTGTGGCACAACTTGACTAGAAGAAGGGATCGGTTGGTAGGACATGTTCTGAGGCATCAAGGGATCACGAATTTAGTATTGGAAGGCTTGCACAGGATAGAGTACCATGGAGAGCTGCATCAAACCAGTCGCAGGACTGAAAACCACAACAACATTGGTAAAATTGGAGCGAAGGGAATGGAATGTAGTCGGATTAAATCAGATCTCGAAGGTAGAATTAGATTAGAAAATGAGACAGTAAAAGTAGTCGATTAGTTTGGCTATTTCGGCAACAAAATACCTGACTTTGACTAAAGTGGAGATGGTATAAAATGCAAACTAGCAATAGTAGGAAAATCCCTTGCAATAAAGAGATATTTGTTAACATCGAATAAATGTTTAACTGTTAGGGTGGATTTCTTGAAGGTATGGTGTGTGGCCTCATATGGATGTCAAATGTGGGTGGACTATCAACAGCTCCAACAACAAGGTAACAGAGACGTGTGAAATGTGGTGTTACGAAAGTATTTGAAAGTTATATGAATAATGATAGACCAATTAAATACATTGAGGTGCAAAAAGTGATGGAACTTCTTCTGCCAGGCGTAGTGCAGCAACTCCACGTGGCTTTGGCTCTATACTGATACAGAGAAATACTGATCCGTGATGCCTCTACAGCCGTCCGTAATTGTGATGCTGCTGCCTGTGCAAGATTTTCTTCAGGAACTGACCTATCGATTGTGTCCACTTGGTTTTTGATAGAATTCATGTCGGGCCACCTGAGAGGCCAAATCGGTCGCTCGAATTTTCCAGAATGTTCTTCAAATTAGTGGCGAACAACTGTGGCACATTGTCATCCATAGAAATTCCATTTCTTTTTGGAAACGTGACGTCCATGAATGGCTGTAAATGGTCTCCAGGTAGTCGAACATAGCCACTTTCAGTCATTAATCCGTTCAGTTGGATCAGAAGACGCAATGCACCCAATGTAAACACAGCTGATAATATAATGCAGCCACCACCAGCTTGTAAAGTGCCTTGTTGTAAACATGGATACATGACTTCGTGGGCTCTCCGTCGCACTCAAACCATACCATCAGCTCTTATCAACTGAATTCGGTACTCTTCTGACCGGGCCACCGTTTCCCCAATCGTATAGGGTCCAACCGATGTGGTCGGGAGCCCAGTAGGGTCTGTCGCGTTGTTAGCAAAGGCACTCGTGTCGGTCTTCTTCTGTCATAGCCCATTAACTCCAGATATCGCCACACTGCCATAACGGATATGTTCTTCTTACGTCCAACATTGACTTCTGCAGTTACTTCACGCAATGTTAGCACTAACCACTGTACGCATACGCCGCTGAGCTCAGTCGTTGAGTGAAGGCCGCCGGCTACTGTGTTGTCATAGGTGAGACGCAATGCCCGAAATTTGATATTCTCGACACACTCTTGACACTGTTGATTCTGGATTACTGAATTCCCGCCGGCACGGTAGCTCAGAGTGTTCGGTCAGAGGGTTAGCTGCCCTCTGCAATAACAAAAAAGAAACTGAGTCAATGGATCAATGATGAACAAGCTACATGGGACGTCTGCCCCGAACAAACAGAACGAACAATGACGAAAAAAACGAGATAAAAACAATCCCTAGCTATTTCCGAAATAGAATGTCCCAAGCGTCTAGCTCCATCTTCCATTCCGCGTTCAAAGCCTGTTAATTGTCGTCATTTGGCTGTAATCCTTTTCACATGAATCATTTGAGTACAAATAACTGTTTCGCCAATGCAATGTCCTTTTATATCTTTTGTGCGCGATACTGAAGCCGTCTGCATATGTACATATCGCTATTCCATGACTTTCGTACTGTGGAATGAGTAGGTACTGAATCATACTGGGGAGGAAAGAAATTTATTGCCCAGCTTGCCTGAAAGAACACATAGGTTGACAGAATACACCCTCAGGCATAAAGGAATTGTCAGTTCGGTAATGAAGGGAAGTGTGTGGAGTATAAATCACAGAAGAAGACCTAAGTGGAATACAATACACAGGTTTAAGTGGATGTGAATTGCAGCTACTATGCTAGCATGGAAAGCTTCAAAAGTCTTCACAATGAATGTCACACAAACAGCTGAGAACTTCAGAGATCTCTATCGCAGAAGTTCATTGCAGTTTCATTGCACTGCGCAGTCTTCATACATGATTATTTCTATGAAATGTGAAGAGGTTTCTACATTTCTACTCTCTGACTTGTTACGAATAACTGGCTCTGTTCTGTAATGTGGCCATATTCTCTACCATGAGGCTAGGTGGTTTACTATCATCCTGCATGTTCCCTCGATACGCAATTGGAAATTTTTTATACTCTTACTCAGTTTCTACCGTTAAATTTGGGATCTGATTCGGAAAGAAGAATTTTTTGTATGTTATGTAATGTGCGTAGTATCCACAGCGTGTTGCTGCCAAGTAGAAACGCAAGGAAGGTAGGGAAGCTGTTCAGCGGCCATTTTCGTTGCTTGCCCCCTTTGAACGCCGTCTCTCGTTCCCCCGTCCTCAGTGCCCCTTTGTCAGCTCGGCCGTGTTTTCTTACGACGCTCTTCGGCGTAAGTTACTCCATTACGGAAGGGCAAACACGAAGTAATGAGGCCACAACCGCGTAGCGCATACTTTTTTTTGTCATCGCGGAGCATCATAACGTAAAAATTCACAGACGAGACTAGCCACGGAAACGACCGTCCGCTTCAAATTAAGAAGAAAAAAATTATGGAATAACATCCTGTAGCCTCTCTGTAAAACTAACCTTAATAACGGTATAAAGTGATGATACACTGCTGTAAGCTTTGTAAAAATGACGTACAGGTATAGTCTTCTTACAAATAGATGAACTTATTACGTCATACGGCTATCCGCGTCGGAGGTTCGAGTCCTCCATCGGGCATGGGTGTGCGTGTGTGTGTGTGTAGTCCACAGCGTAAGATAGCTTAAGTTAGATTAAGTAGAATGTAAGCTTAGGGACCGATGACCTAAGCAGTTTGGTCCTATAAGATCTTACCACAAATTTAAATTTTATTACCTCTTAAAGTATAGTACATCTGGTGGTAACATCGTGGTACTACTTCAAAGTGGAAGGTTTGGCGATAATGTAAAGTTGTTTCCCCGTCGGAGCACTGCGCTGAGTAGTGTACTGCTGCAGAGACGTTTTGGTATTGTTATTATTTGAAAATGTAGTCTCCTGGGTCTTACTGTGACCACATACAGTGATGCCACACAATTGTATCGCTATTAATTGAGCGAATTCTAGACTGCTTCGACATACGCAGGACTCTCTAGGATTAAAAAAAAAACGACGCATCACGAAGGAATTACCTGAATGGAAAAGCAATCAATATATATGACATATGTGTAAAGACAAACAAATGGGTACTCTCTCAGAAAACTTGCATGACTTATTCACCAGAAAGAGGTCCAGAAACTGAGCAAATCAATAGCACCATTGTCCACCTCTGGCCCTTATGCAAGCTGTTATTTTTCTTGGTATTGATCGATAGAGTTGTTGAATGACCACGTGAGGGACATCGTGCCAGATTCTGTCCAGTTGTTGGATTGGATCGTCAAGTACTCGAGATGGTTGGACGGTCCTGCCCATAATGCTCAAAACGTTGTCGATTGGGACTAGATCTGGCGAACGCGCTGGCCAATTTGGGGTTTGACAGACACGAAGACTAGCAGTAGAAATTCGCCGTGTGAGGGGAAAATGAGAATCCCTGTAGGAAAGGCGCCTTCTTTTGGAGGAACACTATTGATAAAATTTAGAGACCCGGCATTTGAAGCCGACTGCCAAACGATTCTACTGCTGCAAGAAAGGCATTTCGCGTAAGGACCACGAAGATAAGATACGAGAAATTAGGGCTCATACGGAGGCATATAGACAGTTGTTTTCCCGTCGCTCTATTTGCGAGTGGAACAGGAAAGGAAATGACGAGAAGTGGTACAGGGTACCATCCACCATGCACCGTGGCCTGCTGAATATATATGTAGATGTAGGTGTAGATGTAGATCCGCCACATCTATACTACATAGTCATAGCCATACGTACTTCGGCATCAGCGGGAGAATATTAGCCTATGGCGATGGCCTACCAATGGTAGCCACATGAATTTTAACCAATACTACCACTTCTCCAGCACAAAACGCGGGTATAAGACAACGTGAGACTGGTCTCTGACAGTATTCTAGCAGTAGTGGACACCAGAAGATCCTGAAAAATATCCCAGTAAAGGGGTCTAAACGTCGATTATTAGAGGAAATATGACACCGCCTAATAACCCAAAAGGTTTTAAGTGACTACGACCTCGAAAGCCTGCAAACTTATAGTCTGTTTAAACTTTGTCCAAAATTCCACTAAATCCATCTTACTGGAAGTAAGTGTTGCCGGTCCACTGTCTAAGTGAGATGATAATATCTGATTATCTGCTTTTTCTAGTAGAAACACTCTCTTAGTCTCCTTGACTGATTGCTGGTTGCTATAATCATAGTTGCTATAATGACATAATGATCGGTAATCCCCGGTTCTATACTGACATCGTTGAAAGGTCCGGCATATTCGTAGCTACAAGACCCAAGATATTTCCTTTGCGCATGGGCTGCCGAGCTAGATCCTCTAGATAATTTTCAGAAAATGTGTTCAAAAGTATTTCGAATGACTACCTGGCTGTACCGCCCACAATCATTTCATACACATCCGAGCCTATAGTCGGCAGGCTAAAGTCGCCTCCAACCACTATTACATGATTGTATATTTTTTGCTCTATTGACCGTAGACCTTCCTTGAATTACTCTAGAATTGTCACAGCAGAATTGGGTGGAAGCATCCAACAATTAACCTGGTTTACCTACACCTACGACCAGATGACTTCAATGTCACACTCAACTTCGACCTCAATAGAGACAATATTTTTGTCAACTGCAATGAACACTCCCCTCCTACGGCTTCTAATCTGTCTTCCTGATATGTGTTCCATGACTCGCTAAATATCTCAGAGCATTTCATTTCGGTTTCAGCCAGCTCTCGGTCTCAATAATAATGTGAGCGCAAGAAGGTTCCTAGAGGGCAGTAAATTCGGGAACTTTCTTCTGAATACTTCAGCAGTTTACTGATAAAAATGTGACAATCGAAGTGTCTTTATTCTCAATGCCATTTGACTTCACTTGCTGCATATCGACTGGCGAGTATTCACCAGATCACCTCAGACTACTGCCTAGCTTAAAATGTCCTCATATGCACTCCACAAGTACTCTGCTACCCGACTAGCTGCTTCCTTTGTGTACTGCACCCCTGAACTATCAAGGGAAGTCTTACAAATCCCCGAACGATAACACAGGTCTAAAAATCTGCAGGCAAGACTGTCGAGGACTCGACGAAGCCTTTCCTTCAGACATTCCGTTTGGCTTCAAACCAAAGGACCCCCCTCAGCTCATGGAACGATGCTGGAAATTGCGAGCTCTTCTTCAGCCTCGCGCGGGGCCAGCAGTCTTCACCACCTCCGCTAACCGGCTGTTCGAACCGAGGATCGCCTCAGAACCCATCTGGCAGGTGTCGTTGGTGCCAACGCGAACCACATCATGCAGACGACTGCATCCTGCACGCTCGATAGCCTCAGGCAAGGTCGCAACGACATCTAGGATGAGGCCCCGTGATAAACACACCGAGCGCACACTGTCTTTATTTCCAGCCCTTAACGCTGTCTACCTATGGGGCTCCATAATGCGCCTGTTGATATGATATGTAACCAATTGCTTTTAATATTTGGTACAATTTGTTATACTTTTAACTAATTTTCGAGCCATGGCGAAAATTGGTGGTATTGGCGAAAATAACGGAAATTAAGGCGCAAATCAAAGAACAGTGTACGAAACGAGTAGATACTTATATTGCATTGCATCTAGGTATCAATGATAAATTCATTCCATAATGAATAGTTGCAATTGGTCCTGCATTATAAAAAGCACAGAATATAAGTACACAGAGTATGGGGATGGTCGACGTTACTCTCTGCCATCTTAGACAAAAGGTACGTTGAATTACAGAATTAAATATTTACAAGCGTAGAAAATGGACATTGCAAGCTGCTGGTGTGTCCGAACATTGGCGCATTACATGTACTGTCGACTTGGTGAAAAGCCTGCAGTGGTTAAAAAAGTAGCACATGCTGCAACAAAGCTTCTCAAATTCGGAATACGACTGGTTAGCGTCTCATACCTCCACGAGCCACCAATGACCTGTTTTACTTGAATCGTGCCGGAGGTGGAGACTGCGTTCCAGTTTTCTTACAAGTTCTGAATCATGGCAGAATATCACTTGATAGTAACGCAAGTGCAAATATGTGTAAGAGAGGAATACTCCGAGCTGATTTGGTGTTGGTGACGAGAAAAATTAGGATATCTTTATGTAGAATTACATGATTATTGACATAAACGTGTATGCCAGTATAGGACAGTACACGACAAAACAGTATTGCAACAAGTTAAGCTGTATGCCGACAGTTGCACCCGACCTGTAATAACCAGGCGCTCTACCACATATTATTCATGGTGTGCGCATTGTAGGCTGATAACTGAAACTCCCAAGACAGAGCAGCGTGAGGGGTGGCTGCAGTGCGGAATGCAGGGAACACTAATTAGTTTTCGGAAGTTGTCTCAAGTATTCCAAAAATCCCCTATTTAATTATGTATAGCTTGTTGCCTGTTAATCAGCTATGTCTCTTCCATCTTGTTTACATGACACTTCGCAGTTTGCGGCAGTTCACTTTTCGCCTTTTACACCGAAGCGACGAAGAAACTGGTATAGGCATGCGTATTCAAATACAGAGATATTTAAATAGGCAGAACACGGCACTGCAGTCGGCAAAGAATATATAAGACAACAAGTGTCTGGCGTAGTTGTTAGATCAGTTACTTCTGCTACATCGGCAGGTTGTCAAGATTTAAGTGAGTTTGAACGTGGTGCTATAGTCAGCTCACGAGCGATGGGACACTGCATGTCCGAAGTAGCGATGATGTGTAGCGTGGATATTAGGAATCCGGTAAAACATCAACTCTCCGATATCGCTGCGACCGGAAAAAGAACATGCAAGAACGGGACCAACGACGACTGAAGAAAATCGTTCAATATGACAGAAGTGCAACCCTTCCGCAAATTGGTGCATATGGCAATGTTGATCCATCAACAAGTCTCAGTGCGCGAATCATTTAACGAAACGTCATCGATATGAGCTTTCGGACCCGAAAACCCACTCGTTTACTCCTGATGACTGCACGACACAAAGCTTTACGCCACGCATGGGCCCGCCAACACCATCATTATACTGTTGATGACTGGAAACATATTACCTGATCGGACGAGTCTCATTTCAAATTGATTCGAGCAGATGGACGTGTACAGGTATGGAGACAACCTCATGTACCCATGGACCCTGCATGTCAGTAGGGGACTGTTCAAGCTGGTGGAGGCTCTGTAATACTGTGGGGCGTGTGTAACTGGAGTGATATGGGACCTCCGGTATGTCTAGTTATGAATCTGACAGGTGACATGTACATAAACATTCTGTACGATCATCTTCATCCATTCATGTGCATTCCGACGGACTTGGGCGATTTCAGCAGGACAATGCGACACCCCACAAATCCATAATTGCTACAGAGTGACACCAGGTACATTCTTCTGAATTTAAAAACTTCCGCTGGTCACCAAACTCCCCGGATATGAACATTATTGATCATATCTAGGATGCCTTGCAAAGTGCAGTTCTGGAGGGATCTCCACCCCCTCGTACTCTTACGGATTTATGGATAGCCCTGCAGGATTCATCATGTCAGTTCCCTGTGTGTGTGTGTGTGTGTGTGTGTGTGTGTTTGGCGCCGGTCATGTCCAACAGAACAGAACAGACATGTCCTTCGTGGTTGATGCAGCGGCCGTAAATACCAAATAATTCGATGGCTAATCTCGTACTTAAGGCGAGCGACTGTCTTAACTGTCTCGGCAATCCGGACACGCTTCCCGTCCTACCCAAATTGTCAACTTGTCATACGCTGGTAGCGTCCACTGTCCATTCACCCACTTGCTTGCAGCAAGTCCTGTATTCCCACAAAAGACTCGGACCCAGTTGTGCATTGGCACTGATGTTATCGAGAAAGTAACGCCTGTAGATGTACTACGTATATATGTGTGGTATCTGTTCTGTCGGACAGACACCACACAGATGTTGGAAGGGTACTTGGCGACTGGAAATAGATACAGGTCATTCCCGTTTTCAAGAAGGACGATAGGACAGATACACATAACTATAGTTCAGTATCGTAGTATTATGGAATATGTTTTCCGCTCAAGAATTATGGCATTTTACGAGAGCTAAAATCTCCTCTAAAAAAATCAACATGGGTTGCGAAACTTAGCTCGCCCTTTTCCTCCACGAGGCCCATAGGGCTGTAGTCAACGGCGCTCGCGCTGATCCCGTATTGCTGGGTTTCAGGAAGGGATTTGACACCGTCCCACCTTGCAGGTGAGTGAAACAAATACGAGCTTTTGAGGTAAAGGACCAGGTTTTAGACTGGATTCAGGACTTGCTTATCGACAGAGATCAAACGTTGCATTTACGGAACTAAATCAACAGATATGACGATAATTTCCGCACTACACTGAGGAAGTGTGATACGACCGTTACTATTTACGATGTATATAATTGACCTGGTAGAAAGCGTCAGGAGCTCATTGTTGGCAGAAGAATGACAACATGAAACACGTAGCAGGGAAAGCAGAGGCCAGAATGAGATTTGTGAGAACAACCTTAAGGAAATGCAACTCATCCACGAAGGAACTGGCTTCCGAGGCGCTTTTTTAACCGATTCTTGAGTACTGCTCGTCAACTGGGACCCTTACCGGGTAGGATTGATGGAAGAGGTAGATAAGATCCAAAGAAGAGCTGGGCGTTGCGTCACAGGATCGTTTAGTCGGCGCGAGAGTATTATGGAAATGCTCTACAAACTCTAGTGGCAGACGTTGCAAGAGAGGCGTTGTGTATCACGGAGTGGTTTACTACTCAAATTTCGAGGGAGCACTTACCGTGAAGAGTCAGACAAGATGTTATTTCCTCCCACATACATCTCACGAAATGACCACGGCGAGAACATTCGAGAAATTACAACTAATATAGAGGCTTATCGACAGTAACTTTTTTCTCAAGGCATTCGCGAGTGAAACAGGGAAGGAGAGAACATTTAAAACAGAGGCACCACAGGCACCCTTCGCCACACGCCACAAAGCTTCATGTTTCTTGCAGAGTGTGATGTAGCTGTAGATGCGATTGAAGATCCATAAAATACGCTCGGTGTTTTTGTGTACTTTCAGCAACAGATAAGAAAGAATATCTCGAAACTAACTGTTAACTAATCTCTAACACTAAATACTGTCGAGAAATATTTTAGCACGACAAATTTGCGTTTACAGATAGATAAATTTGTTAACTCGCTAACGAAACGTACAATAATACGAGGGCCGTTCAGAAAGTAACCTCCGGTTGATTTAAAAAAATACACCAAGTTAAATAAAAATATTTTAATATATACATCTTACAACTACATCTTTGCACTATTTTTCTACATAGTCTCCATAGCGATTGAGGCACTTATCGTATCTCTTCACAAGCTTTGAAATTCCTTCTGCATAAAAGTCACCCGCTTGTGCCTGGAGCCAGCCTGTGACCGCATCTTTGAGCTCTTCGTCGTCATCAAACCGCTGTGACCCGAGCCATTTCTTCAAATGCATGAAGAGGTGATAATCACTTGGCGCCAGGTCTGGGCTGTAAGGTGGATGGTTGATAACGTCCCACCTGAAGGACTCAAGAAGGGCCGTTGTTCTGCGAGCTGAGTGAAGACGGGCGTTATCGTGCAAAAAAACGATACCGGAAGTCAGCATACCACGGCGTTTGTTCTGTATAGCCCGTCGTAACTTTTTATTGTTTCACAGTACACGTCTTGATTAATGGTCGTACCACGTTCCATGAATTCAACCAACAACACCCCTTTGGCATCCCAAAACACCGTTGCCATCAGTTTTCTGGCAGAAAAATCTTGAGAGGCTTTTCTTGGTTTGGTAGACGAATTTGAATGTGCCCACATCTTTGATTGTTCTTTTGTCTCAGGGTTCACGTACTTAATCCAGGTTTCGTCACCGGTCACGATTCTGTTTAACAATGGTTCTCCTTCGTCCTCATAACGTGACAGAAAGTCTAATGCAGAGGCCATTCTTTGAGTTTTGTGGTGGTCGGTAAGAATTTTGGGCACCCATCGTGCACAGAACTTACGGTAACCCAATCTTGCTGTCACTATCTCGTACAAGAGAGTCTTAGAAATCTGTGGAAAACCAGTAGACAACTCCGACATTGAGAAACGTCGATTTTCACGAACTTTTGCATCAACTGTCTGAACGAGTTCGTCAGTCACCAATGATGGTCTACCACTCCTCTCTTCATCATGAACGTTTTCTCGTCCACTTTTAAATAAACGTACCCATTCACGGACAACTCCTTCACTCATAACTCTTGGTCCGTACACGGCACAAAGCTCACGATGAATAGCTGCTGCAGAATATCCTTTGGCTGTAAAAAACCTTATGACAGCACGCACTTCACATTTGGCGGGGTTTTCTATTGCAGGACACATTTCAAACTGCCACAAAAACTAAACTAGCGCAGGTACGACGTTCACTCGACCACGGCTTGATGCCGACTGACCTGTTGAGTGCGTGAACGCACAGTTTGCGTCGCTACTCCCCCCACAACCCGCACTGTGACCAATCGGAGGTTACTTTCTGAACCGCCCTCGTATTATTTAATTGCAGGTGGCAACCTACAAGTACAGAAATAATCTACAGGCAGTCCTACATAATCCAATAATGTAGAAAAATTAAGGTAAAAATAACAAGAAACATATACATTTTTACTGATACCATTAGAATAATGGTTACTTAAAGGTGTTCACATCTTACTGAACTGAATAAGGAACAACCACTGAAGATTACCTTAAGGTGGTGAAACATGTTTGCTATTATATAAGTGGCTCTTTGCTTAACAGGCGGACCTGATACCTAGTAATTTTGTCTGCAATGACGGCTACCGCAAGAACTTCTAGCGTTAAAAGGTTTTTTGCTTTTCACATTTAACCAAATATAACATTGATGATGATAATTTATGGCAATGTTTGCCGACAAGATAAAGAATGCAACCTTTAACACTAGATTGCGTACTCACGCCAGTTCTCCTTGACCGTTTTTTGGTACGACTTGGAAAATGAGAAAAATTAATGAATGATCGCCGATGCGTCGGTTCTCGATTGTGTTCAGGAGACGTACAGATTGATTGCGCGAAAATAGTTTCTCAAATGACCTCTTAACCCGGATTGCTTTCACGCAATCAGACTCTTCAATGAAATTACCTAAGGGACCTATTTGAATAATAAAAACAAAATGCAAAACAGTGAAATTCTGTAAAAAAAATTGTCAGATCGGAAACTGAACACATTAATGGTCTCCCAAATACAATCGAGACACCACGATAAAGAGCGAACCTGTAACAAAGTTCATTTAAACATAAACATTATTTGTGGTTAATTTAAAGAAAAGAATAAGCATAGATTTTCTGTACAGTGAAGCATCAATATATTCTTAAAGAACAAAGGCGTTAAACTATAAACATTAACAAATTTACAATGTATACAAAACTTACATTTTTATGTTTTTCTCATACATGGAGCAGTCCAACAATCGCTGCTTTTGTATGTGTGATATTTTGGAAAAATTAAATGTCCTGGCGTGCGCGTAAGTATTTTTTATCGTCACAAGGTTTACAAAAGCGTTTTCTTTCTTGATGATAACGTGGTTTTTCACACTAAAGGAAATATAACTTGTAGCGGTGCTACACAACACGTCTTAACAAGTCGGCGACCAAACATCAAAGGTAATGAAGTACATGTTACCATATCGGCGACCAGAAGTACAACTAACTATAAAGACTCTAGAATTTTCCTAACAAATGATAAATTGTTCTTTCTTCTGTTTCGCAGCTTCTTGCTATCAAGCGCTGCGGCAATGATTTTAAATATCTGCGCCCAGCGAGTCATAGTATTTAAAAGTACCTTTTAAACGCTGGCCGCGCGTCTTGGTATAGGCGCACGTTATAAACAGATTTCGTTTCTTTACTCTCGTGTTGTCATGCTTAGTATCATTACAAACTACAGCTCGATGGCTGTCCTTTTCTCATATGCAAAAATGTCTGTAATCCAGTAATATCACAAACTGCAAAACATGCATATTTTAAATGGGGGCTTAACGACAGTTGGAGATTAAGAACAATCTGTTAGTTTCTCGTAAGGAAGAGAAGTGCTGTTAAATACAGAATTGCAGTGAGAAAGGAAGAATGTTGCGTTCCGACCGCTCTCTCACCTTCATAGATTGAACACCTGCTGAGCTGGAAGAGGGAATTAAGTTCTGTGTCGCCCGGGCTCATACTTAGCGTTGAAGACTTAGCCGCCATGCGCTGCATACGAATAAGTTTCACAAGTAGGCCGCGCAAGTCTGCTGACAACTCGAAAACAGTGCGGTCTGCTTGCAGTCAAATAGTAAGTAAGTCGTTCGCGAGAAGTCGCCTCTAAGAGATCGTACTAGTTCCAAACCAGGTTCCACGCACTAGGTGAGTTCGCAATTCTGAGTACAGCAAACAACGTTACAGTAATCGTCAATTTGACCACAACCTACGTGCCACGAACGGCTAACAACGCCTTGGCGCTATTACCACTTGGTGGTCCGACGTCACGGCAGCGGTTCCTTTGAGAGGACGTAAGTTTCTTCCTGCACGCACTGTTTCGGAAAGAGGAAAGCTACGAATAAATCTATTAGAATAACACCACTGATTTATCGTCTGACTATCTATCTGATTCATACATCATATGACCCAGTGTAAATTACAAGTAGCATCTGAGACATGCTTCCTCAGTGGCATTCATATTGCTAACATAATCTTACATGTCTTTCCTTTCTCCCATCCCGTAAATGTTGACGTTTAAGTTTTGTTTATTCACCAGTTTTCGTTTTAGGAGAGAGTTTCCATATCTGTAGACCACTCTCCATAGTTTTCCAAGCAGAGTAAAAGGGAACACAGTGCAAATTTGAAAGAACATTTGACAGTAAATAACGAAAAAGAGGTATATTTTCCGTAATTTTTTGAATACAGTTCCATTTTAATGTTGAAAACTAACTGCCTTTTTACAGTAATATTTGCTTCATACGAACCGGTCTTCAGTTTTTTAACCGTCACATGACAAATGACTCAAAAATGGTTCAAATGGCTCTAAGCACTAAGGGACTTAACAGCTGAGGTCATCAGTCCCATAAACTTAGAACTACTTACACCTAACTAAACTAAGGACATCACACACATCCATGCCCGAGGCAGGATTCGAACTTGCGACCGTAGCAGCCGCGTGGTTCCGGACTGAAGCGCCTAGATCCGCTCGGCCACCGCGGCTGGCTGACAAATGACTAGCTTTCACAAGATAACCTAATGTGCAATAAACCGATTCTTTAAAACTAAAGACACAGTCAATACACAGAATCTTTAGTCATGGAATTACGTAAGAAATGACAAATCGGATGCCCTTCAGTCATGTTGAACACAAGCCTAAAGACCTGTCTTAGTATGGTACAAATGTATAACAAAGAAGCTAAGGGTGGAGAAATTGCGTTGTAAGTATTTGTCGCTCCACGATAGTCAATCTTCAAACACACAGATATCTCGTGCATTCTACTTCCTAGTGTTATATGCACGTCGACAGAGATATTTTTTACACTAAGGAGGCAGATTTGGGGATATAGTAATTAAAGCGAAGCTAGTTTCAGCATTCCAATAAGAGGGTACTTCTTCTTCTTTCTAAAGGCTAAGCATTATCTCTGCAGCCATAACTTTCTCACCATTTCTACCCTTTCCACTGTTCATATTTCTTAAACAGGGTTTTCTCGGTAGTCCAGTCGTTTTAAGTATTCTCTAGCACTTTACCTTCCAAAATGTTTCATACAAAAGTCCAATTACGGGTCCAGTGAGTTTTGCTTTGCTTTTGTCATGTAGCTTTCAATAGTTCTTTCTTCTCTTTCTTTCTGAATGATCTGTACAGCTACATTCATACTGCGCAAGCCACATTTTCGTGTTCAGTGGAGGGTATGTATGATGTGTGTATTGAACTGGGGCCCTAGAAACGATGGAGAGGCTTCGTCCCGAAGTAGCACTCAGTGGTTTACAACCCCACAACAGGCCATAGCAGTCCACCCACCCCAAGGTCGCCGCACACCGAACCCAGAGTTATCGTGCGGTTCGGCCCCCAGTGGGGACCGGAACGTCTTCCCGTTCGGGCAGCGCGTTATACAGCGCAGCTAGCCGGGAGGGCACGGTGGAGGGTACTTCATGCACTACTGTCAGCTTCATTCCTTTCCTGTTCCAGTTGCGACTAGTACTCGGGATGACCGATTTGCGACAAACCTTCGGTGGGCTCGCATCTCCCTGATTATATCTCTACTGTGCTCTGCGAGATATACATAGAAGGAAGGTATGTGTTGGTTTACTCTTCTATGAACTTTAACAGCAGACCACTGTATTGTACTGTAAGGAACTGGGGACCTAGAAACGATGGAGAAGCTTCGTCCCCGCCGTAGGACTCAGTGCTTCACAACCCCACAACAGGCTACAGCAGTCCACTCACCCCACCGCCGCCCCACACCGAACCCAGGGTTATCGTGCGGTTCGGCCCACAGTGGACCGCCCGCCGCCCCCCCCCCCCCCCCCCAGCCCCACCGCCGTGGGCGAGGCGACGTTTTCCTTCGCTATAAGGCGGAAACCAGAGCATTGCAGATATTCATAGGCGCTTGTAGAGTGTCTACGAAGACCTGGCAGTGAAGAAAAGCAGGATGAGGCGTGGGCGAGGCGACGTTTTCCTTCGCTATAAGGTTGCGCAAACGTTTGGCGGCCGGCCACAAACAGCTGCGACTCCTGCATTGTTGGTACCTGCGGACACTCTTAATCGACGCGATCGACGACGGATCACCATCAGACACCCCGCTGCACAATTGGATGTTTTCCTTGGTAGTGCCGATATGTTTGTCCACCAGTTGGGATACTCAATGATATGTGCTCGCAACGAAGGACCTATGCGGAACTGCCTGCATCTTACGAATCTGATCGTGACAATTTCTTGTCGAACATCGTCACAGGCTATGAAACATGGGTTCATCGCTTTGAGGAGGAGGGGAGGAGGAGATTAGCGTTTAACGTCCCGTCGACAACGAGGTCATTAGAGACGGAGCGTAAGCTAGGGTGAGGGAAGGATGGGGAAGGAAATCGGCCGTGCCCTTTCAAAGGAAACATCCCGGCATTTGCCTATAGCGATTGAGGGAAATCACGGAAAACCTAAATCAGGATGGCCGGAGACGGGATTGAACCGTCGTCCTCCCGAATGCGAGTCCAGTGTGCAAACCACTGCGCCACCTCGCTCGGTCATCGCTTTGAATCGGAAACGCAATCCATGGAGTGGTGTCACATCACATCTTCTCCGAAGAAATTCGAAACCGCACCCTCAGTCGGCAACGTCATGGCGACGTTCTTCTTCTGAAGCGGTTGACCTATTTCATGTCCTTCTTCGCTTCGCTCCGGTAGCTTAGTGGTCAGCGTGACGGATTGTCGTCCTACGGGACCGGGTTCGATTCCCGGCTGGGTCGGGGATTTTCTCCGCTCAAAGACTGGGTGTTGTGCTGTCTTCATCAACATTTCATCCCCATCCGGCGAGCATGTCGCCCAATGTTGCTTCGAATGTAATAAGACTGCACCAAAGCGGCCGGACCTGCGCCGTAAGGGGCCTCCCGGCCAATGACGCCAGACGCTCATTTCCATTTCCATATCCTCCTTCATGGTACAACGATCAACATTGAATTGTACTGTGCTATCCTCAGAAAATTGGAGAAACTTATTAAGCGTGTTCTTTGTCCATGATAACCCAAGGCCTCTCACAAGTCTGCGAGCCCGAGGGGAGTTTACGACACTTACATTGAACTGATCTTTCTCTCAATCCTGCAGGACGGATCTCACACCTTCCGACTTTCATCTGTTTAGCCCAATGAAGGAAGCAGTCCTCGGGAAGCAGTGCGTGGATGGCGGGGAGATTGCTAATACACCAAGACGTTGGCCCCAACGTCGACCAGTAGAGTTGTACCATACAAGCATACACGCCTTCCGAGTAAGGTAGCGAAAGGCCATCACTTTGAACGGAGATTGTCATGAAAAATAGAGTTTAGCAGCCAGAAGAGTGGGAAATAATATGGTGTATTGGGACCCTGAACAAAACCAACCTGCTTTCAGAAGAAAAGAAATGTGTAGCATTACATACTTAACACTCCTCGTTCTTTTTTTTTTTTTTTTTTTTTTTTTTGAAGTAACAGCTTCCAGTGATTATTCTGAAACTGTGTAGTCATACAATAAATGTCATTTCTGTCTATGTGTTTGCAATGTTAGTGTTGAGGATCAATTGCCACTCCCTCAACCAAACGACCATCTTCTATACAATTTTCTAGCTTTGTATTTTCTCTGTATACAACATCATCATCCGCGAAAGCCTCACGGAACTTCCGACATGAGCTACTGGGTTATTTATATTTACTGTGGAAAGTAATCATCCTATAACATTGTTCTTCGGGCACATCCGATGTTGGTTCGACGTCTGAATGTTTGCTAGGAACTCTTCATTCCAGTCGTACAGTTAATCTGATAGCCGGTACGCTCGTATTTTGTGCATTATGTGGCAATGCAGAACTTTATTAAACGCCTTCAGAATGACAAGCAACGTAGCACCCATCTACCCACTTGCATCTACTGCCTTTTGGGTCTCGTGGACGATCGGAACTAGTTGGATTTCCCACTATCGCTATTTTCGGACTCATGTTGCTTCCTATAGGGGAGATTTTCAGTCTCCAGAAATTTATTATTACACGATCATAAAATATATTCCAAAATTTTACAACAGAGTGATGTCAGAGATGTAGCCCTATTCTTTCGTGCGTCTCTTCTTCGACCCTTCTTCAAAACGGGAATTAACTGTGCTGTTTTCCAGTTATTAGGAACGCTTCGTTCCTCAAGAGACGTATGGTACAGTATTATAAGATGAGGAGAAAGTTGTTTTGCACATTCTGTGTAGACATGGATTGGTATCTTGTTAGGTCCTGTGGTCTATCCACTGTTGAGCAATCTGATTTGTTTATCTATCCCTTGGTCCCTTATTTCGATATCTGTCAATTTGTCGTTTGTGCGAGGGTTTAAAAGAGGAACTGCTATGCAGTCTTCTCTGTGAAACCGTTTTGAAAAAAGATATTTGGTATTTTTCCCTACTCTTCCCATTTAGTACCAGTGTGATTACAGTGGATCTGGACAGATGGGTTCCATCCATTTAGTGATTTAACATCACGCCAAAATTTCTCATGATTTTCCGATAAGTCGGTAGATAGAATTTTGCTTTCGAATTCGTTGCAGGATTTACGGATAGCCTTTCCCTCGCTAATTTCGGCTTCGTTTAGTTTTCGTTTGTCCGTGGGACTTTGGCTACCTTGAATCTGCAGTGAAGCTCTCCTTGCTTTCACAGTAGATTTATTACACGGTTGTCGAACCCTGGTCGGTCTTTTCCATTGCTAATACTTTTGCTAAGCACATACCTGTCTAAAGCGGATCGTAGAATCAACATTGTAAGTGCTGGAAATTATCGTGGTGACTTGTCCAGTAATCCGAAATCTGCCACTTGCCGTTCTTGCTAAACGGAAGGCTTTTCCTACCCTTCTTTTTATTTGTTCTTACAGCAGTAATTCAATTACGCTGCAACCGCCGAATGACCATCCTTCCCCATCTACGCTGAGCCGGAAAGTTAGGGTCTCTTCGTCATCAGCCGGTCTAAAATTCGATCTTCTCCAGATTTTTCCCTCAGACGTCCCACCATTACTGCTGCTGGTACAGAAGGTCTATGAAAGCATCCGATGACTACGTCTCATCCACCTTTAACATTCTCATTCGTTTTTTCCGGCAGTCCAGCTAGCTCTTGTAATTGTCCCCCAGAACCGCGTTCCCACAACTTCGAGACGAGATTTCAATTCCTTATATCAGAACACTCCACACAAAGGTCTTTTGAACTCTTTTCTTAGTGTGGAATCACATTTGCCATTTGCTTGTTCAATACATATTCCTCATACTGTGGAAGGCAATGTTGGCCAGTACTATTCTTCTCGTGATTTTCTTGAGACATCCATTGTTTTCCCCCAGTGCTACCGAGATAGTGAAATTCGGTTTCGTGGTCGAATTTCTCACTACCTGTTTCTTATTTTTTGCTATCACTTCTTTTCTTGACTGTGATCATGACTTTTATCGTCTTAATATTTATTTTTAGTTTTCCTGTCTCTTATGAACTCAAGCATTTTATATAGTTCTTTTTCTGAGTCTGTCGCTATTGCGGTATCATCGGCAAATATGATGTAGTGAATACGAAAACTATATATTTTTATTTCAGTCTTCTTTCCTTTCACTCTTGTTTTTGCCTCCTCTAGGAACATATTAAATAAGCAAACTGTTAAAGGAAATCTCCGTCTTACTGCCCTTCAGATTTTTGCTTCTTTCTTGTTACCCTTAATGAGCAGTTCAGTACTCTGGCTTTTGTACATACTCAAAATTAATCGCTTGTCCTTCCAGTCAAGAGAGTACTAATTCTAAGACTGAGAAATGTAGGGAAAAGAAGCAAGGCACATATAATACTTGCATTTTAGAATAATTTCTTTGGTTTAAAACAATATGTTGTTTAGTTTAAAACAATGCCAGCCGATACTTAATAATAAGTATTAGTCTAACAAAACGCTGTTAATTTGCTATTAGACCTTAAAAAATGTCTTTGAATAAGTTGGAATGTTGCTTACAGACGGACCTAAAAAAAAAGAATTGTTGCAGTAGGAAAAAAATGTAGTAACGGCGTGGACTAAATTCCCCAGTACCTTCCTGTCGATCTGACTACTGCATATCTCGTACATTAACTCAAACAGAAGCTGCGTCTGACTTTTTGTTGGGATGAACAGTCAGTATATGGCGGTCCCACGTCGTGACCATATGGGAGGTCGTAATGGAGGCAACAGCACTTCCATGCATTTATTAGGTGCTCATTCTGCACAGAGTTGTCTACTTTTATCGTATACGTGATTTACGACGGTCACAAGAAAAATTTAGTCACACATTACGTGAAAAACTATCGCCTTTAGAATGGATGTTCCAGTATGATCTGTGAGCCAAGTTCCTGATAGGCACGGAATGGCTTCAACATCTCGCTCATAAAATTGAACACTGTTCTTATTTAAAGTTAAATGAAAGACTCTCGTGAGTGCTTCGATCAAATCGTTTCGGAGATCAAGATCGTTTTTAGTCTGTATCTGGAAAACATACTTTAATTTGAACTTTTCCGTGTCCTCCACGTCCCTGTGAGTTTCTGCCGCTTGAGGACGTCACGGAAATAAGAAGCCAAGTTTGCCAGAGAAAGAGAGATAGAAATGACGGTTTTCCAGATCTCATTTCACTCCGGAATTATCTGGAAAGGTTGGGGAGAGAGTGGACTGGGAGGGGGGGGAAGGGGAGGACATGTAACACGGACTTCTGAGGAAAGGCTCGGAGGCAATTCATCAAAAACTCATTACGACAAGACATCGTAAGGCGCCCGATTGGTCCTGGTGACGGGCTGCGAATATCAACCTGAGCAGCGACAGCTCTGCATTACTATTCATCGACTGGCATCGTTTCCGTCAACAGGAAACTCCAGCCAGGACGCGAGAGGCTCTGAAAACGCGCTCTGCATCATTCACCCTATCAATGCACGACGAACTCGGTCTGGCGAAGTTCTACCAGACTGTTTAGTATCTCATCTGGGCTGATGGAACAATACATTCTGTAGCTACATGCTCACACGAGATCCATTGCCTATCAGAATGCACTTTCAAGAGCCGTATTTAGCATATGTAACTCTCTAAGCCGAACCTGCGGTGCAAGATACTGCCAGTGGAAGTTTTGTGGTAACTAAAATGCAAAAATGCATTTTCACGATTAAATACGTGTGTGACAGCAGACATATTATTTACTTCTATAAAATTTTGCCATACACATTTTCATTTCATGAATAATGATACAAGCAAAAACGAGAAAAATTAAAATCAGTAAGAAGCAAAGTTAGGAGCATCTATATAAAAATGAACGTACAGTTATACTAATTTTCACGAAAAAATCTATATTTAAATTCTGGAAACAACATATTGTAATTGTGAGGGATATTCGAAAAGAAACTTTCATTAATTTATTACAAAAGTATCAATACAATAAGAGATTTTTCATTATCTGCAACTTCAAGTTCCAGCTTTCAGCTATTTTTCTACATATCTACCACCTACGATAGGTCAATGTCTAATAGAGAAAAGATTGTTTCATTGCCTTCATTGTAGAATTCTGCTGCCTGAGAGCTAACCCATAGTATCACACTTTCTTCCTACTCGTTGGCATCTCAAGTATGATAATGCCGGATCGTTCATCTCCCCTTTCTTGAAGGCAAATGAGACGGTGATGGCTGTCAGGCTGGAAACACAGTGGTTCCCGTCATTTCATATTAGCATGTATACAGGGTGTTACAAAAAGGTACGGCCAAACTTCCAGGAAACATTCCTCACACACAAATAAAGAAAAGATGTTATGAGGACATGTGTCCGGAAACGCTTAATTTGCATGTTAGAGCTCATTTCAGTTTCGTCAGTATGTACTGTACTTCCTCGATTCACCGCCAGTTGGCCCAATTGAAGGAAGGTAATGATGACTTCGGTGCTTGTGGTGACATGCGACTCATTGCTCTACAGTACTAGCATCAAGCACATCAGTACGTAGCATCAACAGGTTAGTGTTCATCACGAACGTGGTTTTGCAGTCAGTGCAATGTTTACAAATGCGGAGTTGGCAGATGCCCATTTGATGTATGGATTAGCACGGGGCAATAGCCGTGGCGCGATACGTTTGTATCGAGACAGATTTCCAGAATGAAGGTGTCGCGACAGGAAGACGTTCGAAGGAATTGATCGGCGTCTTAGGGAGCACGGAACATTCCAGCGTATGACTCGGAACTGGGGAAGACATAGAACGACGAGGACACCTGCAATGGACGAGGCAATTCTTCGTGCAGTTGACGATAACCCTAACGTCAGCGTCAGAGAAGTTGCTGCTGTACAAGGTAACGTTGACCACGTCACTGTATGGAGAGTGCTACGGGAGAACCAGTTGTTTCCGTACCACGTACAGCGTGTGCAGGCACTATCAGCACCTGATTGGCCTCCACGGGTACACTTCTGCGAATGGTTCATCCAAAAATGTGTCAATCCTCATTTCAGTGCAAATGTTCTCTTTACGGATGAGGCTTCATTCCAATTGTGCAATCACGTCATCAACACAGATTTTCTGTGAACGTTTGGGCAGGCATTGTTGGTGATGTCTTGATTGGGCCCCATGTTCTTCCACCTACGCTCAATGGAGCACGTTATCATTTCATACGGGATACTCTACCTGAGCTGCTAGAACATGTGCCTTTACAAGTACGACACAACATGTGGTTCATGCACGATGGAGCTCCTGCACATCTCTGTCGAAGTGTTCGTACACTTCTCAACAACAGATTCGGTGACCGATGGATTGGTAGAGGCGGACCAATTCCATGGCCTCCGCGCTCTCCTAACCTCAACCCTCTTGACTTTCATTTATGGGGGCATTTGAAAGCTCTTGTCTACGCAACCCCGGTACCAAATGTAGAGACTCTTCGTGCTCGTATTGTGGCCGGCTGTGATACAATACGCCATTCTCCAGGGCTGCATCAGCGCATCAGGGATTCCATGCGACGGAGGGTGGATGCATGTATCCTCGCTAACGGAGGACATTTTGAACATTTCCTGTAACAAAGTGTTTGAAGTCACGCTGGTACGTTCCGTTGCTGTGTGTTTCCATTCCATGATTAATATGATTTGAAGAGAGGTAATAAAATGAGCTCTAATATGGAAAGTAAGCGTTTCCGGTCACATGTCCACATAACATTTTTTCTTTCTTTGTGTGTGAGGAATGTTTCCTGAAAGTTTGGCCGTACCTTTTTGTAGCACCCTGTATATATATGTTTTAAATGCGAAATCGTGTATGTGTGTGTGTGTGTGTCAGTATGTTTGTTAGTCCTTCACGCTGAAACAGCTGAACGGTTTTCGATCGAATTTTGAATAGAGGTAGCTTATATCCCTACGTAACACAGAAGCTATATGTACATCAAAGGCTTGGGGGGGGGGGGAGGGGGAGGGCAAAACATTGTATCCCATGATGTGGATTCCATAGTTTATTCATATAGTACTTGAGAATGAGAGCACTTCCTGACTTGACACAAGCTTTAAACATAGTATTAAACCTTTACGAAACTTTTTCTACCTAACAACTTCCACAAAATGATAAACGAAAAATAATTAACACTGACAACGTTTTCGCTGTTCATGCAGTACAACTGCTGCATCAGGTATGTCGTTTCAGTTTATTGCTTGTTTATTACTAATACTATTCATAACACATTTCGCAGACAGCACCAACATGTGGCAGTGGATCTACACTGTGTGATCAACAATATCCGGACACTCCCAAAAACATACGTTGTTCATATTAGGTGCATTGTGCTACCACCTACTACCAGGTACTCCATATCAGTGACGTCAGTAGTCATTATACATCGTGAGAGAGCCGAAAGGGACGCTCCGCGCATCTCGCGAACTTCGAACGTGGTCAGGTGATTGGGTGTCACATGTGTCATACATCTGTACGCGAGATTTCCACACTTCTAAATATCCCTAGGCCCATTGTTTCCGATGTGATAGTGAAGTGGAAACGTGAAGGGACACGTATAGCACAAACGCGTACAGCCCTACCTCGTCTGTTTACTGACAGAGACCGCCGACAGTTGAAGAGGGTCCTAATGTGTAATAGGCAGACATATATCCAGACCATGACACAGGAATACCAGACTGCATCAGGATACACTGCAAGTACTATGACAGTTAGGCGGGAGGTGAGAAAACTTGGATTTCATGGTCGAGCGGCTGCTCATAAGCCACACATCACTCCTCGCTTTGTGTAAGGAGCGTAAACATTGGACGATTGTAGAGCGTAAAAACGCTGTGTGGAGTGACGAATCACGGTTCACAATGTGCCCATCCGATGGCTCGGTGTGGATATGGCGAATACGTGGTGGACGTCATCTACCAGCAAAATTTGAAGTCAGTGGTGTTACGGTATGGTCGCGTTTTCCATGGAGGGGGCTTACACCCCTTGTTGTCTTGCGTGGCACTATCACAGCAAAGGCCTACATTGATGTTTTAAGAACATTCTTGTTCCCCACTGTTGAGGAGAAATTCGGGGATAGCGATTGCATCTTTCAACACGATCGAGCACCTGTTCATAATGCACGACCTGTGGCGGAGGGGTTACACGACAATAACATCTTTGTAATGGACTGGCGTGCACAGAGTTCTGACCTGAATACTGCAGAACACTTTTGGGATGTTTCAGATAGCGCATACGCGTGGTTAGCGAGTTTCGGCAATCAACATTTTTTGCATTACTGTTCAACCATGGGTAAAGCTGCGGGATGCAACTAGTAGGGTATGAAAACGTGGTGATTCATTCACAGGAGGCTGATTTGGTGTTAGGGCACTTGATCAGGAACCGGAGGGCACTGTAGTAGATAACAGTGGGCAAAGAAACTTTGCAAGTAACCATTCTAAGCCACTGCCAGTCTCTGTAGCATTGACAAAAAGCTGCTTGGGTTATTGTTACATAGCATGATAGTGGTCACCGGAAGGTAACACAGAATTTGAAAATAGCTCGTTAAAAAGTCAATGAACATGTACAAATTACTTAATTAATTTGCAAATCTTTCTTATTAGTATATGTTCCATGAATGATATTCGGAAATGGATACCCGAAAATATGATATACATTGACATAATCGCTGTGCTAAGTCATCCTTTATGTTACCAATGCGCACACAAGGTAATGACACTCTAGGATATAATACTTACAACTTTTCAGCCAAATTATCAAGCAACGTAACTCAAAATTATGCTAGAAAAAAAAATTATGTTCAACTGAAAAGGCCCGACTTTAAAAAATAGTTGCTGTTGATAAACATATTAACTATTCTCTGAATTACGTATAGTACTAGCACTCAAATGCGGTTGATGATATATTCATAACTTAAAAGATAATGTGAAGAACAATTAACAGGTATTTAATAACCGAAACACAAACCAGGATGACAATCAAAAGACTGGTGGTCCGGCAGCAGTCTAGTCAGAAACTGTCTTAGATACCTTAAGTTACAGAAAATATGAATACATATTCAAAACACAAGAAAAAGTTTCAATGGCGGGA
Source organism: Schistocerca nitens (assembly GCF_023898315.1). Lineage (NCBI taxonomy): Eukaryota > Metazoa > Arthropoda > Insecta > Orthoptera > Acrididae > Schistocerca > Schistocerca nitens. The sequence goes on along the minus strand of NC_064622.1, from coordinate 240,866,060 downwards.
GTAGGTGGATGAACAACTCTGAATATTAAAACTATCAACGAAAAGTGTATTGACAATTGTACACATGGCAGTCTTACGCCGATAATCCGAGCTGAAAATAAAGGTGAGTTTGAACTGAAGATGGAGCATTACATATTTATTTCATCTGCACTTGCTAGTTACTGTCGATGTTTGTATTTTTGTCAAAAAATATACCGTTTCATGCAATTGAATGAAATCTGAAGAATCTGTCGACTAACAGTGTGTCCGAAATGCAGATTACATTACTCAGTCGGTGCTGCTTTTGCAAACAACATAAATGTCTGCACTTCTGTACCTCGGCAAGTTACCATTTCACAGGAAAACACCCCCTTTCCCTGAACCATTCTCACTGCTTTAAAGACTCGCAATTTCGTCTGTGACCCACGTTTTATTCTTCTATCACTCACCCGCTGATGCTATAATAATAAATAACTGAATTCGAAAATAGAAGAAGAAAATGGTTACGTCTTTGTAAGAGAAATTCACTGAAAGATATTTTAGCCGACGGTGCTAAAATGTTGCTCTTGCATTTTAGAAGACTAGCGATCGATTTTCTCTTTTGGCTTTTAATCTGAAACTTTCAGATGCCCTCTTAATCACTTCATCCGAAGGCGGACACCGCTCCTAACAAACCTGGAGCTTACTTCATTCCCAGACCTTCTAAAACCGCCTAAAAGCGAGCACTTTTTAATGAACTCTGTATTGATGTCTCTTAAATACAACACGTCACTGACCAAACGGCTATTATTTTCTACATTTATATACACATGTATACTCAGCAAATTATACTGAAGTGCCTCACAGGGGGTTCATCGAACCACCTTCACAATAATTCTCTATTATTCCTCTCTCGAACAGCTCACGGAAAAAACCAACAACTATACGTTTCCGTGCGAGCTGTGATTTCCCTTATTTTATGATGATGATCATTTCTTCCTATGTACGTCGGCGTCAATAAAATATTTTCACATTTGGAGAAGAAAGTTCAATGACGCCCACCGCAAATCCTGTTTCATCTCACTAACACTCTCTCCCCTGTTTCGTGATAATACGAAACGTGCTGCCCTTCTTTTAACTTTCTCGGTGTACTCCGTTAATCCTATCTGGTAAGGCTCTCATAACGCGCTGCAGTACTCTAAAAGAGGACTGACATGCGTAGTGTAGGCAGTCTCTTTAGGCAGATCTCTTACATTTTCTAAGGGTCCTGCCAATGAAACACAGCCTTTCGTTTGCCTTTCCCACAACATTGTCTCTGTGTTCTTTCCAGGTTCAGTTGTTCGTATTTGTAAGTCCCAGGTATTTAGTTGAATCTACGGCCCTTAGATTTGACTGATTTATCGTGTAACAGAAGTGAAACAGATTCATTTTAGCACCCGTATGGATGACCCACACTTTTCGTTACTTAGGGTCAATTGCCAATTTTTGCACTTACGGATATCTTTTCTAAATCGTTTTGCTATTTGTTTTGATCTTCTATGGATTTACTAGACGATAAACGACATCATAATGTGCTAACAACCTAAGACGGCTGCTCAGATTGTCTCCTAAATTGTTTACATGGATCAGGAACAGAAGAGGGCCTACAACACTGCTTTTGGAAACGCCAGAAATCACATCCTTTTTATTCGATGACTTTCCGTCAGTTACTACAACTGTTACCTCTCTGACAGGAAATCACGAATCCAGTCACATAACTGAGACGATATTCACAAGCACTCAATTTCACTACAAGCCGCTTGTGTGGTACAATGTGAAAAGCCTTCTGGAAATCTAGAAATGCGGAATCAATTTCAAATCACTTCTCAATAGCACTCAACACTTCGTGTGAGTAAAGAGCTAGTTGTGTATCACAAGAACTGTGGTTTCTAAATCCGTGTTGACTGGGTCAATAGTCTCTCTCTTCGAAGTACCGTAATTCATAATGCCCGTGCACAGTTTATGTTACAGAAACCTGTTGCTAATCGATGTTAATGATACGGACCTAGAATTTAGTCGATTACATCTACTGCCTTTCTTGAATATTGGTGTGACCTCTGCAACTTTCCAGTCTTTGGGTACGGATCTTTCGCCGAGCGAACGGTTGTTCATGATTATATGGAGCTATTATGTCAGCATTCACCGAAAGGAACCTAACTGGTGTACAGTCTGGACCGAAGACTTGCTTTTATTAAGAGATTTAAGTTCTTTCACTACTCCGGGGATATCTACTTCTAAGTTACTCATGTTGGCAGCTATTCATGATTCGAATTCTGGAATATTTACTGCGTCTTCTTTGGTGAAGGGATTTAGGAAGGATCTGTTTAGTAATTCTGCTTTCGCAGCACTATTTGATATCTCTTCATGTACACCGCGAATAACCACATACTGTCAAAAATAGGGTAAAGGAGAACAAACAAGTTAAATTACTCTCAAAAAATATGCGTTATTTTTACAAATGAAACTCTTGGGAGGCAGGAGCATATTTACTAGTGATATACGAGGTAGGTTTGACGATACAGTGGGTCTGAACGCTGTTAGTCCATATATTGTGATCATACTATAGTCCCGAAGGCACTCGGGACCTACACGGTAGGCATCAGATTGGATCTCCTAGGAGGACGTCTGCTGAAATCCGCCGTTCACTGACTGTTCAGCATCTGTTCTGCTATAGACACGGAGTACAGGGCCATTTGAATAAGGAGGCAAAGAGAGCGTCCATGAGCATTTAAAAGTAGTTAAAACCAATAGACAAGCAAAAAATTAACAAAGAAAAACTATAAGCGTAAGCAAAGTCGAATGTGAAGTGTTCAACGAATTCGAAAATAAAATTATATCTGTCTGTCTCACATGAAAACTTACAAAATTTAGCCTTACGTTGAACTGGTAAACGAATAAACGTCAAATGTCCGCAAAGTCGGTCACCATAATGACATCTAAACGGAGGATGACAGAGAGAACCCCGAAATACGTAATTTCTTTTTCGAGAATTGTATTACTGAAGTAGATCGTACTGCGGTTTCTCTTTTCAATATTCTCACGAATATCTAAATGACTCCCGATTTTAAGAATATTCGTCGAACTGATTCCATTTCGATACCGTACAGCATTGTCGTCTAATAAACAAAATACCTGCGTAAGGAATACTACGCCAGCTTTCTGACTGAAGAGTTCCTAGCAAATAGAACACACAAAATACGTTCGTAATATTTATAAACGGGGAAGTAACCGCGGCACACCGCAAAGGAGCGTTGTAGGACCATGCCGTTGCCATTATATAAAAAATGATCCACTGGATAATGACGCGCGTTTCGTGAAGCTTTCCGCATTTGATTCTGTTGCTCACGGAGGACTCAACGCTAGAAAATTGCAAAAAAATGTTATTAGAAACAATCCACCCTAGATTGGGAAGTTCACCGGCTATGACACTCTTAAAACCGATATATTCTCTGGTCATCGGAACGTTCTTTTCGGACAAACTATACGCTGATAGTCTCAATGAGTCTGACGTTTTGCTGCCCCCTCCTCCTCGCGACGCCACTTTCCTGCTAAACTCAGTGATATTAACGTTAAAGGAACTAAAAGGAAAGAAAACAAAAGGAAAATAAATAAATAAACGATGTTCATTGTACCTCTACACCACGTTCCCTACCATTTCTTTGGTTCCTTGAGGGTGGGAACGGGACACGATTTCCAGGCTTCGGGTTGCGACCCCTGACCGCTTTGTCCCATCCCTGTCATTGGGCACCTGGAAGGTTACTTATAAAAAAAGATGGTAGAGTATTTGCCCGCGAATGTCCAAGGTCCTGTGTTCGAGTCTTGGTCCAGCAAAAAGTTTTAATCTGCTAGGAAGTTTCATCTATGAACTGCCTGTAACAACGATGATGTCTGAAACCATCAAGTTGTTGCAAGTCATCTGTGAAAACCAGTTCATAGATTTATGGATGTCCATCTTATTGCAAGGACAGAGGCCCTTCAGCCGATGATATGCACGACAAAAACCACCAGCATAGCCGTATCTTGAGAAAGCCTTTATTCCATCACACGACTAGTTTCGGCGGCACATTACCGCCATCCTTAGGCACCACTACCCAAAAGAGAATTGGATTTCTTTGGCGTATTTATTTTGGTATCCTTGTTAGTAGGACGCGTGGGATAGATTCATCAGGAGTCTACACTCGACACCGCGTTGTCTTCAATGCACTGGGGATATGCTAGTAACTAGGATCCCACAGTAAATGCGCCAAGGAAATTAAATACTCTTTTCGCAGTGGTGGCGCCCGAGGATGTAACTAATCTGCCGCCGAAACTATTTGGGTTAAAGAATAAAGACATTGTCAAGATACAGCTGTGGTGGCACTTTTTATAATGTAGTTCATAGATGTTGGCCACTGATAAATCGTGTTTACGATTGGAGTCAGTTAAGACCTGAAGATGGAGTACTGAAGCACCGAAACTGGTAGTAGTATAACAAATAACATCGTTATGACGGCTGTAGGTGTTCCATTTTGTTGGGTAAGTAAATGGCCGAAATCTCTCAAACCTCCTTTCAGAAGGATGGACATACAAAAATAAATGTCGGGGTGGTTGTATCTAGTCATTCATCCGTGACGGGACATTAAATACTGACCTTCTTTCTAGATCTTAAGCAAAATGAAATCTAGTAGAGGATTCGAATTACTTCATGTGTCACAAGTACAGCCTCCCACGCGCGTCGGAATCATATCGGCCACCTGCAAAGCTGTGTTTAATTTTCGAGCTCAGAGCAGAAACACATCCAAGTATGAGGAGACGTGCCATTAAATAGCATCACAAAAAATTTACTGTTTTTGTTCCATCCAGCAGCGATAACGTTCGTCTTTGTTGCTTTTTATATGTAGGTATTCTCCGAACTTGTTTTCATGGCCACATTTTAATTACTGCTATCCCGATACGGTGCCCACCCCGCACAATACTGTTACACTAACTGCTATCGCGTTCTAAAGCGTTCAGTCGCCGACTGAAACATAATTGTCCTTATGTTTCCCCGAACGCAGTGCGAGAGAATAAACAGACCCGCCTAGCGAACACACAGCTTATCCTACGTGCGTGGGAGGGAGCTTGTGCGTGCTCGTGCTTAGTTTTAGTTCCCCCCTACCCCGAGAACACGCATCGTGACGCAGCAACGCGCGCTTAATTAACTAAGTTCCGGACTGAAGTGCCTAGAACCGCTCGGCCACAGCGGCCGGCCTCTGCCCTCAGTTGCAGGGTATTCGACATCCACAAGAGATTACTTCACCGCCCCAATATGGCTGTTGGATGCGCCATCGTTTCACCTTTCTTATCCCGTCGTTAGTGATGAAGCACCATGCTAAATAAGACTTAACTGTGACGCAAAAATGAATTACAACAACAAAAATGCGAAGTGCTACACCATGAACCAACAGTCCAATATTTATCAAACTTCTTGAAGACGTTAATCACGTCACAGGTCTTAATTTATTATCGACTCCATTCGGGAAAAAAACGTAAATCAAATGGCTCAAAAGGCTCTAAGCACTATGGGACTTAACATCGGAGGTCATCAGTCCCCTATACCTAGAACTACTTAAACCTAATTAAACTAAGGACGTCACACACATCCATGCCCGAGGCAGGATTCGGACCTGCGACCGTAGCAGCAGCGCAGTTTCGGACTGAAGTGCCTAGAACCGCACGGTCACAGCGGCCGGCTTCCAACGTAAATCATCAACACCATTGTGGTGTTCAGTGTCACAGGTACGTGCAGCTATCTTGTATTCAGAGTGGAAAGAAAGCAAATGGCTTCCTAACATCAGCTTCAGGAATTTCTTGCCTTGACTGAAACACATGTTGTTTCATATCATAAATATTATTGGCTAGCGACTGTTACGAAAATACAGGGTTTTATTGGCCACCTCCTATCTATCCTTCCTCTGCGGTCGGGGTCAGCATGTATTTTCAAATGGTAAGCTCCATTTCATTGCACGTTCGTATTCTACGCCAAAAAGTATATACGGCTTAATCCAACCGTTGTTTACCGGCCGTTGTAGATGGCGTTGCAATCGCCATATAGCAATTCGACATTTCGTTTACGATGTAACTGTAACCCCTTTTGTTCTAACGGTTGATATTGATATTCAAACGTTACATGTGATTGTACAGTGCGAGTAATACGGCTGGCATTTACATTTCTCGCAATTAAGCTACTTGCATGGTAACCTAGTTTTCTGTTCCCTACGGACTTTGACTGTGGTGAGTCCCGAACCATCAGAATGCTCAATTTCGGTGGCCGTCCTCGAATACCACCATAAGGGTGACTGACTTCGGTGTGTGTTTCCATCCAACTGCCGTAACTTTCGCGCTGGCTGCTACACAGCTGCCGGCCGGATGTAAACCTGAGCCATTGTAAGAAAATAAAATTTCCATGACTTGATAGTGACAGGCATGCCCGTATGGATACTCAGGAAAGCAAGCGAAACAATGGTGAGAGGCCAGGGGATGCACCGATATCAAGCATCCTGATTGAAACAGGAAACTATTAAACCCAAGTCGTTGTTGCTGGATCGCGCTAAACATAGTTTTTAACCAGACACTGAAACAGGTAACCGTACTGTACTGTACAATTAAATTAACAACATTTAAATTAGAATTACAAAAACATGCACACTTGATATTTGTCGATTACAGCGCCATCTACCACAATTGGGAAAAATTGTTAGAATAAACCATACTTTTTTGCGTAGCATGCGGATATGCAATAAAAATGGGGGGTTCCCATTTGAAAATTCAAAGTTCACTCCGCCCACGCAGGAGGAAGCGTAGGAGGTGGCCAGTTGTAGCGCAGACCCTTTCAGTAATACTAACCCTCCATCCAGAACCCTTTTTTTTCGTGCAATGCGTCGGTTCCGAGACATTTAGTTGTCTCAAGTTAAGACAAGCACCCTCTACGTGTCTTCTCATCGAATCCGAGACATCCTACACGCTTGAAGAAACAGGAGACCGGACAGGTCAGTCAAAGACCCATACGTTCCTCTAGATGTCTGTGATGTGAGACGCACTGTGTCACCTGGCATTATCGTACTGGCATGTGCCATTTGCTGCACTGATCTTGAAGTGTGCGACAAACAGTGATTACCATTTCTTTCACATATTGACGAGCGCTCACTCCTCTTTCAGTAATCACAAAATCAGTTCTGTTGTCACGTCCGATAGCTACCCTCATCAGATTCAGGAGATGTAAAGGCACGGGCTTGAAAACTGGTGCTTACTGTGCCGCTTCACCAGGTCGTCGATGGGCACATTGACGACGATGTCACTGCCACAAACAGAAGCGTGTCTCATTGCTAAAAAGAACACAGTGTCTTTCAATATCCACGTTAATCATTGCTCTACACCGTGTTTTTGTGGTGTGGTGTCGGTAGTATGTGATGCATGGCACCTCGAGATTTGAACTGCTGCTCCAGCAGTTCTTCCCAACGCTAGATGGTGAAACTTTATATCGCCATTCAGCTTTCCTGTCTAGAAGCTGCAAGTGAGATTTGTACAAAAAGTTACATTGCTACAAGGTTAGTTGAATTGGGCAAACTGAAATTTTTGTACGTATCCTTTCGTTGTATTAATCTCCTCCATACTGAAGATACATTGTGCGTTTCCCAGGTTCTATAATGTGACGTATATTTTTATATATATATATATCCTCCGTCGCCTCTCAAATAAAATCGCAAGCGCTAAACATACAGTGTAAAAATAGAAATGCAGTTTTGGTGTTAATGATCATTATCCAATGACAGACTAATCTCTACCCAATCTATTCAATCTATTACTTCGCACAGTCTTCAGCAGTGTTGCACAGTAGTTAAGGATACAGGGCACTGTACAAATACATCACTTCATCAAGACGTCTACATTACTAGTCACTGTTGCCTCAGAAATGTCCCAGGTCACGACACTATTCCCGATATCATTATGTCTACTGCAATGTGATCTTCTTACAAGATGTTGATCACAAAACAGTATTAGCGATAAAATGGATTAGATGTTCATGATTCTTTTGAATAAACTATGTCTTTTTACAGTGCTATTAATGATGGAAATATTTCTGTATATTAGTACGGGTAGTATGACTAGAAAGTGCTTTTGACACTTGCTGGGCAAAAGTGTGTTTCATAGTTAGTTTTCTTACAGATGTGACTCAATTAATTTAACAGTATAAAAATGGAAATGCTGTTTTGGTGTTAACGATCGCATAAATCAGTTATGATTTGGAGTCGTAAATTATGAATTGTGTAATGAAGCACACTCTTTTTTCCTGAAATCAGGTTGTTTCTATTCATGATTCGAATACGCCATATTATTATCCACCCTTTTGGCTACAAAATCCTATTTATCAACATAATTTCCGTTCTTTGCTTCGGCCTTCACTCAGCTCCCTCAGAGGACCTGTATGCCCGCATGTCTCAACTGCACTGGTCGATACGGCAGCCAACGACTTGCTGCATCATAAAAACTTCCCATTATCGAAGCACTGCTTCCCTAAGAGTGCATCCTTCATAGGGTCAAGCAGATGGAAATCGGTTGGTGCGATATCAGGGCTGTAGGTTGGATGAAAGAGGACTACTGAAGTTTTGTGAGCTCCTCTTAGGTGAGAAGTCTTGGGCAATGCCTTACGTTATTATGGAGAAGAATCCTCGTAACTACTGAAGTTTTGTGAGCTCCTCTTAGGTGAGAAGTCTTGGGCAATGCCTTACGTTATTATGGAGAAGAATCCTCGTAACGCGCAGGCGCACTGGCATCACGTGGTTTAATGTTTGAGAATTACCATAGTGCAGTCCTACTACGTAGCTACGGCCGGATGGAGTGGCCGTGCGGTTCTAGGCGTTACAGTCTGGAGCCGAGCAACCGCTGCGGTCGCAGGTTCGCATCCTGCCTCGGGCATGGATGTGTGTGATGTCGTTAGGTTAGTTAGGTTTAATTAGTTCTAAGTTCTAGGCGACTGATGACCTCAGAAATTAAGTCGCATAGTGCTCAGAGCCACTACGTAGCTACATAATCTTAGCATAACACACTCCCAGCACTTGGCTAAAATGTACCTTTTAACGCATAGATATGTAAGCAGACGTCATTCATTTCACTTTCTTAATAGTATGTTTGTTTACCACGTACACCGAATAAAACATCAATTCTCTGTGGCACAAACCGTTTGTAGGTTTGTAGAGGTGTATGGCTTTGAATGTTTGCAAAATTCACGCCCTGTTACTATTTGGCAGTTTCGGTATTTTTTCACATTCTGGCAGAACGATAATCGATCAACATTACAACTTAGGTACTGAAATGATTTTTCGTAATTGTCAGTAACCAATTCTTTCTAGTTTGTCACTGGTTTTTTTTGTATGTAGAGCAGAACACTATAGTTAGAAACCGTTCTGTAGTCGATAACCTGAATTTGCGTATGGGTCACAGCATTTAGTTGTTTTCCAAACTTACTCCATGCACTATGTTCATGATGTTATGTTTCATTATTTTTAACTTCAAATATGATGCCAGTTCGCGGCACTGCCGCACTTAAGGTCAGCAAAGTGGAAAACATTCCCTCTTTCATGTCATTCTAAGTTGTTAGTACAGTACTGTCACTTCTTTTAGTTTTGTGAATATTTTTCTGTGTCCTCTCTTCCTGTCGCGTATAATATGAAATATCGAAGCTCCTTTATGGAAAACGACATTCTGCGTTCTTTCACGGAGTTGAAATCGTTCTGTTTTTGCTTCAGAGCTACGAAACGTTCACTAACAGATGCATGAATTTGTAGAGGTCCCAGAGGCACTCGTGATAACTGAGTGTTGTGTGATGTCCTTTGGTTAGTTAGGTTTAAGTAGTTCTAAGTTCTAGGGGACTGATGACCATAGATGTTAAGTCCCATAGTGCTCAGAGCCATTTGAATCAACCCAGAGGCGCTGGAAGTAAAATTCGGCCGTTTTCCTGTACCATTAATTTTTGCTGCTTATACTCCATTAACATTTTCCTTGGTTTCGGTTTCACGCATTTAAGACAACAGGTCAAAGCGGAATTATTTAACGGGAACTTACCGTCGCATTCCTGGCACATTTTGATGAAACGTTCGCAGCATTCGACATCTTGCAAGTGTGAGACGTTTAGCATCCAGTAACTTCCAGCTCCGTAGGTGCCCTTTTTCTCCATGTTAATTGCGCATGTAAATGTAGCATGATTAGTAAATCTGATGGACCAAACTTCCGTTTGCTAAACTTTAGTGTTTGAGTTGTTAGAAACAAGGCAAGTTGCCGATTTTGTACTCCCAAGCGTCAATTAAAATGACGTCATTAACTAATATTCTCATTAACAAGGAGGGTTAAAATTAGGGACCAGGTCTCTGGGACTGAATTAAAATAATATTAGCATGGTAGACGCCTAAGAGGTGGAAAAACTCATATTTAAAAGAACTCTGCTCTGATGTGACGTTTGTTACTATCAGATGGGGCGTTGACGATCTGAGTGTTGTGTGCGGTTCAGGCGATCCCTCTATTATTTATGAGCTTTTTTCCGTGCTTATTCTGCAGCTCGTGGTCTTGCGCTAGCGTTGTCAGTTCCCGGCACATGGTTCCGGTTACGATTCCCGGCGGGGTCAGGGATTTTTCCTGCCTCGAGATGACTGTGAGTTGTTGTGTCATTCATCCCCATTACGGTCGGAGGAAGGCAATGGCAAACCACCTCCACTAGGACCTTGTCTAGTACGTCGGTGCGGGTCTCCCTCATCGTCTCCTACGCTCCTCGGAGTATGGGACCTCATCATCTTCACCTAGTGCTTCATTAATATATCCTCCTCTAACATAATTGCTGTCTTCAGTTTGCTTCCGGTTCCCGTATTAATTACAGCATTGTACTCAAGTGTTTCGTATAGTGCAATCTGTGCTTCTTCTTGAATTAAATGATATCAATACCTGCCACATACCAAGGGTATTTCAAGCCGCCTAATTTCAGTAAACTGCAGACGCTGTTTACGTTCATAGATGCAGTTCTGTAGGCTTCAGATAGGTCCTCAATGTTCTACGTTTTATGTGTTCAACTTCTGCATCACAGGTAGCCTATATGAAGGCTGTCAACAAGTGTCAAATATTTACCCGCTCATACCTACTTGGTCTAGGGAGGTAACGGTTTATTGGAGGGGACTGGTAATGCCTCCGTGAAATTTAACGGTTTTTATCTCATTTTCGTGTCCTCCGTCGTCTCATTCGTCCAGTTCTTTTGAACCTAAGATGGGTACATGGCATTGATGGTTGCATGGAGTTCTGCGACACCTTTGTGGGGAGTTACATTTGTGTCATCTTATCTTGCGTAGGGGTGAGTACACTGTCGCCGACTCAGCTTTGACCGAGGGCAAGATCCAAGCGGGCGTAAAATTCCTCTGGATATAGATTTAAATTATTGGCTATTTGCTCTAGCTTTTCATGTACTAGTTGGATATGTGATTCTTCGTTTCTTGTTTTCCTGGGGGAGAGCCCTTTCGGTGAGCTTGTAGATTTTTCTGTTGCAGTGTCTTGTTGGGTATGACTGATGTTCTCGCCAGCAGACTGTCCATCCTGTTTCGGAGTACTTACCTGAACTTGCTCGAGTTAGTGCTGCTTTGGAATGTTGATTCGGTTGTGATTCGGGTGGAATTAGCTCCGCTACTTAAGTGATACCTATTAGAACACTGTTAAAAGTGATATTGCTTGAGGAGTGACGAGAACAGGGGCGAGGAACGGGACTCCTGCAACAGCTAAACAACCGCCACTTCGTTATCGGCATGGTGGACGCGGTCGCAGGTCTAATAACTTCACCGGCCGGCAGCTAGTCCACCGCCACGGTATACACTGCGCAAGCACGTGATACACTGAGGGACCCCTACACTCAATGCAGGGCTGCCCTACCTACATGACAATAGCTCGGTCGCCACAAATGTCCATACAGGATTGAACATGTAAATACACTCCTGGAAGTTGAAATAAGAACACCGTGAATTCATTGTCCCAGGAAGGGGAAACTTTATTGACACATTCCTGGGGTCAGATACATCACATGATCACACTGACAGAACCACAGGCACATAGACACAGGCAACAGAGCATGCACAATGTCGGCACTAGTACAGTGTATATCCACCTTTCGCAGCAATGCAGGCTGCTATTCTCCCATGGAGACGATCGTAGAGATGCTGGATGTAGTCCTGTGGAACGGCTTGCCATGCCATTTCCACCTGGCGCCTCAGTTGGACCAGCGTTCGTGCTGGACGTGCAGACCGCGTGAGACGACGCTTCATCCAGTCCCAAACATGCTCAATGGGGGACAGATCCGGAGATCTTGCTGGCCAGGGTAGTTGACTTACACCTTCTAGAGCACGTTGGGTGGCACGGGATACATGCGGACGTGCATTGTCCTGTTGGAACAGCAAGTTCCCTTGCCGGTCTAGGAATGGTAGAACGACGGGTTCGATGACGGTTTGGATGTACCGTGCACTATTCAGTCTCCCCTCGACGATCACCAGTGGTGTACGGCCAGTGTAGGAGATCGCTCCCCACACCATGATGCCGGGTATTGGCCCTGTGTGCCTCGGTCGTATGCAGTCCTGATTGTGGCGCTCACCTGCACGGCGCCAAACACGCATACGACCATCATTGGCACCAAGGCAGAAGCGACTCTCATCGCTGAAGACGACACGTCTCCATTCGTCCCTCCATTCACGCCTGTCGCGACACCACTGGAGGCGGGCTGCACGATGTTGGGGCGTGAGCGGAAGACGGCCTAACGGTGTGCGGGACCGTAGCCCAGCTTCATGGAGACGGTTGCGAATGGTCCTCGCCGATACCCCAGGAGCAACAGCGTCCCTAATTTGCTGGGAAGTGGCGGTGCGGTCCCCTACGGCACTGCGTAGGATCCTACGGTCTTGGCGTGCATCCGTGCGTCGCTGCGGTCCGGTCCCAGGTCGACGGGCACGTGCACCTTCCGCCGACCACTGGCGACAACATCGATGTACTGTGGAGACCTCACGCCCCACGTGTTGAGCAATTCGGCGGTACGTCCACCCGGCCTCCCGCATGCCCACTATACGCCCTCGCTCAAAGTCCGTCAACTGCACATACGGTTCACGTCCACGCTGTCGCGGCATGCTACCAGTGTTAAAGACTGCAATGGAGCTCCGTATGCCACGGCAAACTGGCTGACACTGACGGCGGCGGTGCACAAATGCTGCGCAGCTAGCGCCATTCGACGGCCAACACCGCGGTTCCTGGTGTGTCCGCTGTGCCGTGCGTGTGATCATTGCTTGTACAGCCCTCTCGCAGTGTCCGGAGCAAGTATGGTGGGTCTGACACACCGGTGCCAATGTGTTCTTTTTTCCATTTCCAGGAGTGAATAATTTGACTTCTAATTGTCTGCTACCATTCAGTGTAGAACACTTACATGATTTCGCTCACTATTGTGGAATATTACCGATCACTTCCGCGTAACAAGATACTAAGGCATTTATTTGTTCTTCTGCGCCGACCGGTGTGGCCGAGCGTTTCTAGGCGCTTCAGTCTGGAACTGCGCGACCGCTACGGTCGCAGGTTCGAATCCTGCCTCGGGCATGGATGTGTGTGATGTCCTTAGGTTAGTTAGGTTTAAGTAGTTCTAAGTTCTAGGGGACTGATGACCTCAGATGTTAAGTCCCATAGTGCTCAGAGTCATTTGTTCTTCTGCAATTTCAAATCGTAGTTAAAGGATCCTTTCGGTTTTTATACCAAAACCGGTATGGATAACCCTAACTTCACCAGTGTTTCCGTCAGAATATTTGAATTCAATTGTTCCTCCACTGAATTAGACAGTTCTATCACAAAGGTCGGCATTTAACAGTCAGATATACGGACGCTACTCACGATTGTCATTCGCTGCCAACTACATTATCACAAGGTATGTTCGCTACTTTATCAACAAAAGATTTGAATAAACAGGAGTTCGACTTAACAAAGTTACAATCGACGTAATCATCAAGTTGTCTGTATTATTAGGTAGACTTATATTTGCAACTTCTAAGATTCACACAAATATTACCGCTGGAAGTTGCAATCAACCCTCAGACTTACCACGGGCGAGCGCAACGACCGCACTGCACAGATGATGTCCACAGACGACCGCCGAAAATGGCATGGGGTAGGGCGGGGGTAGCTGAGCATAGGGGTAAGTTGGGCAACCGAAATGTCTCGGAAACTATTCACCGCACGCTGATGCATCAAATTGCGGAAAGAAGTGGTCGTGGGAGGGGAACCCATCGCGCGACCGCCAGGTGCGACTTGTCGATCCCAAGTGTTAAGTTTACATAAATGTAGTACATTTTTGATATGTACAAAAGTTCTGAATATAATTCTAACTGTTGTTTCATAACCTCACGTTTGTTTTAAATTTTTGGGTTGGGGTTAGATGAGCAACACTTGCTCAACTAACCTCATGGCTTAGAACTAAATTAATCTGGTATCTCGGTCCGACGATTTGGAAAGACCTCCGGAAGGTATGGTCTTAGAAGACGGCCGCTAGAAGGCACATGTCAAACCCTCGAGAGCTGGCGTCGCCGCCACAGTGCTGCACACGGAGACATGCCCGCCGCGCCGGCCTACGAGGGCCAGTGGTCGCCGTTCATTGGCCGCGGAGCCACAGAATGCTCTCCAGTCGTGTCTCGACTTCACTTTCGTGGGCTTCTGTTGCTTGTGTTTATTTTGTTTGAGGGAAAAAGCGTGCATGCCACCGCCAAAGAATTCGGTATCAAACGAATGACTTTGACAAGAAATTTGAAGAAATTAATTGAAGGTGGTAATTCATCCATGGGTTATGCAACGCCGTGGCAGGTATTTTCTCACACGCAAGAGGGCTCTTTAAGAAAATACTTGTTACAAATGGAATCAATCTTCCATGAATATTTCCCAAAAGATGTTCGCCGCCCTACCTACGACTGTGCTGCTAAATTTGGCATTAAAATTCCATCCTCCTGGACGCCAAATAGGATGGCCGAAAAAGAATGGCTTACGACGTTTTTAAAACGAAAACCGGAGCTATCCATTCGAAAGCCAGAACGCGCCAGCCTTGGTAGGGCAACATCATTTATTACTGACAATGTCAAAGTTTTTTTGATCAATTAGCTAAAGTAACGGGGAAACGTGGATTCACTGCGTCAGACATATGGAATGTTGACGAAACGGGAGTGCCCACTGCGCTGAAGCCAAGGGTAAGCGTAACATCGGCGCCATGACTACTGGGAAGCGAGGGACTATCGTTACAGTAGTAACTGGTGTATCTGCTCATGGAAATATATTACCTCCTATGTTTGTGTTTCCCAGAAAACAGAGACACTTTCTTAATTATGGTCCTCTCATTGTACAGGAGCAGGCTATGCCAGTGGATGGGCTACAGACGAAGAAGTCCATCAGTTTATTCAACATGTTACCAAATATGTGAAACTGTCCATGGAGCACCGTGTTTTGTTACGTAGTATTTGATAATCACTCCTCTCATTTGAATGTGATGACACTAATTGGGCCAAAGAGAACGGAGTTGTGATGTTGTCCTTTCTACCACACTGTAGCCACGAACTTCAGTCATTGGATGTCTCAGTGTTTGGACCATTCAAAAAGTATTGTGCAGCTACATGCCAACGAAATAACCCGAACAAGTACCTAATTATTTACAATATACCAAAAACTGTCGCTGATTCTTTGCTAATGGCTCAGACAAGTATAAATATTGTGAACTGTTTCCGAAAGATTGGCATCTTCCCGTATAATGCGAACATTTTAGTGAGGAAGAGGTTTCACTGTCATTTCTAACCGACCGTCTAGATCCAGAAACTGTCGACCTGGAAAAAGGTCGTCCAGAGCAAGCTACAGGGCTAATGTCCAACAATGAACGTAATCACACTCCTTCTACGTCCACCAGCCAAACTGTATCCAAACCTGGTACACGCAATAAAGAAAACGAGCTGTTCTATCCAATGCATGCATTTTATCCAGAAATTGTTCGACCATATCCAAAAGCAGGTCCTAGAAAAACAACCAAAACTAACAGAAGAAAGAGGAGAGCTGCTGATCTAACAGACACTCCCGAAAATAACGTACTGCAAGAGGAACAAAAGAACCAAAAAAATTAAAAGCCAAGAACGAACATTGATAAAAAAGGAAAGAAGAGTGTTTCTAACAAAAATACTTCAGTCAAATGAGGAAATCAACGACGATGACTGTTTCTGTTTGGTTCATTGCGAACGCTATTCTGCAAGTTTACGAGGGGAAACATGGATCCAGTGTCAAGTTTTCAGGGGAAGGGCACATGTAAAATGTGCGCCAGATGCTGGTCTTACTTTCTTTAAACTGCAACAGTGGCAACGACGATTAAGTTTCCAACATCTTATTAATAGTTTCTTTTTAATATAAGCTATATTGATAATTACACAAATATTCAAGTGTGATTTTGAATTGAAAGACTGAGTCTAATCCAAAAGCGAATCATAAGATGCGTTAATGTTTGGTTGATTATATTTCTTGTTTATTGCTAAAAGGAAATTTCTTTTAGTATTACTGTTACGTCATTAAATGATTATAAATATAAAGTTGATTATCAAACAGAAATTTTATTTCCTGTCTAGCTAACATTGAACCAATCGTTTGACTAGGTTTCTAAATGCTCAATTTGCCCCATACCCTTGCTCAGCTTACTTCACATATGGGGTACATTGAGCGTACTTAACTTTTCCTATTTGAACAGTTCTAGCTCTCAAATGTGACATATTGGAAACAAATTACTATGGACACTTTTGCAAAGGGATAAATTACCCATCAGTATGCATAACAAGCCATCAAGACTTGTCGCTGAGGAGCTATAACCAGTCAAGTGAAAAATTTACTCAACTAGCTCCGCCCTACCCTACTACTAGTTACCTGAGCACGACTTACGACTCGTCCTCACAGCTTTACTTCCGCCACAGCTTTACTTCCACCACAAGAGCGTTTGAGGAAACATTACAGACTGTCGCTTCTTTTGCGAATATGACGCATTACGTAGTGGAAAACATTCTTCGATTTCAAGGTACAACATGGTGCATGACCGACGAAATACAGCTTAGCTGCCACACCTTATGTAATAAACTTTAAAAGTATATAGATATTGGCTCACCATAAAATTAGGTAACTGATGAATTAAGTACATCTTCCAAACACCTTAAATATACAATACAGTACTTAATGTGTAGATCTGAAAATACCCTGCTTAACACAATTATAGGAGCACATTTTTGAAACCCCGTAACTTTCTCCCATTGGGGCGCAGAAGTTTGAAGTTTGGCTCAAAGGCGCCTACAATCTTCCCTTGTAATGGCGCCAAAAGTGTAACGCCCTGT
The DNA here is from genome assembly GCF_023898315.1 of Schistocerca nitens. NCBI lineage: Eukaryota > Metazoa > Arthropoda > Insecta > Orthoptera > Acrididae > Schistocerca > Schistocerca nitens. The sequence goes on along the minus strand of NC_064622.1, from coordinate 240,848,661 downwards.
GACGTCATACTCGAAGTCGACGAAGCATCAAACATCACCGTGCCGACATATGCGAAAACAAGGCCAGATCTCAGAAGTTCATGTGACATGTAAGGTGGCTGAATTATGTCGGTTTGGCAGCAAATTCCCCACAGTTCTCCCCAGTGCCACTGTCGACATGTCACTCGACGGAAAGAACGCCGCACCCCCTAGTTACCACATTTCACCCTTTCTTTGAGGCCTCTGCGATGGAGGTCAGAATCGCTACGGGGCCAGTGTTGAAATCACACGATTTCCTTAGGGGTAGCCGGCCGCTAAGGCCGAGCGGTTCTAGGCGCTTCGGTCCGGACCCGCACTGCTCCTACGCTCGCAGGTTCGAGTCCTGCTTCGGGCATGGATGAGTGTGATGTCCTTAGGTTAGTTAGGTTTAAGTAGTTCTAAGTCTAGGGGACTGATGACCTCAGATGTTAAGTCCAATAGTGCTTAGAGCCACTTGAACCATCTTAAGGTTAGCCGAGGAAAACTTTCAAACACTCTGCCGCTCAAAATCGACACGATGACCTCATGGGGTGGCATAAAGGGCGTCAGTGAAACCATCGTTTTCTTTGTTGATTCGACACGTTTCGAGGTCGAATACGACAGTTCATAGTCTGATGAGAAACAGGACGATGTTCTTGACAACCTTTGGCACCCCTGACACTTCATCCCCATTGAACGTGATCGCATCGCTTTGGAGTGCAACGTGGCTGCAGTTATTGTTCTATTTTTCAGCATGGAACTGCTGGGGACCGTTCAATTGGGTGGAATTTGAATCTGGTCCAAAGCAGTAATGGGTGCTTATGAATTTTCAGCTCCCTCGTTTGGGGCCTTCTGTGGCATGAAGGGACTTGAAATAAAATGGCAAAGGGTCCCTAAGGGCCCCTCCCTCCCCAGTTCGACAACATCCGCAATGGCACCTGCTCACCTTAATTGTCGACTGATCTTAAACGATCCCCAATCGTCACAGCCTGTACACAAGGGCTAAAATTTTGATCGCGCTGCAATCCAAAAGGGGTGCGATAACGTTGAAGGCAGATGCAGTCTACAGTGTCCTTAGAGAACAGCTGGAACATCCCGTGGTGTCCGCGGCATCAAAGATTCTCAAGAACACCGTCCTGTCGCTCGTCGCTCTGCGAACCGTCATTTTCGACCGTGAAATGTTTGGGAATCAACGCCATAAGGAAAGCGATGGTTTCATTGATGCCCTTTATCCCTAATCCTGACGCCTTTTCGTGTAGATTCGCGTGTCTGAAAATTTTCCTCGGCGAAGATTGTAGGCACCTACAAGCCAAATTTGAAACTTCTGCGTTGCAATGGGAGATAATTACAGGGTTTCGAAATAGTGTTCCTTTAATTCCGTTGCACAGCGTATTTACAGACGCTGCGCAAAACACAGCCTAATGTGTAATAACACCAAAAACTGTAGAAGATGGCAGAAACTGCTTGCCGCACTTTCTTGCGTTAATTCTTTCATGTGACCGTACAATCGGTCACAAGACCAGAACATCGATCAAGAAATATCTTGTGCTTTCTTAGTTTCACTGGCTTCAACGTACAATTTCCCCTACAGTCGATGGTGAATATGTCTTTTAATGCTGTGAAATTACCCACATGCGAGCGTATGCTTATAGAACTCTTTTCCTAGATTTCACCAGTGCCACCTCTTGAAAGAATATGGACCACCCCGTGTGGTAGGTATGTTCAAAAGAAAAGGTACGAAACAAGACTGTAGGTTCAAATGGTTCAAATGGCTCTGAGCACTATGCGACTTAACTTCTAAGGTCATCAGTTGCCTAGAACTTAGAACTAATTAAACCTAACTAACCTACGGACATCACACACATCCATGCCCGAGGCAGGATTCGAACCTGCGACCGTAGCGGTCGCTCGGCTCCAAACTGTAGCGCCTAGAACCGCTGGCCACTCCGGTCGGCCAAGACTGTAGGGTGTAATTGAAATCTTCAGAAGCTTTTTTCACACACCGAAAAATCCCTTTTCCCATATTTCCTCTGGCTGTGACAGGAGCCAGTGCTCTACGCTGTCTTCCAGGTCGTCGTGTCCCAGTTGAAGTTACCACTGAGATTTAGCAAACTAAACACTTACAAGTCGCGGGGCGACATGTCTTGGCTGTAAGGCAGATGCTCATGCTGGTCCAAACTGAACGTGGCCATTATACTTCATGTGACCTTGGAGGCGTGTTCACGGTGGTTAGTGTGGAGCATAATCACTTCCTTCGTGAGAAGGAAGAGCAATTTTCTCTTGATGTAGTTATGTAGCCTACAGATTGTCTCACAGTACACTTCAGTGCTAACTGTTTTTCCGTAATCGACGAATTCTATGAGACTCGAATCTGACGTTGAAAAAGACAATGAGCGTCACCTTGCCAGCAGAGGGCACAGCATCATATTTTTTTGGGGAGAGATGATGACACTACATTCGCGCCCCTAGATGTCTCACTACTTTATCCCAAAGCGGCACATGCAAATTCCGACCCGATTGGTTATTACGACGTTTCGTACCTTTCCATTTGAACGCCCGCTATAGCGTGTTGCGTAGCGCAGTCGGCGCCGCCGGCTGGCCGGTGGTTCGCGCGCCTCCCCCGCTCCTCTGCCGCAGGAGACGGTGGACACGGGCGATGACGGCGACGGCGGCTCCAGCCCGACGGGCAACGCGACGCCGACGCGCCGGCGGCGGCGGCGGCGCGGCCCGCAGCGGCTGCCGCGCACCGTCGTCAACCCGGACGAGAACTTCTACTTCTACTGGCTGATGCTGCTCACCGTGTGCGTGCTCTACAACCTGTGGACGCTCATCGTGCGCCAGAGCTTCCCCGAGCTGCAGCAGCGCGCGCCCGCCTTCTGGCTCTCCTGCGACTCCATCAGCGACGCCGTCTTCCTGCTCGACGTCGCCGTCCAGTTCCGCACAGGTCAGACATGTCGCATAGAGCGCCTTTCTTTTACACCGAAGTGACAAAAGCCTCCTAATATCGTGTCGGACCTTCTTTTGTCCGGCGTAGTCCAGCAAATCGACTTGGCGTGGACTCAGCATGACATTGGAAGTCCCCTGCAAAATATTTAGCCTGCTGTCTCCATAGCCATCCATAATTTCGAAAGTGTTGCCAGTGTAGGATTTTTTGCATGAATGATCTCTAGAAAACGTCCCATAAATATTCGATGGAATTAATGTCGGCAATAGCCACGTCACTCGCTCGAGCTGTCCAAAAAAATCTTCAGACCAATCTCGAACATTTCTGGCCCAGTGACATGGCGGTTTGTCATCCTTGTTGTTGTTGTTGTGGTCTTCAGTCCTGAGACTGGTTTGATGCAGTTCTCCATGCTACTCTATCCTGTGCAAGCTTCTTCATCTCCCAGTATCTACTGCAACCTACATTCTTCTGAATCTGCTTGGTGTATTTATTCATGTCTTGGTCTCCCTCTACGATTTTTTCCTTCCACGCTGCCCTCCAACACTAAATTGGTTATTCTTTGATTCCTCAGAACATGTCCTACTAAGCGGTCCTGTCTTCTAGTCAAGTTGTACCACAAACTCCTCTTCTCCCGAATTCTATTCAATACCTCCTCATTAGTTACGTGATATACCCATCTAATCTTCAGCATTCTTCTGTAGTACCACATTCCGAAATCTTCTATTCTCTTCTTGTCCAAACTATTTATTGTCCATGTTTCACTTCCATACAGATACTCACAGAAACGACTTCCTGACACTTAAATCCATACTCGATGTTAACAAATATCTCTTCTTCAGAAATACTTTCCTTGTCATTGCCAATCTACATTTTATATCTCTCTACTTCGACCATCATCAGTTATTTTGCTCCCCAAATAGCAAAACTCATTTACTACTTTAAGCGTCTCATTTCCTAATCTAATACCCTCAGCATCATCCGACTTAATTCGACTACATTCCATTATCCTCGTTTTGCTTTTGTTGATGTTCATCTTATATCCTCCTTTCAAGACACTGTCCATTCCGTTCAGCCGCTCTTCCAGGTCCTTTGCTGTCTCTGACAGAAGTACAATGTCATCGGCGAACCTCAAAGTTTTTATTTCTTTTCCACGGATTTTAATTTCTACTCCGAGTTTTTCTTTTGTTTCCTTTACTGCTTGCTCAATATACAGATTGAATAACATCGGGGATAGGCTACGACCCTGTCTCACTCCCTTCCCAACCATTACTTTCCTTTCATGCCCCTCGACTCTTATAACTGCCATCTGGTTACTGTACAAATTGTAAATAACCTTTCGCTCCCTGTATTTTACCCCTGCCACCTTCAGAATTTGAAAGAGAGTATTCCAGACAACATTGTCAAAAGCTTTCTCTAAGTCTACAAATGCTAGAAACGTAGGTTTGCCTTTCCTTAATCTTTCTTCTAAGCTAATTCGTAGGGTCAGTATTGCCTCACGTGTTCCAACATTTCTACGGAATCCTAACTGATCATTCCCCATGTCGGCTTCTACCAGTTTTTCCATTCGTCTGTAAAGAATTCGTGTTAGTATTTTGCAGCCGTGGCTTATCAAACTGATAGTTCGGTAATTTTCACATCTTTCTTTGGGGTTGGAATTATTATATTCTTCTTGAAGTCAGAGGGTATTTCGCCTGTGTCATACATCTTACTTACCAGATGGTAGAGTTTTGTCAGGGCTGGCTCTCCCAAGGCTATGAGTAGTTCTAATGGAATGTTGCCTACTCCCGGGGCTTGGTTTCGACTTAGATTTTTCAGTGCTCTGTCATCTTTAAATGTTCTATAATGTTTTGGGAACATGGAGTCCATGAATGGCTGCGAATGTTCTCCTACTAGTTGAACTGGAACAGTGGACCCAGCCCATTCCTTGTAAACAGAGCCCACACCAAAACGGTGTCAGCACCAGGTTACACAGTGCCATGATGACAACTTGGGCCCAAGGATTCGAGGGATCTGCGCAAAGCTGGAACCCTACTGTCAGCTCTTATCAAACGAATTCTGGACTCGTCTGACAGGGTACGGTTTTCCAGTTGTCTGTGGTCACGAGCACAGGAGAGGCGCTGCAGGCGATGTATTATTGTAAGCGTCGGTCGTCTGCTGCACATAGCCCATTAACTCTAAATTTCTCCGTAATGTCCTAACCGATACGTTCGTTGTACGTCCCACTTTCACTTCAGAGGTTATTTCACGCAGTGTTGCTTGTCTGTTAGCACTGAAAACTCCACCCATAGGTCACTGCACTCGGTCGTTAATTGAAGGCCGTCGGCTACTGTGCTGCCGTGGTGACAGGCAATGCCTGAATGTTGATAGCCTCGGGCCACTCTTGACACTGAGGATCTCGTGTTTTTGAATTACCCAACGATTTTGCCAAATGCAGTGTCTCATGCCTCTAGCTTCAACTATCAATCCGCGTTCAGAGTCTGTCAATTCGCCATGCGGCCATAATCACGCCGGAAAATTTTCGCACGAATCAGCTGAGTACAAATGACAGCGACCCCAAGGCACTGCCCCTTTCCAATTTGTAAACACGATACACCGGTACCTATATATGTGTCCCAATCCCAGTGTTTCCTCACCTTAGTGTAAACGACTTTCTGGTGTGGGTACAGTGTCCCCAGCGGGTTTCTCTTTCGGTTAGAGGCTCAGTGGACTGTCCGACCTTAGTGTTTCCGAGTCTTCTGTAAATGCTGCAGGCACCGTGGCACAAGACCCAATGAGATACTTCTGTGGAAGCGGCCAAAAAGTGCTGTGCTGTCTTACAGTGGTAGAAATATTTATTGCATCGCCTCTTACGATTAACAATTTTTGTTACAGTCATTGGATAACTCATTTAAATTTGCCTGATTTCTCTTGATTTCTATCAGAAATGAATATACACAATAATTTTTGTCAATTTGATTTTACTCTTAATTTTTTGTTTCTATAAAAATGTTTGTTTTTTATAATTCAATGCTTTTTCGAAAAATGAGCGTGAGTGGAGATGTCAACTAGTCTGTTTCCTATTCTGAAAATACTAGTGGTTGGTTGGTTGGTTTTGGGGAAGGAGACCAGACAGCGTGGTCATCGGTCTCATCGGATTAGGGAAGGATGGGGAAGGAAGTCGGCCGTGCCCTTTCAGAGGAACCATCCCGGCATTTGCCTGGAGTGATTTAGGGAAATCACGGAAAACCTAAATCAGGATGGCCGGACGCGGGATTGAACCGTCGTCCTCCCGAATGCGATGAAAATACTAGTGTTGAAAGAAACTGCATATTAATGTTCTAACGTAACACTGATGGATTTTAGCGTCTGTATTGCCTCATTTGAACACACTGTTGCATTTAATATTTTGTTGCTGCACCACACGCCTTAATCACCGCTTGGCATCCTAAAGGCATTGAAAGAATTAACTTCCCAATGTAATCCTCACTCAGTTCATGAAACCACAAACGCACAAGGGTCTCCAACAGCGCCCGTGGCTTCTTTTTGGTGATAGCATTTCCCATAACCTTCCAACAGTTCTCAATAGGATTGAGATCAGGTCTGTTCCCAGGCCACTCTAATACTCGCACCCCATTTTGTCGAAGGAAAGATTTTACCTGAAATGTAGAAGTACGTGATAATTAACAAAGAAAGTAATCTGCTTCGTGTTTGGTACAAATATTAGTCATAGGATTCATCTTCAAAGTTCTATGGCAAGGAGCGGAGTCAGCCTGAAAAATGCAATTGGAAACAACTCCAAACTGATCTCTAATGGTTTGCGTTAGCTTCCTTTCAATGATTCTTATGTAGGCATCTGCGTTGACAGTGCCATTGATAAAGTCCAGATGACCTATCCCGTGACTGGAAATGCACCCCCGGACCATCTGTCCTTGTGGGTGTTTGACTGCATGTGTTATGCATGAGCCACGCAGATTAAATTTTGGCTCGTCTAAAAAGATTACTTTGTTCCACATCTCTGGTGTCCATGTTGCATGTGACTTTGCCCATTTTAGTCGCTGTTGTCGCATTATCTTGGTCAATAAAGGCTTCCTTCAAGGACGACAGGCTGAGAGTTCAACCTCCAGTAGTCTACTTTTTACAGTTCTACTGGTTACGAAGATGTCGCACATTTCTTCCCAGTCTCGCTTTAGTTCAGTTGATGACAGGCGACGATCGTTGAGCGATAGCCTTTTCAATACCCTGTCCTGTTTGGCAGTAGACGCCCTTTTCCGATCTCTTCCTTTCGCACGATCAACATTTCCTTTTTCCCTGTATTTTTTCAATAGCCGCGTAATTGTAGACTGATTGAATCCTGTCTTAGAGGCAATCTCTCTGGTGCTGAGACCAACAGACGAATAGGCAAGTACGGCAGCTTTCTTTTCTGGTGTTAATTCAACTGACCTGCCTATCTTCTCACTGTAAAGTCTCAACTCAAAATGGCAGTATAAATAGTGGTTTCATTGTGAAACCAAACGACAACAACAAAGAGCTGTGTATTGTTGGAAAACATTCATGAAGAAGTCAGGTTATTCAGGCAAGGATATGTCAACAAAGTTTAGCAACAATGGGACTGGTACAACCTGAATAAAACTGCTGCAAAAGACAAAAAGATGAAGTAATTCATGGTGATGCAATGAATATTTCCACCACTGTACATTGTCAGGGTGACGAGCAGATGCGGTTCAATGTTTCAGTACTAAGGAAGCTTGCGAATCTACTCCCAGAGTGGTCAAAATCTCTAGCGCCAAACAATTCTACTGTTTTTAATGGTCCCCTCAAATTACGGTCCATTTCTGCTAATTGGACGCCTGATAAATCGAATTTCTCGATAAAACGATATAGTTGTCTCGTCACTTAAAAAAAATAAAAGAATTCCAAGAAAACTTGAATATATGTGTCTCGCTACACTGGACAAATATAAGTGATAGCCACAACAGACCGCCTCCAAACACTTTGTAATTCGAAGTTAGCGGCTATCTAAAACTCGATAATTCCTCAGTTGTTTTTGTCTTTGTTTCGTTATCTTTCTGAGACGCTCCTTCATTTACTCTACAACACATAATGTTCTACAGTGCCCATATCAGTTGTAAAAGTAACATCTTACAAGTCCAAGTTGAAAGACTTTCCACTACTATTTACTTTAACCTGTGAATCCATAAGAGAATATTATCCCGATTTTTAATGCTCCGAAACGTTGTCCCTTGGTATAAAAACTGACTTATTTGTGAACAAACGCAGTCTGGTTGATTTTCCGTTTAAGTTTCGTATTGGCAAGAACTTTCGAATCACCCAACGAGGTAACTGGAGGGGCGTGTGTCGGGCAGGGAGTCGATCCCCGATTTTCCGCTTGCCGCGGGCGGTCTCTTGATCATGTCAGCTATCCTCTTCCAGGAGCGACCCAAATCTCTATTTGTCCTGTTTTCTACACTGAGGTAGACGAAAGGAAACAGTGTGTCGTCCTTTGTTGGAATCACAGTAACATAGTATGGGCACAAACGAGACTAGACATCAGAACAAATGGAGATTTGGGCCTCTCCTGGAAGCGTGCTCAGACAGCCAAATTTGCTAAGGCAAGTGCACCTGACAAGCAAGAAATTCAGGTTCGATGCCTAGTCCAGCACAAATTTTCATTTTTTCTGAAATAATTTACAGCTGATTTGGCGATCCCTAGTCCAGCATAAATTATCATTTTTTCTGAAATAATTTACAGCTGATTTGGAACCATTGTAGCAATTTACGAGTTCATTCTTAATAGCCAAAAGTGAAACCAATATACTGACCATGGATCCCATACAGCTACTCACACACTGCACATGTGCACGAACTGTATCTTATACGAGGATCGTTCAATAAGTAATGCCCCACATCTTTTTCTCAGATCATATTTATTGTTAAGAGTCAGAATTTGGTGACAATATAGATCAACATGTCTTGTCCATGTCCTATTTTTCTACGTAGTCTCCATCACGTTCTATGGCCGCACGCCAACGTTGTGGTACAGCATGTAGTCCCTGCTGGTAAAAGGACTTGTCCT